>NC_142771.1:49292014-49920139 GCF_988280905.1 Pimephales promelas
CTGAAGGACACGGCGCATTCAGAGCTTGTAGTTTGATACCATAGATAAGTCTACCCAACCCATTCTTTCAGTAGATGGCTCGCTTGCCCTACCACCTTGGTGATGGCTCGCTGGAACCCGAGGGGTACATATTCCTTGAGCGAGACAGTTGGCCTCGTGCTTGCTAAGGCAGCACATATACTAAAATTGGATCGATACAGAGAAGATTAGCATGGCCCCTGCGAAAGGATGACACGCAAATCCGTGAAGCGCTCCATATTTTTGGCAGCTGTGATCAAGCCTCCTTCACTGGAATGGATTCATACCTTCTTGCCACAACGTATTTTCATTCTTGATCTCTTGTGTCAAGAACTGGTGCATCTCCAATGTCTATAGGGCACTCTCAGTTTTCCAGCAAAGTGTGTCCACTCCCTTTCTCAGCAGATGCCGACAGGGAACAGGGTTTGACCCCATAGGCGATATCTTTTCCCTTCAATGTTGTCAAGGTTGTCCGCATTATCCGGTTTTCTGCTTTCCGCCAACTCATTTCTTTCTCGAAAACCTGGAGGACACAGCCCATTCAGAGCTTGTAGTTTGATACCATAGATAAGTCTACCCAACCCATTCTTTCAGTAGATGGCTCGCTGGAACCCGAGGGGTACATATTCCTTGAGCGGGACAGTTGGCCTCGTGCTTGCTAAGGCAGCACATATACTAAAATTGGATCGATACAGAGAAGATTAGCATGGCCCCTGCGAAAGGATGACACGCAAATCCGTGAAGCGCTCCATATTTTTGGCAGCTGTGATCAAGCCTCCTTCACTGGAATTGATTCATACCTTCTTGCCACAACGTATTTTCATTCTTGATCTCTTGTGTCAAGAACTGGTGCATCTCCAATGTCTATAGGGCACTCTCAGTTTTCCAGCAAAGTGTGTCCACTCCCTTTCTCAGCAGATGCCGACAGGGAACAGGGTTTGACCCCATAGGCGATATCTTTTCCCTTCAATGTTGTCAAGGTTGTCCGCATTATCCGGTTTTCTGCTTTCCGCCAACTCATTTCTTTCTCGAAAACCTGGAGGACACAGCCCATTCAGAGCTTGTAGTTTGATACCATAGATAAGTCTACCCAACCCATTCTTTCAGTAGATGGCTCGCTTGCCCTACCACCTTGGTGATGGCTCGCTGGAACCCGAGGGGTACATATTCCTTGAGCGGGACAGTTGGCCTCGTGCTTGCTAAGGCAGCACATATACTAAAATTGGATCGATACAGAGAAGATTAGCATGGCCCCTGCGAAAGGATGACACGCAAATCCGTGAAGCGCTCCATATTTTTGGCAGCTGTGATCAAGCCTCCTTCACTGGAATTGATTCATACCTTTCTACCACTATTTAGTTTCATTCTTGATCTCTTGTGTCAAGAACTGGTGCATCTCCAATGTCTATAGGGCACTCTCAGTTTTCTAGCATAGTGTGTCCACTCCCTTTCTCAGCAGATGCCGACAGGGAACAGGGTTTGACCCCATAGGCGATATCTTTTCCCTTCAATGTTGTCAAGGTTGTCCGCATTATCCGGTTTTCTGCTTTCCGCCAACTCATTTATTTCTCGAAAACCTGGAGGACACGGCGCATTCAGAGCTTGTAGTTTGGTACCATAGATAAGTCTACCCAACCCATTCTTTCAGTAGTTGGCTCGCTTGCCCTACCACCTTGGTGATGGCTCGCTGGAACCCGAGGGGTACATATTCCTTGAGCGGGACAGTTGGCCTCGTGCTTGCTAAGGCAGCACATATACTAAAATTGGATCGATACAGAGAAGATTAGCATGGCCCCTGCGCAAAGCTTCCCCATCATTTTTCTCTGTTTGTGCGCAGGCGCATTAGCGCCTTCGCGCATGCCCAGTCGCACAAACGAGGTACAAACGAGACCATCAAAACGTAGGATCGAATCCCGCCCGAAGCACAAATATCAAACATTATTTTTTTACATATATCATGCCTATTTCATGTGTATACGTTAAGGTAACATGACGTGTATTATTTGTTTAACCTTTTTCTGCATAGATATTAAAATCTGTTGTGTTAAACATTATATTTGTGTTAAACATTATATTGTATTTATATTGTTTCACCTTTTTCTGCATAGACATTAACATGTATGTTAAATAATATATTGTATTCACATTGTCTAACCTTTTTATATTGTTTCACCCTTTTCTGGATAGATATTAAAATTTGTTGTTGAACATATTGTATTTATATTGTTTCACCTTTTTCTGCACATTATATATATATATATATATATATATATATATATATATATATATATATATATGTATGTATGTATGTATGTATGTATGTATGTATATTGAAATATTTTTTTGATATTTAAATAAAATTTATCAATAACATATCAGTTGATGATGATTGTATAGATGCAGAAAACACCAAACAGCAGCAGCAGTAGACTACAGTGTGAAATAGATTATTTATTTCAAAATACAATACAATACAATAAAACAGTGGTATTGAGAACAGTGGTATTGATGCAGAACAGTGGTATTGATGCAGAACAGTGGTATTGATGCAGACAGTGGTATTGATGCAGACAGTGGTATTGAGAACAGTGGTATTGATGCAGACAGTGGTATTGATGCAGACAGTGGTATTGAGAACAGTGGTATTGATGCAGACAGTGGTATTGAGAACAGTGGTATTGATGCAGACAGTGGTATTGATGCAGAACAGTGGTATTGAGAACAGTGGTATTGAGAACAGTGGTATTGATGCAGACAGTGGTATTGATGCAGAACAGTGGTATTGATGCAGACAGTGGTATTGATGCAGACAGTGGTATTGAGAACAGTGGTATTGATGCAGACAGTGGTATTGATGCAGACAGTGGTATTGAGAACAGTGGTATTGATGCAGACAGTGGTATTGAGAACAGTGGTATTGATGCAGACAGTGGTATTGATGCAGAACAGTGGTATTGAGAACAGTGGTATTGAGAACAGTGGTATTGATGCAGACAGTGGTATTGATGCAGAACAGTGGTATTGAGAACAGTGGTATTGATGCAGACAGTGGTATTGAGAACAGTGGTATTGATGCAGACAGTGGTATTGATGCAGACAGTGGTATTGATGCAGAACAGTGGTATTGAGAACAGTGGTATTGAGAACAGTGGTATTGATGCAGACAGTGGTATTGAGAACAGTGGTATTGATGCAGACAGTGGTATTGATGCAGACAGTGGTATTGAGAACAGTGGTATTGATGCAGACAGTGGTATTGATGCAGACAGTGGTATTGAGAACAGTGGTATTGATGCAGACAGTGGTATTGATGCAGACAGTGGTATTGAGAACAGTGGTATTGATGCAGACAGTGGTATTGAGAACAGTGGTATTGATGCAGACAGTGGTATTGATGCAGACAGTGGTATTGATGCAGACAGTGGTATTGATGCAGACAGTGGTATTGAGAACAGTGGTATTGATGCAGACAGTGGTATTGATGCAGAACAGTGGCATTGATATAATATAAGGGCTCATTACAGACATGCATGGATACATAACGCAGCAGCATACAGTGTGAAGTACCAACGCGGCGGCAACAAAGCCAGTGCAACGTAACTCCAAAGACAATGACCACATTGTTCAACATACCCACATGTCCAAAAGACCTATATAACTTGTCAGCGCATAAAATCATAACAGCACAAATGCATGACAATGTGTTATACAGGTGTGAATGGGACAGACAATGTTATCTTTTCTTTTTCTTAAGCCATGTGATGAAGACACACAGTATAGGCCTATAAAACTTGTCAGTGCAAAGAATCAGTATAGTACAAAGGCATGGCAATGTTATACAGGTGTGAATGGGATACACAATGTTTTTTCAAGCATAGTGTCACTGTGCTGTAGAAAAATTGTGACAGGTGTGGACCGGTGTTTGTAAGAAGCCTCCACACCGCGGCAAGGTCCCGGTCCATGTGGAGGGTAAAGTCAATGTCTTTAAAAATAAACAAACAAAAAAAACACAAACAACTATATACACCTGCCCCAGCGAGAATGCAAAATCAGTCCGGGGCTCGACCCTTTTCCTTGTCCTTCATCTCCCTCAGCCACTCCTCCACACTCTTACCCGCTGCGGCGGCAGAGCAAAAATGTACATTGCCGTAGCGGGTGTGTCCAGTCTCCCTCCGCTTTGGCTGGCCGCATGTCCTGCACTTTTGTTCTTGTGGCATGCCGGCCCGGGCAGCAACGACTGCTCCTGCTCCTGCTGCTGCCCTCTGCTCAGCCCTCTTCCTCCTCAGCCACTCAGTTTTGTACACAGAGCGAGGCTGAGGAGGGGGAGCAGGAGGTGCTGCCTGCACTGCTTGTTGTCCTTGCTGTCCTGGCAGCAGCTGCAGTGCAGGCAGAGGGCCGGCGTGATGTGCGGCGGCCAGAGGCAGAGGGAGGATGTGTGGAGCTGGCGTTGTCCGAGGGAGCGTAGGTATGGGGAGCACCCTTACGCTCTGCTGGGGCAGTGAGAGGTCCAGAAAGAGAGGCTGTGTCATCGAAAAAGGTCCTGTTGCAGCCGCAGCAGCTGGTGGTATGGCCAGGACAACAGCTGAGGGGGCAGGCGGTAAAGGCGCCAGTGGGCGCACTGGCGCTGGCAAAACAGGCACCGGTGCTGCCACAGCCGGTGCTGCTGCCGGAGGTCCCACCACCCTTGGCGCTGCTGTCGTCGCCTGGCCTGTTGCTGCTGCCGGAGGACGATCCGCCGCTGCTGTTGGGCCCGTCGCCGAGCCCGCTGCCGCCGCCGGTGGTCGTCCCTCTGCTGCAACGCCTGAAGTGAGCACAGTCCTCTCCTTCTCCCGCTGCGTCCTGGTGAACCTGAGAACGGATTTCAACATAGTATTTTAGTTACATGTACAATTTTAAGAGCATGCAATTCATCAATACCATCAAAAGCATCAAACATACCACAGCGAGAGGGTCCTGGCATTCAGCTCAAAGAGCTGAATGGGCGCCCGAGCCATCAGCCTCTGGTGGCCCAGCACAAGGTCCCGGATGTGCTGGTACCGAAGCAGTATGCTCTCCCACCGCGACCTCCGGGCACCGTGTGCACGGCTGCCCGAGGGGATCAAGCGGCAGAGCTGGGCGCATACTGCCTCTACCAGCCGGCTTGCGCTGGGACTGCTGGCAGGTCCAGAGGTCTCTCCGACCAGGCAGCTGTGGACAATGGACAAAAACAATGACAGATATGAGCAAGATAATGGGCAACATTACATAGAGCAGCTGGTGTGTACATCAGGGATATGTATGATGGAAGTGTAGCCTTACCGCCTCAAGCTTTCCACACCAGGTATACTGGTGCGGCTTGGCTTCGCTGCCATGAAGCGCCCCTGAGCTGGCCTGTCCCTGTAGCGGGGAGGGTAAACTACTCGGGCCCTGTCGTACGGTGACAGGGCCTCGTAGAGCCTGATAAGCTCATCTACCCTCCCCTCGGACAAGGCCGGGTCGTGACGCAACCCCACCAAGGCCGTGGCCAACTGGACCACGGCCAGGTACCCTGGCTGGTCATCTGGTCCTCTGTAGTCCTGCAGACACACGGAAAAATGGAGAAAGAAATAAGTCAGTTGGATAGAACAGAGCAAGCGCCGTTTTTGGTGATGCGGGATGCACTACAGTCGTGCTTACCTCAGCAGCCTGCTGAGGCTCTGGCGAGGACCGGCCGGAGGAGTGGGGTGCGGGCTCGGGGGCACCGGTCGGACTGGATGGCTCGGGCGCGGGTGCGTCAGCCGGTCGCCCTGACCGCGGGTCCGTCAGAGGATCTAGGAACTCGCCAGGCACGTGGAGGGTGAGGTCATCCACCTCCTGGCCGTCGGCGAGCTCGTCATCCTCGACGAGATGGGGAACGTCCCCCCCCGCGTCCGGAATGTCAGGGTCCAAGCTGACGTCCTGCAGCACTCTGCCCGTCTGGGAGTACAGGTACTCGATGCCGATGAGTTCCCCTGAAGTACAACAACAGTCAGTCAGGTACAAGTATCATTCAGTGTGGACACGTGTAAGCGCGGTGGCTTGAGTGTTCTTACCAGTGTACTCCCTGGGCTTGGTGTAATCCTTGACCACACTCACGCCAAGCACCCTTTGGCTGAGCTGATCAAGAGAGTGCTGCAGGGGGCCATTGTAGGAGCGGAGCAGCGGCCGTCCCTCCTGTGCCACGGACGCCGCCCTGTCTGTGTTCCACCGCGTCAACCCCTCCAGGAGAAATGCCTGGAAGTGCCAGGGATTGGCACTTTCTCCTGCGGAGGAACACAGATCTGTTTAGCAGTTTATTCAGTGCACACAATGTGAACGACAGCGAGTCAATGACAGTGAAAGATTGACGTGACAGTGAAACGTGTGGTCTACCTGGAATGAAGCGGTTGAGATGCAGGTGGAACGACTCCAGGGACGTGGAGCCTCGTGCACAACGGTACACCGGCAGGCTGATCCCCCCCTTGGTCATCCTGCCGGTCTCAGTGTACAGCTCCACGCCCGGCGGGTCCTGGATGCACTGGAGGTGGCGCCGCTGCTCCTTCCAGATCTTCTGGATGCGGTCTTGGTCCAGCAGGGAAATCCCCATGGTGTCTCGTCCGCTGGCACCGCCGAAGGTTTCCAGGAGGTCACCGATCAGCCGCTCCGTCTCCGCCGCTCCACGCGTGCGGCGACGGCAATGGAGAGCCATGTTCTTGCGGCTGACGTGCCTCCACACTCCGGCGTCGGACGAGAAGGTCATCCCCTGCGCCTCAAGCATCCTCTTCGTAGCTTTGAGCAACCGGGCTGTGTCCTCTGGGTCCCACAGGAAGATGCACGAAGACAGCTGCTGCAGGAAGGGTTTATACAGCTGGTGGCTCTCGGTGGTGACACCTGTTATGGAAAAATGCATGTTATATCAAAAGTTATGGAACCATGATGTCTCTTACTGAAATGCTATTTGTTTAATTATTGTTATTGCCACAACACACCTGACGCAAAACGGCGCATCAGGTGCCAGATGTCCAGCCGGACCACCAGCTTGTCCCACTTCCCGAACACGTCAGCTGCCTTGGATCTCCCGTGGGACGAACAACAGTCCCGGTCGACGTAGAGGAGCTGAGGCGGCTCCACCCCAGCGTCCCGATACCGCCGCATCAACCCCTCAGCCATGGGCAACAGGCCGGCACCTTCGGTGTCCGTGAGCACGGACATGAGCACCTGTCCGTGCTCGTTGCCGACGTTCGTTGCCCATGCTGCGGTCTGGGCGGCAGCACCGGAGAGCTTCCGGGTCACCTGTTTTAAAGGATAAAGCATCTCAGTAAGGCTGCACGCACATAGCCAGAGCATGACACTCCACACCACACTTATATACACACATATATTAGTATACATATATATTAGTATATATATTAGTATGTATGTCGAGTGAGCGTGTGTTAAATTAGTATGTATGTCGATAATAGTACAAACTATATAGTATATGTACATATATAGCACCACATTTACCTTCTTGGTAGAGTCCATCTTCAAAACCCTACCAAAGACGGAGGTGACCCGGGCCTTCACGTCCTCCAGGCGGGAGAGGATGTCGTGGCAGTACACCAATAACAGCCACGCGTACTGGGGCACGGGTGGCGGTTTTGGTGGTGGGGTGCACATGCGCACGACACCCTGCGACGTGAAGGGCTCCATGACGCTGAGGTAGTGTATGGACCGCCGCATCCAGGCCTCTGTGTGTGCCTCACAGAGTTTTTTGTACAGCTGCGTGGCGCTGTTCCCCCGAGTACGCTCACGCAGCTGGATGATTACCCGCCGGTCGCAGGCAAGTCTACAGAGAGGAGTACATCATGTGTTACACAAGAGCCACACACAGACACAACAAGGTTTTTAGACAGATACTTACTTGTAGGTGAGGATTGCCGGGAAGAGGGCGCGATGCCCCTCACCCAGCTGACCCACGACCTCCTGCGACCAGGCAGCTACCTTCCTCTTACACCGACGGCACTCCAGGTACTCGGTGGCCATCAAGTACCAGCCGTCGATGTCCAGGACCCTCCGGATGGTCCTGTAGAGCCCACACTTTGTGAGGGCCCTATTACAGCATGTCGGCCGGACGCCCCACAGACGCAGGGGCACCCAGAGGAACAGCCGACACGCGAAGAAGGCAGCTGGTGAGGCGGGTGGCTGAAAGTAACTCGGCCGGGGCTGAGGAGGGTCCCACCACAGCTTGAGGTCTGTGGTGAGTTTGGTCCTCCCCTCGCTGTCTGGCTTGAACAGCTCCCGGCCGATCCACTCCTGCTCTTCCACGGTGAGAGCTGTCCGCCAGCTCTCAGGCAACCGGGACTGTGAGAAAAAAAAAAGAACACAACCAAACAAACAAACAGTCAGGAGGCTGAGAGGAGGTGCTACATGCAGATTGACAGTCAACTTCACTGAGTTGTGCCGTCCATGAGTACGGGCCAGGTGTGTGAGCGTGTGTTTGTACCTCAGCCGAAGCAGGAGTGGGTGTTGCGGGCTGCTCCACTTTCCTCTCCTTCCTCTTCCTCTTTGCCGGCGCTGGTGCCAGGGTGGCCTCCCCGGATGGCGTCTCCTCCACGGAGACGTGACAGGGCTCCTCCCTGGTCAGCGCCGGAGCCCGCGCAGGAAACGCGAGGCTAGGTGGAGCAGCCGCAACTTGAGGTGGTGGTGGTGGTGGTGGTGGGGGAGGGATGTAGGACAGTGCCGGAGGAGCTGGGGATGGAGGCCTCACCACCAGCGGGAGCGTCTGAAGGACCTGTACGTGAGCTGCAGACACATTCACACACACACACACACAACAAAATGGCATCAGCCACAGGCAGGCAAGACTAAGTGAGACGTGCAGCATGCCAGTGATTAGATGACGTGCAGCATACCAGTAATTAAATGGTGTGTAGCATGCAAGTGAATAGATGACATACAGCATGCCAGTGATAGAGCAGATGGTTTAGTGCTACAAGGTGGATGTTGAGAGGTGAAGCAGGGCCAAGTGAAGCAAATCTACATTACCACTACGTTCTACACATCTACCACCGACAAAGACGGCTACATTACCTTCCAAACTTACCTTTGATCTTCAAGCATCAGCTGTAGAGACCAGTAAATGAAACCATTACAGTTAATGCTAAAATACTGCCAGAATAATATATATTGAGGGCAAATGTTGCAGTGTGACACGTCCAGTGTGGTGCCAATTACCCGTTTCTAAGTCAGTGGCCATCTGGACCAGTTCCTCGTCCGTCACCTCTGTGGGGGGGGGAAGGCGGCGGAACCGAGGGGCGCTGGTCTCTGGCGGATGTAGACACCGCTGTGGGGTGGGAGGGCAATGGTTAGTTAATCCTTTACACCGAACCACTGTTGTGTTAAAGAGAAAGAAAGAGATATACCTGGAACTGCAGGCCGTGCTGGTGTGGTCATCAGCTTCCTGACCTTGGCCTGCAGCTCACCTGGGGCCATTGGACGCCTTCCCAGTAGGGCCGAGAACATGGGAGCGGTCGGCTTGCGTGGCGGCAGCCCGGTGGAAGCAGCAGCCTTACTGGGGCCACTGCTGCTGCTGCTGCTCAGAGGTGGGGGGGTAGCAGCCACCTCTGCCGACTGCTCCTTGTCTCGGCCCAGGATGTACTTCCTGGCGGCGTCCATTGAGGTCCCAGGCTGCGGTATCTTCCTCCGAAGCCACTTGACAAAGCTGCAAGACAATGATCAAAGATTAACACGCATATCAACAAGTCACAGCACCCTGCCCTTCACCACAACTGGACTTACGTCTTCTGCTTTTTTCCCGTAGACTCGTACAGGTCCTTCAGGGTGGCCTCCTTGAAGTCCCCAAAGCCAACAAGCGCCTCGCCCTCACACCCGGGCTGAGTGGCACGGGCCCGGGCCTCCTCGTGCACCCGGTGGAACCTCAGCTGCTCCACAAAAGCAGGGTGGGCGCACGAGTACCGGGCGAGTGCGTCCTTGTTGGCCATAAGGGGGCTGTCGGAGGCACTTTTCTCCCGCTCCCGCTGGTGGCTGGCAACCAACTGCGTGATGTAGCCCACGTCGTTCTCCAGGAGCCAATGGAAAGTTTGACCCTGGTACTTCCCAAACTGGATGCTGTGGCAGCCCAGCACCAGCATGGGGTCACCAGGGTCACCGCCCTTGGAGACGACGTGGGCTTGGGCCTCCTTCTCCACCTCCTCCGGCTTCTTGGCCCTCGCAGCAGCGGCGGTCCCGCGTGGCCCCTTAGAGGCGATGAAGGCCAACGCCTCATCAGAGGCCCGCAGGATAAGCTGCTGCGAGGCCGTGAATTTTAAATTTGCTAAAGACATATCTTCAACAACAAATGGCACAGCACAGCATTAGATGAGCATTACAGGTTAAACTAGCAGCTATATATTAATTGCCATATTAACAGGACTATCACACACAAGATTAATGATATACAAGAACTACACATTCACTATTATTGAAATATTAACGTTAACAAATTAATAATCAACAGGTAAATAATGACCCCAGGGTGCATTGGCAGCCATTAAATAAACAGGCTTATTGTTAATGCATAAAAGATACACTTAAACTTTATATTTTGATTTCACGTGGTGATATTATAATCTTAAGGGTCTAAAGATACTAAATGTATAGTCTTTTCATAATTTAATTTTGTTTTCAGAGATCGCCACATGTTGTCCCATTAATTTTCAATGGATTGCATTACATTACATGTTAGCGATCTCTCAAAACGTATTAAATCTTTGATCAGACAAGTGTAAATATTGTTTAAATGTGTAAACAGGACGCCTGACGTTGGTTGACGTTAATTAACTAACATACGTTAACGTTTCTTTAAATATAAAAACCAGTGATCGACGGAGAGACGTAATAATACATCGACAAATTCCATGTCAGTACATTGTAAAAGTACTCTGGGAAGACAATGTCTGTACATTCGTAATATTCTATTTATTTTTGTTTTACTCACTCAGTCAGTCGTAACCGTCACACTCTTCCGTTTGAGTTGGTTGCTATGACGCTTGAGTATACTAACCGTTTATTGGCCCAAAACGTTCGACAAAAGCTTGAGTATACTAACCGTTGATTGGCCCAAAACGCTCGACAAACGCTCGACAATCCGAGCTTTCTGATTGGCCCATAACTGAAAACGCTCGACAATCCGAGCTTTCTGATTGGCCCAAAACTGAAAACGCTCGACAAAGGCTCGACAGCACGAGCTGCTGATTGGCCGGCATCCAGAGAAGATCGCGGGACATAGAGCGCAAGGATGACACGCAAATCCGTGAAGCGCTCCATATTTTTGGCAGCTGTGATCAAGCCTCCTTCACTGGAATTGATTCATACCTTCTTGCCACAACGTATTTTCATTCTTGATCTCTTGTGTCAAGAACTGGTGCATCTCCAATGTCTATAGGGCACTCTCAGTTTTCCAGCAAAGTGTGTCCACTCCCTTTCTCAGCAGATGCCGACAGGGAACAGGGTTTGACCCCATAGGCGATATCTTTTCCCTTCAATGTTGTCCGCATTATCCGGTTTTCTGCTTTCTCTAACTCATTTCTTTCTCGAAAACCTGGAGGACACAGCGCATTCAGAGCTTGTAGTTTGGTACCATAGATAAGTCTACCCAACCCATTCTTTCAGTAGATGGCTCGCTTGCCCTACCACCTTGGTGATGGCTCGCTGGAACCCGAGGGGTACATATTCCTTGAGCGGGACAGTTGGCCTCGTGCTTGCTAAGGCAGCACATATACTAAAATTGGATCGATACAGAGAAGATTAGCATGGCCCCTGCGAAAGGATGACACGCAAATCCGTGAAGCGCTCCATATTTTTGGCAGCTGTGATCAAGCCTCCTTCACTGGAATTGATTCATACCTTCTTGCCACAACGTATTTTCATTCTTGATCTCTTGTGTCAAGAACTGGTGCATCTCCAATGTCTATAGGGCACTCTCAGTTTTCCAGCAAAGTGTGTCCACTCCCTTTCTCAGCAGATGCCGACAGGGAACAGGGTTTGACCCCATAGGCGATATCTTTTCCCTTCAATGTTGTCAAGGTTGTCCTCATTATCCGGTTTTCTGCTTTCCGCCAACTCATTTCTTTCTCGAAAACCTGGAGGACACAGCCCATTCAGAGCTTGTAGTTTGATACCATAGATAAGTCTACCCAACCCATTCTTTCAGTAGATGGCTCGCTTGCCCTACCACCTTGGTGATGGCTCGCTGGAACCCGAGGGGTACATATTCCTTGAGCGGGACAGTTGGCCTCGTGCTTGCTAAGGCAGCACATATACTAAAATTGGATCGATACAGAGAAGATTAGCATGGCCCCTGCGAAAGGATGACACGCAAATCCGTGAAGCGCTCCATATTTTTGGCAGCTGTGATCAAGCCTCCTTCACTGGAATTGATTCATACCTTTCTACCACTATTTAGTTTCATTCTTGATCTCTTGTGTCAAGAACTGGTGCATCTCCAATGTCTATAGGGCACTCTCAGTTTTCTAGCATAGTGTGTCCACTCCCTTTCTCAGCAGATGCCGACAGGGAACAGGGTTTGACCCCATAGGCGATATCTTTTCCCTTCAATGTTGTCAAGGTTGTCCGCATTATCCGGTTTTCTGCTTTCTCTAACTCATTTATTTCTCGAAAACCTGGAGGACACAGCGCATTCAGAGCTTGTAGTTTGGTACCATAGATAAGTCTACCCAACCCATTCTTTCAGTAGATGGCTCGCTTGCCCTACCACCTTGGTGATGGCTCGCTGGAACCCGAGGGGTACATATTCCTTGAGCGAGACAGTTGGCCTTGTGCTTGCTAAGGCAGCACATATACTAAAATTGGATCGATACAGAGAAGATTAGCATGGCCCCTGCGAAAGGATGACACGCAAATCCGTGAAGCGCTCCATATTTTTGGCAGCTGTGATCAAGCCTCCTTCACTGGAATGGATTCATACCTTCTTGCCACAACGTATTTTCATTCTTGATCTCTTGTGTCAAGAACTGGTGCATCTCCAATGTCTATAGGGCACTCTCAGTTTTCCAGCAAAGTGTGTCCACTCCCTTTCTCAGCAGATGCCGACAGGGAACAGGGTTTGACCCCATAGGCGATATCTTTTCCCTTCAATGTTGTCAAGGTTGTCCGCATTATCCGGTTTTCTGCTTTCCGCCAACTCATTTCTTTCTCGAAAACCTGGAGGACACAGCCCATTCAGAGCTTGTAGTTTGATACCATAGATAAGTCTACCCAACCCATTCTTTCAGTAGATGGCTCGCTGGAACCCGAGGGGTACATATTCCTTGAGCGGGACAGTTGGCCTCGTGCTTGCTAAGGCAGCACATATACTAAAATTGGATCGATACAGAGAAGATTAGCATGGCCCCTGCGAAAGGATGACACGCAAATCCGTAAAGCGCTCCATATTTTTGGCAGCTGTGATCAAGCCTCCTTCACTGGAATTGATTCATACCTTCTTGCCACAACGTATTTTCATTCTTGATCTCTTGTGTCAAGAACTGGTGCATCTCCAATGTCTATAGGGCACTCTCAGTTTTCCAGCAAAGTGTGTCCACTCCCTTTCTCAGCAGATGCCGACAGGGAACAGGGTTTGACCCCATAGGCGATATCTTTTCCCTTCAATGTTGTCAAGGTTGTCCGCATTATCCGGTTTTCTGCTTTCCGCCAACTCATTTCTTTCTCGAAAACCTGGAGGACACAGCCCATTCAGAGCTTGTAGTTTGATACCATAGATAAGTCTACCCAACCCATTCTTTCAGTAGATGGCTCGCTTGCCCTACCACCTTGGTGATGGCTCGCTGGAACCCGAGGGGTACATATTCCTTGAGCGGGACAGTTGGCCTCGTGCTTGCTAAGGCAGCACATATACTAAAATTGGATCGATACAGAGAAGATTAGCATGGCCCCTGCGAAAGGATGACACGCAAATCCGTGAAGCGCTCCATATTTTTGGCAGCTGTGATCAAGCCTCCTTCACTGGAATTGATTCATACCTTTCTACCACTATTTAGTTTCATTCTTGATCTCTTGTGTCAAGAACTGGTGCATCTCCAATGTCTATAGGGCACTCTCAGTTTTCTAGCATAGTGTGTCCACTCCCTTTCTCAGCAGATGCCGACAGGGAACAGGGTTTGACCCCATAGGCGATATCTTTTCCCTTCAATGTTGTCAAGGTTGTCCGCATTATCCGGTTTTCTGCTTTCCGCCAACTCATTTATTTCTCGAAAACCTGGAGGACACGGCGCATTCAGAGCTTGTAGTTTGGTACCATAGATAAGTCTACCCAACCCATTCTTTCAGTAGTTGGCTCGCTTGCCCTACCACCTTGGTGATGGCTCGCTGGAACCCGAGGAGTACATATTCCTTGAGCGGGACAGTTGGCCTCGTGCTTGCTAAGGCAGCACATATACTAAAATTGGATCGATACAGAGAAGATTAGCATGGCCCCTGCGAAAGGATGACACGCAAATCCGTGAAGCGCTCCATATTTTTGGCAGCTGTGATCAAGCCTCCTTCACTGGAATTGATTCATACCTTCTTGCCACAACGTATTTTCATTCTTGATCTCTTGTGTCAAGAACTGGTGCATCTCCAATGTCTATAGGGCACTCTCAGTTTTCCAGCAAAGTGTGTCCACTCCCTTTCTCAGCAGATGCCGACAGGGAACAGGGTTTGACCCCATAGGCGATATCTTTTCCCTTCAATGTTGTCAAGGTTGTCCGCATTATCCGGTTTTCTGCTTTCTCTAACTCATTTCTTTCTCGAAAACCTGAAGGACACAGCGCATTCAGAGCTTGTAGTTTGGTACCATAGATAAGTCTACCCAACCCATTCTTTCAGTAGATGGCTCGCTTGCCCTACCACCTTGGTGATGGCTCGCTGGAACCCGAGGGGTACATATTCCTTGAGCGGGACAGTTGGCCTCGTGCTTGCTAAGGCAGCACATATACTAAAATTGGATCGATACAGAGAAGATTAGCATGGCCCCTGCGAAAGGATGACACGCAAATCCGTGAAGCGCTCCATATTTTTGGCAGCTGTGATCAAGCCTCCTTCACTGGAATTGATTCATACCTTCTTGCCACAACGTATTTTCATTCTTGATCTCTTGTGTCAAGAACTGGTGCATCTCCAATGTCTATAGGGCACTCTCAGTTTTCCAGCAAAGTGTGTCCACTCCCTTTCTCAGCAGATGCCGACAGGGAACAGGGTTTGACCCCATAGGCGATATCTTTTCCCTTCAATGTTGTCAAGGTTGTCCGCATTATCCGGTTTTCTGCTTTCCGCCAACTCATTTCTTTCTCGAAAACCTGGAGGACACAGCCCATTCAGAGCTTGTAGTTTGATACCATAGATAAGTCTACCCAACCCATTCTTTCAGTAGATGGCTCGCTTGCCCTACCACCTTGGTGATGGCTCGCTGGAACCCGAGGGGTACATATTCCTTGAGCGGGACAGTTGGCCTCGTGCTTGCTAAGGCAGCACATATACTAAAATTGGATCGATACAGAGAAGATTAGCATGGCCCCTGCGAAAGGATGACACGCAAATCCGTGAAGCGCTCCATATTTTTGGCAGCTGTGATCAAGCCTCCTTCACTGGAATTGATTCATACCTTTCTACCACTATTTAGTTTCATTCTTGATCTCTTGTGTCAAGAACTGGTGCATCTCCAATGTCTATAGGGCACTCTCAGTTTTCTAGCATAGTGTGTCCACTCCCTTTCTCAGCAGATGCCGACAGGGAACAGGGTTTGACCCCATAGGCGATATCTTTTCCCTTCAATGTTGTCAAGGTTGTCCGCATTATCCGGTTTTCTGCTTTCCGCCAACTCATTTATTTCTCGAAAACCTGGAGGACACGGCGCATTCAGAGCTTGTAGTTTGGTACCATAGATAAGTCTACCCAACCCATTCTTTCAGTAGTTGGCTCGCTTGCCCTACCACCTTGGTGATGGCTCGCTGGAACCCGAGGGGTACATATTCCTTGAGCGGGACAGTTGGCCTCGTGCTTGCTAAGGCAGCACATATACTAAAATTGGATCGATACAGAGAAGATTAGCATGGCCCCTGCGAAAGGATGACACGCAAATCCGTGAAGCGCTCCATATTTTTGGCAGCTGTGATCAAGCCTCCTTCACTGGAATTGATTCATACATTCTTGCCACAACGTATTTTCATTCTTGATCTCTTGTGTCAAGAACTGGTGCATCTCCAATGTCTATAGGGCACTCTCAGTTTTCCAGCAAAGTGTGTCCACTCCCTTTCTCAGCAGATGCCGACAGGGAACAGGGTTTGACCCCATAGGCGATATCTTTTCCCTTCAATGTTGTCAAGGTTGTCCGCATTATCCGGTTTTCTGCTTTCTCTAACTCATTTCTTTCTCGAAAACCTGGAGGACACAGCGCATTCAGAGCTTGTAGTTTGGTACCATAGATAAGTCTACCCAACCCATTCTTTCAGTAGATGGCTCGCTTGCCCTACCACCTTGGTGATGGCTCGCTGGAACCCGAGGGGTACATATTCCTTGAGCGGGACAGTTGGCCTCGTGCTTGCTAAGGCAGCACATATACTAAAATTGGATCGATACAGAGAAGATTAGCATGGCCCCTGCGAAAGGATGACACGCAAATCCGTGAAGCGCTCCATATTTTTGGCAGCTGTGATCAAGCCTCCTTCACTGGAATTGATTCATACCTTCTTGCCACAACGTATTTTCATTCTTGATCTCTTGTGTCAAGAACTGGTGCATCTCCAATGTCTATAGGGCACTCTCAGTTTTCCAGCAAAGTGTGTCCACTCCCTTTCTCAGCAGATGCCGACAGGGAACAGGGTTTGACCCCATAGGCGATATCTTTTCCCTTCAATGTTGTCAAGGTTGTCCGCATTATCCGGTTTTCTGCTTTTCGCCAACTCATTTCTTTCTCGAAAACCTGGAGGACACAGCCCATTCAGAGCTTGTAGTTTGATACCATAGATAAGTCTACCCAATCCATTCTTTCAGTAGATGGCTCGCTTGCCCTACCACCTTGGTGATGGCTCGCTGGAACCCGAGGGGTACATATTCCTTGAGTGGGACAGTTGGCCTCGTGCTTGCTAAGGCAGCACATATACTAAAATTGGATCGATACAGAGAAGATTAGCATGGCCCCTGCGAAAGGATGACACGCAAATCCGTGAAGCGCTCCATATTTTTGGCAGCTGTGATCAAGCCTCCTTCACTGGAATTGATTCATACATTCTTGCCACAACGTATTTTCATTCTTGATCTCTTGTGTCAAGAACTGGTGCATCTCCAATGTCTATAGGGCACTCTCAGTTTTCCAGCAAAGTGTGTCCACTCCCTTTCTCAGCAGATGCCGACAGGGAACAGGGTTTGACCCCATAGGCGATATCTTTTCCCTTCAATGTTGTCAAGGTTGTCCGCATTATCCGGTTTTCTGCTTTCCGCCAACTCATTTCTTTCTCGAAAACCTGGAGGACACGGCGCATTCAGACCTTGTAGTTTGGTACCATAGATAAGTCTACCCAACCCATTCTTTCAGTAGATGGCTCGCTTGCCCTACCACCTTGGTGATGGCTCGCTGGAACCCGAGGGGTACATATTCCTTGAGCGAGACAGTTGGCCTCGTGCTTGCTAAGGCAGCACATATACTAAAATTGGATCGATACAGAGAAGATTAGCATGGCCCCTGCGAAAGGATGACACGCAAATCCGTGAAGCGCTCCATATTTTTGGCAGCTGTGATCAAGCCTCCTTCACTGGAATTGATTCATACCTTCTTGCCACAACGTATTTTCATTCTTGATCTCTTGTGTCAAGAACTGGTGCATCTCCAATGTCTATAGGGCACTCTCAGTTTTCCAGCAAAGTGTGTCCACTCCATTTCTCAGCAGATGCCGACAGGGAACAGGGTTTGACCCCATAGGCGATATCTTTTCCCTTCAATGTTGTCAAGGTTGTCCGCATTATCCGGTTTTCTGCTTTCCGCCAACTCATTTCTTTCTCGAAAACCTGGAGGACACAGCCCATTCAGAGCTTGTAGTTTGATACCATAGATAAGTCTACCCAACCCATTCTTTCAGTAGATGGCTCGCTTGCCCTACCACCTTGGTGATGGCTCGCTGGAACCCGAGGGGTACATATTCCTTGAGCGGGACAGTTGGCCTCGTGCTTGCTAAGGCAGCACATATACTAAAATTGGATCGATACAGAGAAGATTAGCATGGCCCCTGCGAAAAAGCTGGGGAACAATAGTCTGTTTGAGGAAGGGAAGAGGGAAAAAGAAGGGGAAGAAGGGGAAGAAGAGGGAAAAGGAAAAAGAGAGAAAAGAGAAGGAAAAAAGAGAAAAAAATGAAAGGAAAGGGAAAAGGTAAATCCACCTTTGACCCGTCTGTTTGATTTTTGGTAGATTGCTATTCATATTTTTTAGAAAATTGCCTTTTTATATGTTTCATTGATAAATCACTGACGTGAACGACGTCGGTTCGAATCCCACCTCTGACAAGTTTAAAATCACCCAATATCTTTTCTAATCGTTTCTTAATGAATGAACATAAATGTATAAATGTCATGTGCTTTTATGCCTTAACACTTATTTTATAAAAACTTATTTCTCATTGTATGGATACATGTTTATATTTATTTATTACCCATATGAATATGGAGTTCCTTCAAATTTACTATATTAGATGTAGGTCTATAATAATAATAATAATAATAATAATAAATAGTTAAGGTGGATTTTTGCAAAAGTGTTTTGACTCAGGCTCGCAGAATGATTAATGATAAAAAGTTATTACTGTATTCATATGTGTTATTTGTATGTATGTAATTTACATATTTGCTTGAGAAAATACCCAATTCATTAATACAATCTAATTTAAAATGAAATAAAATAGAATTGAAAGAACTGCAACAATGTAATTGTCTTCTCTGAGTGAATGTTGGCAATAAATAAAGGATTGCTGTTTTAATATATTAAACATTTATTGCAAAATATTCATCTTAATTATCTCTTTCTCTCACACACACAGTAAGCATGGCACATATAAAAAAGAATTGAACAATTAAATATAAAATACAAATATAAAATAAATAAATAAACCAAATAAAAAAAGAAATAAAGGAAGAAGATTCTGGTCAACTGGTAACAAAAATATATAAAAGACAAAATCAGGCTCACACCAAAAAACTGTAATATACAGTGTTTTTTCTGTTATGTTAATTATTTTTGAAATGCCAGACCAGACCTATATGGGATGAATATTGAACAGTTTATTTCTTATCTGCCCTCTTCCTCCGCATCTCCTCCATCCACTGGTGAAGTGAAATACCAGCATTTTGGGGAAAGTATATGTACCCATAATACTGGCTGTGGCCACGACAACAGTCTGGCCACTGGGCAGGGGGATGATGGTACTGGCCTGCTGGGAGTTAAGTGTTTGTCCAGTTTCATTCCTCAGTCCCACCAAGTACTCTGCCAGGCTGTCCACTCTGTCCATCCCTGGGATACTGCGCTCATCCTCAGCCTGTTAAATATATGCATATGAAGAGTTCAGATGCAAAAACCTCTAAATGCCATTTGAAATTTTCTTCTTTAATGATGATTTTTATCAAACTTGTATATTTAAGTTCAGCAATTTCACTTAAATAACAATTAATAGGTAATTATCATTGCCATTTAAGTGAAATCACTGAACTTAAATATACAAGCTTGATAAAAATTGTCATTCTAGAAGAAAATTTCAAATGGCACCTAGAGGCTTTTGCATCGATGCAACTCTTCATAAAGAGTTCTTTATATATGAACTCTTCATATATAAAAATAAAATAACAACAATATCACAGGCAGAAAAATATTACATCTTTCACACTGTTTACATGTCACAAAGGACCTACCAGTTCTTGCTGTGGTGCTGCTGGAGCCATGGCAGGTGTCCCAGAGGGACTTGTAGTTGTAGCAGTGGGAAGAGAGGCTAGGACGATCAGAAAGTACGGAGGAGCAGAAGCTAGGCTGGTGGGCACAGCTGTTGGGGCGGAGGGTGCAGTGGTGTCCTCATTGGAAAACTGTTAAATGTAATAATAATAATAATAATAATAATAATAATATATTATTATTACATTTATTGTTATTATTATTATTATTACACTGCATATATTTGAATATGCTAAAAATGTAAATATCAGTATCAGTAAATACTCATTACTTACTGATGCCATAGTAAAAGTTGTGGTGAGAGGTGAGAGCAGGTGTTGCCATCTACCCAGGTGTTGCCATTGCCCAGATGTTGCCATCTTCCCTGGTGTAGCAGCAGATGATGTAGATAAGGGACCAGGTGTCATTGAAAAAGGACACTGACCTGGAAGGCTACAGGTTAAAGGAAAAGAAAATTAAATTTAATAATAGAGACAACAACATCAACACTACATAATTTTAGGACAGTATTGAGGCTATACCTTTGTATATGAAATCCACAAATATATGTCTGTGTCCCTCTAAACAAAGGCATTTGTCCCCTAAAATGCACGGGACATTTTTCAAACTGTAATATTGTTTGGCAGTGAATCATATGTGACCCCTTTCAATATGACATAGCTTTATGTTTTATGATTGTACACAACACTTTATCTAAATTTACCTTCAGATACAGGTCATGCCACTTTCACTGGCAGGGTGACGGCCTGTTTCCTGCCTCAGAAGACCAGACCCCTAAAACAGAAAACCTTATGAAGGTTTAACCTTATAAAACCATAAAAGCTTATAGCCCTGTGCTTTTTGCTTTGGATGCCATCTTCTTCCATTACTAGAGTAAATACAATTCTAACTATTCACTTTAAATTTGTAACTCTTCAGCACATTGTGGGTTGTTTTAACTCACTACTATAATAGTCCTGTATGTAGATGGCATTAGATAGTAGGCTGTATTATATATGAATACACAGTACCTCAGTGTATAATATATTAATGCATAGTACCTCAGTGTTTATTGATACATAGTAGTAGCAGATATACAAGTAATTTAGTACAATCATATTAAGATTATTATCAGTTGGTAAACACCAGGTGCAACACCTGAACACAACACAAAACTCATTAATTCAAACACAATATCAGGTGTTGCACCCACGTAATACCAATTATAACAATGTAAGTTAAACCCATTAATTTCTCTCTGTCATTCATTCATTCATTCTTAGCTAAGATAGTTAGGAGACTAAACAAAGCAACAACGTCGACGTCTCTTAACGTTACCTAACACAATGTAAACTTAAAATCTTACCTCGATGTCACCTTCTTAAATAAAACAATGTAAAAGTTTATTTAAAAAACTATGAATTAAAGCTAGTTAATTAACTAGTAATCATGGACTTACACTTCACGCGGCTTTTTCAAAAATAACTCACAAAAATATGTCGGACTTTGCGTGGCTTTTACCAAAATAACTGATGAAAAAAGTGAAAAATATGATTTATAGGAGGTGGACTTACTGCGCATGATCCGGCAATGATGGAAAGGGGCCACGGTGATTGGCTGTCGTAAAATGGAGAAAATGGAAATGCTGCGATCTGATGGGCTGTCCAAAAAATGTGAAAGATGGACATGCAGAGACGTGATTGGTCGAAGCAGACAGACGAACGGTTCCCAGGCACCGCTAGGATGACACGCAAATCCGTGAAGCGCTCCATATTTTTGGCAGCTGTGATCAAGCCTCCTTCACTGGAATTGATTCATACCTTTCTACCACTATTTAGTTTCATTCTTGATCTCTTGTGTCAAGAACTGGTGCATCTCCAATGTCTATAGGGCACTCTCAGTTTTCTAGCATAGTGTGTCCACTCCCTTTCTCAGCAGATGCCGACAGGGAACAGGGTTTGACCCCATAGGCGATATCTTTTCCCTTCAATGTTGTCAAGGTTGTCCGCATTATCCGGTTTTCTGCTTTCCGCCAACTCATTTATTTCTCGAAAACCTGAAGGACACGGCGCATTCAGAGCTTGTAGTTTGGTACCATAGATAAGTCTACCCAACCCATTCTTTCAGTAGTTGGCTCGCTTGCCCTACCACCTTGGTGATGGCTCGCTGGAACCCGAGGGGTACATATTCCTTGAGCGGGACAGATGGCCTCGTGCTTGCTAAGGCAGCACATATACTAAAATTGGATCGATACAGAGAAGATTAGCATGGCCCCTGCGAAAGGATGACACGCAAATCCGTGAAGCGCTCCATATTTTTGGCAGCTGTGATCAAGCCTCCTTCACTGGAATGGATTCATACCTTCTTGCCACAACGTATTTTCATTCTTGATCTCTTGTGTCAAGAACTGGTGCATCTCCAATGTCTATAGGGCACTCTCAGTTTTCCAGCAAAGTGTGTCCACTCCCTTTCTCAGCAGATGCCGACAGGGAACAGGGTTTGACCCCATAGGCGATATCTTTTCCCTTCAATGTTGTCAAGGTTGTCCGCATTATCCGGTTTTCTGCTTTCCGCCAACTCATTTCTTTCTCGAAAACCTGGAGGACACAGCCCATTCAGAGCTTGTAGTTTGATACCATAGATAAGTCTACCCAACCCATTCTTTCAGTAGATGGCTCGCTGGAACCCGAGGGGTACATATTCCTTGAGCGGGACAGTTGGCCTCGTGCTTGCTAAGGCAGCACATATACTAAAATTGGATCGATACAGAGAAGATTAGCATGGCCCCTGCGAAAGGATGACACGCAAATCCGTGAAGCGCTCCATATTTTTGGCAGCTGTGATCAAGCCTCCTTCACTGGAATTGATTCATACCTTCTTGCCACAACGTATTTTCATTCTTGATCTCTTGTGTCAAGAACTGGTGCATCTCCAATGTCTATAGGGCACTCTCAGTTTTCCAGCAAAGTGTGTCCACTCCCTTTCTCAGCAGATGCCGACAGGGAACAGGGTTTGACCCCATAGGCGATATCTTTTCCCTTCAATGTTGTCAAGGTTGTCCGCATTATCCGGTTTTCTGCTTTCCGCCAACTCATTTCTTTCTCGAAAACCTGGAGGACACAGCCCATTCAGAGCTTGTAGTTTGATACCATAGATAAGTCTACCCAACCCATTCTTTCAGTAGATGGCTCGCTTGCCCTACCACCTTGGTGATGGCTCGCTGGAACCCGAGGGGTACATATTCCTTGAGCGGGACAGTTGGCCTCGTGCTTGCTAAGGCAGCACATATACTAAAATTGGATCGATACAGAGAAGATTAGCATGGCCCCTGCGAAAGGATGACACGCAAATCCGTGAAGCGCTCCATATTTTTGGCAGCTGTGATCAAGCCTCCTTCACTGGAATTGATTCATACCTTTCTACCACTATTTAGTTTCATTCTTGATCTCTTGTGTCAAGAACTGGTGCATCTCCAATGTCTATAGGGCACTCTCAGTTTTCTAGCATAGTGTGTCCACTCCCTTTCTCAGCAGATGCCGACAGGGAACAGGGTTTGACCCCATAGGCGATATCTTTTCCCTTCAATGTTGTCAAGGTTGTCCGCATTATCCGGTTTTCTGCTTTCCGCCAACTCATTTATTTCTCGAAAACCTGGAGGACACGGCGCATTCAGAGCTTGTAGTTTGGTACCATAGATAAGTCTACCCAACCCATTCTTTCAGTAGTTGGCTCGCTTGCCCTACCACCTTGGTGATGGCTCGCTGGAACCCGAGGGGTACATATTCCTTGAGCGGGACAGTTGGCCTCGTGCTTGCTAAGGCAGCACATATACTAAAATTGGATCGATACAGAGAAGATTAGCATGGCCCCTGCGAAAGGATGACACGCAAATCCGTGAAGCGCTCCATATTTTTGGCAGCTGTGATCAAGCCTCCTTCACTGGAATTGATTCATACCTTCTTGCCACAACGTATTTTCATTCTTGATCTCTTGTGTCAAGAACTGGTGCATCTCCAATGTCTATAGGGCACTCTCAGTTTTCCAGCAAAGTGTGTCCACTCCCTTTCTCAGCAGATGCCGACAGGGAACAGGGTTTGACCCCATAGGCGATATCTTTTCCCTTCAATGTTGTCCGCATTATCCGGTTTTCTGCTTTCTCTAACTCATTTCTTTCTCGAAAACCTGGAGGACACAGCGCATTCAGAGCTTGTAGTTTGGTACCATAGATAAGTCTACCCAACCCATTCTTTCAGTAGATGGCTCGCTTGCCCTACCACCTTGGTGATGGCTCGCTGGAACCCGAGGGGTACATATTCCTTGAGCGGGACAGTTGGCCTCGTGCTTGCTAAGGCAGCACATATACTAAAATTGGATCGATACAGAGAAGATTAGCATGGCCCCTGCGAAAGGATGACACGCAAATCCGTGAAGCGCTCCATATTTTTGGCAGCTGTGATCAAGCCTCCTTCACTGGAATTGATTCATACCTTCTTGCCACAACGTATTTTCATTCTTGATCTCTTGTGTCAAGAACTGGTGCATCTCCAATGTCTATAGGGCACTCTCAGTTTTCCAGCAAAGTGTGTCCACTCCCTTTCTCAGCAGATGCCGACAGGGAACAGGGTTTGACCCCATAGGCGATATCTTTTCCCTTCAATGTTGTCAAGGTTGTCCTCATTATCCGGTTTTCTGCTTTCCGCCAACTCATTTCTTTCTCGAAAACCTGGAGGACACAGCCCATTCAGAGCTTGTAGTTTGATACCATAGATAAGTCTACCCAACCCATTCTTTCAGTAGATGGCTCGCTTGCCCTACCACCTTGGTGATGGCTCGCTGGAACCCGAGGGGTACATATTCCTTGAGCGGGACAGTTGGCCTCGTGCTTGCTAAGGCAGCACATATACTAAAATTGGATCGATACAGAGAAGATTAGCATGGCCCCTGCGAAAGGATGACACGCAAATCCGTGAAGCGCTCCATATTTTTGGCAGCTGTGATCAAGCCTCCTTCACTGGAATTGATTCATACCTTTCTACCACTATTTAGTTTCATTCTTGATCTCTTGTGTCAAGAACTGGTGCATCTCCAATGTCTATAGGGCACTCTCAGTTTTCTAGCATAGTGTGTCCACTCCCTTTCTCAGCAGATGCCGACAGGGAACAGGGTTTGACCCCATAGGCGATATCTTTTCCCTTCAATGTTGTCAAGGTTGTCCGCATTATCCGGTTTTCTGCTTTCTCTAACTCATTTATTTCTCGAAAACCTGGAGGACACAGCGCATTCAGAGCTTGTAGTTTGGTACCATAGATAAGTCTACCCAACCCATTCTTTCAGTAGATGGCTCGCTTGCCCTACCACCTTGGTGATGGCTCGCTGGAACCCGAGGGGTACATATTCCTTGAGCGAGACAGTTGGCCTTGTGCTTGCTAAGGCAGCACATATACTAAAATTGGATCGATACAGAGAAGATTAGCATGGCCCCTGCGAAAGGATGACACGCAAATCCGTGAAGCGCTCCATATTTTTGGCAGCTGTGATCAAGCCTCCTTCACTGGAATGGATTCATACCTTCTTGCCACAACGTATTTTCATTCTTGATCTCTTGTGTCAAGAACTGGTGCATCTCCAATGTCTATAGGGCACTCTCAGTTTTCCAGCAAAGTGTGTCCACTCCCTTTCTCAGCAGATGCCGACAGGGAACAGGGTTTGACCCCATAGGCGATATCTTTTCCCTTCAATGTTGTCAAGGTTGTCCGCATTATCCGGTTTTCTGCTTTCCGCCAACTCATTTCTTTCTCGAAAACCTGGAGGACACAGCCCATTCAGAGCTTGTAGTTTGATACCATAGATAAGTCTACCCAACCCATTCTTTCAGTAGATGGCTCGCTGGAACCCGAGGGGTACATATTCCTTGAGCGGGACAGTTGGCCTCGTGCTTGCTAAGGCAGCACATATACTAAAATTGGATCGATACAGAGAAGATTAGCATGGCCCCTGCGAAAGGATGACACGCAAATCCGTAAAGCGCTCCATATTTTTGGCAGCTGTGATCAAGCCTCCTTCACTGGAATTGATTCATACCTTCTTGCCACAACGTATTTTCATTCTTGATCTCTTGTGTCAAGAACTGGTGCATCTCCAATGTCTATAGGGCACTCTCAGTTTTCCAGCAAAGTGTGTCCACTCCCTTTCTCAGCAGATGCCGACAGGGAACAGGGTTTGACCCCATAGGCGATATCTTTTCCCTTCAATGTTGTCAAGGTTGTCCGCATTATCCGGTTTTCTGCTTTCCGCCAACTCATTTCTTTCTCGAAAACCTGGAGGACACAGCCCATTCAGAGCTTGTAGTTTGATACCATAGATAAGTCTACCCAACCCATTCTTTCAGTAGATGGCTCGCTTGCCCTACCACCTTGGTGATGGCTCGCTGGAACCCGAGGGGTACATATTCCTTGAGCGGGACAGTTGGCCTCGTGCTTGCTAAGGCAGCACATATACTAAAATTGGATCGATACAGAGAAGATTAGCATGGCCCCTGCGAAAGGATGACACGCAAATCCGTGAAGCGCTCCATATTTTTGGCAGCTGTGATCAAGCCTCCTTCACTGGAATTGATTCATACCTTTCTACCACTATTTAGTTTCATTCTTGATCTCTTGTGTCAAGAACTGGTGCATCTCCAATGTCTATAGGGCACTCTCAGTTTTCTAGCATAGTGTGTCCACTCCCTTTCTCAGCAGATGCCGACAGGGAACAGGGTTTGACCCCATAGGCGATATCTTTTCCCTTCAATGTTGTCAAGGTTGTCCGCATTATCCGGTTTTCTGCTTTCCGCCAACTCATTTATTTCTCGAAAACCTGGAGGACACGGCGCATTCAGAGCTTGTAGTTTGGTACCATAGATAAGTCTACCCAACCCATTCTTTCAGTAGTTGGCTCGCTTGCCCTACCACCTTGGTGATGGCTCGCTGGAACCCGAGGAGTACATATTCCTTGAGCGGGACAGTTGGCCTCGTGCTTGCTAAGGCAGCACATATACTAAAATTGGATCGATACAGAGAAGATTAGCATGGCCCCTGCGAAAGGATGACACGCAAATCCGTGAAGCGCTCCATATTTTTGGCAGCTGTGATCAAGCCTCCTTCACTGGAATTGATTCATACCTTCTTGCCACAACGTATTTTCATTCTTGATCTCTTGTGTCAAGAACTGGTGCATCTCCAATGTCTATAGGGCACTCTCAGTTTTCCAGCAAAGTGTGTCCACTCCCTTTCTCAGCAGATGCCGACAGGGAACAGGGTTTGACCCCATAGGCGATATCTTTTCCCTTCAATGTTGTCAAGGTTGTCCGCATTATCCGGTTTTCTGCTTTCTCTAACTCATTTCTTTCTCGAAAACCTGAAGGACACAGCGCATTCAGAGCTTGTAGTTTGGTACCATAGATAAGTCTACCCAACCCATTCTTTCAGTAGATGGCTCGCTTGCCCTACCACCTTGGTGATGGCTCGCTGGAACCCGAGGGGTACATATTCCTTGAGCGGGACAGTTGGCCTCGTGCTTGCTAAGGCAGCACATATACTAAAATTGGATCGATACAGAGAAGATTAGCATGGCCCCTGCGAAAGGATGACACGCAAATCCGTGAAGCGCTCCATATTTTTGGCAGCTGTGATCAAGCCTCCTTCACTGGAATTGATTCATACCTTCTTGCCACAACGTATTTTCATTCTTGATCTCTTGTGTCAAGAACTGGTGCATCTCCAATGTCTATAGGGCACTCTCAGTTTTCCAGCAAAGTGTGTCCACTCCCTTTCTCAGCAGATGCCGACAGGGAACAGGGTTTGACCCCATAGGCGATATCTTTTCCCTTCAATGTTGTCAAGGTTGTCCTCATTATCCGGTTTTCTGCTTTCCGCCAACTCATTTCTTTCTCGAAAACCTGGAGGACACAGCCCATTCAGAGCTTGTAGTTTGATACCATAGATAAGTCTACCCAACCCATTCTTTCAGTAGATGGCTCGCTTGCCCTACCACCTTGGTGATGGCTCGCTGGAACCCGAGGGGTACATATTCCTTGAGCGGGACAGTTGGCCTCGTGCTTGCTAAGGCAGCACATATACTAAAATTGGATCGATACAGAGAAGATTAGCATGGCCCCTGCGAAAGGATGACACGCAAATCCGTGAAGCGCTCCATATTTTTGGCAGCTGTGATCAAGCCTCCTTCACTGGAATTGATTCATACCTTTCTACCACTATTTAGTTTCATTCTTGATCTCTTGTGTCAAGAACTGGTGCATCTCCAATGTCTATAGGGCACTCTCAGTTTTCTAGCATAGTGTGTCCACTCCCTTTCTCAGCAGATGCCGACAGGGAACAGGGTTTGACCCCATAGGCGATATCTTTTCCCTTCAATGTTGTCAAGGTTGTCCGCATTATCCGGTTTTCTGCTTTCCGCCAACTCATTTATTTCTCGAAAACCTGGAGGACACGGCGCATTCAGAGCTTGTAGTTTGGTACCATAGATAAGTCTACCCAACCCATTCTTTCAGTAGTTGGCTCGCTTGCCCTACCACCTTGGTGATGGCTCGCTGGAACCCGAGGGGTACATATTCCTTGAGCGGGACAGTTGGCCTCGTGCTTGCTAAGGCAGCACATATACTAAAATTGGATCGATACAGAGAAGATTAGCATGGCCCCTGCGAAAGGATGACACGCAAATCCGTGAAGCGCTCCATATTTTTGGCAGCTGTGATCAAGCCTCCTTCACTGGAATTGATTCATACCTTCTTGCCACAACGTATTTTCATTCTTGATCTCTTGTGTCAAGAACTGGTGCATCTCCAATGTCTATAGGGCACTCTCAGTTTTCCAGCAAAGTGTGTCCACTCCCTTTCTCAGCAGATGCCGACAGGGAACAGGGTTTGACCCCATAGGCGATATCTTTTCCCTTCAATGTTGTCAAGGTTGTCCGCATTATCCGGTTTTCTGCTTTCTCTAACTCATTTCTTTCTCGAAAACCTGGAGGACACAGCGCATTCAGAGCTTGTACTTTGGTACCATAGATAAGTCTACCCAACCCATTCTTTCAGTAGATGGCTCGCTTGCCCTACCACCTTGGTGATGGCTCGCTGGAACCCGAGGGGTACATATTCCTTGAGTGGGGCAGTTGGCCTCGTGCTTGCTAAGGCAGCACATATACTAAAATTGGATCGATACAGAGAAGATTAGCATGGCCCCTGCGAAAGGATGACACGCAAATCCGTGAAGCGCTCCATATTTTTGGCAGCTGTGATCAAGCCTCCTTCACTGGAATTGATTCATACATTCTTGCCACAACGTATTTTCATTCTTGATCTCTTGTGTCAAGAACTGGTGCATCTCCAATGTCTATAGGGCACTCTCAGTTTTCCAGCAAAGTGTGTCCACTCCCTTTCTCAGCAGATGCCGACAGGGAACAGGGTTTGACCCCATAGGCGATATCTTTTCCCTTCAATGTTGTCAAGGTTGTCCGCATTATCCGGTTTTCTGCTTTCCGCCAACTCATTTCTTTCTCGAAAACCTGGAGGACACAGCCCATTCAGAGCTTGTAGTTTGGTACCATAGATAAGTCTACCCAACCCATTCTTTCAGTAGTTGGCTCGCTTGCCCTACCACCTTGGTGATGGCTCGCTGGAACCCGAGGGGTACATATTCCTTGAGCGGGACAGTTGGCCTCGTGCTTGCTAAGGCAGCACATATACAAAAAATTGGATCGATACAGAGAAGATTAGCATGGCCCCTGCGAAAGGATGACACGCAAATCCGTGAAGCGCTCCATATTTTTGGCAGCTGTGATCAAGCCTCCTTCACTGGAATTGATTCATACCTTTCTACCACTATTTAGTTTCATTCTTGATCTCTTGTGTCAAGAACTGGTGCATCTCCAATGTCTATAGGGCACTCTCAGTTTTCTAGCATAGTGTGTCCACTCCCTTTCTCAGCAGATGCCGACAGGGAACAGGGTTTGACCCCATAGGCGATATCTTTTCCCTTCAATGTTGTCCGCATTATCCGGTTTTCTGCTTTCTCTAACTCATTTCTTTCTCGAAAACCTGGAGGACACAGCGCATTCAGAGCTTGTAGTTTGGTACCATAGATAAGTCTACCCAACCCATTCTTTCAGTAGATGGCTCGCTTGCCCTACCACCTTGGTGATGGCTCGCTGGAACCCGAGGGGTACATATTCCTTGAGCGGGACAGTTGGCCTCGTGCTTGCTAAGGCAGCACATATACTAAAATTGGATCGATACAGAGAAGATTAGCATGGCCCCTGCGAAAGGATGACACGCAAATCCGTGAAGCGCTCCATATTTTTGGCAGCTGTGATCAAGCCTCCTTCACTGGAATTGATTCATACCTTCTTGCCACAACGTATTTTCATTCTTGATCTCTTGTGTCAAGAACTGGTGCATCTCCAATGTCTATAGGGCACTCTCAGTTTTCCAGCAAAGTGTGTCCACTCCCTTTCTCAGCAGATGCCGACAGGGAACAGGGTTTGACCCCATAGGCGATATCTTTTCCCTTCAATGTTGTCAAGGTTGTCCTCATTATCCGGTTTTCTGCTTTCCGCCAACTCATTTCTTTCTCGAAAACCTGGAGGACACAGCCCATTCAGAGCTTGTAGTTTGATACCATAGATAAGTCTACCCAACCCATTCTTTCAGTAGATGGCTCGCTTGCCCTACCACCTTGGTGATGGCTCGCTGGAACCCGAGGGGTACATATTCCTTGAGCGGGACAGTTGGCCTCGTGCTTGCTAAGGCAGCACATATACTAAAATTGGATCGATACAGAGAAGATTAGCATGGCCCCTGCGAAAGGATGACACGCAAATCCGTGAAGCGCTCCATATTTTTGGCAGCTGTGATCAAGCCTCCTTCACTGGAATTGATTCATACCTTTCTACCACTATTTAGTTTCATTCTTGATCTCTTGTGTCAAGAACTGGTGCATCTCCAATGTCTATAGGGCACTCTCAGTTTTCTAGCATAGTGTGTCCACTCCCTTTCTCAGCAGATGCCGACAGGGAACAGGGTTTGACCCCATAGGCGATATCTTTTCCCTTCAATGTTGTCAAGGTTGTCCGCATTATCCGGTTTTCTGCTTTCCGCCAACTCATTTATTTCTCGAAAACCTGGAGGACACGGCGCATTCAGAGCTTGTAGTTTGGTACCATAGATAAGTCTACCCAACCCATTCTTTCAGTAGTTGGCTCGCTTGCCCTACCACCTTGGTGATGGCTCGCTGGAACCCGAGGGGTACATATTCCTTGAGCGGGACAGTTGGCCTCGTGCTTGCTAAGGCAGCACATATACTAAAATTGGATCGATACAGAGAAGATTAGCATGGCCCCTGCGAAAGGATGACACGCAAATCCGTGAAGCGCTCCATATTTTTGGCAGCTGTGATCAAGCCTCCTTCACTGGAATTGATTCATACCTTCTTGCCACAACGTATTTTCATTCTTGATCTCTTGTGTCAAGAACTGGTGCATCTCCAATGTCTATAGGGCACTCTCAGTTTTCCAGCAAAGTGTGTCCACTCCCTTTCTCAGCAGATGCCGACAGGGAACAGGGTTTGACCCCATAGGCGATATCTTTTCCCTTCAATGTTGTCAAGGTTGTCCGCATTATCCGGTTTTCTGCTTTCTCTAACTCATTTCTTTCTCGAAAACCTGGAGGACACAGCGCATTCAGAGCTTGTACTTTGGTACCATAGATAAGTCTACCCAACCCATTCTTTCAGTAGATGGCTCGCTTGCCCTACCACCTTGGTGATGGCTCGCTGGAACCCGAGGGGTACATATTCCTTGAGTGGGGCAGTTGGCCTCGTGCTTGCTAAGGCAGCACATATACTAAAATTGGATCGATACAGAGAAGATTAGCATGGCCCCTGCGAAAAAGATCCCGGCCAATCTTCTCTGTTGGCCCACTTGTGCCCCCCTGCGCACCTGAGCCACACCCACTCACCTGAGTATAAATGTTGGGGCCCCACTGTGTGATATATTGACCAGTTTGATTCTGTGAAAGAGATTTCTAGAAAACGGTTAGAAAATGCCTAGAAAACCAGGATGGCCTCCAGTCCTTCCAAAACAAGAGCAGCTACGGAGGGAGAAGTTTCGGCAGAAACTTGAAGCAGACTTTTCCAACACTGTCTTGCGTGTCTGTAAGGCAGAAAAGGAGAAGCGTCTGTTAAAGTTCTCCAAGCCCTACTGGCCTCCAGTAATTTCCTCTGAGGAAAGTGAGAGACGGAGGCTTTTCAGGGAGAGCCTGGATGGATCCACCCCATCCAAAAGCAAGCAGTGGCCTCCACAGATGAGACGACTGAAAGTGTCGGGTAAGATCTTTAAACTATACATCAATGTAAAAGAATGAAATCATATCAAATGCAACAAATGTCTAAAATAACTTTTTTTTTTTTTTGTCTTTACAGTTCCTCCATGCGCTTCACTGGCCGTGCTCCCTCCTCCATCAGCTGTGGCTGAGGCGGCCCTTAAACGGGTGCCGAGGGCCACAGCCTGGAGAAGGAAGAAGAGGGCAAAGGAAGACCTCAAGGCCTTAAAGCAGGGCAAAGCCACTGCCAGGCGACGGGATCCAAGAGGGTTTCCCTGCAGGCTGTGTGGGAAGCCCAAGCGTTTGGAGTTTGGGCACAGCTTTTACCGTGGCAAAAGCTTCTGTGCCACTTCTACTGGGAAGACAGCCTCTCAATGGCTGTCTGAACAGAAAAGGATTGCGGCTGCGGACAATGTCAGGGATGTGCCCAGGACAACGGCATGGAGGAGAAAGAAGAAAGAAGAGGCCATTTCCCTAGGCCTGCCCCAGAAAAGGCCAAAAAAGTGCACTCCGATAACTTGCAGTCTGTGCCAGCAGCCTAAAACTAAGGAGTATGGACACTCACGCTATGCTGGGAAAGCCTTTTGCAGCTCATACGAGGGGAAAAGTGTGGAACTTTGGCTGGCGGAGCAGCGGGCACTTGCTCCAATTGAGTAGAATTGTTTAAATTTATTTTTGTTTATTCTTTCTTTTGAAAAATTATTTTAATATTTGTATTTGTTTGCATTCATCTATTTTTATCCTTTATTTATCTATTTGTCTTTATTTTTTATCTATTTATTTCTTTAACTTTTTTGCACTCTTGTTAATTTGTTCTGTTTTAATATTTGCCTTTTGTTTACATTTATTTTTTTATAGTTCCAGTGTGAACTATTGAATAAAAAAATAAAATAAAAACCCAGACTTGTTGCGTTTGACTCTGAGATGTATTTAGGGAAACAATATGCTAACGAATAATTTAACTGAATCAAAAGCTTCACAAATAAAATAAATGGGTAAATGGGTAAGACAATTAACATGATTTTAATTAACACAAAAATGGTTCTAAAATAATGAAAAGTCTTTTAGGACTGTTAACATGGACTTTGTGAAGACAAATTAAGGTTCTAAAATAAAGACGTAGTTTACGACTGTTTAATGACCATTATGAGAGCAAATAAGTGTTCTAAAATAAAGAACAAGCATTTAAGACTATTAATATGAACTTTGTGAAGGGAGATTCTGAAATAGAGAACTGTTACATGGTTTTTATGCACAAATAAATGTATTTTATTTGCACAAATAAATGTGCAAAAGTTAAAATAAAAAAAAATAAGAATTTAGCCAAATTTACATGTCTTTCATGAAGGCAGATAAACCTTAGATAGGGGTTTGTTATATTACCATTGCATTTATGAGGCAAATAAATGTTCTCAAATGGAAGAACAGTCATTAAATGTTCTTAAATAATAATTAATGACAATTTATATAACTGTTATGTAATTTAAGCATTTAAACATTTTGAAATAAAGAACGATCATATTGGAATAATTACATGTTTTTTTTATTAAATGTGAAAAATTTCTTAATAGAAATAAACAAATGACATTCAGTTATTTACATCAAAGGATATTTATAAAGAAATAGTTTTAACAACAAAGGATATTTACAAATAAATAGTTATTTAAAATGAAGGATATTTACAACTAAATAGTTATTTACAATGAAGGATATTTGTGTTATTTACAATTAAGGATAGCTACAAATAAATTGTTATTTACAATGAAGGATATTTTTGTTATTTACAATGAAGGATATCTACAAATAAATTGTTATTTAAAAATGAAGGATATTTACAAATAAATTGTTATTTAAAAATGAAGGATATTTACAAATAAATCGTTATTTACAATGAAGGATATTTACAAATAAATTGTTTTTTAAAAATGAAAGATATTTACAAATAAATAGTTATTTACATCAAAAGATATTTACAAATAAACAGTTATTTACGGATTTTCTTCATTTTTCCTCTCCTGCAGCCACTCTTCCACAGTCTTTCCCTCTGCTGTGGCACAGAAGAAGTAGCTGCCCACCCTGGTGTGCCCAAACTCTTTTTTTCTGAGCTGCCCACATCGACTGCATGTGTACTGTTTTCGCACATGTTGCTGTGGAGGGGGCAGCCCTTGTTTCTTGGCTAAAAACTCCTCAGCCTTCCTCTTCCTCCACAAAGTTGTTCTACTCAAAGACGGTGGAGCAGAGAGGGAGGCTGACGGTGGAGCGGAGAGGGAGGCTGACGGTGGAGCGGAGAGTGCGGGTGCTGATGCTGGGGGAGGATGGTGCTGCCCTCGCCGTATGGCCTGACCTGACAGGTCAGGGTTTACAACAAAGGGGAAAGGTGGAAGTGCTGATTGAGCTGCCGAGGGCACTGACACCTTCTGCTTGGCTACAGGAAGAGCGGTGTGAGACACCATGCTGATCTGAGGCAAGGGCACACTCAGAGCCAGCACGTCTGCTTCCAGCTTCTTCCTGTAGTTGTTGTACCTGTTTAAAATGGCACAATTAATAGGATGAACAGAATATAAGAATTGTAAAATCCCTTTTATAGCTGGTTTACTTACCAGACAGAAAGCGTCCGCTGATTGACCTCGAACAGCTGAATCCTTGCCCGTCCCCTCAGTGCTGGGCAGTTCCCCACCAGCCTCCGTATGGCCTGGTAGTCATGTAGAATGGCAGCCCAGCGGTTCAGTGAAACACCCCACTTCACCTTCCCCGCTGGATGAATGGAGCAGAGCTCCAGACATACTGCCTCCACAATCCTACAAATATTGGGCCATTGGGCAGGACCCGACCCCTGCCCCAGCATACACCTGTAAAATAAAATACGTGAATTATAAAGCATATAGTCATTTCTATTATTAAAGCTCTTTATGCAACTATTTAACTTACCGCTTGAGGCTCTCCTTTCCATGGCAGGTGGAGGTTTTGGAGTGGGTGGCCTTGAACCTGCCTTGTAAGAGTCTCTCCTTGTGTCTCGGCGGATAGGAAACACCTTTTTTGTCACTGTCTGGCAGTCTGTCCCACAGCCGAACAATTTCAGTGGCTTCCCTATCTGAGACACAAGGCTTTTCTCTCAGCTCGACAAGGTATCTGGCCAGGTCCACCACTCTATCAAAACCTGGTGTCCCGTCTGGTCCTCTGCACACCTAAACAAGAAAAAAAAGAAGAAATTAGTGGACGGATAAAAAAAAGTCCTCCACATGATGACATGGCAAGGGATGCCTGCCTGTATACGTACATCTCCCTGGGGCTCAGGTGGCAGGTCCTGGGAGGACTGAGAAGGCGATGCTGAATCCCGAGACAAGCGTACAGCTTCCTGGGTGGACACTAAGGAAAGAGGGGAGATGGTGTGGTCCTGCTCCTCTGCCTCATCCCCAAATCCCTCATCCTCTGCCTCCCCCAAGTCATCTGTGATTCTGACCGGGGCATCTGGGTCCCGCCCATAGTCCTCCCTGAACTCCCAGGACTGCTGCGAGCACAGATACTCCACCCCAATGAGCTCACCTGACAAAAATAAAATTAAATAGAAAACAAGGTTTTAAACACATGTGCATTACAAATAAAACAACACAGCATGGCATTATAGACACATACCTGTGTACTGTCCTGGCTTTGAATGGTCTTGTACAAGACTACAGCCAAGAAGACGCTGACTGAGCTCATTGAGGCTGTGCTGGAGCGAGGCACTGTAGCAGCGCAGGGACGACGGGGCCTCGTCCGTGACGGCAGCAGCAGCAGCAGCGCGGTCCTCGTTCCACCGCTCCAAACCCTCAAGCAGATAAGCCTGGAAATTTTCCAGGTTAGCGCTTGTTCCTGATTAAAAAACAAACAAACAAACATTAACACTAATTTATAATTACAAAAGAGATGAAACAGACCATCAAAAAAAAAAAAAAAAAAAACACACATTCAAGGTGATTGTGTGTAATCTTACCGGGTATGAAGCGGTTGAGGTGGTTGTGGAAGGACTCCAGGGAAGTGGAACCCCGAGCGCAGCGGTAGACAGGAAGTATGATCCCTCCCTTCGTCGTACTTCCTGTCTGGGTGTACAGCTGCACACCGGGGGGGTCCTGGATGCAGGGAAGGTGGCGTCTTTGGGTGTCCCAGATGACGTCCATCCTCTCCTTGTCCACCAAGGGGATGCCCATGGTTTCCCTGGCGTCCATGAAGGCCTCGAGCAACGCGCCAATCAGCTGCTCCGTCTCCTCCATGCCACGTGTGGAGCGGCGACAGTGCAGCGCCAGCTGTCTGGAGGTGAGCATGCTGGTTAGCTGGTCATCAGTGAGGCCTCTGATGCCCTGCTGTTGCTCCAGCTCCCGCATTCTGGCCTCCCTCAGCAGAGCCACATCTCCCTCGTCCCAGACAAAAATGCATGCGGACAGCTTTGCCATGAACAGACCGTAGAGTGGGTGGCTGTCCGTGTGCAGACCTGCGGCGAAGCGCCGCATGAAGTGCCACACATCTAGACGGACCACCATGTCACTCCAGCCGCTGAACATGGCACCTGCTCTGGAGGTCCCCACAGAAGAGCAGCAGTCTCTGTCCACATACAGGAGTGTAGGGGGAGTGACTCCAGCCGCCTCGTACCTATTCACCAGGCCAGTGGTCATAGGCAGCAGTCCCTGGCCCTCATGTGAGGTGAGCACAGACATGAGGACCTGTCCGTGCTCATTGCCCACATTGGTGACCCAGGCTGCGGTCCCAGCTGCAGCTCCCGCCAGTTTTTTGGCCACCTATTGTTGAAAAACAGAAAATTCAGTACAGATAAACAAAAAAATATATAATGTATATATACATTATATATATAATAAATAAATATATATATATATATTAAAAATATGTTACCTTTTTTGTGGAGTCCATCTTCAGGATGGACCCAAAGACAGAGGTGACCCTGGCTTTGAGCTCACCATACCGGGACCGGATATCCTCTGCATGGACAGAGAGGAGCCACTGGGCGGTCGGTACAGGCGGCTTGGGTGGTGGAGGTGAGATGGGCTGCGTGGTGGTACCCCGGAACCGGTCACACACAGAGAGGTATCGCAGGGACCTCTCCATCCATTCCTCACTATGCAGTTCACACAGCTTGTGATACAGCATAGAGACGCTGTTGCCGAGAGAGCGCTCTCTCATTAACTTCGCCACATGCAGATCACAAGAGAACCTGTAAAACACACAGACAAAGGCAAACTTTATTAAAGTTCCTTTAAAGTGTTCTTTCTTTATAAATAAAAAAATGTGTGATGTTTCCCATACAAAAAGATAAAAAAAAAACTGTACAGACTTTGATATTGTTTCAAGTCTGGTTCAAGGTTAAGCAAGGCTCAATGGGGGGTCGTTAACACATCTTGAAAAGAACCTCAGCCGTCAGGCTAGGTGTCTCAAGGTGTTGGAATGCTATTGTTCTGAGTTTGACACCTTTGAAAGGTCAAGCAAAGATCAGTTGGGGTGGGTCGTTCACACATTTTGTGTAGAACCTTGACTGGCAGACAGAGTGTCTTTTGAAAAACTACAAAAGCAAGATAGTGCTTGTTTTGTGTACAAATGGCGTGAAATTAATTTTAAAAGGACTAACAAAAATATTATTTTTAAGTTGTTTAAGTTACATTATTACCATTACAGCCCAGTTAAAGGTGTAACATGTTAGTAGTTAATTGCACCTGAAATAGATTTTTTCATGACTCACCGGTAAGTGAGGATGGCTGGGAACATCCTGCGGTGAGCCGGGTCCAGCTGGTCCAGGATGTCGTACGACCACGCAGCCAGCTTCTTGTGGCAGCGCTGACACTCCAGGTATTCTGTTGCCAGAAAATACCAGCCGTGTAAATTCAGCACCCGCCTCACTGTCTTGTAGAGCCCACAGGATGTCAGTCGCTGACCAGACCGTCTGCAGTCTGGCGAGCTGCAGATGAGCTTGTAGGACCACATCCTGTAGGGCATCCACAAACACAGCGGCCAGGTGAAGAACACGTCCGGCGACGCTGGAGGCTGATGATACTGCAGGCGTGGCTGGGGAGGGTACCACCACATCTGCAGATTATCAATCAGCGCTGCCCTTCCACCCTGGCGCCGGAAGAGGGAGCGGCCGATCCACTCCTGCTGTTCTTCTGGAAGGGAGTGCTTCCAGGCCTCAGGAAGAACAACCTATACACACACAACAATAAAAATAAAATGAGTAAAACACACACACATATATATATATACATTAATTTATAATATATATGCAAACTGCTGGTATGAAAAACTGTACCTCAGAAGCCGCTGACACCAGCCTTTGAGCGGCTCTTTGCTCCAAGCGAGGTGAGCGGATCGGCGCTGGAGGTGGTGGAAGTACTGTGAAGAACACATCGTTTTAATTTTGTAATTAGTACTAATGGTTTAATAATTTGAAGACATTTGTGGTTACATAACAATTCTATTCGATGTTAGTAAATGTATTTGTGATCACATATGATCGGGTGAGTATCTTTTCTATTTTTTTACACACAAAACCAAACAAAACACTCACCCTGTGGCTCCACCTCCATGGCTGAAGCCAGCAGATCTTCATCTGTTGGCTCTGAGGGCAGACAAATTGCAATGTTATTCATAATTCTATTAGAGCATCCATAGATTTACACCACTTATAGATCTAAAAACTCACCGTGTGCTGTGGCTGGCTGGGAATGGGAGCTTTGGGTGGGAGGAGGAGAAGCCAAACGTGAAGGATGCGGGACAGCAGGCTGGGACGCAGAAGATGATTTCTTTTTCCTCTGCTGGTCCCTCAGCAAGATGTATTTCTTCAAGCCATCCATCTTGCTGCCTGCATTGGTGTCCTTTTTCCGGATGAACTCCACGTAGCTACATAAGACACACAATAGTGTACGTGATAAGAGCAAAATAAATACAAAACAGCAATACAATTAACAAGCAGAAGCACATATTACCTTTTCCTCTCCCTGTCCTTGGCCTCATAGAGCTCCTTGAAGGTGCTCTTCTTGTGGACCCCAAAGCCCACCAGACAGTCACCCTCACAGCCAGGTAAAGTGCCCTCTCTCTGCCTGCGCACTTTGATGGCTTCTGCCACCCTCTCAAATGTGCAGGCATATTTGAGAAAGGCATCCTTATTGGCCATGAGGGCACCTCTGTCTAGCCTGCCAGCCTCGCGCTCCCGCTGATGCCCAGACAGGACCATGAGGGAGTAGCCAAGGTCATTTTCCAGCATCCATTTGAAGGGTTTCCCTCTGTATTGACCAAACTGGATGGCACTTTGACTAGCCACCAGCAGGTCATCAAAGGGATTCCCTCCACTTTGGATGACCCTGACCTTGGCCTCCCCCAGCACAGCCTCAGGGTACTTCGGAACAAAGGGTACCCCTTTAGCCACTTGAGAAAGGTGAACTTTCTCCACAGTGGATGCCTGCTTGGAAGGCCTCAGCACCAGCTCTCCAGCCTCCACACGCAGGTTGGGTGTGCTTTCCATTCTGCAACAGTAAAGCAAATACAAACAATTGACAGAAAACCCCATACACAAAATAAAAATTCATGGAAAAATGTACATTAACTAAATCAATCGGTGGCATTAGTGCACTTTTTTTTTCTTTTTAGTTATATCTTTTTATTATTTTAAATGTATTTCGTTTTCTTTTTTCATAGTTGTTAATTATTCTGATCATAAAACTGACATAAAGTGAGTAAAGAAACGAACAAAAACGAAAAAAAAGAACACTCAAAGCTGTTAATTATTCTGATCATAAAACTGACATAAAGTGAGCAAAGAAACGAACAAAAACGAACGCTCATGAGAAGAATTCATATATATATATATATATATATATATATATATATATATATTAAAGAAGTGGATTTACTGGTCATAAAAATAACGAATGAAACTGCACTCTTAATACCGAATTAAGTTGTTAGTCTCCTGCCTCTTATGCATGCATTGCTTATAGTTAAAATAAAGAAAATCAGCACATTTAGTGACAGTCGACAAAAATCATGAATGAAACTATGCCGAATTATAAGATTTAGGCGGGCAAATGTCATCGCAAGTTTATGAACTGCTCGATATATTAATTGTTAGCCCGTTTTTCCCCTCCCGCCTCGTATGCATGCATTGCTTATAGTTAAAATAAAGAAAATCAGCACATTTAGTGACAGTCGACAAAAATCATGAATGAAACTATCCCGAATTATAAGTTTTAGGCGGGCAAATGTCATCGCAAGTTTATGAACTGCTCGATATATTAATTGTTAGCCCGTTTTTCCCCTCCCGCCTCTTATGCATGCATTGCTTATAGTTAAAATAAAGAAAATCAGCACATTTAGTGACAGTCGACAAAAATCATGAATGAAACTATCCCGAATTATAAGTTTTAGGCGGGCAAATGTCATCGCAAGTTTATGAACTGCTCGATATATTAATTGTTAGCCCGTTTTTCCCCTCCCGCCTCTTATGCATGCATTTCTTATAGTTAAAATAAAGAAAATCAGCACATTTAGTGACAGTCGACAAAAATCATGAACGAAACTAGCCCGAATTATAAGATTTAGGCGGGCAAACTATGAACTGATCGATATATTAATTGTTAGCCCGTTTTCTCCCCTCCCGCCTCTTATGCATGATGTACACTTTGATAAAATGCCTATCATATGCTTATTTTAAACATGAGATAGTAAAAATATGCTAACTTACGTGCTCAACGAAAAAATGCGGGTTAGCAAAAAGGCAAAAAGAAAAAAAAAAGAAAAAAGGCAAAAAACAAGACTGCAAAAAGGCAAAAAAAGACCGCAAAAGGACCAAAAAAGACCGCAAAAAAGGCAGTTGTGTCGTTTTTAAAAAAACGTTTGTGTTGAAGGTTATGATAAATTCAGTAAAATAGCAAGGGAGCGTTAATTCGGGGTGAATAGTGATTTTGACAAGCGCGAATGACGTCTGATTTCGCCGACTCCACGCGCCCTGCATGGCCTCGGCCAATAGGAGCCCGAGGCGGGCTCCCGGCCAATGCGAGGAACGAGCGCCTCTGCAACAATTCGTCGGCCGGCCAATGAGACGAGGGGAGCAGAGGCGGGACTTGGTGAAACAATTCGTCCCTGGGCCAATCGGTGAGCCGAGCGCGGTGAAACAATTTGCAACAATTCACCCGAAGATTCGTTTCGCCATAGCGCAAGGATGACACGCAAATCCGTGAAGCGCTCCATATTTTTGGCAGCTGTGATCAAGCCTCCTTCACTGGAATGGATTCATACCTTCTTGCCACAACGTATTTTCATTCTTGATCTCTTGTGTCAAGAACTGGTGCATCTCCAATGTCTATAGGGCACTCTCAGTTTTCCAGCAAAGTGTGTCCACTCCCTTTCTCAGCAGATGCCGACAGGGAACAGGGTTTGACCCCATAGGCGATATCTTTTCCCTTCAATGTTGTCAAGGTTGTCCGCATTATCCGGTTTTCTGCTTTCCGCCAACTCATTTCTTTCTCGAAAACCTGGAGGACACAGCCCATTCAGAGCTTGTAGTTTGATACCATAGATAAGTCTACCCAACCCATTCTTTCAGTAGATGGCTCGCTGGAACCCGAGGGGTACATATTCCTTGAGCGGGACAGTTGGCCTCGTGCTTGCTAAGGCAGCACATATACTAAAATTGGATCGATACAGAGAAGATTAGCATGGCCCCTGCGAAAGGATGACACGCAAATCCGTGAAGCGCTCCATATTTTTGGCAGCTGTGATCAAGCCTCCTTCACTGGAATTGATTCATACCTTCTTGCCACAACATATTTTCATTCTTGATCTCTTGTGTCAAGAACTGGTGCATCTCCAATGTCTATAGGGCACTCTCAGTTTTCCAGCAAAGTGTGTCCACTCCCTTTCTCAGCAGATGCCGACAGGGAACAGGGTTTGACCCCATAGGCGATATCTTTTCCCTTCAATGTTGTCAAGGTTGTCCGCATTATCCGGTTTTCTGCTTTCCGCCAACTCATTTCTTTCTCGAAAACCTGGAGGACACAGCCCATTCAGAGCTTGTAGTTTGATACCATAGATAAGTCTACCCAACCCATTCTTTCAGTAGATGGCTCGCTTGCCCTACCACCTTGGTGATGGCTCGCTGGAACCCGAGGGGTACATATTCCTTGAGCGGGACAGTTGGCCTCGTGCTTGCTAAGGCAGCACATATACTAAAATTGGATCGATACAGAGAAGATTAGCATGGCCCCTGCGAAAGGATGACACGCAAATCCGTGAAGCGCTCCATATTTTTGGCAGCTGTGATCAAGCCTCCTTCACTGGAATTGATTCATACCTTTCTACCACTATTTAGTTTCATTCTTGATCTCTTGTGTCAAGAACTAGTGCATCTCCAATGTCTATAGGGCACTCTCAGTTTTCTAGCATAGTGTGTCCACTCCCTTTCTCAGCAGATGCCGACAGGGAACAGGGTTTGACCCCATAGGCGATATCTTTTCCCTTCAATGTTGTCAAGGTTGTCCGCATTATCCGGTTTTCTGCTTTCCGCCAACTCATTTATTTCTCGAAAACCTGGAGGACACGGCGCATTCAGAGCTTGTAGTTTGGTACCATAGATAAGTCTACCCAACCCATTCTTTCAGTAGTTGGCTCGCTTGCCCTACCACCTTGGTGATGGCTCGCTGGAACCCGAGGGTACATATTCCTTGAGCGGGACAGTTGGCCTCGTGCTTGCTAAGGCAGCACATATACTAAAATTGGATCGATACAGAGAAGATTAGCATGGCCCCTGCGAAAGGATGACACGCAAATCCGTGAAGCGCTCCATATTTTTGGCAGCTGTGATCAAGCCTCCTTCACTGGAATTGATTCATACCTTCTTGCCACAACGTATTTTCATTCTTGATCTCTTGTGTCAAGAACTGGTGCATCTCCAATGTCTATAGGGCACTCTCAGTTTTCCAGCAAAGTGTGTCCACTCCCTTTCTCAGCAGATGCCGACAGGGAACAGGGTTTGACCCCATAGGCGATATCTTTTCCCTTCAATGTTGTCAAGGTTGTCCGCATTATCCGGTTTTCTGCTTTCTCTAACTCATTTCTTTCTCGAAAACCTGAAGGACACAGCGCATTCAGAGCTTGTAGTTTGGTACCATAGATAAGTCTACCCAACCCATTCTTTCAGTAGATGGCTCGCTTGCCCTACCACCTTGGTGATGGCTCGCTGGAACCCGAGGGGTACATATTCCTTGAGCGGGACAGTTGGCCTCGTGCTTGCTAAGGCAGCACATATACTAAAATTGGATCGATACAGAGAAGATTAGCATGGCCCCTGCGAAAGGATGACACGCAAATCCGTGAAGCGCTCCATATTTTTGGCAGCTGTGATCAAGCCTCCTTCACTGGAATTGATTCATACCTTCTTGCCACAACGTATTTTCATTCTTGATCTCTTGTGTCAAGAACTGGTGCATCTCCAATGTCTATAGGGCACTCTCAGTTTTCCAGTAAAGTGTGTCCACTCCCTTTCTCAGCAGATGCCGACAGGGAACAGGGTTTGACCCCATAGGCGATATCTTTTCCCTTCAATGTTGTCAAGGTTGTCCTCATTATCCGGTTTTCTGCTTTCCGCCAACTCATTTCTTTCTCGAAAACCTGGAGGACACAGCCCATTCAGAGCTTGTAGTTTGATACCATAGATAAGTCTACCCAACCCATTCTTTCAGTAGATGGCTCGCTTGCCCTACCACCTTGGTGATGGCTCGCTGGAACCCGAGGGGTACATATTCCTTGAGCGGGACAGTTGGCCTCGTGCTTGCTAAGGCAGCACATATACTAAAATTGGATCGATACAGAGAAGATTAGCATGGCCCCTGCGAAAGGATGACACGCAAATCCGTGAAGCGCTCCATATTTTTGGCAGCTGTGATCAAGCCTCCTTCACTGGAATTGATTCATACCTTTCTACCACTATTTAGTTTCATTCTTGATCTCTTGTGTCAAGAACTGGTGCATCTCCAATGTCTATAGGGCACTCTCAGTTTTCTAGCATAGTGTGTCCACTCCCTTTCTCAGCAGATGCCGACAGGGAACAGGGTTTGACCCCATAGGCGATATCTTTTCCCTTCAATGTTGTCAAGGTTGTCCGCATTATCCGGTTTTCTGCTTTCTCTAACTCATTTATTTCTCGAAAACCTGGAGGACACAGCGCATTCAGAGCTTGTAGTTTGGTACCATAGATAAGTCTACCCAACCCATTCTTTCAGTAGATGGCTCGCTTGCCCTACCACCTTGGTGATGGCTCGCTGGAACCCGAGGGGTACATATTCCTTGAGCGAGACAGTTGGCCTTGTGCTTGCTAAGGCAGCACATATACTAAAATTGGATCGATACAGAGAAGATTAGCATGGCCCCTCCGCTAAAGCTGGGGAACAATAGTCTGTTTGAGGAAGGGAAGAGGGAAAAAGAAGGGGAAGAAGGGGAAGAAGAGGGAAAAGGAAAAAGAGGAGAAAAGAGAAGGAAAAAAGAGAAAAAAATGAAAGGAAAGGGAAAAGGTAAATCCACCTTTGACCCGTCTGTTTGATTTTTGGTAGATTGCTATTCATATTTTTTAGAAAATTGCCTTTTTATATGTTTCATTGATAAATCACTGACGTGAACGACGTCGGTTCGAATCCCACCTCTGACAAGGTTGAAATCACCCAATATCTTTTCTAATCGTTTCTTAATGAATGAACATAAATGTATAAATTTCATGTGCTTTTATGCCTTAACACTTATTTTATAAAAACTTATTTCTCATTGTATGGATACATGTTTATATTTATTTATTACCCATATGAATATGGAGTTCCTTCAAATGTACTATATTAGATGTAGGTCTATAATAATAATAATAATAATAATAAATAGTTAAGGTGGATTTTTGCAAAATCAGTGTTTTGACTCAGGCTCGCAGAATGGTTAATGATAAAAAGTTATTACTGTATTCATATGTGTTATTTGTATGTATGTAATTTACATATTTGCTTGAGAAAAGTACCCAATTCATTAATACAATCTAATTTAAAATTAAATAAAATAGAACTGAAAGAACTGCAACAATGTAATTGTCTTCTCTGAGTGACTGTTGGCAATAAATAAAGGATTGTTGTTTTAATATATTAAACATTTATTACAAAATATTCATCTTAATTATCTCTTTCTCTCTCACACAAACACAGTAAGCATGGCACATATAAAAAAGAACTGAACAATTAAATATAAAATACAAATATAAAATAAATAAATAAACCAAATAAAAAAAGAAATAAAGGAAGAAGATTCTGGTCAACTGGTAACAAAAATATATAAACGACAAAATCAGGCTCACACCAAAAAACTGTAATATACAGTGTTTTTTCTGTTATGTTAATTATTTTTGAAATGCCAGACCAGACCTATATGGGATGAATATTGAACAGTTTATTTCTTATCTGCCCTCTTCCTCCACATCTCCTCCATCCACTGGTGAAGTGAAATACCAGCATTTTGGGGAAAGTATATGTATGTACCCATAATACTGGCTGTGGCCACGACAACAGTCTGGCCACTGGGCAGGGGGATGATGGCACTGGCCTGCTGGGAGTTAAGTGTTTGTCCAGTTTCATTCCTCAGTCCCACCAAGTACTCTGCCAGGCTGTCCACTCTGTCCATCCCTGGGATACTGCGCTCATCCTCAGCCTGTTAAATATATGCATATGAAGAGTTCAGATGCAAAAACCTCTAAATGCCATTTGAAATTTTCTTCTTTAGTGATGATTTTTATCAAACTTGTATATTTCAGTTCAGCAATTTCACTTAAATAACAATTAATAGGTAATTATCATTGCCATTTAAGTGAAATCACTGAACTTAAATATACAAGCTTGATAAAAATTATCATTCTAGAAGAAAATTTCAAATGGCACCTAGAGGCTTTTGCATCCCCAGCCAACACAGTCATGTGGGGCCCACATTGGTTTGACCTGGGCTATCTAACTGGGACCCAGACCGTTTTGTCCACGGTTTCCATGTAGGCCCCAGATGGGTTTGCCCAGATGAAATGAACACTGCTCAGTGTGCACACTACAGGCTGTTAAATGTAACACTGAATCAGTCTGGGAGTTAATGAAATAATTAATTGATTGAATAATGATTGAGCATTATTGATGAACACCTGATTTTAATAAGCAGAATCACTGAAGACAAGAGAAACACAAGAATTACTTGCAGCCTTAAATGAAATCAACTGAAGATACAGTACATTAAATCTCTTAAGATCTGATTACACAACTCCACAAACAGCATTACCAGCTTCACTTATTACTAACCAGATTTACTTTATTTCTGGTAGACGTCTACAAAAGTTCTTATTGAAAATTAACTGAGGTTAAGATGTTGATTATTTATTGAAAATAATAGTTTGGTTTGATGCCACCATTATAGTGATCAGTGTTTGCTTTAGTTGGGCTCTTGACTTTTTAACATTAGCTTCTCTCTGCTCAGTTGGATCTGATTGTTATGTTGAGAACAGCAAAAGAAAATTCAATCAGATGCTATAAACTGATTGATGAGTCGAATATAATGAAGTAGTGGCTTTCAGATGGACGATGTGATGCAGATATGAGTGTTAAATTAACACTCAAGAGTGGTAAAGTTAATGAGATGATTAGGTGATTAATTGAGTGATGATTGAGCATTATTGAAGACACCTAAAGCAGAATCACTGAAGGAGAAAATCACAAATTGTAAGCCACCGTTATGGTGATCAGTGTTCGCTTTAGTTGGGCTCTTGACCCTTATATTATTAACTTTAGATTTTGTTTGGCTGTTTTATCTGAGTTAAAACTGCCAGATGAACAAAGTAAACATATGATCTAATCGTTTTGGTTATATTATGACAATCATCATTTTAACTTTATGTTTGTGGTCTCTGCTGTTGGTTACAGTATAACTGTGATTATGCATAAATATCCAGAGTTTGAGATATAATATAATGGATTTCTTAAAAGTTGTTTAAAAAAATCTGTCTTCTAGGCACACACAGACCTCAAGATTCAGTCAATGCTTCTCTACAACGGTGACGAGCAGAATATTCAATTAGGAAAAGTCAATTACATAGGCAATTCAGATCATAATTTATTCATACCGCAATGCATGATGGGAGCCATTAATGAGTTGTGATTGGCAGCAGCCACTGCAACAAGGATTATTATTGCCACCGCTGTTGAGATTCACAGGCTGATTATTGATGTCTGTGTTTCTAAATAAATTCTGTTGAAAGTGATTTGATCAGAACAATTTATATTAAACGTTTTGGATTATAAGAAATTATTGATAATCATACTCTCCATTATCCCAGAGCTGTTCCTAACAAATTTAACCAAATTATCTGAATAAGTTTCAGTTTTCAGATCACAGCATGATTGTGCCACAACATAACTAACACTATCAGATCATACTTTTCTATGTTCATTTGACTGTTATAAATCAATAACAGCAGACAAACAAAATTTAAAGTGGAAGTATAAGGGTCAAGAGCCCAACTAAAGCAAACACTGATCACTATCACGGTGACTTACAATTTGTGATTTTCTCCTTCAGAGATTCTGCTTGTTATCATCAGATGTCTTCAATAATGCTCAATCATCACTAAATTAATCACTTAATTATCTCATTAACTTTAACACTCTTGAGTGTTAATTTAACACTCATATCTGCATCATATCTTCCATCTGAAAGAAGATTAAGGTGATTTACTACTAATCAAGGAACCGGCTTTACTGATGAGATGCGCATAACAATATCGTTCAATATATCGCCCAGCCCTATACAAAATGTGTAAATGGTGTTTTAAAAATCATTTGAAAAAAATGTGCTTGTTCTCTTGCTGTTGAATCACAACAATAAAACAAAATGAATAACATATTTGGAATAACATCCTGGTGAGTTAAGCCACTACTTGATTATATTCTACTCATCAATCAGTTTATAGCATCTAATTGCATTTTCTTTTGCTGTTCTCAACATAACAATCAGATCCAACTGAGCAGAGAGAAACTTATGTTAAAAAGTCAAGAGCCCAACTAAAGCAAACACTGATCACTATAATGGTGGCATCAAACCTAATGCTGTTTGTGGAGTTGTGTAATCAGATCTTAAGAGATTTAATGTACTGTATCTTCAGTTGATTTCATTTAAGGCTGCAAGTAGTTCTTGTGTTTCTCTTGTCTTCAGTGATTCTGCTTATTAAAATCAGGTGTTCATCAATAATGCTCAATCATTATTCAATCAATTAATTATTTCATTAACTCACACACTGATTCAGTGTTACATTTAACAGCCTGTAGTGTGCACACTGAGCAGTGTTCATTTCATCTGGGCAAACCCATCTGGGGCCTACATGGAAACCGTGGACAAAACGGTCTGGGTCCCAGTTAGATAGCCTAGGTCAAACCAATGTGGGCCCCACATGACTGTGTTGGCTGGGTCTGAACTCTTCATATATAAAAATAAAATAACAACAATATCACAGGCAGAAAAATATTACATCTTTCACACTGTTTACATGTCACAAAAGACCTACCAGTTCTTGCTGTGGTGCTGCTGGAGTCATGGCAGGTGTCTTGTAGTTGTAGGAGGGACTTGTAGTTGTAGCAGTGGGAAGAGAGGCTAGGACGATCAGAAAGTACGGAGGAGCAGAAGCTAGGCTGGTGGGCACAGCTGTTGGGGCAGAGGGTGCAGTGGTGTCCTCATTGGAAAACTGTTAAATGTAATAATAATAATAATAATAATAATAATAATAATATATTATTATTACATTTATTGTTATTGTTATTATTACACTGCATATATTTGAATATGCTAAAAATGTAAATATCAGTATCAGTAAATACTCATTACTTACTGATGCCATAGTCAAAGTTGTGGTGAGAGGTGAGAGCAGGTGTTGCCATCTACCCAGGTGTTGCCATTGCCCAGATGTTGCCATCTTCCCTGGTGTAGCAGCAGATGATGTAGATAAGGGACCAGGTGTTATTGAAAAAGGACACTGACCTGGAAGGCTACAGGTTAAAGGAAAAGAAAATTAAATTTAATAATAGAGACAACAACATCAACACTACATAATTTTAGGACAGTATTGAGGCTATACCTTTGTATATGAAATCCACAAATATATGTCTGTGTCCCTCTAAACAAAGGCATTTGTCCCCTAAAATGCACGGGACATTTTTCAAACTGTACACAGTAAATTCCCTGGTGTTAAATTAACACCGCTCGGTGTTTATATGGGAACCACCAGCAGGGTGTTAAAAGTAACACTGAGGCAGTGTTAGAGTTAATGAGATAATTAAGTGATTAATTGAGTGATGATTGAGCATTATTGAAGACACCTAAAGCAGAATTACAAGGAGAAAACCTAACTTTCAGGTCACCGTTATGGAGGTGAGTGTTTGCTTTAGTTGGGCTCTTGACCCTTTTATTATTAACTTTACATTTGAATTGGCTGTTGCATCTGAGTTATACCTGCCAGATGAACAAAGAGACAATTTATATGATGGTGTTGGTCATATTATGACATTCATTTGAAATATATGTTCGTGGCTAATTTTGTAGGTCACAACATAACTGAGATTGTACATAAATAGCCAGAATGTCAGATATAATATAATGGATTTCTACAAGTTGTTAAAAAAAAACTTCTTATAGGCACACATAAACCTCAAAATTCAGTCAATGCTTCTCAACAATGGTGACAAGCAGAATATTCAATTAGGAAAAGTAAATTACATAGACAATTCAGATCATAATTTATTCATACCGCAATGCATGATGGGAGCCATTAATGAGTTGTGATTGGTGGAAACAAGGATTATTAATGTCACCATGGTTGAGATACACAGGCTGACTATTTATGTCTGTGTTTCTAAATAAAGATTAAAGTGATTTGATCAGAATAGTTGTTATTAAATATTTTCGGTTAAAAGAAAAATACGGATATGCTGCACAATCATTAAACTGTTACTAAGTTAAGCCAATTCATCTGAAAAGTTATATCAATATCAGATCACAACATGATTATGTGAAAACATAACCAACAATATCAGATCACAGTTTTCTTTGTTCATTTGACTGTTATAAATTAATAAAAGCAGACAAACAAAGTTAAAGTGAAAGTATAAGTGTCAAGAGCCCAACTAAAGCAAACACTGATCTCCATAACGGTGGCTTACAATTTGTGATTTTGTCCTTCAGTGATTCTGCTTGTTAACATCAGGTGTCTTCAATAATGCTCAATCATCACTCAATTATTCACTTAATTATCTCATTAACTTTAACACTGTATCAGTGTTACTTTTAACACCCTGCTGGTGGTTCCCATATAAACACCGAGCGGTGTTAAATTTAACACCGGGGAATTTACTGTGTAATATTGTTTGGCAGTGAATCATATGTGACCCCTTTCAATATGACATAGCTTTATGTTTTATGATTGTACACAACACTTTATCTAAATTTACCTTCAGATACAGGTCATGCCACTTTCACTGGCAGGGTGACGGCCTGTTTCCTGCCTCAGAAGACCAGACCCCTAAAACAGAAAACCTTATGAAGGTTTAACCTTATAAAACCATAAAAGCTTATAGCCCTGTGCTTTTTGCTTTGGATGCCATCTTCTTCCATTACTAGAGTAAATACAATTCTAACTATTCACTTTAAATTTGTAACTCTTCAGCACATTGTGGGTTGTTTTAACTCACTACTATAATAGTCCTGTATGTAGATGGCATTAGATAGTAGGCTGTATTATATATGAATACACAGTACCTCAGTGTATAATATATTAATGCATAGTACCTCAGTGTTTATTGATACATAGTAGTAGCAGATATAAAAGTAATTTAGTACAATCATATTAAGATTATTATCAGTTGGTAAACACCAGGTGCAACACCTGAACACAACACAAAACTCATTAATTCAAACACAATATCAGGTGTTGCACCCACGTAATACCAATTATAACAATGTAAGTTAAACCCATTAATTTCTCTCTGTCATTCATTCATTCATTCTTAGCTAAGATAGTTAGGAGACTAAACAAAGCAACAACGTCGACGTCTCTTAACGTTACCTAACACAATGTAAACTTAAAATCTTACCTCGATGTCACCTTCTTAAATAAAACAATGTAAAAGTTTATTTAAAAAACTATGAATTAAAGCTAGTTAATTAACTAGTAATCATGGACTTACACTTCACGCGGCTTTTTCAAAAATAACTCACAAAAATATGTCGGACTTTGCGTGGCTTTTACCAAAATAACTAATGAAAAAAGTGAAAAATATGATTTATAGGAGGTGGACTTACTGCGCATGATCCGGCAATGATGGAAAGGGGCCACGGTGATTGGCTGTCGTAAAATGGAGAAAATGGAAATGCTGCGATCTGATGGGCTGTCCAAAAAATGTGAAAGATGGACATGCAGAGACGTGATTGGTCGAAGCAGACAGACGAACGGTTCCCAGGCACCGCGAAAGCTGGGGAACAATAGTCTGTTTGAGGAAGGGAAGAGGGAAAAAGAAGGGGAAGAAGGGGAAGAAGAGGGAAAAGGAAAAAGAGGAGAAAAGAGAAGGAAAAAAGAGAAAAAAATGAAAGGAAAGGGAAAAGGTAAATCCACCTTTGACCCGTCTGTTTGATTTTTGGTAGATTGCTATTCATATTTTTTAGAAAATTGCCTTTTTATATGTTTCATTGATAAATCACTGACGTGAACGACGTCGGTTCGAATCCCACCTCTGACAAGGTTGAAATCACCCAATATCTTTTCTAATCGTTTCTTAATGAATGAACATAAATGTATGAATGATGACACGCAAATCCGTGAAGCGCTCCATATTTTTGGCAGCTGTGATCAAGCCTCCTTCACTGGAATGGATTCATACCTTCTTGCCACAACGTATTTTCATTCTTGATCTCTTGTGTCAAGAACTGGTGCATCTCCAATGTCTATAGGGCACTCTCAGTTTTCCAGCAAAGTGTGTCCACTCCCTTTCTCAGCAGATGCCGACAGGGAACAGGGTTTGACCCCATAGGCGATATCTTTTCCCTTCAATGTTGTCAAGGTTGTCCGCATTATCCGGTTTTCTGCTTTCCGCCAACTCATTTCTTTCTCGAAAACCTGGAGGACACAGCCCATTCAGAGCTTGTAGTTTGATACCATACACAGCAAAAACTCCAGTGTTAAATTAACTCTCCTGGGAGTTTATATGACTCCACACTCAAGAGTGTTAAATTAACTCTGAAGCAGTGTTAAAGTTAATGAGATAATTAAGTGATTAATTGAGCAATGATTGACCAACATTGAAGACACCTGATGTTAACAAGTAGAATCACTGAAAGTGAAAAATCAAAATTATAAGTCACCATTATGGAGATCAGTGTTTGCTTCAGTGGGGCAGTCTGTCAACCCTTACATTTTATACTTTAGATATTGTTTTTGTCACAAAAGTCTGATGGGGCTGATCCACTGAGGGGCTGGAATGAAAGTTTTCATGACATCTTTTTGTGACGTGTTCTGCACGTCCGATATAGACATTAATGGATCCTTCGTACAAGGTTAAAAACAAGTTCAACATGTTTTCAACATAACTCATGGTCTTATTTAGACAATTTAAACTGTTTCTGGACTGAAGAAACACTCTCAGGATGCATTAAATTTACAATTTGAAATAAATTAGTTTATTTACATCGTTTAGATGGTGATATTTGTTTCATTTTAAGTCACCATTGTGGTGATGAGTGTTTGCTTTAGTTGGGCTCTTGGTCCCAATTCTTCTTACTTTAGCTTTTCTTTGGCTGTTGTAACTGTTTGCATAACACCATTGATTGTGCAGAGAAAGCCAAGAAAATTAAAAATTAGATGTCTTCAGATGCTTGCTGATGATGACAAAATCATCTAAACTTATGTTTTTATATCTGAAATTTATAATTATTCATCTCGTAGAACTGCATTATTTGGACCAGTAACTTTATAATGACCACTGCATACAATATGTTTTAAGAAATTGAAACACATAGTCACACACAGATATCAAGATTTTGCATATGATTCTCAACGACGGTGACAACCAAAACAAAAAAGCCTGGGAATCGAGGATGTTTTGTACTATGAAAGCTACCCATCATGCATTGCGGCATGAAGCATTTTTTTTATTTATTGTCACCATTTTTGTGAATCATATGCAAAATCTTGATGTCTGTGTGTGACTAGATGGCACATTTTCTCAAAACATTGTGTAAATTTGCTTTTTGTCCAACTACTAGGCCAAATAATGCAGTTCCACAAGATTGGTGGTTATAAACTCCAGATACAAACACAAAAGTCTAAACACAACGTTAAATGCCCACTTTATATTGATTTCATCATCGTCAACATCATCATCATCATCGTCAACAACCGACAAGGAGCTGATGAGAGCCAATTTTCTTGGCTTTCTCTGTCACAACAATGGTGTTATTCAAACACACAGTTACAACAGCCAAAGAAAACCTAGAATACTAATTATTGGGACCAAGAGCCCAACTAAAGCAAACACTGATCACCACAATGGTGACTCAAAATGAAATAAATATCACCATCTAAACAATGTAAGGAAAAAAAATAAACATAAGTTTTAATTTAATGCATCCTGAGAGTGTTTATTTGGTCCAGAAACAGTATAAACCAGTATAGACCATAAATAATGTTGAGAATGGCCACATTTGAACTAGTTTTTAACCTTGCACGAAGGATCCATTAACGTCTTTTTCAGATGTCCAGAACATGTCAAAAAAGACGTCATAAAAACTTTCATTCTGGCCCCTCAGTGGAAGTCTTTTCAAACTCTGACTTTTGTGACAAAGACATTGAAAAACATCTTTTGGACATCATTTTGCTTAGTGAGTTATGTCAAACCATAATCAGCAGCACCTGATCACCTTTTCTCTAAGCAAATAATAATCACCATTATGGTGACTTCGAAAATGAGATTTTTCTTCTTCAGCGATTCTGCCTGTGATCATCAGGTGTCTTCAATGATGGTCAATTATCACTAAATTAATCACTTAATTAGCTCATTAACTTTAACACTCTTGAGTGTTAATTTAACACTCATATTTTAACACTTTAACACTCTTGAGTCTGGAGTCAAATAAACTCCCAGGAGAGTTAATTTAACACTGGAGTTTTTGCTGTGTAGATAAGTCTACCCAACCCATTCTTTCAGTAGATGGCTCGTTGGAACCCGAGGGGTACATATTCCTTGAGCGGGACAGTTGGCCTCGTGCTTGCTAAGGCAGCACATATACTAAAATTGGATCGATACAGAGAAGATTAGCATGGCCCCTGCGAAAGGATGACACGCAAATCCGTGAAGCGCTCCATATTTTTGGCAGCTGTGATCAAGCCTCCTTCACTGGAATTGATTCATACCTTTCTACCACTATTTAGTTTCATTCTTGATCTCTTGTGTCAAGAACTGGTGCATCTCCAATGTCTATAGGGCACTCTCAGTTTTCTAGCATAGTGTGTCCACTCCCTTTCTCAGCAGATGCCGACAGGGAACAGGGTTTGACCCCATAGGCGATATCTTTTCCCTTCAATGTTGTCAAGGTTGTCCGCATTATCCGGTTTTCTGCTTTCCGCCAACTCATTTATTTCTCGAAAACCTGGAGGACACGGCGCATTCAGAGCTTGTAGTTTGGTACCATAGATAAGTCTACCCAACCCATTCTTTCAGTAGTTGGCTCGCTTGCCCTACCACCTTGGTGATGGCTCGCTGGAACCCGAGGGGTACATATTCCTTGAGCGGGACAGTTGGCCTCGTGCTTGCTAAGGCAGCACATATACTAAAATTGGATCGATACAGAGAAGATTAGCATGGCCCCTGCGAAAGGATGACACGCAAATCCGTGAAGCGCTCCATATTTTTGGCAGCTGTGATCAAGCCTCCTTCACTGGAATTGATTCATACCTTCTTGCCACAACGTATTTTCATTCTTGATCTCTTGTGTCAAGAACTGGTGCATCTCCAATGTCTATAGGGCACTCTCAGTTTTCCAGCAAAGTGTGTCCACTCCCTTTCTCAGCAGATGCCGACAGGGAACAGGGTTTGACCCCATAGGCGATATCTTTTCCCTTCAATGTTGTCAAGGTTGTCCGCATTATCCGGTTTTCTGCTTTCTCTAACTCATTTCTTTCTCGAAAACCTGAAGGACACAGCGCATTCAGAGCTTGTAGTTTGGTACCATAGATAAGTCTACCCAACCCATTCTTTCAGTAGATGGCTCGCTTGCCCTACCACCTTGGTGATGGCTCGCTGGAACCCGAGGGGTACATATTCCTTGAGCGGGACAGTTGGCCTCGTGCTTGCTAAGGCAGCACATATACTAAAATTGGATCGATACAGAGAAGATTAGCATGGCCCCTGCGAAAGGATGACACGCAAATCCGTGAAGCGCTCCATATTTTTGGCAGCTGTGATCAAGCCTCCTTCACTGGAATTGATTCATACCTTCTTGCCACAACGTATTTTCATTCTTGATCTCTTGTGTCAAGAACTGGTGCATCTCCAATGTCTATAGGGCACTCTCAGTTTTCCAGCAAAGTGTGTCCACTCCCTTTCTCAGCAGATGCCGACAGGGAACAGGGTTTGACCCCATAGGCGATATCTTTTCCCTTCAATGTTGTCAAGGTTGTCCTCATTATCCGGTTTTCTGCTTTCCGCCAACTCATTTCTTTCTCGAAAACCTGGAGGACACAGCCCATTCAGAGCTTGTAGTTTGATACCATAGATAAGTCTACCCAACCCATTCTTTCAGTAGATGGCTCGCTTGCCCTACCACCTTGGTGATGGCTCGCTGGAACCCGAGGGGTACATATTCCTTGAGCGGGACAGTTGGCCTCGTGCTTGCTAAGGCAGCACATATACTAAAATTGGATCGATACAGAGAAGATTAGCATGGCCCCTGCGAAAGGATGACACGCAAATCCGTGAAGCGCTCCATATTTTTGGCAGCTGTGATCAAGCCTCCTTCACTGGAATTGATTCATACCTTTCTACCACTATTTAGTTTCATTCTTGATCTCTTGTGTCAAGAACTGGTGCATCTCCAATGTCTATAGGGCACTCTCAGTTTTCTAGCATAGTGTGTCCACTCCCTTTCTCAGCAGATGCCGACAGGGAACAGGGTTTGACCCCATAGGCGATATCTTTTCCCTTCAATGTTGTCAAGGTTGTCCGCATTATCCGGTTTTCTGCTTTCCGCCAACTCATTTATTTCTCGAAAACCTGGAGGACACGGCGCATTCAGAGCTTGTAGTTTGGTACCATAGATAAGTCTACCCAACCCATTCTTTCAGTAGTTGGCTCGCTTGCCCTACCACCTTGGTGATGGCTCGCTGGAACCCGAGGGGTACATATTCCTTGAGCGGGACAGTTGGCCTCGTGCTTGCTAAGGCAGCACATATACTAAAATTGGATCGATACAGAGAAGATTAGCATGGCCCCTGCGAAAGGATGACACGCAAATCCGTGAAGCGCTCCATATTTTTGGCAGCTGTGATCAAGCCTCCTTCACTGGAATTGATTCATACCTTCTTGCCACAACGTATTTTCATTCTTGATCTCTTGTGTCAAGAACTGGTGCATCTCCAATGTCTATAGGGCACTCTCAGTTTTCCAGCAAAGTGTGTCCACTCCCTTTCTCAGCAGATGCCGACAGGGAACAGGGTTTGACCCCATAGGCGATATCTTTTCCCTTCAATGTTGTCAAGGTTGTCCGCATTATCCGGTTTTCTGCTTTCTCTAACTCATTTCTTTCTCGAAAACCTGGAGGACACAGCGCATTCAGAGCTTGTACTTTGGTACCATAGATAAGTCTACCCAACCCATTCTTTCAGTAGATGGCTCGCTTGCCCTACCACCTTGGTGATGGCTCGCTGGAACCCGAGGGGTACATATTCCTTGAGTGGGGCAGTTGGCCTCGTGCTTGCTAAGGCAGCACATATACTAAAATTGGATCGATACAGAGAAGATTAGCATGGCCCCTGCGAAAGGATGACACGCAAATCCGTGAAGCGCTCCATATTTTTGGCAGCTGTGATCAAGCCTCCTTCACTGGAATTGATTCATACATTCTTGCCACAACGTATTTTCATTCTTGATCTCTTGTGTCAAGAACTGGTGCATCTCCAATGTCTATAGGGCACTCTCAGTTTTCCAGCAAAGTGTGTCCACTCCCTTTCTCAGCAGATGCCGACAGGGAACAGGGTTTGACCCCATAGGCGATATCTTTTCCCTTCAATGTTGTCAAGGTTGTCCGCATTATCCGGTTTTCTGCTTTCCGCCAACTCATTTCTTTCTCGAAAACCTGGAGGACACAGCCCATTCAGAGCTTGTAGTTTGGTACCATAGATAAGTCTACCCAACCCATTCTTTCAGTAGTTGGCTCGCTTGCCCTACCACCTTGGTGATGGCTCGCTGGAACCCGAGGGGTACATATTCCTTGAGCGGGACAGTTGGCCTAGTGCTTGCTAAGGCAGCACATATACTAAAATTGGATCGATACAGAGAAGATTAGCATGGCCCCTGCGAAAGGATGACACGCAAATCCGTGAAGCGCTCCATATTTTTGGCAGCTGTGATCAAGCCTCCTTCACTGGAATTGATTCATACCTTTCTACCACTATTTAGTTTCATTCTTGATCTCTTGTGTCAAGAACTGGTGCATCTCCAATGTCTATAGGGCACTCTCAGTTTTCTAGCATAGTGTGTCCACTCCCTTTCTCAGCAGATGCCGACAGGGAACAGGGTTTGACCCCATAGGCGATATCTTTTCCCTTCAATGTTGTCAAGGTTGTCCGCATTATCCGGTTTTCTGCTTTCCGCCAACTCATTTATTTCTCGAAAACCTGGAGGACACAGCGCATTCAGAGCTTGTAGTTTGGTACCATAGATAAGTCTACCCAACCCATTCTTTCAGTAGTTGGCTCGCTTGCCCTACCACCTTGGTGATGGCTCGCTGGAACCCGAGGGGTACATATTCCTTGAGCGGGACAGTTGGCCTCGTGCTTGCTAAGGCAGCACATATACTAAAATTGGATCGATACAGAGAAGATTAGCATGGCCCCTGCGAAAGGATGACACGCAAATCCGTGAAGCGCTCCATATTTTTGGCAGCTGTGATCAAGCCTCCTTCACTGGAATTGATTCATACCTTCTTGCCACAACGTATTTTCATTCTTGATCTCTTGTGTCAAGAACTGGTGCATCTCCAATGTCTATAGGGCACTCTCAGTTTTCCAGCAAAGTGTGTCCACTCCCTTTCTCAGCAGATGCCGACAGGGAACAGGGTTTGACCCCATAGGCGATATCTTTTCCCTTCAATGTTGTCCGCATTATCCGGTTTTCTGCTTTCTCTAACTCATTTCTTTCTCGAAAACCTGGAGGACACAGCGCATTCAGAGCTTGTAGTTTGGTACCATAGATAAGTCTACCCAACCCATTCTTTCAGTAGATGGCTCGCTTGCCCTACCACCTTGGTGATGGCTCGCTGGAACCCGAGGGGTACATATTCCTTGAGCGGGACAGTTGGCCTCGTGCTTGCTAAGGCAGCACATATACTAAAATTGGATCGATACAGAGAAGATTAGCATGGCCCCTGCGAAAGGATGACACGCAAATCCGTGAAGCGCTCCATATTTTTGGCAGCTGTGATCAAGCCTCCTTCACTGGAATTGATTCATACCTTCTTGCCACAACGTATTTTCATTCTTGATCTCTTGTGTCAAGAACTGGTGCATCTCCAATGTCTATAGGGCACTCTCAGTTTTCCAGCAAAGTGTGTCCACTCCCTTTCTCAGCAGATGCCGACAGGGAACAGGGTTTGACCCCATAGGCGATATCTTTTCCCTTCAATGTTGTCAAGGTTGTCCTCATTATCCGGTTTTCTGCTTTCCGCCAACTCATTTCTTTCTCGAAAACCTGGAGGACACAGCCCATTCAGAGCTTGTAGTTTGATACCATAGATAAGTCTACCCAACCCATTCTTTCAGTAGATGGCTCGCTTGCCCTACCACCTTGGTGATGGCTCGCTGGAACCCGAGGGGTACATATTCCTTGAGCGGGACAGTTGGCCTCGTGCTTGCTAAGGCAGCACATATACTAAAATTGGATCGCTACAGAGAAGATTAGCATGGCCCCTGCGAAAGGATGACACGCAAATCCGTGAAGCGCTCCATATTTTTGGCAGCTGTGATCAAGCCTCCTTCACTGGAATTGATTCATACCTTTCTACCACTATTTAGTTTCATTCTTGATCTCTTGTGTCAAGAACTGGTGCATCTCCAATGTCTATAGGGCACTCTCAGTTTTCTAGCATAGTGTGTCCACTCCCTTTCTCAGCAGATGCCGACAGGGAACAGGGTTTGACCCCATAGGCGATATCTTTTCCCTTCAATGTTGTCAAGGTTGTCCGCATTATCCGGTTTTCTGCTTTCTCTAACTCATTTATTTCTCGAAAACCTGGAGGACACAGCGCATTCAGAGCTTGTAGTTTGGTACCATAGATAAGTCTACCCAACCCATTCTTTCAGTAGATGGCTCGCTTGCCCTACCACCTTGGTGATGGCTCGCTGGAACCCGAGGGGTACATATTCCTTGAGCGAGACAGTTGGCCTTGTGCTTGCTAAGGCAGCACATATACTAAAATTGGATCGATACAGAGAAGATTAGCATGGCCCCTGCGAAAGGATGACACGCAAATCCGTGAAGCGCTCCATATTTTTGGCAGCTGTGATCAAGCCTCCTTCACTGGAATGGATTCATACCTTCTTGCCACAACGTATTTTCATTCTTGATCTCTTGTGTCAAGAACTGGTGCATCTCCAATGTCTATAGGGCACTCTCAGTTTTCCAGCAAAGTGTGTCCACTCCCTTTCTCAGCAGATGCCGACAGGGAACAGGGTTTGACCCCATAGGCGATATCTTTTCCCTTCAATGTTGTCAAGGTTGTCCGCATTATCCGGTTTTCTGCTTTCCGCCAACTCATTTCTTTCTCGAAAACCTGGAGGACACAGCCCATTCAGAGCTTGTAGTTTGATACCATAGATAAGTCTACCCAACCCATTCTTTCAGTAGTTGGCTCGCTTGCCCTACCACCTTGGTGATGGCTCGCTGGAACCCGAGGGGTACATATTCCTTGAGCGGGACAGTTGGCCTCGTGCTTGCTAAGGCAGCACATATACTAAAATTGGATCGATACAGAGAAGATTAGCATGGCCCCTGCGAAAGGATGACACGCAAATCCGTGAAGCGCTCCATATTTTTGGCAGCTGTGATCAAGCCTCCTTCACTGGAATTGATTCATACCTTTCTACCACTATTTAGTTTCATTCTTGATCTCTTGTGTCAAGAACTGGTGCATCTCCAATGTCTATAGGGCACTCTCAGTTTTCTAGCATAGTGTGTCCACTCCCTTTCTCAGCAGATGCCGACAGGGAACAGGGTTTGACCCCATAGGCGATATCTTTTCCCTTCAATGTTGTCAAGGTTGTCCGCATTATCCGGTTTTCTGCTTTCCGCCAACTCATTTATTTCTCGAAAACCTGGAGGACACGGCGCATTCAGAGCTTGTAGTTTGGTACCATAGATAAGTCTACCCAACCCATTCTTTCAGTAGTTGGCTCGCTTGCCCTACCACCTTGGTGATGGCTCGCTGGAACCCGAGGGGTACATATTCCTTGAGCGGGACAGTTGGCCTCGTGCTTGCTAAGGCAGCACATATACTAAAATTGGATCGATACAGAGAAGATTAGCATGGCCCCTGCGAAAGGATGACACGCAAATCCGTGAAGCGCTCCATATTTTTGGCAGCTGTGATCAAGCCTCCTTCACTGGAATTGATTCATACCTTCTTGCCACAACGTATTTTCATTCTTGATCTCTTGTGTCAAGAACTGGTGCATCTCCAATGTCTATAGGGCACTCTCAGTTTTCCAGCAAAGTGTGTCCACTCCCTTTCTCAGCAGATGCCGACAGGGAACAGGGTTTGACCCCATAGGCGATATCTTTTCCCTTCAATGTTGTCCGCATTATCCGGTTTTCTGCTTTCTCTAACTCATTTCTTTCTCGAAAACCTGGAGGACACAGCGCATTCAGAGCTTGTAGTTTGGTACCATAGATAAGTCTACCCAACCCATTCTTTCAGTAGATGGCTCGCTTGCCCTACCACCTTGGTGATGGCTCGCTGGAACCCGAGGGGTACATATTCCTTGAGCGGGACAGTTGGCCTCGTGCTTGCTAAGGCAGCACATATACTAAAATTGGATCGATACAGAGAAGATTAGCATGGCCCCTGCGAAAGGATGACACGCAAATCCGTGAAGCGCTCCATATTTTTGGCAGCTGTGATCAAGCCTCCTTCACTGGAATTGATTCATACCTTCTTGCCACAACGTATTTTCATTCTTGATCTCTTGTGTCAAGAACTGGTGCATCTCCAATGTCTATAGGGCACTCTCAGTTTTCCAGCAAAGTGTGTCCACTCCCTTTCTCAGCAGATGCCGACAGGGAACAGGGTTTGACCCCATAGGCGATATCTTTTCCCTTCAATGTTGTCAAGGTTGTCCTCATTATCCGGTTTTCTGCTTTCCGCCAACTCATTTCTTTCTCGAAAACCTGGAGGACACAGCCCATTCAGAGCTTGTAGTTTGATACCATAGATAAGTCTACCCAACCCATTCTTTCAGTAGATGGCTCGCTTGCCCTACCACCTTGGTGATGGCTCGCTGGAACCCGAGGGGTACATATTCCTTGAGCGGGACAGTTGGCCTCGTGCTTGCTAAGGCAGCACATATACTAAAATTGGATCGATACAGAGAAGATTAGCATGGCCCCTGCGAAAGGATGACACGCAAATCCGTGAAGCGCTCCATATTTTTGGCAGCTGTGATCAAGCCTCCTTCACTGGAATTGATTCATACCTTTCTACCACTATTTAGTTTCATTCTTGATCTCTTGTGTCAAGAACTGGTGCATCTCCAATGTCTATAGGGCACTCTCAGTTTTCTAGCATAGTGTGTCCACTCCCTTTCTCAGCAGATGCCGACAGGGAACAGGGTTTGACCCCATAGGCGATATCTTTTCCCTTCAATGTTGTCAAGGTTGTCCGCATTATCCGGTTTTCTGCTTTCTCTAACTCATTTATTTCTCGAAAACCTGGAGGACACAGCGCATTCAGAGCTTGTAGTTTGGTACCATAGATAAGTCTACCCAACCCATTCTTTCAGTAGATGGCTCGCTTGCCCTACCACCTTGGTGATGGCTCGCTGGAACCCGAGGGGTACATATTCCTTGAGCGAGACAGTTGGCCTTGTGCTTGCTAAGGCAGCACATATACTAAAATTGGATCGATACAGAGAAGATTAGCATGGCCCCTGCGAAAGGATGACACGCAAATCCGTGAAGCGCTCCATATTTTTGGCAGCTGTGATCAAGCCTCCTTCACTGGAATGGATTCATACCTTCTTGCCACAACGTATTTTCATTCTTGATCTCTTGTGTCAAGAACTGGTGCATCTCCAATGTCTATAGGGCACTCTCAGTTTTCCAGCAAAGTGTGTCCACTCCCTTTCTCAGCAGATGCCGACAGGGAACAGGGTTTGACCCCATAGGCGATATCTTTTCCCTTCAATGTTGTCAAGGTTGTCCGCATTATCCGGTTTTCTGCTTTCCGCCAACTCATTTCTTTCTCGAAAACCTGGAGGACACAGCCCATTCAGAGCTTGTAGTTTGATACCATAGATAAGTCTACCCAACCCATTCTTTCAGTAGTTGGCTCGCTTGCCCTACCACCTTGGTGATGGCTCGCTGGAACCCGAGGGGTACATATTCCTTGAGCGGGACAGTTGGCCTCGTGCTTGCTAAGGCAGCACATATACTAAAATTGGATCGATACAGAGAAGATTAGCATGGCCCCTGCGAAAGGATGACACGCAAATCCGTGAAGCGCTCCATATTTTTGGCAGCTGTGATCAAGCCTCCTTCACTGGAATTGATTCATACCTTTCTACCACTATTTAGTTTCATTCTTGATCTCTTGTGTCAAGAACTGGTGCATCTCCAATGTCTATAGGGCACTCTCAGTTTTCTAGCATAGTGTGTCCACTCCCTTTCTCAGCAGATGCCGACAGGGAACAGGGTTTGACCCCATAGGCGATATCTTTTCCCTTCAATGTTGTCAAGGTTGTCCGCATTATCCGGTTTTCTGCTTTCCGCCAACTCATTTATTTCTCGAAAACCTGGAGGACACGGCGCATTCAGAGCTTGTAGTTTGGTACCATAGATAAGTCTACCCAACCCATTCTTTCAGTAGTTGGCTCGCTTGCCCTACCACCTTGGGGATGGCTCGCTGGAACCCGAGGGGTACATATTCCTTGAGCGGGACAGTTGGCCTCGTGCTTGCTAAGGCAGCACATATACTAAAATTGGATCGATACAGAGAAGATTAGCATGGCCCCTGCGAAAGGATGACACGCAAATCCGTGAAGCGCTCCATATTTTTGGCAGCTGTGATCAAGCCTCCTTCACTGGAATTGATTCATACCTTCTTGCCACAACGTATTTTCATTCTTGATCTCTTGTGTCAAGAACTGGTGCATCTCCAATGTCTATAGGGCACTCTCAGTTTTCCAGCAAAGTGTGTCCACTCCCTTTCTCAGCAGATGCCGACAGGGAACAGGGTTTGACCCCATAGGCGATATCTTTTCCCTTCAATGTTGTCAAGGTTGTCCGCATTATCCGGTTTTCTGCTTTCCGCCAACTCATTTATTTCTCGAAAACCTGGAGGACACGGCGCATTCAGAGCTTGTAGTTTGGTACCATAGATAAGTCTACCCAACCCATTCTTTCAGTAGTTGGCTCGCTTGCCCTACCACCTTGGTGATGGCTCGCTGGAACCCGAGGGGTACATATTCCTTGAGCGGGACAGTTGGCCTCGTGCTTGCTAAGGCAGCACATATACTAAAATTGGATCGATACAGAGAAGATTAGCATGGCCCCTGCGAAAGGATGACACGCAAATCCGTGAAGCGCTCCATATTTTTGGCAGCTGTGATCAAGCCTCCTTCACTGGAATTGATTCATACCTTCTTGCCACAACGTATTTTCATTCTTGATCTCTTGTGTCAAGAACTGGTGCATCTCCAATGTCTATAGGGCACTCTCAGTTTTCCAGCAAAGTGTGTCCACTCCCTTTCTCAGCAGATGCCGACAGGGAACAGGGTTTGACCCCATAGGCGATATCTTTTCCCTTCAATGTTGTCAAGGTTGTCCGCATTATCCGGTTTTCTGCTTTCTCTAACTCATTTCTTTCTCGAAAACCTGGAGGACACAGCGCATTCAGAGCTTGTAGTTTGGTACCATAGATAAGTCTACCCAACCCATTCTTTCAGTAGATGGCTCGCTTGCCCTACCACCTTGGTGATGGCTCGCTGGAACCCGAGGGGTACATATTCCTTGAGTGGGGCAGTTGGCCCTCGTGCTTGCTAAGGCAGCACATATACTAAAATTGGATCGATACAGAGAAGATTAGCATGGCCCCTGCGAAAGGATGACACGCAAATCCGTGAAGCGCTCCATATTTTTGGCAGCTGTGATCAAGCCTCCTTCACTGGAATTGATTCATACATTCTTGCCACAACGTATTTTCATTCTTGATCTCTTGTGTCAAGAACTGGTGCATCTCCAATGTCTATAGGGCACTCTCAGTTTTCCAGCAAAGTGTGTCCACTCCCTTTCTCAGCAGATGCCGACAGGGAACAGGGTTTGACCCCATAGGCGATATCTTTTCCCTTCAATGTTGTCAAGGTTGTCCGCATTATCCGGTTTTCTGCTTTCCGCCAACTCATTTCTTTCTCGAAAACCTGGAGGACACAGCCCATTCAGAGCTTGTAGTTTGGTACCATAGATAAGTCTACCCAACCCATTCTTTCAGTAGTTGGCTCGCTTGCCCTACCACCTTGGTGATGGCTCGCTGGAACCCGAGGGGTACATATTCCTTGAGCGGGACAGTTGGCCTCGTGCTTGCTAAGGCAGCACATATACTAAAATTGGATCGATACAGAGAAGATTAGCATGGCCCCTGCGAAAGGATGACACGCAAATCCGTGAAGCGCTCCATATTTTTGGCAGCTGTGATCAAGCCTCCTTCACTGGAATTGATTCATACCTTCTTGCCACAACGTATTTTCATTCTTGATCTCTTGTGTCAAGAACTGGTGCATCTCCAATGTCTATAGGGCACTCTCAGTTTTCCAGCAAAGTGTGTCCACTCCCTTTCTCAGCAGATGCCGACAGGGAACAGGGTTTGACCCCATAGGCGATATCTTTTCCCTTCAATGTTGTCCGCATTATCCGGTTTTCTGCTTTCTCTAACTCATTTCTTTCTCGAAAACCTGGAGGACACAGCGCATTCAGAGCTTGTAGTTTGGTACCATAGATAAGTCTACCCAACCCATTCTTTCAGTAGATGGCTCGCTTGCCCTACCACCTTGGTGATGGCTCGCTGGAACCCGAGGGGTACATATTCCTTGAGCGGGACAGTTGGCCTCGTGCTTGCTAAGGCAGCACATATACTAAAATTGGATCGATACAGAGAAGATTAGCATGGCCCCTGCGAAAGGATGACACGCAAATCCGTGAAGCGCTCCATATTTTTGGCAGCTGTGATCAAGCCTCCTTCACTGGAATTGATTCATACCTTCTTGCCACAACGTATTTTCATTCTTGATCTCTTGTGTCAAGAACTGGTGCATCTCCAATGTCTATAGGGCACTCTCAGTTTTCCAGCAAAGTGTGTCCACTCCCTTTCTCAGCAGATGCCGACAGGGAACAGGGTTTGACCCCATAGGCGATATCTTTTCCCTTCAATGTTGTCAAGGTTGTCCTCATTATCCGGTTTTCTGCTTTCCGCCAACTCATTTCTTTCTCGAAAACCTGGAGGACACAGCCCATTCAGAGCTTGTAGTTTGATACCATAGATAAGTCTACCCAACCCATTCTTTCAGTAGATGGCTCGCTTGCCCTACCACCTTGGTGATGGCTCGCTGGAACCCGAGGGGTACATATTCCTTGAGCGGGACAGTTGGCCTCGTGCTTGCTAAGGCAGCACATATACTAAAATTGGATCGATACAGAGAAGATTAGCATGGCCCCTGCGAAAAGGATCCTGCCCATTCTTCTCTGTGGAGGAAGGGAGGGCAATGAGGGGCATTAATGGAGAAACAGGGGGAGGGACCCAACACGCCCCTTCCAAATGTAAACAAAGCATAAGCAAGTAGCCATGTGCTACTGTCCACCTGTAGTGCTGTTGTTTACAAGTGGAATGAGTTGATATGATCAAAATAGCAGTCTCATCCTGCTTTCTGGACTCAAGTGATATTGGAAATGTTCATCAGGAGAGACTAGAACACTGTGCTAGCATAAAAGGATTAGTTTCATAAGAATCCTTAATTATAAGAATAATAATAAGAACCCTGCCAAATTCTACAAGATGCAATTTAACAAGGAAAACACTTAATAACGCTTAACACTTAAAATAATAGTTAATTTCAGGTTTATTTGTATAAAATTGGGAAACGTGTCACAACAAATACAGAAACAGAGTTTACATTGCCATAGAAGACAGGTCAATGTGTATAATAAGTATAAATTAACATTTCCAAGTTCACATTTCCAGTTCCGGAGGGCAATACTGAACATCATAAAACAATGTGTGTACTGTGATTATTGATGAAATGGACTGTTTTAATGTCCGCCCAAAACAAAGCAAACAGGCCTATATGCCATAAAAGGTCTAGATTAAAAATGATTTAGTCAGGGTCAGGTATGAACTACTTGGTTAATATATTGGAATTATATTATATGTGTTTCTTCAAATTTATTATATTATATTATATTAATTTTTATTATATTATATTATATTATATTATATTATATTATTTGTGTTTCTTCAAAATCTTTTACTTGTTTCCCCTTCAGGAGGAGAGCCAAGGCCCATATGGGGATAACAACATTTCCACTGGACAGTTTGGCTAAGGCTATGGTATAGGTGATTAACCTTTGGGTGCTCTCAGATCAAATTGAAAAGAAGGACTTAAAAAAGAAAGCATCCTGTTAGTTTGCCATGTTTTGTCTGTAAGGAACTTTGACAAATCAATAAAACTGAGTTATTTACAATAAAGCCACATTTACAATAAAGTATATCAATCAAACAGTTATGTTGTATGTCATGAGTCTTCTACTCAGCAGTCCTTTACACACGGCTCAGTTCACACATTGGATGGAAATAAGGTGAATTACTGATGTCACCCTTAAAACGCAGCCCAGTGTCCAAATATGAGTTGTTTTAAGAAAGAAATGACCGATGTTGGTCTGGTATCTCACCTCAGACTGGTTTGTCATTGTAGTCCAGAAGTCATACACTCTGAGGATCATCGACACACGCAAGCCTCTACACCGCTTCAAGGTCTCGGTCTTGGTAGAGGGGAACAATGTGAACAATGTGAACTATTTACAAAAATTGACATCCACAACCACCCAACGAGTGGCTCAGTGTCCTTTATCACCTCGCCCGTGAGTGTCTCTCATCTCTGCCAGCCACTGTTCAACAGTCTTCCCCCCAGTGGCAGAACAGAAAGATACAGACCCGTATTGGCTGTGACCAGTCTCTTGCCTCTTCGGTTGTCCGCACTTACTACATTTGTAGTCCCCCTGCTTTCTCTTCTTCACAGGACACCCTGACACCCCAGCCGCGGCTTCTGCCTCAGCTTTTTTCCTCCTCCGGAAAGCTGTTGACCGTGGCACGGTCCGTGCTGGTATTTGTGTAAGGTGTGGAGGGTCCTGGGAGGAGCCTGGGAGCAAGCAGGGCTGCTGCTGGGGAGGGGCGGTAAGTAGCTGCGGGGCTGGAAGAGAAGGGACCTGAGAGGGCCTTCCTCGTTGGGTGGCCTGGCGTGAAAGGTCCTTTGGCCCTGTAAAAACAAAGGGCCGTAGTTCTGGAGGTGGCCGGGAGATGATTGATGGCCTAGGTGCAGAGAGAGGCTCGGCAGCAACGCACGGAACACGGTGGAACACCACACCCTGCTCCAGGATGGTCTTCTCCCTCTCCTTCTGTCGTCGATTGTACCTGACAGGCAGAACGAGGAAATGAGATCTAGTCGCATTTGGTCTAATATTATCACAATGTTTCTCACCATTGTGAGATGGTCCTTTGACTTTGCTCATAGAGCTGGATGTTGGTCTGGGCCATCAACCTCGGGCTGTCCAGCACTGCCTCTCTGATTGACACATAGTCCGCCAAGATGAGCGCCCACCGGCTCCTCTTGGTGCCACCGGACTGCGTGCCACTTGGGTGGAGACGACAGAGCTGGCTGCATATGGCCTCCACCAGGCGACTTGCGCCCGGCCAATTCGCAGGACCAGAGTTCAGTCCCAGAAAGCAACTGAAAGACGAAGAAATTAACAGAAAATACATGTTAGTGTTGGGGAAAACTTTTAACTAATTATTCTATGCTAATTCAGCCGCATACCGTTCGAGGCTGTCCTTTCCAGCTTTTCCGGTTAAGGACTTCCCCTTTATTGACTTGAACCGGCCCCGCTCAATCCTGTCCTGGTACCGGGAAGGGTAGACCACTCTCTCCTTGTCAGGCTCTGGTAGTGCATGCCACAGCCCTATCAGAGTGTCTACCCTTCGATCTGACAGCCCCTGAAGAGCCCTCACCTCTACCAACGCCTTTGCCAGCCTGCAGACGTGCTGGTATCCCGGCTGGCCATCTGGGCCTTGGCATTCCTCCTGAATGATACAAATAAATCCAAAGTTTTAGGAAACATTTAGTTGATCATGTCAGAAATAGTGAAGTTGGATTTAGCATAAATAAAATGGTTCTTCAAGTTTTCATCAAATCTTACATCGGAGCCTGGTGATAATTTAGAGGGAGGGGAATTCTGATGGCCACGGGTGGGGGTGGCTGGACCGGATGACCCAGAACCGGGTGCGTCAGCTGGATCGTCTGACTGGGCTGCTACTGTTGAGGATGAGGCTGGAAGAGGCGGATCGGGGAGGTGGATGGTCGGGTCGTCATCCTCCGTCTCCTCCTCAAAGCCCTCATCGTCCAGGGGTCCAACGACAGCATCAGCCTCATTTGGAGTGTCGGGATCCAAGCTGACACCCTGCAGCACTTTGTTGGTCTGGGCATAAAGGTACTCCACCCCAATGAGTTCCCCTGTAACGTAATGGAAATGCTCAGGTTAAAACGACATGAACAAACCCTCACTCTTCACACTGACATTACGATGCAGTTGATATACCTGTGTATACGCCAGGCTTTGTAAAGTCCTCAACCTGCCCTGAGCCAAGCACGCATTGGCTGAGGTGGTTGAGGAAGTGCTGCAGGTGGCCACTGTAGCAGAGCAGAGGTTGCTTCTCTCCCTCCTTTGCTGCTGCGGCGCGGTTCTCATTCCACCTCACCAGCCCATCCAGGAGGAAGGCCTGGAAATGCATTCCACTGGCACTAGTCCCTATACATAGAGTACCGCAATGTGTGATGAGAGAGCGCTGAAGTGTACACATTTCAATCTGCTTACAAACCTATAATTACAATTCATTACCTGGAATGAACCGGTTGAGATGGAGGTGAAAAGACTCCAGAGAAGTAGAGCCGCGCGCACAGCGATACACTGGCAGAATCACTCCGCCTTTAGTGATAGTGCCAGTCTGGGTGTACAGCTGTACACTCGGAGGGTCCTGTATGCACTCGAGGTGACGCCTCTGCTCTTTCCAGATTGCCCGGATGCGAGCGGGATCCAGCAGCGGGATGCCCAGGGTGTCGTGCCCCTTCTCACTGTTGAAGGTCTCCAACATCTCTATCAGGAGGAGCTCCGTCTCCGCAGCTCCACGTGTGCGGCGGCGGCAGTGAAGGGCCATTTCCTTCCTCCTGAGGTGGCTGTAGACCTCCCTGTCAGTGAGACCGACCATCCCGCGCCTCCCCTCCAGCTCGGACCGCTTGGCCTCCAGCAGTCGACGGACATCCCCCGCATCCCACTCAAAAATGCTGGAGGACAGCTGCCGCATGAAGGCCCCATACAGCTGGTGGCTCTCTGACACAACACCTGCTGCGAACCGCCGCATCAGGTGCCAGATGTCAAGGCGAACCACCATCTGGGCCCACTGGGGAAACATGGCAGCAGTTTTGGATCCGCCGACACTCGAGCAACAGTCTCGGTCCACGTACATGAGCACGGGAGGTGGTACGCCTGCGAGTCGGTACCGCTCCACAAGCCCAGCCGCCATACGGAGCAGTCCTTCACCCTCACCCGCAGTGAGAACACAGTTCAGGACCTGCCCGTGCTCATTGCCCACATCCGTGGCCCAGGCGGCTGTGTCCGAAGCTGCCCCAGCGAGTTTATTGGTCACCTGAAATTGACCAATCATATTAAACAAAAAATTACACCATGGCATGTGACACCTTAACACGGTATGAAGGTTGGTTACCTTCTTTGTAGAGTCCATCTTTAATATTGACCCAAAGACAGACGTGACCCTGGCCTTCAACTCGTCCAGCCGTGACAGTACGTCCATGCTGTAGACGGTCAGCAGCCAGACCGGTGAGGGGACCTTTGGCATTTCCGGGAGCGGTGGAAATTGTGGCCGGATACTACCAGAGGTCATAAAGTGCCGGCACTCGCTGAGATACTGAATGGACCTTCGCATCCAGGCTTCGCTGTGGTTCTCACACAGCTTTTTGTAGAGCTGAGTAGCACTATTCCCCAAAGAGCGCTCCCTCAGCATGACTACGACCGCAAGGTCACAAGAAAGCCTGGAGAGATAAGAGTTTTTTAGTTTGTTTTTTTACGTAAATGTACCTTTTAAAAGGATGAAGAACAATACACTGAATTGGCTTTATGCACAGCTGCCCTACTTCCTGAACTTAAGCCAGCTCCTTGTTTCCAGTCAACCATTATTGGACAAATTGATTAGTTCAGGTGTGCCTGACCTCAGTAGTCACGGCAACAATAATCAGACACACCTGAATTAATCAAGCTTGGCCAATAATGGCAGACAGGAAACAAGGAGCTGGCTTAGGTTCAGGAAGTAGTGCAGCTGTGCATAAAGCCAATTGTCACTTCTCAGCTGTGAAAACAAAAAACATTAAATATTTACTTGTAGGTCAGAATCGCTGGAAACTGGCAGCGATGCGCAAGATCCAGCTGACCCAAGACGTCCTGGGACCAGCCCGCCACCTTCTTTTTACAAGAAGGGCACTCTAGGTACTCTGTGGCCAATAAATACCAGCCTTTCACATCCAACACCCTCCGGATGGTCTTGTAAAGCCCAGCCTTGGTGAGAGTGGTGTTACACCCAGGCTGGGTGCATGTCAACTTGAATGACCACATGCGCAGTGGCATCCAGAGAAACAGTGGACATGCAAAGAAGGGGTCGGGCGACGCAGGTGGCTGACTGTAGATCAGCCGAGGTTGGGGAGGGTACCACCACAGACGCAACTCTGTGGTGAGTTGTGATCTCCCAGTGCGACCCCTGGTGAACAGTGTACGGCCGATCCACTGCTGCTGCTCTTTATTGAGGACTGTCCGCCAGCTCTCAGGAAGAAGCAGCTGCATTTTAGATAGAGGTCAAGAAAATGACTAGTAAAATACTAAAATACTAGAAGCTCACAGTTGTGAAAATCCAATTACTTTCTGAACCGCCGCCGTTATAGGTAGACTCACCTCAGGAATTGCATGTGCAGGCGCCGGACATGGGAAAGACTGACGTGGCACAGCCTGCTCTTCGGTCCGGGCGGCAGATCCCGGTGGATCCTGGGAGTCCTGGGGTGTGTCCGAAAGTGAAACAGGGACCTGTATGTCCAATGCTTTCATAACAATACATACAAATAATTCACACACATATATCAGGCCAACTATTACAAGAGGAGATAAGATTAGCACAGGTTGATGTCAGAAAAGCAAGCAACTGAAGGAAAAAAAAAGGAGTGAGAGAAAGTATGCGTGTCAAGGTTGACACAAATCGAATGTGTAATGCAAGTTGTTATAAAGAAAAACAAAGACAAACATTTCAGCCACGTAGGAGGGTAAAATATAATATCATGCACAATATCTCCACAATGTGAGAATAACACCAACAAGTCAAGAGGTAAAGACATAATATTTAGGGGAAAACCAACATTCCAGGAAATCTGCAAGTACTGGACTATGCATTCTTATCAAGAATACTGTGGTGGGTGAGGGGTGAGGGGAGGGTAGAGCGGGGTGAGGCGGCTTACGGCGAGCTAGACACCATGAGAGGAAGTGATCAGCCACATGGCAGGATATGGATTAACAGGAACTAAGCCATTCTAGATGTACATGAAAATGGACAGTTTCTCACCCAAACCCTACCTTATCCACTGGACCGTTTGTCTGATGAATATTCCAAAAGAAATACATTATAATAACGTGCAACATTGTGTTTATCCGATTTAAAAAATACTTGAATATCAGTGAATATCAGGTAATGTATCAATCAACTTACATTTCTCGGTGGCAATAGCAACTGTTAGCAGCTCTGCATCCGAGGGCTCTACGGGGTGCAGAACTGGTCGCTGAGCTGGTCTGGAAGCAGGCACCGCTTTACGACACACAGAAAAGTGTTAAACGTGGTCTCAGTCATAAATGGACTGCATTTTTATTTAAAGAGTTCATTGTTCCAATTTGAAAATACTTACTGGGAATTGCAGTATTTTTGGCAAGGATCTTCTTGACTGTTGACTGCAGTTGACCTGGGGTCACAGAACGCTGCCCTAAAAACGCAGAGACCGCTGCACCAACAGGCCTTTAACATTAAGCAAAGAGTTGGGAATAAAATAACCATTGTACTTTATTAAATAAAATACTGATAGCAATACTTACCCTGAAGCTGTCTTAAGCCCAGCAAGGGGAGAAGGGGGTACAGCTGCCTCCTGGTCACGGCGCTTTATATATTTAAGGGCTGCCTCCATAGGGTCACCGGGATTACGGGGTGTCTGCTTCTTCAGCCATTTGACATAACTGATTAAAAAAAATAATTAGGAATTGCATTCATCAATTATCACAAAAAATACAACTTATATCAGCATGACATTGTTATTCAAATGACTGTTCTTACCCAATGTGGTCTTTGTCCTTGGACTCATACAGTTCCTGCAGTGTCTCTGCCCTGTACCTATGAAATCCAACAAGGGCTTGGCCCTCCTGTCCAGGCTGTGAGGCCTGGACTCTGGAATCCACAAATGCCCTCCTGAATTTGACTTCCTCCTTCACAGCAGAATAGGCATTTGCGTAGCGGGCCAAGGCATCCTTGTGGACCATCAGTGGAGATGTGGAGTCGCTGCGCTCATGCTCCTTCTGATGGCTAGCCACCAGCCCCACAACCCAGCCCACATCATTTTCTAGGAGCCATTTAAAGGTCTGACCCCGGTACATGCCGAACTGAACCACATACCGGCTCAGAACCAGCATCGCAGAGTCAGGATCACCACCCTCTGTGACGACACGGGCCCGGGCCTCTGCCTCACATTCTTCCTGGTTCTTGCAAACCCCAGTCCGCTCAGGCTTGGCCCTGATGGACTGAGCCTCAGGCGTGGCGTGCATAGTCAGCTCCTTTCCCCTCCATCGAAATAATGGGTTTTCCATCTAGGATTCAGGTGATAAAGTACATACCGGATAATAGTAGAATTAACAATGCAGTATTCCATTAAAAAACAATAGAATAATAGCATTGCCAAAAGAAATAATCATAAAGTAACCTTGGGCCCGTTCTTCATACGTTGCTTAAAACATCCAAGATAATATCATCGTGCTCATCAGGATCCAGCTAATTAGGTTCTTCAAACACTCCTGCCGGTTATGATTAGTATAGCTGGATTGAGTTACCTGAGATTATTTGTGATCAGTTTTTCACTGCAGCAGAGCAAGTGTAATTGCTTGAAGGATGTGCTGAATTTGAAAACATAATTAAAACACCAGGGAACACCTCAAAAGCCAGGAGGGCTGGCAAAAAGTAGCAGACAAAGTTTGTAGTGAGCAAGTTAGATGTTTTTATCACTTATTACAGTATTTCTTTTAATTATTTCTAAATAATTATTATATTTATTATATAATCAATGTTTGCCTTTTTATAAATGCAACCAAAAGGCTGAGAAAAAAGAAAGAAACGAAAAACAAACAGGTGGTGGTCCTGCACCCCCACGTTATAGCCCAGCAGAAGAGCTGGGTTGACTGTGAACAGTCCCATTGTGGAGGGCATCCTTGGGTTCAGCTCTCCCTCAGACACATAGGCCAGGAGCATCAACACCTTCACTGCTGTTAAATGAACTTTAAATGATCCTAGTACAGCATAAAAAAAATTGTTGCTGCATTAAATTAAGTAGGCCTATAATCCAAATGGCTGTCCAGTCATATCAGCTGTTAGGCTATATCTTTAGTAGTAATGAATTGCTTTGACTTCTGAAAGTCTACATGTGTGAAACTACATGTAGTTATAGTAAAAAAAATAAATGTTACAATGAGTTATTGGTCACATTTCCCTCCAGTGTACTTCATTGTAATGGAATTGTGCTTTCCTCTTTTGTGCAGTTTTAAAAAATACACCAACACTTTACCTGTTCTCATGCAAATGGCTCAAGCATGTGCAGTATGACTTTTTCTAACATTACATCAAAGGGTTTGTACATTTGTACAACACTTTCTAATGGACATTTTCCCCCAATGCACAGGAGAGTGAAAAAAACCCTCTCAGGTATCTTTAAGTGCATAAATAACTTACTTATTATAAACTATTAATTCTGAATGCAATTCGAGTTGCAGGAGTCCACATCTACAGAAGAGTTGGCACAAAGCAGTGATGCAGAGGTGAGCAGTGTTGTACTTCTCCTTTTAATTTAATTGATGCAAAAGGCTTGTGTTGACAGTGTTTACAAAGAACAATTAAAATAAAACTCAAAGAAATAAGCATATTTGTCTGGTCTTTTATTAAACATTAATGAAATGTTTTATATTTTTTTCTGATGGTGCAATATTTTGTAATATGGCCATGAAATGTCACAGGCACAGTCAGGTGCGACCATTAGACTTTTCAGACACTTCAGTTGGCTAAAGTCATTTCATTGTGTGCCCTTGTAACTGGTCTGGGGTTCGGGTCAGGGAATGGGGTCATAAAAACACGTCTCCAAGTAGGATCCTGTTGATCACATGTATAATGGAAAAAATCAGTTATGTTAGATATGCATAATCGAACATTTATGCGTTTACAACAAATTAATGATGTAAATGACATCCTTGCGAGTCATGAAAAAGTACACTATTGCTCTGCGCTCAAAGACCACATCCGCAGACGCGATACCATAAACTTGCGCACCTTTTGCTATGACAGCAAGTAGTACAGGATGAGCGTTGAAGAACCAAACAATCCAAGATCATGCCAAAATAGACAATCAAATCCAGCGTTAAGAACGGACCCCAGGTTACTGTCCTAGGCTGTAACGTTACTGTAGGTAATCCTGTTACCTACGCAAAAGTTAAACAAATAAAATAAAATACTTAGAGATGTTAACCAGCTATAGTTCTCGAGTGTGCTCAATGCTGTACATACCAAATGCTAGTGAGCCTAACGTTAATTCAGAAAAGGTCAAGGCTAATATATCAACAATAACGCTTGATCAGAAATATAACGTCACGTGAAGTTGTAATATGTTTGCACGTACCTTTCGTTGTTTTGATTTGTTGCAAATATAAGTAAAGTTATTTTGTTATTTTGCTCTATAAATGTCTTTTCACAGCGCTGAAATCACAAATCGCGTAAATGTGTAATGGCTACCGGCAGACTGATGAAAACAAAGTTGGAGCGAATTTGATTGGACCGTTCCCGAAAAGCAAGGCACCGATTGGCCGTGGTTATTTGAGACAAGGCTGTCTTTTCCATTGGTGACTTTGCGCTGGCTTTCTCACAATTGAGACAAGCGACAACTGCGATTGGCTGACGGACCTGTCAGTCTTTTCTAAACAATTGAGACAATTGAGACCGAGCAGAACGGTCCCTACTGAGCGAAAGGATGACACGCAAATCCGTGAAGTGCTCCATATTTTTGGCAGCTGTGATCAAGCCTCCTTCACTGGAATTGATTCATACCTTTCTACCACTATTTAGTTTCATTCTTGATCTCTTGTGTCAAGAACTGGTGCATCTCCAATGTCTATAGGGCACTCTCAGTTTTCTAGCATAGTGTGTCCACTCCCTTTCTCAGCAGATGCCGACAGGGAACAGGGTTTGACCCCATAGGCGATATCTTTTCCCTTCAATGTTGTCAAGGTTGTCCGCATTATCCGGTTTTCTGCTTTCTCTAACTCATTTATTTCTCGAAAACCTGGAGGACACAGCGCATTCAGAGCTTGTAGTTTGGTACCATAGATAAGTCTACCCAACCCATTCTTTCAGTAGATGGCTCGCTTGCCCTACCACCTTGGTGATGGCTCGCTGGAACCCGAGGGGTACATATTCCTTGAGCGAGACAGTTGGCCTTGTGCTTGCTAAGGCAGCACATATACTAAAATTGGATCGATACAGAGAAGATTAGCATGGCCCCTGCGAAAGGATGACACGCAAATCCGTGAAGCGCTCCATATTTTTGGCAGCTGTGATCAAGCCTCCTTCACTGGAATGGATTCATACCTTCTTGCCACAACGTATTTTCATTCTTGATCTCTTGTGTCAAGAACTGGTGCATCTCCAATGTCTATAGGGCACTCTCAGTTTTCCAGCAAAGTGTGTCCACTCCCTTTCTCAGCAGATGCCGACAGGGAACAGGGTTTGACCCCATAGGCGATATCTTTTCCCTTCAATGTTGTCAAGGTTGTCCGCATTATCCGGTTTTCTGCTTTCCGCCAACTCATTTCTTTCTCGAAAACCTGGAGGACACAGCCCATTCAGAGCTTGTAGTTTGATACCATAGATAAGTCTACCCAACCCATTCTTTCAGTAGTTGGCTCGCTTGCCCTACCACCTTGGTGATGGCTCGCTGGAACCCGAGGGGTACATATTCCTTGAGCGGGACAGTTGGCCTCGTGCTTGCTAAGGCAGCACATATACTAAAATTGGATCGATACAGAGAAGATTAGCATGGCCCCTGCGAAAGGATGACACGCAAATCCGTGAAGCGCTCCATATTTTTGGCAGCTGTGATCAAGCCTCCTTCACTGGAATTGATTCATACCTTTCTACCACTATTTAGTTTCATTCTTGATCTCTTGTGTCAAGAACTGGTGCATCTCCAATGTCTATAGGGCACTCTCAGTTTTCTAGCATAGTGTGTCCACTCCCTTTCTCAGCAGATGCCGACAGGGAACAGGGTTTGACCCCATAGGCGATATCTTTTCCCTTCAATGTTGTCAAGGTTGTCCGCATTATCCGGTTTTCTGCTTTCCGCCAACTCATTTATTTCTCGAAAACCTGGAGGACACGGCGCATTCAGAGCTTGTAATTTGGTACCATAGATAAGTCTACCCAACCCATTCTTTCAGTAGTTGGCTCGCTTGCCCTACCACCTTGGTGATGGCTCGCTGGAACCCGAGGGGTACATATTCCTTGAGCGGGACAGTTGGCCTCGTGCTTGCTAAGGCAGCACATATACTAAAATTGGATCGATACAGAGAAGATTAGCATGGCCCCTGCGAAAGGATGACACGCAAATCCGTGAAGCGCTCCATATTTTTGGCAGCTGTGATCAAGCCTCCTTCACTGGAATTGATTCATACCTTCTTGCCACAACGTATTTTCATTCTTGATCTCTTGTGTCAAGAACTGGTGCATCTCCAATGTCTATAGGGCACTCTCAGTTTTCCAGCAAAGTGTGTCCACTCCCTTTCTCAGCAGATGCCGACAGGGAACAGGGTTTGACCCCATAGGCGATATCTTTTCCCTTCAATGTTGTCAAGGTTGTCCGCATTATCCGGTTTTCTGCTTTCCGCCAACTCATTTATTTCTCGAAAACCTGGAGGACACGGCGCATTCAGAGCTTGTAGTTTGGTACCATAGATAAGTCTACCCAACCCATTCTTTCAGTAGTTGGCTCGCTTGCCCTACCACCTTGGTGATGGCTCGCTGGAACCCGAGGGGTACATATTCCTTGAGCGGGACAGTTGGCCTCGTGCTTGCTAAGGCAGCACATATACTAAAATTGGATCGATACAGAGAAGATTAGCATGGCCCCTGCGAAAGGATGACACGCAAATCCGTGAAGCGCTCCATATTTTTGGCAGCTGTGATCAAGCCTCCTTCACTGGAATTGATTCATACCTTCTTGCCACAACGTATTTTCATTCTTGATCTCTTGTGTCAAGAACTGGTGCATCTCCAATGTCTATAGGGCACTCTCAGTTTTCCAGCAAAGTGTGTCCACTCCCTTTCTCAGCAGATGCCGACAGGGAACAGGGTTTGACCCCATAGGCGATATCTTTTCCCTTCAATGTTGTCAAGGTTGTCCGCATTATCCGGTTTTCTGCTTTCTCTAACTCATTTCTTTCTCGAAAACCTGGAGGACACAGCGCATTCAGAGCTTGTAGTTTGGTACCATAGATAAGTCTACCCAACCCATTCTTTCAGTAGATGGCTCGCTTGCCCTACCACCTTGGTGATGGCTCGCTGGAACCCGAGGGGTACATATTCCTTGAGTGGGGCAGTTGGCCCTCGTGCTTGCTAAGGCAGCACATATACTAAAATTGGATCGATACAGAGAAGATTAGCATGGCCCCTGCGAAAGGATGACACGCAAATCCGTGAAGCGCTCCATATTTTTGGCAGCTGTGATCAAGCCTCCTTCACTGGAATTGATTCATACATTCTTGCCACAACGTATTTTCATTCTTGATCTCTTGTGTCAAGAACTGGTGCATCTCCAATGTCTATAGGGCACTCTCAGTTTTCCAGCAAAGTGTGTCCACTCCCTTTCTCAGCAGATGCCGACAGGGAACAGGGTTTGACCCCATAGGCGATATCTTTTCCCTTCAATGTTGTCAAGGTTGTCCGCATTATCCGGTTTTCTGCTTTCCGCCAACTCATTTCTTTCTCGAAAACCTGGAGGACACAGCCCATTCAGAGCTTGTAGTTTGGTACCATAGATAAGTCTACCCAACCCATTCTTTCAGTAGTTGGCTCGCTTGCCCTACCACCTTGGTGATGGCTCGCTGGAACCCGAGGGGTACATATTCCTTGAGCGGGACAGTTGGCCTCGTGCTTGCTAAGGCAGCACATATACTAAAATTGGATCGATACAGAGAAGATTAGCATGGCCCCTGCGAAAGGATGACACGCAAATCCGTGAAGCGCTCCATATTTTTGGCAGCTGTGATCAAGCCTCCTTCACTGGAATTGATTCATACCTTTCTACCACTATTTAGTTTCATTCTTGATCTCTTGTGTCAAGAACTGGTGCATCTCCAATGTCTATAGGGCACTCTCAGTTTTCTAGCATAGTGTGTCCACTCCCTTTCTCAGCAGATGCCGACAGGGAACAGGGTTTGACCCCATAGGCGATATCTTTTCCCTTCAATGTTGTCAAGGTTGTCCGCATTATCCGGTTTTCTGCTTTCCGCCAACTCATTTATTTCTCGAAAACCTGGAGGACACGGCGCATTCAGAGCTTGTAGTTTGGTACCATAGATAAGTCTACCCAACCCATTCTTTCAGTAGTTGGCTCGCTTGCCCTACCACCTTGGTGATGGCTCGCTGGAACCCGAGGGGTACATATTCCTTGAGCGGGACAGTTGGCCTCGTGCTTGCTAAGGCAGCACATATACTAAAATTGGATCGATACAGAGAAGATTAGCATGGCCCCTGCGAAAGGATGACACGCAAATCCGTGAAGCGCTCCATATTTTTGGCAGCTGTGATCAAGCCTCCTTCACTGGAATTGATTCATACCTTCTTGCCACAACGTATTTTCATTCTTGATCTCTTGTGTCAAGAACTGGTGCATCTCCAATGTCTATAGGGCACTCTCAGTTTTCCAGCAAAGTGTGTCCACTCCCTTTCTCAGCAGATGCCGACAGGGAACAGGGTTTGACCCCATAGGCGATATCTTTTCCCTTCAATGTTGTCAAGGTTGTCCGCATTATCCGGTTTTCTGCTTTCCGCCAACTCATTTATTTCTCGAAAACCTGGAGGACACGGCGCATTCAGAGCTTGTAGTTTGGTACCATAGATAAGTCTACCCAACCCATTCTTTCAGTAGTTGGCTCGCTTGCCCTACCACCTTGGTGATGGCTCGCTGGAACCCGAGGGGTACATATTCCTTGAGCGGGACAGTTGGCCTCGTGCTTGCTAAGGCAGCACATATACTAAAATTGGATCGATACAGAGAAGATTAGCATGGCCCCTGCGAAAGGATGACACGCAAATCCGTGAAGCGCTCCATATTTTTGGCAGCTGTGATCAAGCCTCCTTCACTGGAATTGATTCATACCTTCTTGCCACAACGTATTTTCATTCTTGATCTCTTGTGTCAAGAACTGGTGCATCTCCAATGTCTATAGGGCACTCTCAGTTTTCCAGCAAAGTGTGTCCACTCCCTTTCTCAGCAGATGCCGACAGGGAACAGGGTTTGACCCCATAGGCGATATCTTTTCCCTTCAATGTTGTCAAGGTTGTCCGCATTATCCGGTTTTCTGCTTTCTCTAACTCATTTCTTTCTCGAAAACCTGGAGGACACAGCGCATTCAGAGCTTGTAGTTTGGTACCATAGATAAGTCTACCCAACCCATTCTTTCAGTAGATGGCTCGCTTGCCCTACCACCTTGGTGATGGCTCGCTGGAACCCGAGGGGTACATATTCCTTGAGTGGGGCAGTTGGCCCTCGTGCTTGCTAAGGCAGCACATATACTAAAATTGGATCGATACAGAGAAGATTAGCATGGCCCCTGCGAAAGGATGACACGCAAATCCGTGAAGCGCTCCATATTTTTGGCAGCTGTGATCAAGCCTCCTTCACTGGAATTGATTCATACATTCTTGCCACAACGTATTTTCATTCTTGATCTCTTGTGTCAAGAACTGGTGCATCTCCAATGTCTATAGGGCACTCTCAGTTTTCCAGCAAAGTGTGTCCACTCCCTTTCTCAGCAGATGCCGACAGGGAACAGGGTTTGACCCCATAGGCGATATCTTTTCCCTTCAATGTTGTCAAGGTTGTCCGCATTATCCGGTTTTCTGCTTTCCGCCAACTCATTTCTTTCTCGAAAACCTGGAGGACACAGCCCATTCAGAGCTTGTAGTTTGGTACCATAGATAAGTCTACCCAACCCATTCTTTCAGTAGTTGGCTCGCTTGCCCTACCACCTTGGTGATGGCTCGCTGGAACCCGAGGGGTACATATTCCTTGAGCGGGACAGTTGGCCTCGTGCTTGCTAAGGCAGCACATATACTAAAATTGGATCGATACAGAGAAGATTAGCATGGCCCCTGCGAAAGGACGACACGCAAATCCGTGAAGCGCTCCATATTTTTGGCAGCTGTGATCAAGCCTCCTTCACTGGAATTGATTCATACCTTTCTACCACTATTTAGTTTCATTCTTGATCTCTTGTGTCAAGAACTGGTGCATCTCCAATGTCTATAGGGCACTCTCAGTTTTCTAGCATAGTGTGTCCACTCCCTTTCTCAGCAGATGCCGACAGGGAACAGGGTTTGACCCCATAGGCGATATCTTTTCCCTTCAATGTTGTCAAGGTTGTCCGCATTATCCGGTTTTCTGCTTTCCGCCAACTCATTTATTTCTCGAAAACCTGGAGGACACGGCGCATTCAGAGCTTGTAGTTTGGTACCATAGATAAGTCTACCCAACCCATTCTTTCAGTAGTTGGCTCGCTTGCCCTACCACCTTGGTGATGGCTCGCTGGAACCCGAGGGGTACATATTCCTTGAGCGGGACAGTTGGCCTCGTGCTTGCTAAGGCAGCACATATACTAAAATTGGATCGATACAGAGAAGATTAGCATGGCCCCTGCGAAAGGATGACACGCAAATCCGTGAAGCGCTCCATATTTTTGGCAGCTGTGATCAAGCCTCCTTCACTGGAATTGATTCATACCTTTCTACCACTATTTAGTTTCATTCTTGATCTCTTGTGTCAAGAACTGGTGCATCTCCAATGTCTATAGGGCACTCTCAGTTTTCTAGCATAGTGTGTCCACTCCCTTTCTCAGCAGATGCCGACAGGGAACAGGGTTTGACCCCATAGGCGATATCTTTTCCCTTCAATGTTGTCAAGGTTGTCCGCATTATCCGGTTTTCTGCTTTCCGCCAACTCATTTATTTCTCGAAAACCTGGAGGACACGGCGCATTCAGAGCTTGTAGTTTGGTACCATAGATAAGTCTACCCAACCCATTCTTTCAGTAGTTGGCTCGCTTGCCCTACCACCTTGGTGATGGCTCGCTGGAACCCGAGGGGTACATATTCCTTGAGCGGGACAGTTGGCCTCGTGCTTGCTAAGGCAGCACATATACTAAAATTGGATCGATACAGAGAAGATTAGCATGGCCCCTGCGAAAGGATGACACGCAAATCCGTGAAGCGCTCCATATTTTTGGCAGCTGTGATCAAGCCTCCTTCACTGGAATTGATTCATACCTTCTTGCCACAACGTATTTTCATTCTTGATCTCTTGTGTCAAGAACTGGTGCATCTCCAATGTCTATAGGGCACTCTCAGTTTTCCAGCAAAGTGTGTCCACTCCCTTTCTCAGCAGATGCCGACAGGGAACAGGGTTTGACCCCATAGGCGATATCTTTTCCCTTCAATGTTGTCAAGGTTGTCCGCATTATCCGGTTTTCTGCTTTCCGCCAACTCATTTATTTCTCGAAAACCTGGAGGACACGGCGCATTCAGAGCTTGTAGTTTGGTACCATAGATAAGTCTACCCAACCCATTCTTTCAGTAGTTGGCTCGCTTGCCCTACCACCTTGGTGATGGCTCGCTGGAACCCGAGGGGTACATATTCCTTGAGCGGGACAGTTGGCCTCGTGCTTGCTAAGGCAGCACATATACTAAAATTGGATCGATACAGAGAAGATTAGCATGGCCCCTGCGAAAGGATGACACGCAAATCCGTGAAGCGCTCCATATTTTTGGCAGCTGTGATCAAGCCTCCTTCACTGGAATTGATTCATACCTTCTTGCCACAACGTATTTTCATTCTTGATCTCTTGTGTCAAGAACTGGTGCATCTCCAATGTCTATAGGGCACTCTCAGTTTTCCAGCAAAGTGTGTCCACTCCCTTTCTCAGCAGATGCCGACAGGGAACAGGGTTTGACCCCATAGGCGATATCTTTTCCCTTCAATGTTGTCAAGGTTGTCCGCATTATCCGGTTTTCTGCTTTCTCTAACTCATTTCTTTCTCGAAAACCTGGAGGACACAGCGCATTCAGAGCTTGTAGTTTGGTACCATAGATAAGTCTACCCAACCCATTCTTTCAGTAGATGGCTCGCTTGCCCTACCACCTTGGTGATGGCTCGCTGGAACCCGAGGGGTACATATTCCTTGAGTGGGGCAGTTGGCCCTCGTGCTTGCTAAGGCAGCACATATACTAAAATTGGATCGATACAGAGAAGATTAGCATGGCCCCTGCGAAAGGATGACACGCAAATCCGTGAAGCGCTCCATATTTTTGGCAGCTGTGATCAAGCCTCCTTCACTGGAATTGATTCATACATTCTTGCCACAACGTATTTTCATTCTTGATCTCTTGTGTCAAGAACTGGTGCATCTCCAATGTCTATAGGGCACTCTCAGTTTTCCAGCAAAGTGTGTCCACTCCCTTTCTCAGCAGATGCCGACAGGGAACAGGGTTTGACCCCATAGGCGATATCTTTTCCCTTCAATGTTGTCAAGGTTGTCCGCATTATCCGGTTTTCTGCTTTCCGCCAACTCATTTCTTTCTCGAAAACCTGGAGGACACAGCCCATTCAGAGCTTGTAGTTTGGTACCATAGATAAGTCTACCCAACCCATTCTTTCAGTAGTTGGCTCGCTTGCCCTACCACCTTGGTGATGGCTCGCTGGAACCCGAGGGGTACATATTCCTTGAGCGGGACAGTTGGCCTCGTGCTTGCTAAGGCAGCACATATACTAAAATTGGATCGATACAGAGAAGATTAGCATGGCCCCTGCGAAAGGATGACACGCAAATCCGTGAAGCGCTCCATATTTTTGGCAGCTGTGATCAAGCCTCCTTCACTGGAATTGATTCATACCTTTCTACCACTATTTAGTTTCATTCTTGATCTCTTGTGTCAAGAACTGGTGCATCTCCAATGTCTATAGGGCACTCTCAGTTTTCTAGCATAGTGTGTCCACTCCCTTTCTCAGCAGATGCCGACAGGGAACAGGGTTTGACCCCATAGGCGATATCTTTTCCCTTCAATGTTGTCAAGGTTGTCCGCATTATCCGGTTTTCTGCTTTCCGCCAACTCATTTATTTCTCGAAAACCTGGAGGACACGGCGCATTCAGAGCTTGTAGTTTGGTACCATAGATAAGTCTACCCAACCCATTCTTTCAGTAGTTGGCTCGCTTGCCCTACCACCTTGGTGATGGCTCGCTGGAACCCGAGGGGTACATATTCCTTGAGCGGGACAGTTGGCCTCGTGCTTGCTAAGGCAGCACATATACTAAAATTGGATCGATACAGAGAAGATTAGCATGGCCCCTGCGAAAGGATGACACGCAAATCCGTGAAGCGCTCCATATTTTTGGCAGCTGTGATCAAGCCTCCTTCACTGGAATTGATTCATACCTTCTTGCCACAACGTATTTTCATTCTTGATCTCTTGTGTCAAGAACTGGTGCATCTCCAATGTCTATAGGGCACTCTCAGTTTTCCAGCAAAGTGTGTCCACTCCCTTTCTCAGCAGATGCCGACAGGGAACAGGGTTTGACCCCATAGGCGATATCTTTTCCCTTCAATGTTGTCAAGGTTGTCCGCATTATCCGGTTTTCTGCTTTCCGCCAACTCATTTATTTCTCGAAAACCTGGAGGACACGGCGCATTCAGAGCTTGTAGTTTGGTACCATAGATAAGTCTACCCAACCCATTCTTTCAGTAGTTGGCTCGCTTGCCCTACCACCTTGGTGATGGCTCGCTGGAACCCGAGGGGTACATATTCCTTGAGCGGGACAGTTGGCCTCGTGCTTGCTAAGGCAGCACATATACTAAAATTGGATCGATACAGAGAAGATTAGCATGGCCCCTGCGAAAGGATGACACGCAAATCCGTGAAGCGCTCCATATTTTTGGCAGCTGTGATCAAGCCTCCTTCACTGGAATTGATTCATACCTTCTTGCCACAACGTATTTTCATTCTTGATCTCTTGTGTCAAGAACTGGTGCATCTCCAATGTCTATAGGGCACTCTCAGTTTTCCAGCAAAGTGTGTCCACTCCCTTTCTCAGCAGATGCCGACAGGGAACAGGGTTTGACCCCATAGGCGATATCTTTTCCCTTCAATGTTGTCAAGGTTGTCCGCATTATCCGGTTTTCTGCTTTCTCTAACTCATTTCTTTCTCGAAAACCTGGAGGACACAGCGCATTCAGAGCTTGTAGTTTGGTACCATAGATAAGTCTACCCAACCCATTCTTTCAGTAGATGGCTCGCTTGCCCTACCACCTTGGTGATGGCTCGCTGGAACCCGAGGGGTACATATTCCTTGAGTGGGGCAGTTGGCCCTCGTGCTTGCTAAGGCAGCACATATACTAAAATTGGATCGATACAGAGAAGATTAGCATGGCCCCTGCGAAAGGATGACACGCAAATCCGTGAAGCGCTCCATATTTTTGGCAGCTGTGATCAAGCCTCCTTCACTGGAATTGATTCATACATTCTTGCCACAACGTATTTTCATTCTTGATCTCTTGTGTCAAGAACTGGTGCATCTCCAATGTCTATAGGGCACTCTCAGTTTTCCAGCAAAGTGTGTCCACTCCCTTTCTCAGCAGATGCCGACAGGGAACAGGGTTTGACCCCATAGGCGATATCTTTTCCCTTCAATGTTGTCAAGGTTGTCCGCATTATCCGGTTTTCTGCTTTCCGCCAACTCATTTCTTTCTCGAAAACCTGGAGGACACAGCCCATTCAGAGCTTGTAGTTTGGTACCATAGATAAGTCTACCCAACCCATTCTTTCAGTAGTTGGCTCGCTTGCCCTACCACCTTGGTGATGGCTCGCTGGAACCCGAGGGGTACATATTCCTTGAGCGGGACAGTTGGCCTCGTGCTTGCTAAGGCAGCACATATACTAAAATTGGATCGATACAGAATAGATTAGCATGGCCCCTGCGAAAGGACGACACGCAAATCCGTGAAGCGCTCCATATTTTTGGCAGCTGTGATCAAGCCTCCTTCACTGGAATTGATTCATACCTTTCTACCACTATTTAGTTTCATTCTTGATCTCTTGTGTCAAGAACTGGTGCATCTCCAATGTCTATAGGGCACTCTCAGTTTTCTAGCATAGTGTGTCCACTCCCTTTCTCAGCAGATGCCGACAGGGAACAGGGTTTGACCCCATAGGCGATATCTTTTCCCTTCAATGTTGTCAAGGTTGTCCGCATTATCCGGTTTTCTGCTTTCCGCCAACTCATTTATTTCTCGAAAACCTGGAGGACACGGCGCATTCAGAGCTTGTAGTTTGGTACCATAGATAAGTCTACCCAACCCATTCTTTCAGTAGTTGGCTCGCTTGCCCTACCACCTTGGTGATGGCTCGCTGGAACCCGAGGGGTACATATTCCTTGAGCGGGACAGTTGGCCTCGTGCTTGCTAAGGCAGCACATATACTAAAATTGGATCGATACAGAGAAGATTAGCATGGCCCCTGCGAAAGGATGACACGCAAATCCGTGAAGCGCTCCATATTTTTGGCAGCTGTGATCAAGCCTCCTTCACTGGAATTGATTCATACCTTTCTACCACTATTTAGTTTCATTCTTGATCTCTTGTGTCAAGAACTGGTGCATCTCCAATGTCTATAGGGCACTCTCAGTTTTCTAGCATAGTGTGTCCACTCCCTTTCTCAGCAGATGCCGACAGGGAACAGGGTTTGACTCCATAGGCGATATCTTTTCCCTTCAATGTTGTCAAGGTTGTCCGCATTATCCGGTTTTCTGCTTTCCGCCAACTCATTTATTTCTCGAAAACCTGGAGGACACGGCGCATTCAGAGCTTGTAGTTTGGTACCATAGATAAGTCTACCCAACCCATTCTTTCAGTAGTTGGCTCGCTTGCCCTACCACCTTGGTGATGGCTCGCTGGAACCCGAGGGGTACATATTCCTTGAGCGGGACAGTTGGCCTCGTGCTTGCTAAGGCAGCACATATACTAAAATTGGATCGATACAGAGAAGATTAGCATGGCCCCTGCGAAAGGATGACACGCAAATCCGTGAAGCGCTCCATATTTTTGGCAGCTGTGATCAAGCCTCCTTCACTGGAATTGATTCATACCTTCTTGCCACAACGTATTTTCATTCTTGATCTCTTGTGTCAAGAACTGGTGCATCTCCAATGTCTATAGGGCACTCTCAGTTTTCCAGCAAAGTGTGTCCACTCCCTTTCTCAGCAGATGCCGACAGGGAACAGGGTTTGACCCCATAGGCGATATCTTTTCCCTTCAATGTTGTCAAGGTTGTCCGCATTATCCGGTTTTCTGCTTTCCGCCAACTCATTTATTTCTCGAAAACCTGGAGGACACGGCGCATTCAGAGCTTGTAGTTTGGTACCATAGATAAGTCTACCCAACCCATTCTTTCAGTAGTTGGCTCGCTTGCCCTACCACCTTGGTGATGGCTCGCTGGAACCCGAGGGGTACATATTCCTTGAGCGGGACAGTTGGCCTCGTGCTTGCTAAGGCAGCACATATACTAAAATTGGATCGATACAGAGAAGATTAGCATGGCCCCTGCGAAAGGATGACACGCAAATCCGTGAAGCGCTCCATATTTTTGGCAGCTGTGATCAAGCCTCCTTCACTGGAATTGATTCATACCTTCTTGCCACAACGTATTTTCATTCTTGATCTCTTGTGTCAAGAACTGGTGCATCTCCAATGTCTATAGGGCACTCTCAGTTTTCCAGCAAAGTGTGTCCACTCCCTTTCTCAGCAGATGCCGACAGGGAACAGGGTTTGACCCCATAGGCGATATCTTTTCCCTTCAATGTTGTCAAGGTTGTCCGCATTATCCGGTTTTCTGCTTTCTCTAACTCATTTCTTTCTCGAAAACCTGGAGGACACAGCGCATTCAGAGCTTGTAGTTTGGTACCATAGATAAGTCTACCCAACCCATTCTTTCAGTAGATGGCTCGCTTGCCCTACCACCTTGGTGATGGCTCGCTGGAACCCGAGGGGTACATATTCCTTGAGTGGGGCAGTTGGCCCTCGTGCTTGCTAAGGCAGCACATATACTAAAATTGGATCGATACAGAGAAGATTAGCATGGCCCCTGCGAAAGGATGACACGCAAATCCGTGAAGCGCTCCATATTTTTGGCAGCTGTGATCAAGCCTCCTTCACTGGAATTGATTCATACATTCTTGCCACAACGTATTTTCATTCTTGATCTCTTGTGTCAAGAACTGGTGCATCTCCAATGTCTATAGGGCACTCTCAGTTTTCCAGCAAAGTGTGTCCACTCCCTTTCTCAGCAGATGCCGACAGGGAACAGGGTTTGACCCCATAGGCGATATCTTTTCCCTTCAATGTTGTCAAGGTTGTCCGCATTATCCGGTTTTCTGCTTTCCGCCAACTCATTTCTTTCTCGAAAACCTGGAGGACACAGCCCATTCAGAGCTTGTAGTTTGGTACCATAGATAAGTCTACCCAACCCATTCTTTCAGTAGTTGGCTCGCTTGCCCTACCACCTTGGTGATGGCTCGCTGGAACCCGAGGGGTACATATTCCTTGAGCGGGACAGTTGGCCTCGTGCTTGCTAAGGCAGCACATATACTAAAATTGGATCGATACAGAGAAGATTAGCATGGCCCCTGCGAAAGGATGACACGCAAATCCGTGAAGCGCTCCATATTTTTGGCAGCTGTGATCAAGCCTCCTTCACTGGAATTGATTCATACCTTTCTACCACTATTTAGTTTCATTCTTGATCTCTTGTGTCAAGAACTGGTGCATCTCCAATGTCTATAGGGCACTCTCAGTTTTCTAGCATAGTGTGTCCACTCCCTTTCTCAGCAGATGCCGACAGGGAACAGGGTTTGACCCCATAGGCGATATCTTTTCCCTTCAATGTTGTCAAGGTTGTCCGCATTATCCGGTTTTCTGCTTTCCGCCAACTCATTTATTTCTCGAAAACCTGGAGGACACGGCGCATTCAGAGCTTGTAGTTTGGTACCATAGATAAGTCTACCCAACCCATTCTTTCAGTAGTTGGCTCGCTTGCCCTACCACCTTGGTGATGGCTCGCTGGAACCCGAGGGGTACATATTCCTTGAGCGGGACAGTTGGCCTCGTGCTTGCTAAGGCAGCACATATACTAAAATTGGATCGATACAGAGAAGATTAGCATGGCCCCTGCGAAAGGATGACACGCAAATCCGTGAAGCGCTCCATATTTTTGGCAGCTGTGATCAAGCCTCCTTCACTGGAATTGATTCATACCTTCTTGCCACAACGTATTTTCATTCTTGATCTCTTGTGTCAAGAACTGGTGCATCTCCAATGTCTATAGGGCACTCTCAGTTTTCCAGCAAAGTGTGTCCACTCCCTTTCTCAGCAGATGCCGACAGGGAACAGGGTTTGACCCCATAGGCGATATCTTTTCCCTTCAATGTTGTCAAGGTTGTCCGCATTATCCGGTTTTCTGCTTTCTCTAACTCATTTCTTTCTCGAAAACCTGGAGGACACAGCGCATTCAGAGCTTGTAGTTTGGTACCATAGATAAGTCTACCCAACCCATTCTTTCAGTAGATGGCTCGCTTGCCCTACCACCTTGGTGATGGCTCGCTGGAACCCGAGGGGTACATATTCCTTGAGCGGGACAGTTGGCCTCGTGCTTGCTAAGGCAGCACATATACTAAAATTGGATCGATACAGAGAAGATTAGCATGGCCCCTGCGAAAAGCTTCCCCATCATTTTTCTCTGTTTGTGCGCAGGCGCATTAGCGCCTTCGCGCATGCCCAGTCGCACAAACGAGGTACAAACGAGACCATCAAAACGTAGGATCGAATCCCGCCCGAAGCACAAATATCAAACATTATTTTTTTACATATATCATGCCTATTTCATGTGTATACGTTAAGGTAACATGACGTGTATTATTTGTTTAACCTTTTTCTGCATAGATATTAAAATCTGTTGTGTTAAACATTATATTTGTGTTAAACATTATATTGTATTTATATTGTTTCACCTTTTTCTGCATAGACATTAACATGTATGTTAAATAATATATTGTATTCACATTGTCTAACCTTTTTATATTGTTTCACCCTTTTCTGGATAGATATTAAAATTTGTTGTTGAACATATTGTATTTATATTGTTTCACCTTTTTCTGCACATTATATATATATATATATGTATGTATGTATGTATGTATATTGAAATATTTTTTTGATATTTAAATAAAATTTATCAATAACATATCAGTTGATGATGATTGTATAGATGCAGAAAACACCAAACAGCAGCAGCAGTAGACTACAGTGTGAAATAGATTATTTATTTCAAAATACAATACAATACAATAAAACAGTGGTATTGAGAACAGTGGTATTGATGCAGAACAGTGGTATTGATGCAGAACAGTGGTATTGAGAACAGTGGTATTGATGCAGACAGTGGTATTGATGCAGACAGTGGTATTGAGAACAGTGGTATTGATGCAGACAGTGGTATTGAGAACAGTGGTATTGATGCAGACAGTGGTATTGATGCAGAACAGTGGTATTGAGAACAGTGGTATTGATGCAGACAGTGGTATTGAGAACAGTGGTATTGATGCAGACAGTGGTATTGATGCAGAACAGTGGTATTGAGAACAGTGGTATTGAGAACAGTGGTATTGATGCAGACAGTGGTATTGATGCAGAACAGTGGTATTGAGAACAGTGGTATTGATGCAGACAGTGGTATTGAGAACAGTGGTATTGATGCAGACAGTGGTATTGATGCAGACAGTGGTATTGATGCAGACAGTGGTATTGATGCAGAACAGTGGTATTGAGAACAGTGGTATTGAGAACAGTGGTATTGATGCAGACAGTGGTATTGATGCAGACAGTGGTATTGAGAACAGTGGTATTGATGCAGACAGTGGTATTGATGCAGACAGTGGTATTGATGCAGACAGTGGTATTGATGCAGACAGTGGTATTGAGAACAGTGGTATTGATGCAGACAGTGGTATTGATGCAGACAGTGGTATTGATGCAGACAGTGGTATTGATGCAGACAGTGGTATTGAGAACAGTGGTATTGATGCAGACAGTGGTATTGATGCAGAACAGTGGCATTGATATAATATAAGGGCTCATTACAGACATGCATGGATACATAACGCAGCAGCATACAGTGTGAAGTACCAACGCGGCGGCAACAAAGCCAGTGCAACGTAACTCCAAAGACAATGACCACATTGTTCAACATACCCACATGTCCAAAAGACCTATATAACTTGTCAGCGCATAAAATCATAACAGCACAAATGCATGACAATGTGTTATACAGGTGTGAATGGGACAGACAATGTTATCTTTTCTTTTTCTTAAGCCATGTGATGAAGACACACAGTATAGGCCTATAAAACTTGTCAGTGCAAAGAATCAGTATAGTACAAAGGCATGGCAATGTTATACAGGTGTGAATGGGATACACAATGTTTTTTCAAGCATAGTGTCACTGTGCTGTAGAAAAATTGTGACAGGTGTGGACCGGTGTTTGTAAGAAGCCTCCACACCGCGGCAAGGTCCCGGTCCATGTGGAGGGTAAAGTCAATGTCTTTAAAAATAAACAAACAAAAAAAACACAAACAACTATATACACCTGCCCCAGCGAGAATGCAAAATCAGTCCGGGGCTCGACCCTTTTCCTTGTCCTTCATCTCCCTCAGCCACTCCTCCACACTCTTACCCGCTGCGGCGGCAGAGCAAAAATGTACATTGCCGTAGCGGGTGTGTCCAGTCTCCCTCCGCTTTGGCTGGCCGCATGTCCTGCACTTTTGTTCTTGTGGCATGCCGGCCCGGGCAGCAACGACTGCTCCTGCTCCTGCTGCTGCCCTCTGCTCAGCCCTCTTCCTCCTCAGCCACTCAGTTTTGTACACAGAGCGAGGCTGAGGAGGGGGAGCAGGAGGTGCTGCCTGCACTGCTTGTTGTCCTTGCTGTCCTGGCAGCAGCTGCAGTGCAGGCAGAGGGCCGGCGTGATGTGCGGCGGCCAGAGGCAGAGGGAGGATGTGTGGAGCTGGCGTTGTCCGAGGGAGCGTAGGTATGGGGAGCACCCTTACGCTCTGCTGGGGCAGTGAGAGGTCCAGAAAGAGAGGCTGTGTCATCGAAAAAGGTCCTGTTGCAGCCGCAGCAGCTGGTGGTATGGCCAGGACAACAGCTGAGGGGGCAGGCGGTAAAGGCGCCAGTGGGCGCACTGGCGCTGGCAAAACAGGCACCGGTGCTGCCACAGCCGGTGCTGCTGCCGGAGGTCCCACCACCCTTGGCGCTGCTGTCGTCGCCTGGCCTGTTGCTGCTGCCGGAGGACGATCCGCCGCTGCTGTTGGGCCCGTCGCCGAGCCCGCTGCCGCCGCCGGTGGTCGTCCCTCTGCTGCAACGCCTGAAGTGAGCACAGTCCTCTCCTTCTCCCGCTGCGTCCTGGTGAACCTGAGAACGGATTTCAACATAGTATTTTAGTTACATGTACAATTTTAAGAGCATGCAATTCATCAATACCATCAAAAGCATCAAACATACCACAGCGAGAGGGTCCTGGCATTCAGCTCAAAGAGCTGAATGGGCGCCCGAGCCATCAGCCTCTGGTGGCCCAGCACAAGGTCCCGGATGTGCTGGTACCGAAGCAGTATGCTCTCCCACCGCGACCTCCGGGCACCGTGTGCACGGCTGCCCGAGGGGATCAAGCGGCAGAGCTGGGCGCATACTGCCTCTACCAGCCGGCTTGCGCTGGGACTGCTGGCAGGTCCAGAGGTCTCTCCGACCAGGCAGCTGTGGACAATGGACAAAAACAATGACAGATATGAGCAAGATAATGGGCAACATTACATAGAGCAGCTGGTGTGTACATCAGGGATATGTATGATGGAAGTGTAGCCTTACCGCCTCAAGCTTTCCACACCAGGTATACTGGTGCGGCTTGGCTTCGCTGCCATGAAGCGCCCCTGAGCTGGCCTGTCCCTGTAGCGGGGAGGGTAAACTACTCGGGCCCTGTCGTACGGTGACAGGGCCTCGTAGAGCCTGATAAGCTCATCTACCCTCCCCTCGGACAAGGCCGGGTCGTGACGCAACCCCACCAAGGCCGTGGCCAACTGGACCACGGCCAGGTACCCTGGCTGGTCATCTGGTCCTCTGTAGTCCTGCAGACACACGGAAAAATGGAGAAAGAAATAAGTCAGTTGGATAGAACAGAGCAAGCGCCGTTTTTGGTGATGCGGGATGCACTACAGTCGTGCTTACCTCAGCAGCCTGCTGAGGCTCTGGCGAGGACCGGCCGGAGGAGTGGGGTGCGGGCTCGGGGGCACCGGTCGGACTGGATGGCTCGGGCGCGGGTGCGTCAGCCGGTCGCCCTGACCGCGGGTCCGTCAGAGGATCTAGGAACTCGCCAGGCACGTGGAGGGTGAGGTCATCCACCTCCTGGCCGTCGGCGAGCTCGTCATCCTCGACGAGATGGGGAACGTCCCCCCCCGCGTCCGGAATGTCAGGGTCCAAGCTGACGTCCTGCAGCACTCTGCCCGTCTGGGAGTACAGGTACTCGATGCCGATGAGTTCCCCTGAAGTACAACAACAGTCAGTCAGGTACAAGTATCATTCAGTGTGGACACGTGTAAGCGCGGTGGCTTGAGTGTTCTTACCAGTGTACTCCCTGGGCTTGGTGTAATCCTTGACCACACTCACGCCAAGCACCCTTTGGCTGAGCTGATCAAGAGAGTGCTGCAGGGGGCCATTGTAGGAGCGGAGCAGCGGCCGTCCCTCCTGTGCCACGGACGCCGCCCTGTCTGTGTTCCACCGCGTCAACCCCTCCAGGAGAAATGCCTGGAAGTGCCAGGGATTGGCACTTTCTCCTGCGGAGGAACACAGATCTGTTTAGCAGTTTATTCAGTGCACACAATGTGAACGACAGCGAGTCAATGACAGTGAAAGATTGACGTGACAGTGAAACGTGTGGTCTACCTGGAATGAAGCGGTTGAGATGCAGGTGGAACGACTCCAGGGACGTGGAGCCTCGTGCACAACGGTACACCGGCAGGCTGATCCCCCCCTTGGTCATCCTGCCGGTCTCAGTGTACAGCTCCACGCCCGGCGGGTCCTGGATGCACTGGAGGTGGCGCCGCTGCTCCTTCCAGATCTTCTGGATGCGGTCTTGGTCCAGCAGGGAAATCCCCATGGTGTCTCGTCCGCTGGCACCGCCGAAGGTTTCCAGGAGGTCACCGATCAGCCGCTCCGTCTCCGCCGCTCCACGCGTGCGGCGACGGCAATGGAGAGCCATGTTCTTGCGGCTGACGTGCCTCCACACTCCGGCGTCGGACGAGAAGGTCATCCCCTGCGCCTCAAGCATCCTCTTCGTAGCTTTGAGCAACCGGGCTGTGTCCTCTGGGTCCCACAGGAAGATGCACGAAGACAGCTGCTGCAGGAAGGGTTTATACAGCTGGTGGCTCTCGGTGGTGACACCTGTTATGGAAAAATGCATGTTATATCAAAAGTTATGGAACCATGATGTCTCTTACTGAAATGCTATTTGTTTAATTATTGTTATTGCCACAACACACCTGACGCAAAACGGCGCATCAGGTGCCAGATGTCCAGCCGGACCACCAGCTTGTCCCACTTCCCGAACACGTCAGCTGCCTTGGATCTCCCGTGGGACGAACAACAGTCCCGGTCGACGTAGAGGAGCTGAGGCGGCTCCACCCCAGCGTCCCGATACCGCCGCATCAACCCCTCAGCCATGGGCAACAGGCCGGCACCTTCGGTGTCCGTGAGCACGGACATGAGCACCTGTCCGTGCTCGTTGCCGACGTTCGTTGCCCATGCTGCGGTCTGGGCGGCAGCACCGGAGAGCTTCCGGGTCACCTGTTTTAAAGGATAAAGCATCTCAGTAAGGCTGCACGCACATAGCCAGAGCATGACACTCCACACCACACTTATATACACACATATATTAGTATACATATATATTAGTATATATATTAGTATGTATGTCGAGTGAGCGTGTGTTAAATTAGTATGTATGTCGATAATAGTACAAACTATATAGTATATGTACATATATAGCACCACATTTACCTTCTTGGTAGAGTCCATCTTCAAAACCCTACCAAAGACGGAGGTGACCCGGGCCTTCACGTCCTCCAGGCGGGAGAGGATGTCGTGGCAGTACACCAATAACAGCCACGCGTACTGGGGCACGGGTGGCGGTTTTGGTGGTGGGGTGCACATGCGCACGACACCCTGCGACGTGAAGGGCTCCATGACGCTGAGGTAGTGTATGGACCGCCGCATCCAGGCCTCTGTGTGTGCCTCACAGAGTTTTTTGTACAGCTGCGTGGCGCTGTTCCCCCGAGTACGCTCACGCAGCTGGATGATTACCCGCCGGTCGCAGGCAAGTCTACAGAGAGGAGTACATCATGTGTTACACAAGAGCCACACACAGACACAACAAGGTTTTTAGACAGATACTTACTTGTAGGTGAGGATTGCCGGGAAGAGGGCGCGATGCCCCTCACCCAGCTGACCCACGACCTCCTGCGACCAGGCAGCTACCTTCCTCTTACACCGACGGCACTCCAGGTACTCGGTGGCCATCAAGTACCAGCCGTCGATGTCCAGGACCCTCCGGATGGTCCTGTAGAGCCCACACTTTGTGAGGGCCCTATTACAGCATGTCGGCCGGACGCCCCACAGACGCAGGGGCACCCAGAGGAACAGCCGACACGCGAAGAAGGCAGCTGGTGAGGCGGGTGGCTGAAAGTAACTCGGCCGGGGCTGAGGAGGGTCCCACCACAGCTTGAGGTCTGTGGTGAGTTTGGTCCTCCCCTCGCTGTCTGGCTTGAACAGCTCCCGGCCGATCCACTCCTGCTCTTCCACGGTGAGAGCTGTCCGCCAGCTCTCAGGCAACCGGGACTGTGAGAAAAAAAAAAGAACACAACCAAACAAACAAACAGTCAGGAGGCTGAGAGGAGGTGCTACATGCAGATTGACAGTCAACTTCACTGAGTTGTGCCGTCCATGAGTACGGGCCAGGTGTGTGAGCGTGTGTTTGTACCTCAGCCGAAGCAGGAGTGGGTGTTGCGGGCTGCTCCACTTTCCTCTCCTTCCTCTTCCTCTTTGCCGGCGCTGGTGCCAGGGTGGCCTCCCCGGATGGCGTCTCCTCCACGGAGACGCGACAGGGCTCCTCCCTGGTCAGCGCCGGAGCCCGCGCAGGAAACGCGAGGCTAGGTGGAGCAGCCGCAACTTGAGGTGGTGGTGGTGGTGGTGGTGGGGGAGGGATGTAGGACAGTGCCGGAGGAGCTGGGGATGGAGGCCTCACCACCAGCGGGAGCGTCTGAAGGACCTGTACGTGAGCTGCAGACACATTCACACACACACACACACAACAAAATGGCATCAGCCACAGGCAGGCAAGACTAAGTGAGACGTGCAGCATGCCAGTGATTAGATGACGTGCAGCATACCAGTAATTAAATGGTGTGTAGCATGCAAGTGAATAGATGACATACAGCATGCCAGTGATAGAGCAGATGGTTTAGTGCTACAAGGTGGATGTTGAGAGGTGAAGCAGGGCCAAGTGAAGCAAATCTACATTACCACTACGTTCTACACATCTACCACCGACAAAGACGGCTACATTACCTTCCAAACTTACCTTTGATCTTCAAGCATCAGCTGTAGAGACCAGTAAATGAAACCATTACAGTTAATGCTAAAATACTGCCAGAATAATATATATTGAGGGCAAATGTTGCAGTGTGACACGTCCAGTGTGGTGCCAATTACCCGTTTCTAAGTCAGTGGCCATCTGGACCAGTTCCTCGTCCGTCACCTCTGTGGGGGGGGAAGGCGGCGGAACCGAGGGGCGCTGGTCTCTGGCGGATGTAGACACCGCTGTGGGGTGGGAGGGCAATGGTTAGTTAATCCTTTACACCGAACCACTGTTGTGTTAAAGAGAAAGAAAGAGATATACCTGGAACTGCAGGCCGTGCTGGTGTAGCTTCCCCATCATTTTTCTCTGTTTGTGCGCAGGCGCATTAGCGCCTTCGCGCATGCCCAGTCGCACAAACGAGGTACAAACGAGACCATCAAAACGTAGGATCGAATCCCGCCCGAAGCACAAATATCAAACATTATTTTTTTACATATATCATGCCTATTTCATGTGTATACGTTAAGGTAACATGACGTGTATTATTTGTTTAACCTTTTTCTGCATAGATATTAAAATCTGTTGTGTTAAACATTATATTTGTGTTAAACATTATATTGTATTTATATTGTTTCACCTTTTTCTGCATAGACATTAACATGTATGTTAAATAATATATTGTATTCACATTGTCTAACCTTTTTATATTGTTTCACCCTTTTCTGGATAGATATTAAAATTTGTTGTTGAACATATTGTATTTATATTGTTTCACCTTTTTCTGCACATTATATATATATATATGTATGTATGTATGTATGTATATTGAAATATTTTTTTGATATTTAAATAAAATTTATCAATAACATATCAGTTGATGATGATTGTATAGATGCAGAAAACACCAAACAGCAGCAGCAGTAGACTACAGTGTGAAATAGATTATTTATTTCAAAATACAATACAATACAATAAAACAGTGGTATTGAGAACAGTGGTATTGATGCAGAACAGTGGTATTGATGCAGAACAGTGGTATTGATGCAGACAGTGGTATTGAGAACAGTGGTATTGATGCAGACAGTGGTATTGAGAACAGTGGTATTGATGCAGACAGTGGTATTGATGCAGAACAGTGGTATTGAGAACAGTGGTATTGAGAACAGTGGTATTGATGCAGACAGTGGTATTGATGCAGAACAGTGGTATTGAGAACAGTGGTATTGATGCAGACAGTGGTATTGAGAACAGTGGTATTGATGCAGACAGTGGTATTGATGCAGACAGTGGTATTGATGCAGACAGTGGTATTGATGCAGAACAGTGGTATTGAGAACAGTGGTATTGAGAACAGTGGTATTGATGCAGACAGTGGTATTGATGCAGACAGTGGTATTGAGAACAGTGGTATTGATGCAGACAGTGGTATTGATGCAGACAGTGGTATTGATGCAGACAGTGGTATTGATGCAGACAGTGGTATTGAGAACAGTGGTATTGATGCAGACAGTGGTATTGATGCAGAACAGTGGCATTGATATAATATAAGGGCTCATTACAGACATGCATGGATACATAACGCAGCAGCATACAGTGTGAAGTACCAACGCGGCGGCAACAAAGCCAGTGCAACGTAACTCCAAAGACAATGACCACATTGTTCAACATACCCACATGTCCAAAAGACCTATATAACTTGTCAGCGCATAAAATCATAACAGCACAAATGCATGACAATGTGTTATACAGGTGTGAATGGGACAGACAATGTTATCTTTTCTTTTTCTTAAGCCATGTGATGAAGACACACAGTATAGGCCTATAAAACTTGTCAGTGCAAAGAATCAGTATAGTACAAAGGCATGGCAATGTTATACAGGTGTGAATGGGATACACAATGTTTTTTCAAGCATAGTGTCACTGTGCTGTAGAAAAATTGTGACAGGTGTGGACCGGTGTTTGTAAGAAGCCTCCACACCGCGGCAAGGTCCCGGTCCATGTGGAGGGTAAAGTCAATGTCTTTAAAAATAAACAAACAAAAAAAACACAAACAACTATATACACCTGCCCCAGCGAGAATGCAAAATCAGTCCGGGGCTCGACCCTTTTCCTTGTCCTTCATCTCCCTCAGCCACTCCTCCACACTCTTACCCGCTGCGGCGGCAGAGCAAAAATGTACATTGCCGTAGCGGGTGTGTCCAGTCTCCCTCCGCTTTGGCTGGCCGCATGTCCTGCACTTTTGTTCTTGTGGCATGCCGGCCCGGGCAGCAACGACTGCTCCTGCTCCTGCTGCTGCCCTCTGCTCAGCCCTCTTCCTCCTCAGCCACTCAGTTTTGTACACAGAGCGAGGCTGAGGAGGGGGAGCAGGAGGTGCTGCCTGCACTGCTTGTTGTCCTTGCTGTCCTGGCAGCAGCTGCAGTGCAGGCAGAGGGCCGGCGTGATGTGCGGCGGCCAGAGGCAGAGGGAGGATGTGTGGAGCTGGCGTTGTCCGAGGGAGCGTAGGTATGGGGAGCACCCTTACGCTCTGCTGGGGCAGTGAGAGGTCCAGAAAGAGAGGCTGTGTCATCGAAAAAGGTCCTGTTGCAGCCGCAGCAGCTGGTGGTATGGCCAGGACAACAGCTGAGGGGGCAGGCGGTAAAGGCGCCAGTGGGCGCACTGGCGCTGGCAAAACAGGCACCGGTGCTGCCACAGCCGGTGCTGCTGCCGGAGGTCCCACCACCCTTGGCGCTGCTGTCGTCGCCTGGCCTGTTGCTGCTGCCGGAGGACGATCCGCCGCTGCTGTTGGGCCCGTCGCCGAGCCCGCTGCCGCCGCCGGTGGTCGTCCCTCTGCTGCAACGCCTGAAGTGAGCACAGTCCTCTCCTTCTCCCGCTGCGTCCTGGTGAACCTGAGAACGGATTTCAACATAGTATTTTAGTTACATGTACAATTTTAAGAGCATGCAATTCATCAATACCATCAAAAGCATCAAACATACCACAGCGAGAGGGTCCTGGCATTCAGCTCAAAGAGCTGAATGGGCGCCCGAGCCATCAGCCTCTGGTGGCCCAGCACAAGGTCCCGGATGTGCTGGTACCGAAGCAGTATGCTCTCCCACCGCGACCTCCGGGCACCGTGTGCACGGCTGCCCGAGGGGATCAAGCGGCAGAGCTGGGCGCATACTGCCTCTACCAGCCGGCTTGCGCTGGGACTGCTGGCAGGTCCAGAGGTCTCTCCGACCAGGCAGCTGTGGACAATGGACAAAAACAATGACAGAAGATACCACAAGATAATGGGCAACATTACATAGAGCAGCTGGTGTGTACATCAGGGATATGTATGATGGAAGTGTAGCCTTACCGCCTCAAGCTTTCCACACCAGGTATACTGGTGCGGCTTGGCTTCGCTGCCATGAAGCGCCCCTGAGCTGGCCTGTCCCTGTAGCGGGGAGGGTAAACTACTCGGGCCCTGTCGTACGGTGACAGGGCCTCGTAGAGCCTGATAAGCTCATCTACCCTCCCCTCGGACAAGGCCGGGTCGTGACGCAACCCCACCAAGGCCGTGGCCAACTGGACCACGGCCAGGTACCCTGGCTGGTCATCTGGTCCTCTGTAGTCCTGCAGACACACGAAAAAATGGAGAAAGAAATAAGTCAGTTGGATAGAACAGAGCAAGCGCCGTTTTTGGTGATGCGGGATGCACTACAGTCGTGCTTACCTCAGCAGCCTGCTGAGGCTCTGGCGAGGACCGGCCGGAGGAGTGGGGTGCGGGCTCGGGGGCACCGGTCGGACTGGATGGCTCGGGCGCGGGTGCGTCAGCCGGTCGCCCTGACCGCGGGTCCGTCAGAGGATCTAGGAACTCGCCAGGCACGTGGAGGGTGAGGTCATCCACCTCCTGGCCGTCGGCGAGCTCGTCATCCTCGACGAGATGGGGAACGTCCCCCCCCGCGTCCGGAATGTCAGGGTCCAAGCTGACGTCCTGCAGCACTCTGCCCGTCTGGGAGTACAGGTACTCGATGCCGATGAGTTCCCCTGAAGTACAACAACAGTCAGTCAGGTACAAGTATCATTCAGTGTGGACACGTGTAAGCGCGGTGGCTTGAGTGTTCTTACCAGTGTACTCCCTGGGCTTGGTGTAATCCTTGACCACACTCACGCCAAGCACCCTTTGGCTGAGCTGATCAAGAGAGTGCTGCAGGGGGCCATTGTAGGAGCGGAGCAGCGGCCGTCCCTCCTGTGCCACGGACGCCGCCCTGTCTGTGTTCCACCGCGTCAACCCCTCCAGGAGAAATGCCTGGAAGTGCCAGGGATTGGCACTTTCTCCTGCGGAGGAACACAGATCTGTTTAGCAGTTTATTCAGTGCACACAATGTGAACGACAGCGAGTCAATGACAGTGAAAGATTGACGTGACAGTGAAACGTGTGGTCTACCTGGAATGAAGCGGTTGAGATGCAGGTGGAACGACTCCAGGGACGTGGAGCCTCGTGCACAACGGTACACCGGCAGGCTGATCCCCCCCTTGGTCATCCTGCCGGTCTCAGTGTACAGCTCCACGCCCGGCGGGTCCTGGATGCACTGGAGGTGGCGCCGCTGCTCCTTCCAGATCTTCTGGATGCGGTCTTGGTCCAGCAGGGAAATCCCCATGGTGTCTCGTCCGCTGGCACCGCCGAAGGTTTCCAGGAGGTCACCGATCAGCCGCTCCGTCTCCGCCGCTCCACGCGTGCGGCGACGGCAATGGAGAGCCATGTTCTTGCGGCTGACGTGCCTCCACACTCCGGCGTCGGACGAGAAGGTCATCCCCTGCGCCTCAAGCATCCTCTTCGTAGCTTTGAGCAACCGGGCTGTGTCCTCTGGGTCCCACAGGAAGATGCACGAAGACAGCTGCTGCAGGAAGGGTTTATACAGCTGGTGGCTCTCGGTGGTGACACCTGTTATGGAAAAATGCATGTTATATCAAAAGTTATGGAACCATGATGTCTCTTACTGAAATGCTATTTGTTTAATTATTGTTATTGCCACAACACACCTGACGCAAAACGGCGCATCAGGTGCCAGATGTCCAGCCGGACCACCAGCTTGTCCCAATTCCCGAACACGTCAGCTGCCTTGGATCTCCCGTGGGACGAACAACAGTCCCGGTCGACGTAGAGGAGCTGAGGCGGCTCCACCCCAGCGTCCCGATACCGCCGCATCAACCCCTCAGCCATGGGCAACAGGCCGGCACCTTCGGTGTCCGTGAGCACGGACATGAGCACCTGTCCGTGCTCGTTGCCGACGTTCGTTGCCCATGCTGCGGTCTGGGCGGCAGCACCGGAGAGCTTCCGGGTCACCTGTTTTAAAGGATAAAGCATCTCAGTAAGGCTGCACGCACATAGCCAGAGCATGACACTCCACACCACACTTATCAGTGTTTCCTCTAGGATTTTTCCAAGCTGTGGGGGCAGGCCCATTTCCCCGGTGGGGGGGCCTTGTCTCCCCAAAGTATTATAATCGAACATGCGCATCCCGTGTGCAGAATGATGCACTTGAAGCAACACCAAGTCACAGCAAGCAATGCTTCACATTGAAAAGAACATAGCGAAGGGATTATATCTATATTATGCTTAGTAGGGCTGGACGATTTGGGGGAAATGTCATATTGCCATTGCAATTACTGAGGTCAATATTGCAATTGTGAAATGCGATTCCGATATAATAAAATGGTTTCATGAGTCCAACTTGCTTGGTTCTAAAGTAAAATGCACACACAGATTAGTGATCATTCTGTGAATTAATGTTTATTTCTCAACTCAAACTACAGACAACAACTAAATGATTGATAACACCTATAATGATCAATAAACCATCAACCAAACCATCATTACAGTGAAAGCTATCAACTTTTTAAAAAAAATTATTAGGCTAAAAAATTTTTTTAACAAATTTTAAATTAAGTGAACTTCAAACAATCCCCACATAAACCCATAATAAAAACCATATTTACCTGTGCCCTTCCTGTCTTAACAGGTAGGATACAGAAATTGAATAAAGTTATCAAACAGTCTGTGCTGCATGAATTATAAATTATATATAGAATAATCCTTATTAAAGCTACAAAAGTTCTTTAGTCAAGATCAGTGAGTAATTTTCTAATTTCCCTTTGTTCTTTTAACTTGACTGACAGAACGCTTTATTCGCCGCTGGCCCTTTAAGAGAACCCGTTGCCGAGACGCGGATCTCACATGCGCCTCATAGCACAACTCTTTTCGTCCTTAAGACTTTTCTTACGTTATGAAGATACTCGACAAAACGACATTTTGGCATAATTGTGTGTGTTATTGTTCGTTCAAGCTCGAAAGAGAACTGTATTCTGGCACGCGTCAGTGCATGCGCATTATGGCGCGCGTCTTTCTGCGAGTCTCATTTAGGGCATTCACAGGCAGCTTTTCAGTTCTTGTCGTGCAAAATGCGAAAAGGCATTTGCACGAATAAGAGCAGGATCGTGTAACACTAGTCAAAGGATGACAAAAAAGAAGAGATGCTGCGTTAATAGCCCTAATTTGTTTATTTCATATAAAATCGCGGCATTTTGCATTATATAGTAGCTAATTGCATAGGTTTGAGATCGCTATTACGATTGCGATATGATTAATCGTGCAGCACTAATGCTTAGTGTATTCTATATGCAACAGTTTTTTTTAGCCTTTTCTTTTAACAGTTTTAAATTTCAGTGCGCATGAAGAACAATAGCACTCTCTCGACTCCATGCTGTAATCTTACATAAAGGGAATGTGAAAGGTATGGGCAATAAACTCCACTCCAGCAAGATAAAGTCATTTTATGAAAACCATAGACCTTTATGCTTTATCTACAAATGAAGTAGCCTATAATAATGGGAATATTGACCTTGAAGAGAGTGTCGTCGTGTCGCAAACGAACGCGACGAGCTGTGTGAATTCTGAATGGAGAATGACTGAGGCGAGATGACTTTCCGTTAACTTTAACTTAGCGACTAAAATTACACATTATGCAATGACTTTAGAAGTCTTGGAATATAGGGTGAAAACTTGATTGTGCTTTACAAAGTTTTTTATGCCTTTAGTGGGGCTTAACAAAATAACATAATACTATGCAGAATATCGGACGTCACTGAGAAGCTGCAGCCGTGGCGGGAGGATTTTAAGTGTGGCGGCCCGCCACGGGAGAATGAATGTAGAGGAAACACTGCTTATATACACACATATATTAGTATACATATATATTAGTATATATATTAGTATGTATGTCGAGTGAGCGTGTGTTAAATTAGTATGTATGTCGATAATAGTACAAACTATATAGTATATGTACATATATAGCACCACATTTACCTTCTTGGTAGAGTCCATCTTCAAAACCCTACCAAAGACGGAGGTGACCCGGGCCTTCACGTCCTCCAGGCGGGAGAGGATGTCGTGGCAGTACACCAATAACAGCCACGCGTACTGGGGCACGGGTGGCGGTTTTGGTGGTGGGGTGCACATGCGCACGACACCCTGCGACGTGAAGGGCTCCATGACGCTGAGGTAGTGTATGGACCGCCGCATCCAGGCCTCTGTGTGTGCCTCACAGAGTTTTTTGTACAGCTGCGTGGCGCTGTTCCCCCGAGTACGCTCACGCAGCTGGATGATTACCCGCCGGTCGCAGGCAAGTCTACAGAGAGGAGTACATCATGTGTTACACAAGAGCCACACACAGACACAACAAGGTTTTTAGACAGATACTTACTTGTAGGTGAGGATTGCCGGGAAGAGGGCGCGATGCCCCTCACCCAGCTGACCCACGACCTCCTGCGACCAGGCAGCTACCTTCCTCTTACACCGACGGCACTCCAGGTACTCGGTGGCCATCAAGTACCAGCCGTCGATGTCCAGGACCCTCCGGATGGTCCTGTAGAGCCCACACTTTGTGAGGGCCCTATTACAGCATGTCGGCCGGACGCCCCACAGACGCAGGGGCACCCAGAGGAACAGCCGACACGCGAAGAAGGCAGCTGGTGAGGCGGGTGGCTGAAAGTAACTCGGCCGGGGCTGAGGAGGGTCCCACCACAGCTTGAGGTCTGTGGTGAGTTTGGTCCTCCCCTCGCTGTCTGGCTTGAACAGCTCCCGGCCGATCCACTCCTGCTCTTCCACGGTGAGAGCTGTCCGCCAGCTCTCAGGCAACCGGGACTGTGAGAAAAAAAAAAGAACACAACCAAACAAACAAACAGTCAGGAGGCTGAGAGGAGGTGCTACATGCAGATTGACAGTCAACTTCACTGAGTTGTGCCGTCCATGAGTACGGGCCAGGTGTGTGAGCGTGTGTTTGTACCTCAGCCGAAGCAGGAGTGGGTGTTGCGGGCTGCTCCACTTTCCTCTCCTTCCTCTTCCTCTTTGCCGGCGCTGGTGCCAGGGTGGCCTCCCCGGATGGCGTCTCCTCCACGGAGACGCGACAGGGCTCCTCCCTGGTCAGCGCCGGAGCCCGCGCAGGAAACGCGAGGCTAGGTGGAGCAGCCGCAACTTGAGGTGGTGGTGGTGGTGGTGGTGGGGGAGGGATGTAGGACAGTGCCGGAGGAGCTGGGGATGGAGGCCTCACCACCAGCGGGAGCGTCTGAAGGACCTGTACGTGAGCTGCAGACACATTCACACACACACACACACAACAAAATGGCATCAGCCACAGGCAGGCAAGACTAAGTGAGACGTGCAGCATGCCAGTGATTAGATGACGTGCAGCATACCAGTAATTAAATGGTGTGTAGCATGCAAGTGAATAGATGACATACAGCATGCCAGTGATAGAGCAGATGGTTTAGTGCTACAAGGTGGATGTTGAGAGGTGAAGCAGGGCCAAGTGAAGCAAATCTACATTACCACTACGTTCTACACATCTACCACCGACAAAGACGGCTACATTACCTTCCAAACTTACCTTTGATCTTCAAGCATCAGCTGTAGAGACCAGTAAATGAAACCATTACAGTTAATGCTAAAATACTGCCAGAATAATATATATTGAGGGCAAATGTTGCAGTGTGACACGTCCAGTGTGGTGCCAATTACCCGTTTCTAAGTCAGTGGCCATCTGGACCAGTTCCTCGTCCGTCACCTCTGTGGGGGGGGAAGGCGGCGGAACCGAGGGGCGCTGGTCTCTGGCGGATGTAGACACCGCTGTGGGGTGGGAGGGCAATGGTTAGTTAATCCTTTACACCGAACCACTGTTGTGTTAAAGAGAAAGAAAGAGATATACCTGGAACTGCAGGCCGTGCTGGTGTAGCTTCCCCATCATTTTTCTCTGTTTGTGCGCAGGCGCATTAGCGCCTTCGCGCATGCCCAGTCGCACAAACGAGGTACAAACGAGACCATCAAAACGTAGGATCGAATCCCGCCCGAAGCACAAATATCAAACATTATTTTTTTACATATATCATGCCTATTTCATGTGTATACGTTAAGGTAACATGACGTGTATTATTTGTTTAACCTTTTTCTGCATAGATATTAAAATCTGTTGTGTTAAACATTATATTTGTGTTAAACATTATATTGTATTTATATTGTTTCACCTTTTTCTGCATAGACATTAACATGTATGTTAAATAATATATTGTATTCACATTGTCTAACCTTTTTATATTGTTTCACCCTTTTCTGGATAGATATTAAAATTTGTTGTTGAACATATTGTATTTATATTGTTTCACCTTTTTCTGCACATTATATATATATATATGTATGTATGTATGTATGTATATTGAAATATTTTTTTGATATTTAAATAAAATTTATCAATAACATATCAGTTGATGATGATTGTATAGATGCAGAAAACACCAAACAGCAGCAGCAGTAGACTACAGTGTGAAATAGATTATTTATTTCAAAATACAATACAATACAATAAAACAGTGGTATTGAGAACAGTGGTATTGATGCAGAACAGTGGTATTGATGCAGACAGTGGTATTGATGCAGACAGTGGTATTGAGAACAGTGGTATTGATGCAGACAGTGGTATTGAGAACAGTGGTATTGATGCAGACAGTGGTATTGATGCAGAACAGTGGTATTGAGAACAGTGGTATTGAGAACAGTGGTATTGATGCAGACAGTGGTATTGATGCAGAACAGTGGTATTGAGAACAGTGGTATTGATGCAGACAGTGGTATTGAGAACAGTGGTATTGATGCAGACAGTGGTATTGATGCAGACAGTGGTATTGATGCAGACAGTGGTATTGATGCAGAACAGTGGTATTGAGAACAGTGGTATTGAGAACAGTGGTATTGATGCAGACAGTGGTATTGATGCAGACAGTGGTATTGAGAACAGTGGTATTGATGCAGACAGTGGTATTGATGCAGACAGTGGTATTGATGCAGACAGTGGTATTGATGCAGACAGTGGTATTGAGAACAGTGGTATTGATGCAGACAGTGGTATTGATGCAGAACAGTGGCATTGATATAATATAAGGGCTCATTACAGACATGCATGGATACATAACGCAGCAGCATACAGTGTGAAGTACCAACGCGGCGGCAACAAAGCCAGTGCAACGTAACTCCAAAGACAATGACCACATTGTTCAACATACCCACATGTCCAAAAGACCTATATAACTTGTCAGCGCATAAAATCATAACAGCACAAATGCATGACAATGTGTTATACAGGTGTGAATGGGACAGACAATGTTATCTTTTCTTTTTCTTAAGCCATGTGATGAAGACACACAGTATAGGCCTATAAAACTTGTCAGTGCAAAGAATCAGTATAGTACAAAGGCATGGCAATGTTATACAGGTGTGAATGGGATACACAATGTTTTTTCAAGCATAGTGTCACTGTGCTGTAGAAAAATTGTGACAGGTGTGGACCGGTGTTTGTAAGAAGCCTCCACACCGCGGCAAGGTCCCGGTCCATGTGGAGGGTAAAGTCAATGTCTTTAAAAATAAACAAACAAAAAAAACACAAACAACTATATACACCTGCCCCAGCGAGAATGCAAAATCAGTCCGGGGCTCGACCCTTTTCCTTGTCCTTCATCTCCCTCAGCCACTCCTCCACACTCTTACCCGCTGCGGCGGCAGAGCAAAAATGTACATTGCCGTAGCGGGTGTGTCCAGTCTCCCTCCGCTTTGGCTGGCCGCATGTCCTGCACTTTTGTTCTTGTGGCATGCCGGCCCGGGCAGCAACGACTGCTCCTGCTCCTGCTGCTGCCCTCTGCTCAGCCCTCTTCCTCCTCAGCCACTCAGTTTTGTACACAGAGCGAGGCTGAGGAGGGGGAGCAGGAGGTGCTGCCTGCACTGCTTGTTGTCCTTGCTGTCCTGGCAGCAGCTGCAGTGCAGGCAGAGGGCCGGCGTGATGTGCGGCGGCCAGAGGCAGAGGGAGGATGTGTGGAGCTGGCGTTGTCCGAGGGAGCGTAGGTATGGGGAGCACCCTTACGCTCTGCTGGGGCAGTGAGAGGTCCAGAAAGAGAGGCTGTGTCATCGAAAAAGGTCCTGTTGCAGCCGCAGCAGCTGGTGGTATGGCCAGGACAACAGCTGAGGGGGCAGGCGGTAAAGGCGCCAGTGGGCGCACTGGCGCTGGCAAAACAGGCACCGGTGCTGCCACAGCCGGTGCTGCTGCCGGAGGTCCCACCACCCTTGGCGCTGCTGTCGTCGCCTGGCCTGTTGCTGCTGCCGGAGGACGATCCGCCGCTGCTGTTGGGCCCGTCGCCGAGCCCGCTGCCGCCGCCGGTGGTCGTCCCTCTGCTGCAACGCCTGAAGTGAGCACAGTCCTCTCCTTCTCCCGCTGCGTCCTGGTGAACCTGAGAACGGATTTCAACATAGTATTTTAGTTACATGTACAATTTTAAGAGCATGCAATTCATCAATACCATCAAAAGCATCAAACATACCACAGCGAGAGGGTCCTGGCATTCAGCTCAAAGAGCTGAATGGGCGCCCGAGCCATCAGCCTCTGGTGGCCCAGCACAAGGTCCCGGATGTGCTGGTACCGAAGCAGTATGCTCTCCCACCGCGACCTCCGGGCACCGTGTGCACGGCTGCCCGAGGGGATCAAGCGGCAGAGCTGGGCGCATACTGCCTCTACCAGCCGGCTTGCGCTGGGACTGCTGGCAGGTCCAGAGGTCTCTCCGACCAGGCAGCTGTGGACAATGGACAAAAACAATGACAGAAGATACCACAAGATAATGGGCAACATTACATAGAGCAGCTGGTGTGTACATCAGGGATATGTATGATGGAAGTGTAGCCTTACCGCCTCAAGCTTTCCACACCAGGTATACTGGTGCGGCTTGGCTTCGCTGCCATGAAGCGCCCCTGAGCTGGCCTGTCCCTGTAGCGGGGAGGGTAAACTACTCGGGCCCTGTCGTACGGTGACAGGGCCTCGTAGAGCCTGATAAGCTCATCTACCCTCCCCTCGGACAAGGCCGGGTCGTGACGCAACCCCACCAAGGCCGTGGCCAACTGGACCACGGCCAGGTACCCTGGCTGGTCATCTGGTCCTCTGTAGTCCTGCAGACACACGAAAAAATGGAGAAAGAAATAAGTCAGTTGGATAGAACAGAGCAAGCGCCGTTTTTGGTGATGCGGGATGCACTACAGTCGTGCTTACCTCAGCAGCCTGCTGAGGCTCTGGCGAGGACCGGCCGGAGGAGTGGGGTGCGGGCTCGGGGGCACCGGTCGGACTGGATGGCTCGGGCGCGGGTGCGTCAGCCGGTCGCCCTGACCGCGGGTCCGTCAGAGGATCTAGGAACTCGCCAGGCACGTGGAGGGTGAGGTCATCCACCTCCTGGCCGTCGGCGAGCTCGTCATCCTCGACGAGATGGGGAACGTCCCCCCCCGCGTCCGGAATGTCAGGGTCCAAGCTGACGTCCTGCAGCACTCTGCCCGTCTGGGAGTACAGGTACTCGATGCCGATGAGTTCCCCTGAAGTACAACAACAGTCAGTCAGGTACAAGTATCATTCAGTGTGGACACGTGTAAGCGCGGTGGCTTGAGTGTTCTTACCAGTGTACTCCCTGGGCTTGGTGTAATCCTTGACCACACTCACGCCAAGCACCCTTTGGCTGAGCTGATCAAGAGAGTGCTGCAGGGGGCCATTGTAGGAGCGGAGCAGCGGCCGTCCCTCCTGTGCCACGGACGCCGCCCTGTCTGTGTTCCACCGCGTCAACCCCTCCAGGAGAAATGCCTGGAAGTGCCAGGGATTGGCACTTTCTCCTGCGGAGGAACACAGATCTGTTTAGCAGTTTATTCAGTGCACACAATGTGAACGACAGCGAGTCAATGACAGTGAAAGATTGACGTGACAGTGAAACGTGTGGTCTACCTGGAATGAAGCGGTTGAGATGCAGGTGGAACGACTCCAGGGACGTGGAGCCTCGTGCACAACGGTACACCGGCAGGCTGATCCCCCCCTTGGTCATCCTGCCGGTCTCAGTGTACAGCTCCACGCCCGGCGGGTCCTGGATGCACTGGAGGTGGCGCCGCTGCTCCTTCCAGATCTTCTGGATGCGGTCTTGGTCCAGCAGGGAAATCCCCATGGTGTCTCGTCCGCTGGCACCGCCGAAGGTTTCCAGGAGGTCACCGATCAGCCGCTCCGTCTCCGCCGCTCCACGCGTGCGGCGACGGCAATGGAGAGCCATGTTCTTGCGGCTGACGTGCCTCCACACTCCGGCGTCGGACGAGAAGGTCATCCCCTGCGCCTCAAGCATCCTCTTCGTAGCTTTGAGCAACCGGGCTGTGTCCTCTGGGTCCCACAGGAAGATGCACGAAGACAGCTGCTGCAGGAAGGGTTTATACAGCTGGTGGCTCTCGGTGGTGACACCTGTTATGGAAAAATGCATGTTATATCAAAAGTTATGGAACCATGATGTCTCTTACTGAAATGCTATTTGTTTAATTATTGTTATTGCCACAACACACCTGACGCAAAACGGCGCATCAGGTGCCAGATGTCCAGCCGGACCACCAGCTTGTCCCACTTCCCGAACACGTCAGCTGCCTTGGATCTCCCGTGGGACGAACAACAGTCCCGGTCGACGTAGAGGAGCTGAGGCGGCTCCACCCCAGCGTCCCGATACCGCCGCATCAACCCCTCAGCCATGGGCAACAGGCCGGCACCTTCGGTGTCCGTGAGCACGGACATGAGCACCTGTCCGTGCTCGTTGCCGACGTTCGTTGCCCATGCTGCGGTCTGGGCGGCAGCACCGGAGAGCTTCCGGGTCACCTGTTTTAAAGGATAAAGCATCTCAGTAAGGCTGCACGCACATAGCCAGAGCATGACACTCCACACCACACTTATATACACACATATATTAGTATACATATATATTAGTATATATATTAGTATGTATGTCGAGTGAGCGTGTGTTAAATTAGTATGTATGTCGATAATAGTACAAACTATATAGTATATGTACATATATAGCACCACATTTACCTTCTTGGTAGAGTCCATCTTCAAAACCCTACCAAAGACGGAGGTGACCCGGGCCTTCACGTCCTCCAGGCGGGAGAGGATGTCGTGGCAGTACACCAATAACAGCCACGCGTACTGGGGCACGGGTGGCGGTTTTGGTGGTGGGGTGCACATGCGCACGACACCCTGCGACGTGAAGGGCTCCATGACGCTGAGGTAGTGTATGGACCGCCGCATCCAGGCCTCTGTGTGTGCCTCACAGAGTTTTTTGTACAGCTGCGTGGCGCTGTTCCCCCGAGTACGCTCACGCAGCTGGATGATTACCCGCCGGTCGCAGGCAAGTCTACAGAGAGGAGTACATCATGTGTTACACAAGAGCCACACACAGACACAACAAGGTTTTTAGACAGATACTTACTTGTAGGTGAGGATTGCCGGGAAGAGGGCGCGATGCCCCTCACCCAGCTGACCCACGACCTCCTGCGACCAGGCAGCTACCTTCCTCTTACACCGACGGCACTCCAGGTACTCGGTGGCCATCAAGTACCAGCCGTCGATGTCCAGGACCCTCCGGATGGTCCTGTAGAGCCCACACTTTGTGAGGGCCCTATTACAGCATGTCGGCCGGACGCCCCACAGACGCAGGGGCACCCAGAGGAACAGCCGACACGCGAAGAAGGCAGCTGGTGAGGCGGGTGGCTGAAAGTAACTCGGCCGGGGCTGAGGAGGGTCCCACCACAGCTTGAGGTCTGTGGTGAGTTTGGTCCTCCCCTCGCTGTCTGGCTTGAACAGCTCCCGGCCGATCCACTCCTGCTCTTCCACGGTGAGAGCTGTCCGCCAGCTCTCAGGCAACCGGGACTGTGAGAAAAAAAAAAGAACACAACCAAACAAACAAACAGTCAGGAGGCTGAGAGGAGGTGCTACATGCAGATTGACAGTCAACTTCACTGAGTTGTGCCGTCCATGAGTACGGGCCAGGTGTGTGAGCGTGTGTTTGTACCTCAGCCGAAGCAGGAGTGGGTGTTGCGGGCTGCTCCACTTTCCTCTCCTTCCTCTTCCTCTTTGCCGGCGCTGGTGCCAGGGTGGCCTCCCCGGATGGCGTCTCCTCCACGGAGACGCGACAGGGCTCCTCCCTGGTCAGCGCCGGAGCCCGCGCAGGAAACGCGAGGCTAGGTGGAGCAGCCGCAACTTGAGGTGGTGGTGGTGGTGGTGGTGGGGGAGGGATGTAGGACAGTGCCGGAGGAGCTGGGGATGGAGGCCTCACCACCAGCGGGAGCGTCTGAAGGACCTGTACGTGAGCTGCAGACACATTCACACACACACACACACAACAAAATGGCATCAGCCACAGGCAGGCAAGACTAAGTGAGACGTGCAGCATGCCAGTGATTAGATGACGTGCAGCATACCAGTAATTAAATGGTGTGTAGCATGCAAGTGAATAGATGACATACAGCATGCCAGTGATAGAGCAGATGGTTTAGTGCTACAAGGTGGATGTTGAGAGGTGAAGCAGGGCCAAGTGAAGCAAATCTACATTACCACTACGTTCTACACATCTACCACCGACAAAGACGGCTACATTACCTTCCAAACTTACCTTTGATCTTCAAGCATCAGCTGTAGAGACCAGTAAATGAAACCATTACAGTTAATGCTAAAATACTGCCAGAATAATATATATTGAGGGCAAATGTTGCAGTGTGACACGTCCAGTGTGGTGCCAATTACCCGTTTCTAAGTCAGTGGCCATCTGGACCAGTTCCTCGTCCGTCACCTCTGTGGGGGGGGAAGGCGGCGGAACCGAGGGGCGCTGGTCTCTGGCGGATGTAGACACCGCTGTGGGGTGGGAGGGCAATGGTTAGTTAATCCTTTACACCGAACCACTGTTGTGTTAAAGAGAAAGAAAGAGATATACCTGGAACTGCAGGCCGTGCTGGTGTAGCTTCCCCATCATTTTTCTCTGTTTGTGCGCAGGCGCATTAGCGCCTTCGCGCATGCCCAGTCGCACAAACGAGGTACAAACGAGACCATCAAAACGTAGGATCGAATCCCGCCCGAAGCACAAATATCAAACATTATTTTTTTACATATATCATGCCTATTTCATGTGTATACGTTAAGGTAACATGACGTGTATTATTTGTTTAACCTTTTCCTGCATAGATATTAAAATCTGTTGTGTTAAACATTATATTTGTGTTAAACATTATATTGTATTTATATTGTTTCACCTTTTTCTGCATAGACATTAACATGTATGTTAAATAATATATTGTATTCACATTGTCTAACCTTTTTATATTGTTTCACCCTTTTCTGGATAGATATTAAAATTTGTTGTTGAACATATTGTATTTATATTGTTTCACCTTTTTCTGCACATTATATATATATATATGTATGTATGTATGTATGTATATTGAAATATTTTTTTGATATTTAAATAAAATTTATCAATAACATATCAGTTGATGATGATTGTATAGATGCAGAAAACACCAAACAGCAGCAGCAGTAGACTACAGTGTGAAATAGATTATTTATTTCAAAATACAATACAATACAATAAAACAGTGGTATTGAGAACAGTGGTATTGATGCAGAACAGTGGTATTGATGCAGAACAGTGGTATTGATGCAGACAGTGGTATTGATGCAGACAGTGGTATTGAGAACAGTGGTATTGATGCAGACAGTGGTATTGAGAACAGTGGTATTGATGCAGACAGTGGTATTGATGCAGAACAGTGGTATTGAGAACAGTGGTATTGAGAACAGTGGTATTGATGCAGACAGTGGTATTGATGCAGAACAGTGGTATTGAGAACAGTGGTATTGATGCAGACAGTGGTATTGAGAACAGTGGTATTGATGCAGACAGTGGTATTGATGCAGACAGTGGTATTGATGCAGACAGTGGTATTGATGCAGAACAGTGGTATTGAGAACAGTGGTATTGAGAACAGTGGTATTGATGCAGACAGTGGTATTGATGCAGACAGTGGTATTGAGAACAGTGGTATTGATGCAGACAGTGGTATTGAGAACAGTGGTATTGATGCAGACAGTGGTATTGATGCAGACAGTGGTATTGAGAACAGTGGTATTGATGCAGACAGTGGTATTGAGAACAGTGGTATTGATGCAGACAGTGGCATTGATGCAGACAGTGGTATTGATGCAGACAGTGGTATTGATGCAGACAGTGGTATTGAGAACAGTGGTATTGATGCAGACAGTGGTATTGATGCAGAACAGTGGCATTGATATAATATAAGGGCTCATTACAGACATGCATGGATACATAACGCAGCAGCATACAGTGTGAAGTACCAACGCGGCGGCAACAAAGCCAGTGCAACGTAACTCCAAAGACAATGACCACATTGTTCAACATACCCACATGTCCAAAAGACCTATATAACTTGTCAGCGCATAAAATCATAACAGCACAAATGCATGACAATGTGTTATACAGGTGTGAATGGGACAGACAATGTTATCTTTTCTTTTTCTTAAGCCATGTGATGAAGACACACAGTATAGGCCTATAAAACTTGTCAGTGCAAAGAATCAGTATAGTACAAAGGCATGGCAATGTTATACAGGTGTGAATGGGATACACAATGTTTTTTCAAGCATAGTGTCACTGTGCTGTAGAAAAATTGTGACAGGTGTGGACCGGTGTTTGTAAGAAGCCTCCACACCGCGGCAAGGTCCCGGTCCATGTGGAGGGTAAAGTCAATGTCTTTAAAAATAAACAAACAAAAAAAACACAAACAACTATATACACCTGCCCCAGCGAGAATGCAAAATCAGTCCGGGGCTCGACCCTTTTCCTTGTCCTTCATCTCCCTCAGCCACTCCTCCACACTCTTACCCGCTGCGGCGGCAGAGCAAAAATGTACATTGCCGTAGCGGGTGTGTCCAGTCTCCCTCCGCTTTGGCTGGCCGCATGTCCTGCACTTTTGTTCTTGTGGCATGCCGGCCCGGGCAGCAACGACTGCTCCTGCTCCTGCTGCTGCCCTCTGCTCAGCCCTCTTCCTCCTCAGCCACTCAGTTTTGTACACAGAGCGAGGCTGAGGAGGGGGAGCAGGAGGTGCTGCCTGCACTGCTTGTTGTCCTTGCTGTCCTGGCAGCAGCTGCAGTGCAGGCAGAGGGCCGGCGTGATGTGCGGCGGCCAGAGGCAGAGGGAGGATGTGTGGAGCTGGCGTTGTCCGAGGGAGCGTAGGTATGGGGAGCACCCTTACGCTCTGCTGGGGCAGTGAGAGGTCCAGAAAGAGAGGCTGTGTCATCGAAAAAGGTCCTGTTGCAGCCGCAGCAGCTGGTGGTATGGCCAGGACAACAGCTGAGGGGGCAGGCGGTAAAGGCGCCAGTGGGCGCACTGGCGCTGGCAAAACAGGCACCGGTGCTGCCACAGCCGGTGCTGCTGCCGGAGGTCCCACCACCCTTGGCGCTGCTGTCGTCGCCTGGCCTGTTGCTGCTGCCGGAGGACGATCCGCCGCTGCTGTTGGGCCCGTCGCCGAGCCCGCTGCCGCCGCCGGTGGTCGTCCCTCTGCTGCAACGCCTGAAGTGAGCACAGTCCTCTCCTTCTCCCGCTGCGTCCTGGTGAACCTGAGAACGGATTTCAACATAGTATTTTAGTTACATGTACAATTTTAAGAGCATGCAATTCATCAATACCATCAAAAGCATCAAACATACCACAGCGAGAGGGTCCTGGCATTCAGCTCAAAGAGCTGAATGGGCGCCCGAGCCATCAGCCTCTGGTGGCCCAGCACAAGGTCCCGGATGTGCTGGTACCGAAGCAGTATGCTCTCCCACCGCGACCTCCGGGCACCGTGTGCACGGCTGCCCGAGGGGATCAAGCGGCAGAGCTGGGCGCATACTGCCTCTACCAGCCGGCTTGCGCTGGGACTGCTGGCAGGTCCAGAGGTCTCTCCGACCAGGCAGCTGTGGACAATGGACAAAAACAATGACAGAAGATACCACAAGATAATGGGCAACATTACATAGAGCAGCTGGTGTGTACATCAGGGATATGTATGATGGAAGTGTAGCCTTACCGCCTCAAGCTTTCCACACCAGGTATACTGGTGCGGCTTGGCTTCGCTGCCATGAAGCGCCCCTGAGCTGGCCTGTCCCTGTAGCGGGTAGGGTAAACTACTCGGGCCCTGTCGTACGGTGACAGGGCCTCGTAGAGCCTGATAAGCTCATCTACCCTCCCCTCGGACAAGGCCGGGTCGTGACGCAACCCCACCAAGGCCGTGGCCAACTGGACCACGGCCAGGTACCCTGGCTGGTCATCTGGTCCTCTGTAGTCCTGCAGACACACGAAAAAATGGAGAAAGAAATAAGTCAGTTGGATAGAACAGAGCAAGCGCCGTTTTTGGTGATGCGGGATGCACTACAGTCGTGCTTACCTCAGCAGCCTGCTGAGGCTCTGGCGAGGACCGGCCGGAGGAGTGGGGTGCGGGCTCGGGGGCACCGGTCGGACTGGATGGCTCGGGCGCGGGTGCGTCAGCCGGTCGCCCTGACCGCGGGTCCGTCAGAGGATCTAGGAACTCGCCAGGCACGTGGAGGGTGAGGTCATCCACCTCCTGGCCGTCGGCGAGCTCGTCATCCTCGACGAGATGGGGAACGTCCCCCCCCGCGTCCGGAATGTCAGGGTCCAAGCTGACGTCCTGCAGCACTCTGCCCGTCTGGGAGTACAGGTACTCGATGCCGATGAGTTCCCCTGAAGTACAACAACAGTCAGTCAGGTACAAGTATCATTCAGTGTGGACACGTGTAAGCGCGGTGGCTTGAGTGTTCTTACCAGTGTACTCCCTGGGCTTGGTGTAATCCTTGACCACACTCACGCCAAGCACCCTTTGGCTGAGCTGATCAAGAGAGTGCTGCAGGGGGCCATTGTAGGAGCGGAGCAGCGGCCGTCCCTCCTGTGCCACGGACGCCGCCCTGTCTGTGTTCCACCGCGTCAACCCCTCCAGGAGAAATGCCTGGAAGTGCCAGGGATTGGCACTTTCTCCTGCGGAGGAACACAGATCTGTTTAGCAGTTTATTCAGTGCACACAATGTGAACGACAGCGAGTCAATGACAGTGAAAGATTGACGTGACAGTGAAACGTGTGGTCTACCTGGAATGAAGCGGTTGAGATGCAGGTGGAACGACTCCAGGGACGTGGAGCCTCGTGCACAACGGTACACCGGCAGGCTGATCCCCCCCTTGGTCATCCTGCCGGTCTCAGTGTACAGCTCCACGCCCGGCGGGTCCTGGATGCACTGGAGGTGGCGCCGCTGCTCCTTCCAGATCTTCTGGATGCGGTCTTGGTCCAGCAGGGAAATCCCCATGGTGTCTCGTCCGCTGGCACCGCCGAAGGTTTCCAGGAGGTCACCGATCAGCCGCTCCGTCTCCGCCGCTCCACGCGTGCGGCGACGGCAATGGAGAGCCATGTTCTTGCGGCTGACGTGCCTCCACACTCCGGCGTCGGACGAGAAGGTCATCCCCTGCGCCTCAAGCATCCTCTTCGTAGCTTTGAGCAACCGGGCTGTGTCCTCTGGGTCCCACAGGAAGATGCACGAAGACAGCTGCTGCAGGAAGGGTTTATACAGCTGGTGGCTCTCGGTGGTGACACCTGTTATGGAAAAATGCATGTTATATCAAAAGTTATGGAACCATGATGTCTCTTACTGAAATGCTATTTGTTTAATTATTGTTATTGCCACAACACACCTGACGCAAAACGGCGCATCAGGTGCCAGATGTCCAGCCGGACCACCAGCTTGTCCCACTTCCCGAACACGTCAGCTGCCTTGGATCTCCCGTGGGACGAACAACAGTCCCGGTCGACGTAGAGGAGCTGAGGCGGCTCCACCCCAGCGTCCCGATACCGCCGCATCAACCCCTCAGCCATGGGCAACAGGCCGGCACCTTCGGTGTCCGTGAGCACGGACATGAGCACCTGTCCGTGCTCGTTGCCGACGTTCGTTGCCCATGCTGCGGTCTGGGCGGCAGCACCGGAGAGCTTCCGGGTCACCTGTTTTAAAGGATAAAGCATCTCAGTAAGGCTGCACGCACATAGCCAGAGCATGACACTCCACACCACACTTATATACACACATATATTAGTATACATATATATTAGTATATATATTAGTATGTATGTCGAGTGAGCGTGTGTTAAATTAGTATGTATGTCGATAATAGTACAAACTATATAGTATATGTACATATATAGCACCACATTTACCTTCTTGGTAGAGTCCATCTTCAAAACCCTACCAAAGACGGAGGTGACCCGGGCCTTCACGTCCTCCAGGCGGGAGAGGATGTCGTGGCAGTACACCAATAACAGCCACGCGTACTGGGGCACGGGTGGCGGTTTTGGTGGTGGGGTGCACATGCGCACGACACCCTGCGACGTGAAGGGCTCCATGACGCTGAGGTAGTGTATGGACCGCCGCATCCAGGCCTCTGTGTGTGCCTCACAGAGTTTTTTGTACAGCTGCGTGGCGCTGTTCCCCCGAGTACGCTCACGCAGCTGGATGATTACCCGCCGGTCGCAGGCAAGTCTACAGAGAGGAGTACATCATGTGTTACACAAGAGCCACACACAGACACAACAAGGTTTTTAGACAGATACTTACTTGTAGGTGAGGATTGCCGGGAAGAGGGCGCGATGCCCCTCACCCAGCTGACCCACGACCTCCTGCGACCAGGCAGCTACCTTCCTCTTACACCGACGGCACTCCAGGTACTCGGTGGCCATCAAGTACCAGCCGTCGATGTCCAGGACCCTCCGGATGGTCCTGTAGAGCCCACACTTTGTGAGGGCCCTATTACAGCATGTCGGCCGGACGCCCCACAGACGCAGGGGCACCCAGAGGAACAGCCGACACGCGAAGAAGGCAGCTGGTGAGGCGGGTGGCTGAAAGTAACTCGGCCGGGGCTGAGGAGGGTCCCACCACAGCTTGAGGTCTGTGGTGAGTTTGGTCCTCCCCTCGCTGTCTGGCTTGAACAGCTCCCGGCCGATCCACTCCTGCTCTTCCACGGTGAGAGCTGTCCGCCAGCTCTCAGGCAACCGGGACTGTGAGAAAAAAAAAAGAACACAACCAAACAAACAAACAGTCAGGAGGCTGAGAGGAGGTGCTACATGCAGATTGACAGTCAACTTCACTGAGTTGTGCCGTCCATGAGTACGGGCCAGGTGTGTGAGCGTGTGTTTGTACCTCAGCCGAAGCAGGAGTGGGTGTTGCGGGCTGCTCCACTTTCCTCTCCTTCCTCTTCCTCTTTGCCGGCGCTGGTGCCAGGGTGGCCTCCCCGGATGGCGTCTCCTCCACGGAGACGCGACAGGGCTCCTCCCTGGTCAGCGCCGGAGCCCGCGCAGGAAACGCGAGGCTAGGTGGAGCAGCCGCAACTTGAGGTGGTGGTGGTGGTGGTGGTGGGGGAGGGATGTAGGACAGTGCCGGAGGAGCTGGGGATGGAGGCCTCACCACCAGCGGGAGCGTCTGAAGGACCTGTACGTGAGCTGCAGACACATTCACACACACACACACACAACAAAATGGCATCAGCCACAGGCAGGCAAGACTAAGTGAGACGTGCAGCATGCCAGTGATTAGATGACGTGCAGCATACCAGTAATTAAATGGTGTGTAGCATGCAAGTGAATAGATGACATACAGCATGCCAGTGATAGAGCAGATGGTTTAGTGCTACAAGGTGGATGTTGAGAGGTGAAGCAGGGCCAAGTGAAGCAAATCTACATTACCACTACGTTCTACACATCTACCACCGACAAAGACGGCTACATTACCTTCCAAACTTACCTTTGATCTTCAAGCATCAGCTGTAGAGACCAGTAAATGAAACCATTACAGTTAATGCTAAAATACTGCCAGAATAATATATATTGAGGGCAAATGTTGCAGTGTGACACGTCCAGTGTGGTGCCAATTACCCGTTTCTAAGTCAGTGGCCATCTGGACCAGTTCCTCGTCCGTCACCTCTGTGGGGGGGGAAGGCGGCGGAACCGAGGGGCGCTGGTCTCTGGCGGATGTAGACACCGCTGTGGGGTGGGAGGGCAATGGTTAGTTAATCCTTTACACCGAACCACTGTTGTGTTAAAGAGAAAGAAAGAGATATACCTGGAACTGCAGGCCGTGCTGGTGTAGCTTCCCCATCATTTTTCTCTGTTTGTGCGCAGGCGCATTAGCGCCTTCGCGCATGCCCAGTCGCACAAACGAGGTACAAACGAGACCATCAAAACGTAGGATCGAATCCCGCCCGAAGCACAAATATCAAACATTATTTTTTTACATATATCATGCCTATTTCATGTGTATACGTTAAGGTAACATGACGTGTATTATTTGTTTAACCTTTTTCTGCATAGATATTAAAATCTGTTGTGTTAAACATTATATTTGTGTTAAACATTATATTGTATTTATATTGTTTCACCTTTTTCTGCATAGACATTAACATGTATGTTAAATAATATATTGTATTCACATTGTCTAACCTTTTTATATTGTTTCACCCTTTTCTGGATAGATATTAAAATTTGTTGTTGAACATATTGTATTTATATTGTTTCACCTTTTTCTGCACATTATATATATATATATGTATGTATGTATGTATGTATATTGAAATATTTTTTTGATATTTAAATAAAATTTATCAATAACATATCAGTTGATGATGATTGTATAGATGCAGAAAACACCAAACAGCAGCAGCAGTAGACTACAGTGTGAAATAGATTATTTATTTCAAAATACAATACAATACAATAAAACAGTGGTATTGAGAACAGTGGTATTGATGCAGAACAGTGGTATTGATGCAGAACAGTGGTATTGATGCAGACAGTGGTATTGATGCAGACAGTGGTATTGAGAACAGTGGTATTGATGCAGACAGTGGTATTGAGAACAGTGGTATTGATGCAGACAGTGGTATTGATGCAGAACAGTGGTATTGAGAACAGTGGTATTGAGAACAGTGGTATTGATGCAGACAGTGGTATTGATGCAGAACAGTGGTATTGAGAACAGTGGTATTGATGCAGACAGTGGTATTGATGCAGACAGTGGTATTGATGCAGACAGTGGTATTGATGCAGAACAGTGGTATTGAGAACAGTGGTATTGAGAACAGTGGTATTGAGAACAGTGGTATTGATGCAGACAGTGGTATTGATGCAGACAGTGGTATTGAGAACAGTGGTATTGATGCAGACAGTGGTATTGATGCAGACAGTGGTATTGATGCAGACAGTGGTATTGATGCAGACAGTGGTATTGAGAACAGTGGTATTGATGCAGACAGTGGTATTGATGCAGAACAGTGGCATTGATATAATATAAGGGCTCATTACAGACATGCATGGATACATAACGCAGCAGCATACAGTGTGAAGTACCAACGCGGCGGCAACAAAGCCAGTGCAACGTAACTCCAAAGACAATGACCACATTGTTCAACATACCCACATGTCCAAAAGACCTATATAACTTGTCAGCGCATAAAATCATAACAGCACAAATGCATGACAATGTGTTATACAGGTGTGAATGGGACAGACAATGTTATCTTTTCTTTTTCTTAAGCCATGTGATGAAGACACACAGTATAGGCCTATAAAACTTGTCAGTGCAAAGAATCAGTATAGTACAAAGGCATGGCAATGTTATACAGGTGTGAATGGGATACACAATGTTTTTTCAAGCATAGTGTCACTGTGCTGTAGAAAAATTGTGACAGGTGTGGACCGGTGTTTGTAAGAAGCCTCCACACCGCGGCAAGGTCCCGGTCCATGTGGAGGGTAAAGTCAATGTCTTTAAAAATAAACAAACAAAAAAAACACAAACAACTATATACACCTGCCCCAGCGAGAATGCAAAATCAGTCCGGGGCTCGACCCTTTTCCTTGTCCTTCATCTCCCTCAGCCACTCCTCCACACTCTTACCCGCTGCGGCGGCAGAGCAAAAATGTACATTGCCGTAGCGGGTGTGTCCAGTCTCCCTCCGCTTTGGCTGGCCGCATGTCCTGCACTTTTGTTCTTGTGGCATGCCGGCCCGGGCAGCAACGACTGCTCCTGCTCCTGCTGCTGCCCTCTGCTCAGCCCTCTTCCTCCTCAGCCACTCAGTTTTGTACACAGAGCGAGGCTGAGGAGGGGGAGCAGGAGGTGCTGCCTGCACTGCTTGTTGTCCTTGCTGTCCTGGCAGCAGCTGCAGTGCAGGCAGAGGGCCGGCGTGATGTGCGGCGGCCAGAGGCAGAGGGAGGATGTGTGGAGCTGGCGTTGTCCGAGGGAGCGTAGGTATGGGGAGCACCCTTACGCTCTGCTGGGGCAGTGAGAGGTCCAGAAAGAGAGGCTGTGTCATCGAAAAAGGTCCTGTTGCAGCCGCAGCAGCTGGTGGTATGGCCAGGACAACAGCTGAGGGGGCAGGCGGTAAAGGCGCCAGTGGGCGCACTGGCGCTGGCAAAACAGGCACCGGTGCTGCCACAGCCGGTGCTGCTGCCGGAGGTCCCACCACCCTTGGCGCTGCTGTCGTCGCCTGGCCTGTTGCTGCTGCCGGAGGACGATCCGCCGCTGCTGTTGGGCCCGTCGCCGAGCCCGCTGCCGCCGCCGGTGGTCGTCCCTCTGCTGCAACGCCTGAAGTGAGCACAGTCCTCTCCTTCTCCCGCTGCGTCCTGGTGAACCTGAGAACGGATTTCAACATAGTATTTTAGTTACATGTACAATTTTAAGAGCATGCAATTCATCAATACCATCAAAAGCATCAAACATACCACAGCGAGAGGGTCCTGGCATTCAGCTCAAAGAGCTGAATGGGCGCCCGAGCCATCAGCCTCTGGTGGCCCAGCACAAGGTCCCGGATGTGCTGGTACCGAAGCAGTATGCTCTCCCACCGCGACCTCCAGGCACCGTGTGCACGGCTGCCCGAGGGGATCAAGCGGCAGAGCTGGGCGCATACTGCCTCTACCAGCCGGCTTGCGCTGGGACTGCTGGCAGGTCCAGAGGTCTCTCCGACCAGGCAGCTGTGGACAATGGACAAAAACAATGACAGAAGATACCACAAGATAATGGGCAACATTACATAGAGCAGCTGGTGTGTACATCAGGGATATGTATGATGGAAGTGTAGCCTTACCGCCTCAAGCTTTCCACACCAGGTATACTGGTGCGGCTTGGCTTCGCTGCCATGAAGCGCCCCTGAGCTGGCCTGTCCCTGTAGCGGGTAGGGTAAACTACTCGGGCCCTGTCGTACGGTGACAGGGCCTCGTAGAGCCTGATAAGCTCATCTACCCTCCCCTCGGACAAGGCCGGGTCGTGACGCAACCCCACCAAGGCCGTGGCCAACTGGACCACGGCCAGGTACCCTGGCTGGTCATCTGGTCCTCTGTAGTCCTGCAGACACACGAAAAAATGGAGAAAGAAATAAGTCAGTTGGATAGAACAGAGCAAGCGCCGTTTTTGGTGATGCGGGATGCACTACAGTCGTGCTTACCTCAGCAGCCTGCTGAGGCTCTGGCGAGGACCGGCCGGAGGAGTGGGGTGCGGGCTCGGGGGCACCGGTCGGACTGGATGGCTCGGGCGCGGGTGCGTCAGCCGGTCGCCCTGACCGCGGGTCCGTCAGAGGATCTAGGAACTCGCCAGGCACGTGGAGGGTGAGGTCATCCACCTCCTGGCCGTCGGCGAGCTCGTCATCCTCGACGAGATGGGGAACGTCCCCCCCCGCGTCCGGAATGTCAGGGTCCAAGCTGACGTCCTGCAGCACTCTGCCCGTCTGGGAGTACAGGTACTCGATGCCGATGAGTTCCCCTGAAGTACAACAACAGTCAGTCAGGTACAAGTATCATTCAGTGTGGACACGTGTAAGCGCGGTGGCTTGAGTGTTCTTACCAGTGTACTCCCTGGGCTTGGTGTAATCCTTGACCACACTCACGCCAAGCACCCTTTGGCTGAGCTGATCAAGAGAGTGCTGCAGGGGGCCATTGTAGGAGCGGAGCAGCGGCCGTCCCTCCTGTGCCACGGACGCCGCCCTGTCTGTGTTCCACCGCGTCAACCCCTCCAGGAGAAATGCCTGGAAGTGCCAGGGATTGGCACTTTCTCCTGCGGAGGAACACAGATCTGTTTAGCAGTTTATTCAGTGCACACAATGTGAACGACAGCGAGTCAATGACAGTGAAAGATTGACGTGACAGTGAAACGTGTGGTCTACCTGGAATGAAGCGGTTGAGATGCAGGTGGAACGACTCCAGGGACGTGGAGCCTCGTGCACAACGGTACACCGGCAGGCTGATCCCCCCCTTGGTCATCCTGCCGGTCTCAGTGTACAGCTCCACGCCCGGCGGGTCCTGGATGCACTGGAGGTGGCGCCGCTGCTCCTTCCAGATCTTCTGGATGCGGTCTTGGTCCAGCAGGGAAATCCCCATGGTGTCTCGTCCGCTGGCACCGCCGAAGGTTTCCAGGAGGTCACCGATCAGCCGCTCCGTCTCCGCCGCTCCACGCGTGCGGCGACGGCAATGGAGAGCCATGTTCTTGCGGCTGACGTGCCTCCACACTCCGGCGTCGGACGAGAAGGTCATCCCCTGCGCCTCAAGCATCCTCTTCGTAGCTTTGAGCAACCGGGCTGTGTCCTCTGGGTCCCACAGGAAGATGCACGAAGACAGCTGCTGCAGGAAGGGTTTATACAGCTGGTGGCTCTCGGTGGTGACACCTGTTATGGAAAAATGCATGTTATATCAAAAGTTATGGAACCATGATGTCTCTTACTGAAATGCTATTTGTTTAATTATTGTTATTGCCACAACACACCTGACGCAAAACGGCGCATCAGGTGCCAGATGTCCAGCCGGACCACCAGCTTGTCCCACTTCCCGAACACGTCAGCTGCCTTGGATCTCCCGTGGGACGAACAACAGTCCCGGTCGACGTAGAGGAGCTGAGGCGGCTCCACCCCAGCGTCCCGATACCGCCGCATCAACCCCTCAGCCATGGGCAACAGGCCGGCACCTTCGGTGTCCGTGAGCACGGACATGAGCACCTGTCCGTGCTCGTTGCCGACGTTCGTTGCCCATGCTGCGGTCTGGGCGGCAGCACCGGAGAGCTTCCGGGTCACCTGTTTTAAAGGATAAAGCATCTCAGTAAGGCTGCACGCACATAGCCAGAGCATGACACTCCACACCACACTTATATACACACATATATTAGTATACATATATATTAGTATATATATTAGTATGTATGTCGAGTGAGCGTGTGTTAAATTAGTATGTATGTCGATAATAGTACAAACTATATAGTATATGTACATATATAGCACCACATTTACCTTCTTGGTAGAGTCCATCTTCAAAACCCTACCAAAGACGGAGGTGACCCGGGCCTTCACGTCCTCCAGGCGGGAGAGGATGTCGTGGCAGTACACCAATAACAGCCACGCGTACTGGGGCACGGGTGGCGGTTTTGGTGGTGGGGTGCACATGCGCACGACACCCTGCGACGTGAAGGGCTCCATGACGCTGAGGTAGTGTATGGACCGCCGCATCCAGGCCTCTGTGTGTGCCTCACAGAGTTTTTTGTACAGCTGCGTGGCGCTGTTCCCCCGAGTACGCTCACGCAGCTGGATGATTACCCGCCGGTCGCAGGCAAGTCTACAGAGAGGAGTACATCATGTGTTACACAAGAGCCACACACAGACACAACAAGGTTTTTAGACAGATACTTACTTGTAGGTGAGGATTGCCGGGAAGAGGGCGCGATGCCCCTCACCCAGCTGACCCACGACCTCCTGCGACCAGGCAGCTACCTTCCTCTTACACCGACGGCACTCCAGGTACTCGGTGGCCATCAAGTACCAGCCGTCGATGTCCAGGACCCTCCGGATGGTCCTGTAGAGCCCACACTTTGTGAGGGCCCTATTACAGCATGTCGGCCGGACGCCCCACAGACGCAGGGGCACCCAGAGGAACAGCCGACACGCGAAGAAGGCAGCTGGTGAGGCGGGTGGCTGAAAGTAACTCGGCCGGGGCTGAGGAGGGTCCCACCACAGCTTGAGGTCTGTGGTGAGTTTGGTCCTCCCCTCGCTGTCTGGCTTGAACAGCTCCCGGCCGATCCACTCCTGCTCTTCCACGGTGAGAGCTGTCCGCCAGCTCTCAGGCAACCGGGACTGTGAGAAAAAAAAAAGAACACAACCAAACAAACAAACAGTCAGGAGGCTGAGAGGAGGTGCTACATGCAGATTGACAGTCAACTTCACTGAGTTGTGCCGTCCATGAGTACGGGCCAGGTGTGTGAGCGTGTGTTTGTACCTCAGCCGAAGCAGGAGTGGGTGTTGCGGGCTGCTCCACTTTCCTCTCCTTCCTCTTCCTCTTTGCCGGCGCTGGTGCCAGGGTGGCCTCCCCGGATGGCGTCTCCTCCACGGAGACGCGACAGGGCTCCTCCCTGGTCAGCGCCGGAGCCCGCGCAGGAAACGCGAGGCTAGGTGGAGCAGCCGCAACTTGAGGTGGTGGTGGTGGTGGTGGTGGGGGAGGGATGTAGGACAGTGCCGGAGGAGCTGGGGATGGAGGCCTCACCACCAGCGGGAGCGTCTGAAGGACCTGTACGTGAGCTGCAGACACATTCACACACACACACACACAACAAAATGGCATCAGCCACAGGCAGGCAAGACTAAGTGAGACGTGCAGCATGCCAGTGATTAGATGACGTGCAGCATACCAGTAATTAAATGGTGTGTAGCATGCAAGTGAATAGATGACATACAGCATGCCAGTGATAGAGCAGATGGTTTAGTGCTACAAGGTGGATGTTGAGAGGTGAAGCAGGGCCAAGTGAAGCAAATCTACATTACCACTACGTTCTACAAATCTACCACCGACAAAGACGGCTACATTACCTTCCAAACTTACCTTTGATCTTCAAGCATCAGCTGTAGAGACCAGTAAATGAAACCATTACAGTTAATGCTAAAATACTGCCAGAATAATATATATTGAGGGCAAATGTTGCAGTGTGACACGTCCAGTGTGGTGCCAATTACCCGTTTCTAAGTCAGTGGCCATCTGGACCAGTTCCTCGTCCGTCACCTCTGTGGGGGGGGAAGGCGGCGGAACCGAGGGGCGCTGGTCTCTGGCGGATGTAGACACCGCTGTGGGGTGGGAGGGCAATGGTTAGTTAATCCTTTACACCGAACCACTGTTGTGTTAAAGAGAAAGAAAGAGATATACCTGGAACTGCAGGCCGTGCTGGTGTGGTCATCAGCTTCCTGACCTTGGCCTGCAGCTCACCTGGGGCCATTGGACGCCTTCCCAGTAGGGCCGAGAACATGGGAGCGGTCGGCTTGCGTGGCGGCAGCCCGGTGGAAGCAGCAGCCTTACTGGGGCCACTGCTGCTGCTGCTGCTCAGAGGTGGGGGGGTAGCAGCCACCTCTGCCGACTGCTCCTTGTCTCGGCCCAGGATGTACTTCCTGGCGGCGTCCATTGAGGTCCCAGGCTGCGGTATCTTCCTCCGAAGCCACTTGACAAAGCTGCAAGACAATGATCAAAGATTAACACGCATATCAACAAGTCACAGCACCCTGCCCTTCACCACAACTGGACTTACGTCTTCTGCTTTTTTCCCGTAGACTCGTACAGGTCCTTCAGGGTGGCCTCCTTGAAGTCCCCAAAGCCAACAAGCGCCTCGCCCTCACACCCGGGCTGAGTGGCACGGGCCCGGGCCTCCTCGTGCACCCGGTGGAACCTCAGCTGCTCCACAAAAGCAGGGTGGGCGCACGAGTACCGGGCGAGTGCGTCCTTGTTGGCCATAAGGGGGCTGTCGGAGGCACTTTTCTCCCGCTCCCGCTGGTGGCTGGCAACCAACTGCGTGATGTAGCCCACGTCGTTCTCCAGGAGCCAATGGAAAGTTTGACCCTGGTACTTCCCAAACTGGATGCTGTGGCAGCCCAGCACCAGCATGGGGTCACCAGGGTCACCGCCCTTGGAGACGACGTGGGCTTGGGCCTCCTTCTCCACCTCCTCCGGCTTCTTGGCCCTCGCAGCAGCGGCGGTCCCGCGTGGCCCCTTAGAGGCGATGAAGGCCAACGCCTCATCAGAGGCCCGCAGGATAAGCTGCTGCGAGGCCGTGAATTTTAAATTTGCTAAAGACATATCTTCAACAACAAATGGCACAGCACAGCATTAGATGAGCATTACAGGTTAAACTAGCAGCTATATATTAATTGCCATATTAACAGGACTATCACACACAAGATTAATGATATACAAGAACTACACATTCACTATTATTGAAATATTAACGTTAACAAATTAATAATCAACAGGTAAATAATGACCCCAGGGTGCATTGGCAGCCATTAAATAAACAGGCTTATTGTTAATGCATAAAAGATACACTTAAACTTTATATTTTGATTTCACGTGGTGATATTATAATCTTAAGGGTCTAAAGATACTAAATGTATAGTCTTTTCATAATTTAATTTTGTTTTCAGAGATCGCCACATGTTGTCCCATTAATTTTCAATGGATTGCATTACATTACATGTTAGCGATCTCTCAAAACGTATTAAATCTTTGATCAGACAAGTGTAAATATTGTTTAAATGTGTAAACAGGACGCCTGACGTTGGTTGACGTTAATTAACTAACATACGTTAACGTTTCTTTAAATATAAAAACCAGTGATCGACGGAGAGACGTAATAATACATCGACAAATTCCATGTCAGTACATTGTAAAAGTACTCTGGGAAGACAATGTCTGTACATTCGTAATATTCTATTTATTTTTGTTTTACTCACTCAGTCAGTCGTAACCGTCACACTCTTCCGTTTGAGTTGGTTGCTATGACGCTTGAGTATACTAACCGTTTATTGGCCCAAAACGTTCGACAAAAGCTTGAGTATACTAACCGTTGATTGGCCCAAAACGCTCGACAAACGCTCGACAATCCGAGCTTTCTGATTGGCCCATAACTGAAAACGCTCGACAATCCGAGCTTTCTGATTGGCCCAAAACTGAAAACGCTCGACAAAGGCTCGACAGCACGAGCTGCTGATTGGCCGGCATCCAGAGAAGATCGCGGGACATAGAGCGCAAGGATGACACGCAAATCCGTGAAGCGCTCCATATTTTTGGCAGCTGTGATCAAGCCTCCTTCACTGGAATGGATTCATACCTTCTTGCCACAACGTATTTTCATTCTTGATCTCTTGTGTCAAGAACTGGTGCATCTCCAATGTCTATAGGGCACTCTCAGTTTTCCAGCAAAGTGTGTCCACTCCCTTTCTCAGCAGATGCCGACAGGGAACAGGGTTTGACCCCATAGGCGATATCTTTTCCCTTCAATGTTGTCAAGGTTGTCCGCATTATCCGGTTTTCTGCTTTCCGCCAACTCATTTCTTTCTCGAAAACCTGGAGGACACAGCCCATTCAGAGCTTGTAGTTTGATACCATACACAGCAAAAACTCCAGTGTTAAATTAACTCTCCTGGGAGTTTATATGACTCCACACTCAAGAGTGTTAAATTAACTCTGAAGCAGTGTTAAAGTTAATGAGATAATTAAGTGATTAATTGAGCAATGATTGACCAACATTGAAGACACCTGATGTTAACAAGTAGAATCACTGAAAGTGAAAAATCAAAATTATAAGTCACCATTATGGAGATCAGTGTTTGCTTCAGTGGGGCAGTCTGTCAACCCTTACATTTTATACTTTAGATATTGTTTTTGTCACAAAAGTCTGATGGGGCTGATCCACTGAGGGGCTGGAATGAAAGTTTTCATGACATCTTTTTGTGACGTGTTCTGCACGTCCGATATAGACATTAATGGATCCTTCGTACAAGGTTAAAAACAAGTTCAACATGTTTTCAACATAACTCATGGTCTTATTTAGACAATTTAAACTGTTTCTGGACTGAAGAAACACTCTCAGGATGCATTAAATTTACAATTTGAAATAAATTAGTTTATTTACATCGTTTAGATGGTGATATTTGTTTCATTTTAAGTCACCATTGTGGTGATGAGTGTTTGCTTTAGTTGGGCTCTTGGTCCCAATTCTTCTTACTTTAGCTTTTCTTTGGCTGTTGTAACTGTTTGCATAACACCATTGATTGTGCAGAGAAAGCCAAGAAAATTAAAAATTAGATGTCTTCAGATGCTTGCTGATGATGACAAAATCATCTAAACTTATGTTTTTATATCTGAAATTTATAATTATTCATCTCGTAGAACTGCATTATTTGGACCAGTAACTTTATAATGACCACTGCATACAATATGTTTTAAGAAATTGAAACACATAGTCACACACAGATATCAAGATTTTGCATATGATTCTCAACGACGGTGACAACCAAAACAAAAAAGCCTGGGAATCGAGGATGTTTTGTACTATGAAAGCTACCCATCATGCATTGCGGCATGAAGCATTTTTTTTATTTATTGTCACCATTTTTGTGAATCATATGCAAAATCTTGATGTCTGTGTGTGACTAGATGGCACATTTTCTCAAAACATTGTGTAAATTTGCTTTTTGTCCAACTACTAGGCCAAATAATGCAGTTCCACAAGATTGGTGGTTATAAACTCCAGATACAAACACAAAAGTCTAAACACAACGTTAAATGCCCACTTTATATTGATTTCATCATCGTCAACATCATCATCATCATCGTCAACAACCGACAAGGAGCTGATGAGAGCCAATTTTCTTGGCTTTCTCTGTCACAACAATGGTGTTATTCAAACACACAGTTACAACAGCCAAAGAAAACCTAGAATACTAATTATTGGGACCAAGAGCCCAACTAAAGTAAACACTGATCACCACAATGGTGACTCAAAATGAAATAAATATCACCATCTAAACAATGTAAGGAAAAAAAATAAACATAAGTTTTAATTTAATGCATCCTGAGAGTGTTTATTTGGTCCAGAAACAGTATAAACCAGTATAGACCATAAATAATGTTGAGAATGGCCACATTTGAACTAGTTTTTAACCTTGCACGAAGGATCCATTAACGTCTTTTTCAGATGTCCAGAACATGTCAAAAAAGACGTCATAAAAACTTTCATTCTGGCCCCTCAGTGGAAGTCTTTTCAAACTCTGACTTTTGTGACAAAGACATTGAAAAACATCTTTTGGACATCATTTTGCTTAGTGAGTTATGTCAAACCATAATCAGCAGCACCTGATCACCTTTTCTCTAAGCAAATAATAATCACCATTATGGTGACTTCGAAAATGAGATTTTTCTTCTTCAGCGATTCTGCCTGTGATCATCAGGTGTCTTCAATGATGGTCAATTATCACTAAATTAATCACTTAATTAGCTCATTAACTTTAACACTCTTGAGTGTTAATTTAACACTCATATTTTAACACTTTAACACTCTTGAGTCTGGAGTCAAATAAACTCCCAGGAGAGTTAATTTAACACTGGAGTTTTTGCTGTGTAGATAAGTCTACCCAACCCATTCTTTCAGTAGATGGCTCGCTGGAACCCGAGGGGTACATATTCCTTGAGCGGGACAGTTGGCCTCGTGCTTGCTAAGGCAGCACATATACTAAAATTGGATCGATACAGAGAAGATTAGCATGGCCCCTGCGAAAGGATGACACGCAAATCCGTGAAGCGCTCCATATTTTTGGCAGCTGTGATCAAGCCTCCTTCACTGGAATTGATTCATACCTTTCTACCACTATTTAGTTTCATTCTTGATCTCTTGTGTCAAGAACTGGTGCATCTCCAATGTCTATAGGGCACTCTCAGTTTTCTAGCATAGTGTGTCCACTCCCTTTCTCAGCAGATGCCGACAGGGAACAGGGTTTGACCCCATAGGCGATATCTTTTCCCTTCAATGTTGTCAAGGTTGTCCGCATTATCCGGTTTTCTGCTTTCTCTAACTCATTTCTTTCTCGAAAACCTGGAGGACACAGCGCATTCAGAGCTTGTAGTTTGGTACCATAGATAAGTCTACCCAACCCATTCTTTCAGTAGATGGCTCGCTTGCCCTACCACCTTGGTGATGGCTCGCTGGAACCCGAGGGGTACATATTCCTTGAGCGAGACAGTTGGCCTCGTGCTTGCTAAGGCAGCACATATACTAAAATTGGATCGATACAGAGAAGATTAGCATGGCCCCTGCGAAAGGATGACACGCAAATCCGTGAAGCGCTCCATATTTTTGGCAGCTGTGATCAAGCCTCCTTCACTGGAATTGATTCATACCTTCTGCCACAACGTATTTTCATTCTTGATCTCTTGTGTCAAGAACTGGTGCATCTCCAATGTCTATAGGGCACTCTCAGTTTTCCAGCAAAGTGTGTCCACTCCCTTTCTCAGCCGATGCCGACAGGGAACAGGGTTTGACCCCATAGGCGATATCTTTTCCCTTCAATGTTGTCAAGGTTGTCCGCATTATCCGGTTTTCTGCTTTCCGCCAACTCATTTCTTTCTCGAAAACCTGGAGGACACAGCCCATTCAGAGCTTGTAGTTTGATACCATAGATAAGTCTACCCAATCCATTCTTTCAGTAGATGGCTCGCTTGCCCTACCACCTTGGTGATGGCTCGCTGGAACCCGAGGGGTACATATTCCTTGAGTGGGACAGTTGGCCTCGTGCTTGCTAAGGCAGCACATATACTAAAATTGGATCGATACAGAGAAGATTAGCATGGCCCCTGCGAAAGGATGACACGCAAATCCGTGAAGCGCTCCATATTTTTGGCAGCTGTGATCAAGCCTCCTTCACTGGAATTGATTCATACCTTTCTACCACTATTTAGTTTCATTCTTGATCTCTTGTGTCAAGAACTGGTGCATCTCCAATGTCTATAGGGCACTCTCAGTTTTCCAGCATAGTGTGTCCACTCCCTTTCTCAGCAGATGCCGACAGGGAACAGGGTTTGACCCCATAGGCGATATCTTTTTCCTTCAAGGTTGAGTCACAGAACAAATGAAAAAAATGGACCCCAAGGGTACAAACCCAATTCCATAAAAGTTGGGACACTGTAAAAATTGTGAATAAAAACAGAATGCAATGATGTGGAAGTTTCAAATTTCAATATTATATTTAGAATACAACATAGATGACATATCAAATGTTTAAACTGAGAAAATGCATAATTTTAAGGGAAAAATAAGTTGATTTTAAATTTCATGGCATCAACACATCTCAAAAAAGTTGGGACAAGGCCATTTTTACCACTGTGTGGCATCCCCTCTTCTTTTAATAACAGTCTGCAAACGTCTGGGGACTGAGGAGACAAGTTGCTCAAGTTTAGGAATAGGAATGTTGTCCCGTTCTTGTCTAATAAAGGCTTCTAGCTGCTCAACTGTCTTAGGTCTTCTTTGTTGCATCTTCCTCTTTATGATGCGCCAAATGTTTTCTATGGGTGAAAGATCTGGACTGCAGGCTGGCCATTTCAGTACGCGGATCCTTCTTCTACGCAGCCATGATGTTGTAATTGATGCAGTATGTGGTTTGGCATTGTCTTGTTGGAAAATACAAGGTCTTCCCTGAAAGAGACAATGTCTGGACGGGAGCATATGTTGTTCTAGAACTTGGATATACCTTTCAGCATTGATGGTGCCTTTCCAGATGTGTAAGCTGCCCATGCCACACACACTCATGCAACCCCATACCATCAGAGATGCAGGCTTCTGAACTGAGCGCTGATAACAACTTGGGTTGTCCTTGTCCTCTTTAGTCCGGATGACATGGCGTCCCAGTTTTCCAAAAAGAACTTCAAATTTTGATTCGTCTGACCACAGAACAGTTTTCCACTTTGCTAGAGTCCACTTTAAATGAGCCTTAGCCCAGAGAAAACGCCTGCGCTTCTGGTTCCCGTTTAGATATGGCTTCTTTTTTGACCTATAGAGTTTTAGCCGGCAACGGTGAATGGCACGGTGGATTGTGTTCACTGACAATGTTTTCTGGAAGTATTCTTGAGCCCATGTTGCGATTTCCATTACAGTAGCATTCCTGTGTGTGATGCAGAGCCTTCTAAGGGCCCGAAGATCACGGGCATTCAGTATGGTTTTCCGGCCTTGACCCTTATGCACAGAGATTGTTCCAGATTCTCTGAATCTTTGGATGATATTATGCACTGTTGATTATGATAACTTCAAACTCTTTGCAATTTTTCTCTGAGAAACTCCTTTCTGATATTGCTCCACTATTTTTTTGCCTCAGCATTGGGGGTATTGGTGATCCTTTGCCCATCTTGACTTCTGAGAAACACTGCCACTCTGAGAGGCTCTTTTTATACCCAATCATGTTGCCAATTGACCTAATAAGTTGCAAATTGGTCCTCCAGCTGTTCCTTATATGTACAGTACATTTAACTTTTCTGGCCTCTTACTGCTACCTGTCCCAACTTTTTTGGAATTTGTAGCTCTCATGAAATCCAAAACGAGCCAATATTTGGCATGGCAATTCAAAATGTCTCACTTTCAACATTTGATATGTCATTTATATTCTATTGTGAATAAAATATAAGTTTATGAGATTTCTAAATTATTCCATTCTTTTTTTACTCAAAATTTGTACAGTGTCCCAACTTTTTTGGAATCGGGTTTGTACATATACCTCAAATAAGGCTTTGTCTTTCGCTTGTTAAGGCAGCACCTATGCTGAAAGAAGAACGATTCTGACAAAAAATTCCAATGAAAAAAATCTGTGGAGTCCTCCACGTTTTTGTCTTTGTCGTGTGGCTGAGGGCCTCTGCCTAAAGGTCTCCATGTGGGTTTAGAAATTTTAGAGAAATTCTAAATTAATGCATTACAATTGAACTAAACCCATTATATTTTAGTAATCTGAATTGTTTTAGTTTTAGTCTAGTTTTAATTGACAAAACCCATGGTCACAAAAAATGCTGCTACTGTAGATAAATGCCAAAAGTCCCCATTAAGACTCCTACTCTCTGTTCTTTTATTTATCTGGAATATTGAACTAAACCCTGGTCCAGGCAAAAATGCTTTTATGTCCGCATTTTTTTATTTTCTGGAATTTTATACTCATGTTTTAAATAACAGTTTGGGCATGGGTTTACATGCAGGTGTCCCAAACATGGTTCCCTTTCGTAGTCACTCCGAGTTACGTCAGGAGTGATGGAGAATGGGGGTTTAGCATAGAAAACCAATCCTCTTCGAGTATTTAATAACGAGCCAATGGCATGAAAATGCCTTGGGGCTGCGGAATTTGCATAGCGTAACTCCGCCCCACCCCGTGGGTACTTCACTCCCAAAGCCAGTTTCACTGAGTACAACTCTTCGAGACGAGCGTCCTCTTCAGTGTTGGTGTGACGGCGGTACCCAGTGAGATTCTGCATTGCCTGCGATCTGAGCAGTGGTCTGCCAGACTTTGCGCTTCTCCCTGGTCGCCTCAGCGCTGAAAGAGTGAATTTCCTCCTCCCTTCTGAAAGAGCTGCACGTGGCACGTCTTTTTAAAGATGGTTTGCCCGTGTTCTGGATGACTCAGGTTCCTTCTGAATAGGGGGAACATGATCATCTCTACACTGTGATCGAGACTCAATGATCTGATAAAAGTGAGAGTCCCCGTCTCCGCTACTCGTTCTGCTTCTTAATAGAAGCTCTTCGACTCGCGGACAGGGTGATCTGACGGTGACGGTGTGGAACAGACCCCCGACGCTAGCTCCTCGGGCCACACCCACCACTCCAGTGTCAGAGCCAGCGAGCGCCGGATCGCGGCAGGCGTCTGCCTCTTCGCAGGTACCGTCTGTTTCGTTCGGCGCTCCAGAGGATGATCCGATGTCGATCGCAGCATCACAAGGCGGGCTTGATTCCTCAGGAAGTGAGGATGCGGCTGCGTGGCCTCCCTCGGGAGCGTCAGCGTCGCCGTGTCTGATCCCGAGATGACGGCCATGCTATCTCGGGCCACCGTGAGTGGAACTCCGCCCTGTCTCGATCTCTCGCCAGTTGAATAATTGGTTTTTGGGTAAGGCTGCCGCCTCACGGCCACAATCAACCCCAATTTCCTTTTTCCCCAAGTTGCATGCGGAACTGACACGCACTTGGAGGGCCCCTTCGTCCTCCCGAGAGTGTGCCTCAGTTTCCCCGCCTTTCCTCCCCTCGGCGGCCGGATGCCCGTGGGTACGCTGGGACTCCCCCGGTGGAGCGCTCTGTTGCGATGCAACTGCTTCCGCAGAGCGCGTCCTCCCGTGGTGCTCCCAGGTGCCCACCCAAAGCCTGTAGGTTCTCGTCGTCAACGGCAGCGCGATCCTATAGAGCGGCGGGACAGGCAGCCTCCGCCCTGCATGTGATGAGCACCTGCAAAGCTGCTCAGGGATATGCACGAGGGGGGAACGGACCAAGCAAGCTGCGAGCTGCCGCCGACCTCGCTCTCAAATGGGCGACGGAAGTGGCCGCTCGCTCCCTTGGTCAGGTGATGGCCACCACTGTGGTCCAGGAGCGTCATCTATGGCTCAACCTGGCAAAAAAGCACGGGATGCCGAGTGAATCCGTCTGCTCGATGCCCCCCCTCCCAGGTTGGGCTTTTCGGCAGTGCGGTCCAGGACTTCGCCCAGCAGTTTTCGACCGCCCAGGAGCAGACGAAGGCGGTTATACACTTCTGCCCCGACGGCCAGCTGCTGCCTCCACCCAGCCGTCAGTTCAGACGCCTCCGCCTGCTCGCCACCGAGGACGCCCCCCTGCGGCTCCCTTCCCTCCCACGCGGCCCCAGCAGCAGCCTTCAGCCGGTTCGCGTCACGGAGGAGGCCGCAGGTGAGCGTCACAGCCCCCTCAGGCCGCGTGCCCCGCTAACGCCAGGTGAAGCGGTGTTCCTGAGGCGGGCTGCTCAGTGATAGTGTCACGGTTTTTCACAGGAGGCTTGGTGGAGGGCCGGGGGAGAATCTTTTGTTCTCAGCTCCCCGCTGCTCACCCACGAGTGGGCAGCGCCCTGAGTTGGTTGAGAAAGACTTGACACTATCACTGAGGACACAGACGGGAATGAGCGTGCTCCACATCCAGTGCGTCGCCCACTCATTCCTCTCTGTCTCTGAGGGTGCGGAAGGGAGTATGTGTCGTCCCTTGACTACTCCACTCCCTTCCCCCTCTATCGCCAGACCCCCGGCAGAACAGACCCCCATGGAACGCTGGTCCTTCCCTGGTCCCTTCTGTCGGGGAACGGGGCTCGACTGTGCATCCACACGTAATTCCCGTGCGCATGCTGGTCTGCCCGCCTCGCTGCCCCTCCGGGGGGACGTCTGTGGTTCGCATGACCCCGCTGGATCAGCTCCTAGGAGCTTGGTTAGAGTTCCCCGGCCTATCCCGCCAGGTCATCAGAGCGATCAGACGCGGCTACGCGATTCAGTTAGCACAGTCTCCTCCCCATTTCAGGGGAGTTCGCTCACTACGGTCGGCGGCAATGCCCCGGTCATGAGAGCGGAAATTGCAACCCTGCTGGCGAAGGGTGCAATCGAGACGGTACCTCCAGCCGAGATGAGGTCCGGGTTTTACAGCCCCTACTTCATTGTCCCCGAGAAGGCCGGTGGTTTACGACCAATCATGAATCTGCGTGCCTTGAGCCGTACTCCCTTCGAGTGCCGGTGAAGACGCTCACAGCCAAACGCATTTTTGAATGCGTCCGGCCTCAGGATTGGTTTGCAGCGATAGACCTGAAGGACGCGTACTTTCATGCCTCCATGATGCCTTGACACAGACCGTTTCTTCGGTTTGCTTTCGAAGGCCAGGCATATCAGTACACAGTACACATCCCATTCGGGTTAGCTCTGTCACCTCGCGTCTTTACAAAGACTGTCGAGGCAGCCCTTGTTCCCCTTCGCGAACACGGGGTTCGCATCCTGTACTATCTCGATGATTGGCTGATCCTGGCACACTCTGGAGAACAGGTTTGCGAGCACAGAGACCTGGTGCTCCGCACCTAGCCCGTCTGGGCCTTTGGGTCAACCGGGAGAAGAGCAAACTTTGCCCTGTGCAGAGGATCTCTTTTCTCGGTATGGAGATAGACTCAGTCGCCATGTCCGCGCAGCTCACGAACGAGCGCGCGCACTCACTGCTGACTTGTCTTTGACAGTTCGAGGGCAAGAGTGCGGTCCCACTGAAACTTTCAGAGGCTCCTGGGGCATATGGCATCCGCAGCCGCGGCAACGCCCCTCGGACTGCTTCTTATGAGACCGCTTCAGCTGTGGCTTCGCGATCGAGTCCCGAGGTGGGCATGGCATCGCAGCTCGCTCCGAGTTCCAGTGACTCCAGCGTGCCGCCAGACCTTCCTCCCGTGGTCGAAACCTCAGCTTTTTACGGGCCGGAGGCCCTCTTCTGCGAGTTTCCAGGCATATCGTTGTCTCCACGGATGGCGGCCGACGAGCGGTCACGGGTTCGCCCTATCTCCGGCGAATGGCGACTCCATCCCCAGACAGTCCAGCTGATCTGGGACCAGTTTGGGGAGGCACAGATAGTTCTGTTCGCCTCTCTGGACTCATCCCACTGTGCCCAGTTTTTATTCCTTGTCCGAGGGCACGCTCGGCACAGACGCACTGGTGCACAGCTGGCTGCGGGGCCCACGCAAGTATGCGTTTCCCCCAGTGAGCCTTCTTGCACTGGTGTTGTGCAAGATCAAGGAGGACGAGGAGCAGGTCTTGTTGGTAGGCCCACCAACCTGGCCCACCAAGACGTGGTTCTCCGAACTGATGCTCCTCACGACAGCACCTCCTTGGCCTTTCCTCTGAGGACTCTCTCAGAGACGGGGCATCCTGTGGCACCCTCGTCCTGAGCTCTGGAGCCTACACGTGTGGCTCCTGGACGGGATGGGGCAGGTTTGAGTTCGCTGCCACCTGCGGTAACCATCAGTTCCGCTAGAGCGTCATCCACGAGACTCCTCTACGCGTTGAAGTGGAACCTCTTCGTCAACTGGGCTCTTCCCGCGGAGAAGACCCCCGCAGATGTTCGATCAGTGTCGTGCTTTCCTTCCTGCAAGGGGGGTTGGAGCGTAGGCTGTCGCCCTCCACCCTCAAGGGTCTCATGATGCAGTGAAAGGTAAGTCTATGGGAAAGCATGACCTGGTCATCAGGTTCCTGAGGGGAGCGAGGAGGCGAAATCCGCCTCGTCCTCCCCTTGTGCCCTCTTGGGACCTCTCAGTAGATCTAAGTGCTCTGCAGAGGCCTCCCTTTGAGCCCTTGCAATCGGTAGAGATTAAGTTTCTGTCTATGAAGATAGCACTCCTGGTTGCATTGGCCTCCATCAAGAGGGTAGGGGACCTGCACGCATTCTCCGTTGACGAAGCGCGCCTGGAATTCGGGCCGGCTTACTCTCACATGACCTTGAGACCCCGGCCTGGATATGTGCCCAAGGTTCCCACCACTCCCTTCCGGGACCAGGTGGTGAACCTGCAAGTGCTGCCCCTGGAGGAGGCAGACCCAGCCTTGGCACTGCTCTGTCCGGTTGCCTACGTTGACAGAATGCGGTGTTTCAGGACCTCAGACCAGCTCTTTGTCTGTTATGGGGAAGCCAGAAGGGAAGGGCTCTCTCAAAGCAGCAGCTGTCTCACTGTGATAGTGGACGCCATCGCTTTGGCTTACCAACAGCAAGGTCGACCGTGCCCCCATGTTGTGACGGCCCACTCCACTCGGAGTGTGGCTTCCTCTTTGGCTCTAGCGCATGGCGCCTCGCTAACAGACATTTGCAGAGCCGCAGGCTGGGCGACACCAAACACCTTCGCAAGATTCTATAATCTGCGAATAAAGCGGTGTCCTCTCGCGTACTCGCTCCCGCTAGTACTGGACCCGCTTAGGTGTCTTCGCTTGCTCGCCATTCCACTCCTCGGACTGGATAAGTGCGATATTTCCTCAGTAGTCTTCCGTTGAAGCCTTGAGTCCTCCAGCACTTCTGATGCGGGCACCACTGCTTTGCTCTGGATGCCGGCTAAGTGCCTCCGCGTGCACGGTTCCCTATGGTAACTGTCTCATGTGTATTATCCATTGTAAGCCTCTCTGAGCATGTGTCTTCCCTTGGCAAGCCATCTGCCACTCCTGGAGTTAAGTTTCTAGCCACCCTTAGGTTGGTGCTCCAGTGATCTCCATATGTAGTCCCTAACACGGCCATATGTGTATTCCTAAGTCCTCCTACGGTAGGCATTGGTAGCATGTCCCTCCCGGGATATGTTTCCCATTGTACCTTGGTATCCCTGTGTCAAAGTAGGTAACTCCTGTGTAAGTAAGCACAGTCCAGAGGAGTCCAGACTTTCGCAGGGCACTGGAAGACAGCTATGAAGATGGCATGATGGCATAGACCCCCATTCTCCGTCACTCCTGACGTAACTCGGAGTGACTACGAAAGGGAACATCTCGGTTACGGATGTAACCATAAGACGTTACGTCTCCTTGCCACTTCTGCTGTACCGCTGGGTAGACGCCGAGTTCAGTCTTGGCTACTCAGCGAAGACATACTGCGGTTGTGTTTACTTCCTCCTTTTATACCCACGGGTTGGGGCAGAGTTACGCAATGCAAATTCCGCAGCCCCAAGGCATTTTCATGCCATTGGCTCGTTATTAAATACTCGAAGAGGATTGGCTTTCTATGCGAAACCCCCATTCTCCGTCACTCCTGACGTAACGTCTCCGTTCCCTACTCAGGGAACGAGGGTTACATCTGTAACCGAGACGATTTATCTCAATCGCAGTGTTTTCTACAACCTATTGGCACACTGATTGCACCTCAGTTGCCATTTAATTCTCCTCCTGTTATCCCAGGCTTTAATTCTAAACCTGTTAGAGCACAAAAAAGACCTTTGTGTTTAAGCAAAAATCCAGTTACTTTATGCCAACTTGGTAGAATCAGAGGTTTCAAAGTTTGCCATCTAAATATGAGAAGCCTTGTTCCCAAACTGGATGAATTTAAAATCATGCTCACTCAAACAAAGGCTCATGTCATGGCAATATCTGAATCATGGCTGACTTCTGTTATACCAGACTCATTTCTTGCGATTGAAAACTATTCATTATATCGCAAAGACAGGATTGAAAAAACTGGTGGTGGTGTTGCTCTTTATGTAAATAAAAAATATGCACATTCCTTAGTAAAACTATCAACAGTATCAGAGTCACTCCAACTGGTTATTAATTTTACAAATCAATTCTCAGCTACTATTATTGTCACTTACAAGCCTCCAAATGTCAGTCCAGCTGCATATTAATTGCAGTTCTCGGACCTAATAAAATCAGTTAAAACTAATGAGCTTGTTATTCTTGGTGACATAAATTTAAATTGGTCTGATAATTCCTCTAAAGTTTTGAAAACAACTGCTATAAAATATGGTCTTCATCAATTAATTAAAGATCCCACTAGATTTGGTAATACGCGAAATTCTATTTTGGATCTTATTTTCACTAATCAACCTTCCAAGTATGGCATATCAGGAGTGATAAACACAGCAGTTTCAGATCATTCACTCATATACGTCATTAGGAAATGTTTTAAACAGCCAAAATGGCATAAAAATAACTACATTAAAAAATACCAAACTCAAAACTGTCTCAGTTTAATGCTGAACTTGCTGATACTGATTGGAGTAACGAGATCCTTTTGCAAAATCCAGATCATGTTCTGTCAAATTTCCATAAGAGAGTGAAGACAATACGTCTAAAATATACAACTGCCTGTAAAATACATATTAGACAAAATACAGTACCTTGGTTAACTCCTGATATTTTACAGCTCCTAAAAAAGAAGGCCTCTTCCCTGAAAGCCTTCAGATTAACAAAAACACCTGAAGCTAAGCTTGTTTTCACACATCTTAGGAATAAGTGTAGTTTTGAATTATTTAAAGCAAAACAGTCTTATTATGAAAATCAAATTAGTCAAACTGTTTCCAACCCAAGAACTTTATGGTGAACACTGAAATCTGTAACTGGTGAAAATAAAATTAAAAATAATAATAGTTTACAATTATCCATAAATGGTACTCTTCCCAGATAGCAAACTGACATTGAATCAACGTGGAAATATGACATCGAAACAACGTTGATCTGACATTGTTTTGCTCATCGAATTAACGTTGAACCAACGTCAGATGCGTCATTCTTTCAAAACTAACGGAAAATCAACTTGAAATCAACGCGTTGTTTCAACGTTATGAAAGCAAACCAATTTTCGATTTTCATTTAGCTTTGAAGAATGCCGCGTCTGACGTTGGTTCAACTTTAATTCGATGAGCAAATCAACGTTGTTTCAATGTCATGAGAGACATCGTTTCCACGTTGATTCAATGTCAGTTTGCTGTCTGGGTTCTTACTGATCATGATAAAATTGCTCATTTTTTTTAATGAGTATTTTATTTGATCCATACAAGAATTATCCTCTAAATTCACTACTCCTCTGTTTCTCACATCAGTACCAGCACTATCTCAGCAATTTTCTTTCTCTGAAAACGCACAAAATGATTTAACTAATATTTTGTGTTCTCTGAATGCTTCTCATGCTTGTGATATATATATAATTTAAATATAAGTTTTCTTAAAACTCATGCCAGTACTCTTATGCTACGTTCACACCGGACGCGAATAGGGCGTCAGGCGCGAATGATTTCAATGTTAAGTCAATGCAAAGACGCTTTACGCGCGTGAAAAATTCCTGCGGCGCGAATGAGGCGTGGAGCGCGGCGCGAAAGACGCGAATACGCCTCATTCGCGCGGCAAGTTGGCGCGAATTGAGCGTTGTGCATTCACGCGTTTGACGCGAATTCGCGTCTGCCGCCCGAGTTGAAAAATCTGAACTTTGCCGTGAATTCGCGCCGCGTTAACCAATCAGGAGCCTAGCTGCTTGCTCACGTGGTGAAGTGTCTGGATGCTTCAATAAATTATTTTGGTAATATGACTAAATGCATGGTGGGATTATGCACAACAAAGCAAATGTTTCATCACTTAAAACATTATTTCTATATAGGAGACATGTTCATTTTGTATTGAATGTTATTCATTCCATATCTAGAAATAGTTTTATGTTGTAATGACAATCAACATATGTGCATAAATTCGTGTCTGGACGTGAGAGAGAGAAAAAAATCACAGGACAGGTTAATAACTTTTGAAGGCTGGCTCTATTTATTTTTAAAACAAAAATAAATGACAGCTAGATTAGATGGATGAGGGCGAGGGTGATCCTCGCTCAGATGCGGGACAACAGGTCATCAAACTGGGCGCGTGACAGGCGGAAGTACCGCTGACAGCGGCCGTCATCCAGCGCAGCTCCTGGAGCGAGCAAATGGTGAAACTCGCCAAACGGTTCGGCTCTGAAGGGTCCGGTGGACACAAATATACGGCGACGATGATCCCCACACCGCTGTTCTGCTCTCCAGAGTAAATACAGAGCGGTAACTCTCTTGATGAATGCTCGGTCGACATAAAAACAATGGCCGCCAACGGATTTTGATTCTGACGCGCGTCACGCGCGTAAATTTCGCTTCAAACTTTACGCGCGCCAGTTTCGCTCGACACGCGAATTAACACTAGTGGTCAAGCGTCAAACTAGACGCGTCAGGCGCGAATTTGACGCGGTGTGAACGTAGCATAATACCACTCCTTCATCATTTAATTAACCTGTGTATTAGACAATCAGTATTTCCTGCCTTGTGGAAAACGGCCCAGATCACCCCGATTCTTAAGTCTGATGATCAAACTAATATTTTTGCCAATTGCAATTCTTCCAACAATTTCCAAGTTGCTTGTATATATATTATATTATATAATCAACTAATTAACCACCTTGAAAATAATAACCTGCTCAGTGATTGCCAGCATGGTTTTCGACCCTTACGGTCAACTATGTCGGCTCTGCTAATTCTCACAGAGCAAATACGTATGTCTCTAAATAAGGGTCAGATTACTGGAGCTATATTCATAGATTTTCAGGAAGCCTTCGATACAGTCAATCATCAAATTCTGTTAAACAAACTTATTTCTTTTCATTTGTCACCTTCCGCAATAGATTTACATCATATTTAAGTGACAGATCTCAGACTGTAAGAATCGGCTTAGTAACATCAGCGTCTTCTATGGGAGTTCCACAGGGCAGTATTTTAGGTCCTTTACTTTTCCATATGTATATTAATGATCTTCCTTGTGTTTTGAACTTCTCTAGTTCTTTGCTGTATGCTAATGACACAGTTATTTTTCTTTCTGGTTCTAATATTGACACAATCAATCACAAACTTAACATGGATCTGCAGCTTTTACAGAACTGGTTGCAAGATAATCATTTAACACTTAATGTTAAGAAAACACATTGCATGTATTTTTTATTCATCTAGAAGACAACTATCCATACTCAATCCTATCTCTTTCTCTAATCAGACGCTTTCAATTGTAACAGCATTTAAGTCTCTGGGAGTCTACCTTGATTCTCATCTTACTTATCAAGAACATGTTAAAAATTTAACCAGAAGGCTAAATCAAAAGTTATATGTTTACAGCAAAATTAGACATTTTTTGTCATTTTCATGCCATCATTCTGTCTACTTTGTCATATTGTTTACCCGTTTGGTCACTAACAACTAGGGGTGGCACGGTACATGAAAAAACACCCGAACCGTTCGGTTCGCTTGTCTCGGTTCGGAGCGCGTGTGCGTCTCACGGTTCGACGCATGCGCAATGTAACCTCGTGCCCGTATGTGACGTGTGTTTTCATTTCGCGCGACATAAACTTGTTCGACTTGGACCGGCGCTGCACAGAGCGATCGGTGAATAACATCAGTCTAGCGCGAGTCGGCTCCGTATGCATTCATCACTTTCGCGGTATTTGATGTCATTACGGATCGCTCTGTGCAGCGCCGGTTCAAGTTAATAAACAAGCCAGTAAAAGTGGAGTATGGAGCGCTGCAGGTCACGGCACGCGGAGAAATGGCAAGTGGGAGAGATGAGGGAGTTGGAGGATGCGCCAGCGTCGTATAAGTCTATGGTATAAGTCCGGTGTGTGGGAACATTTTGGATTTCATGTTATGATATTTTAATATAACGCTACAGTGGCACTTTGTGTATAGATAAGAGCTTCAGTAATACGTTTCCAAACCCTGCACTTTAATTTTAAGTGGAAAAAAGTACCCTCACATTTTGGGAATAGAAGCATTGTTGATACTGTTTTTGTGTTGAGGTTGAATTTCAATTTCACTTTATGTTTATGGCCTTTGCTATTGCTATAGCTTAATTATCTATAGGCAATGAGGTTTCATGTATATTGACATTTAAAAGACAGTGTTTTAAGAGTTCCTCTCTTTTTCTTTTAAAAGATAGAATTTTGGTAAGAGCTACAAAAGTTAGCAGTTGATACATGAAAGTTAATTTATTTGTGTAAATAAGATTTATGTGATAAAAATGCACAAGTTCTTGTAGAGATAGTGATACACATTCTCCTTTTTTTTGCCAAATAAACAAAAAGCATGTCAATTTCTTCTCTCTTGCTGTATCTAAATCTCACCTAGCTTTCCTCTGATAGTCCCAAAATGTGCTTAAAGTCAAAGAGTCAAATTCAGTTTGTGCATGATTGCATGAATATAATATATATTTTTTTAATACTGTATCCTAAAGTGTGGATAATTAAGCTATATATCACATGCTGAAGTACATTTCTGGAGTGTTAAAGATTAAAAGAAAAAATAACAAGAACCGTACAGAACCGAAAACCGTGACCCTAAAACCGTGATACAAACCGAACCGTGGGTTTTGTGAACCGTGCCACCCCTACTAACAACAGATGAGATTATTGAACCAGTAATAAGACTTTATAATAGAGCTCATAAGATCCATGTCAGGCTCCCAGGCTGGACTCACCACTGTACTGCACTATCTTTGTGTAATGCCTTGACATTTCAGAACTATAAAATAAGCCATGGGATAAACCTGCTTCATCAAATCTCAAATGGACACACTGTAACTGCTCTAACCGAATTGGTTCCAAAACTTAGCTCAAGGTCTGAGATCTTTTACAAATGGACTCTTGCCTTTACCGGCTTTTAGAAACTGTTATGGACAGAGATCTTTTTCTTATGTGCTTACAAAAACCTGGAATGAGATCCCACAGCACATCAGAAATATCACATCAAGAAGACTATTTAAGATAACATTTGCTCGCCATTTGATGGACCAGTATATCTGTGACCATTGAGATGGCTTTACAGCCCCTCATGCTGCCCAATTCTTGGTTTGTGTGTCTGTTGTTGTCTCTTGCTGTCTAGTGTGTGAGCTTTGCTGTGTATGCGGTTTTTATGTTCTGCAGAGCAGGAACCTGCTGAAAATCAGTTTTATACTGAGCCAGGCCCGATTGTCCTAAATCTTTTCCTGTTTTAAAAATAAAAATAAATAAATAATACTTTTATTGTCCTAAATCTTTTCCTGTTTTAAAAATAAAAATAAATAAATAATACTTTTAGTCTTAATTCCTCTAATCTCTACCAGTGGAGGAAGGAGGAACGTTTTTAATTGCATACAGTACTTTTATACTATTTTTAAATAATAATAGTAAGCAAAATGTACTAAACGTTACACATTGTCAACAGTGTTATAAGTAGGGGTGTAAATCTGACAGTTAAAGGGTTAGTAGGTGAACTAACCCTTTAATCACGATACGATATCGATTCTCTCAGCCAGCGATACGATATTTGCAAATACCTAAAAAAATTATACATTACGATTCGCTTCAGGGCTATATCGATCGATTAATCGATATTTAGATACTATGTGCCAAGTGTACTATGTGCCCAAGATGTGGAGTGTGTCAAAATAAAGGTACAGCATATCGATATTTTATGTGTGCATTGATCTATATCGATGTATTGTTACACCCCTAGTTATAATCATATAAATTATTGCTGGTGTAACATAACATTATAGACAGAATGAGCTGTTGAGCTGACAACAGTGGCTCAAGTATAGGTTTATCAAGCGACGAGAATACTTTTTGTGCGAAAAAACAAACAAAAATAACGACTTTATTCGACTATTCCTTTTCTTCCTTGTAGGCCTGAGACGAGAGTTCAAGAGATTTCCACGACGCATGCACGAGAATTGTGATCTTCTTCAACTCTACTTCAGTTCAATTCAATATATAAACTTATACTTGAGCCACTGTTGTCACGTAGAATATTTAAACATTTTCTTCATTGACTTTCTGGGCCGTCAAATTTCTATCCTTTAGGCAGCCTATGTAGCAGTGATCCAAAACATAATGTCAAAACATAACCAACAATATCAGATCACAGTTTTCTTTGTTCATTTAACTGTTATAAATCTATAACAGCAGACAAACAAAGTTTAAAGTAAAAACATAAGGGTCAATAGACCAACTAAAGCAAACACTGATCACCATAACGGTGGCTTACAATTTGTGATTTTCTCCTTCTGTGATTCTGCTTGTTAACACCAGGTGTCTTCAATAATGCTCAATCATCACTAAATTAATCACTTAATTATCTCATTACCTCTAACACTGTATCAGTGCTACTTTTCACACCCTGCTGGTGGTTCCCATATGAACACCGAGCGGTGTTAAATTTAACACCGGGGAATTTACTGTGCATCTTCAATCTGGGAGGATTTGATGAGAGAGCAACCCAACATCTGCCGCAGTGGCAGCAATGAGAGGGTATCTTGCAGAGACCTTGATTCCAAGAAATGAAAACCCACTGACCTGGTGGAAAGCACGGGAGACAGTATATGAGGGGTTAACAGCAGTAATGAAAAGGAGACTTTACATAGTAGCTACATCTGTGCCTTCAGAGAGAGTGTTTTCCAAAACAGGTCAGATTATTTCAGAAAGTCGAAACAGACTGAGTCCAAACAAAGTTAGGCAGATTGTTTTTCTGAATGCAAACCTACCCTTGTAATACAAGGCACCAAAGAGAAGGGTCAAATGACTAAGTTGCATAATTAGGTTACTTATGTATCTTTTATTGTCTTTTCACTGCACTGGTTTAAAACTGTTTTTGCATTTTTTTATTTTTTTGATAATGCAAGATGTCGTGTTTGTGTGCTGGTTTGGTTTATTCTTTGTCAGTTCTTTGTTTCTTTATATTTTCCTGAGTTTTGGATTACTTTTTCCCGTCTGCCTCAGTGGATTGTATTTGTGTTTGCTCTGATTACAAGTGCTTGACCTTCTGCCTGGTATGGACTATGACAAGCTAATTCATGATGCACCTCGAAGTTCGTTCATTGACTTTCTGGACTATGCATTATTGTGGAGCAGGTCCCAGTTTACTGTGGGAGTAGTAGATGGTGGTGCTTCGCCTAAACCTTTTTTGGGTCGGGACTACGTGAGACCAGCTTCGATGGCCACAGAGCTTGACCAGCAGTTTCCATCCGTGTCCACTCTAGTGCTGAATATCCCAGTGATTGCGACGTTAGCCAGAACTGTCATGTCAGAGCCGCCAGTCACTAGTATAATCACGTCAGAGCAGCCAACTGCCAGCACAACCTTGCCTGATTTTTCAGTGGTCAAGATCAACAATCCAAGGCCTCCTTTTGTGAAAGAAGCCTTTCAGTCTTCAGCCGTCATGGACACCATTCCTGTGTTCCCAGGTGTCGTTGACGCAGCGATTGAGGATGCCAAAGCTTTTTATCCACGTTGGGGCTTGATATCCAAGCTGGCAGATCTACCTCTGAGAATGGTCAGAACAGCAGGTTTATCAAAGCCGCTTTCATCGAATATTTCTGCTGACACTTCTCTAATCCCAGAGACTAACCCATCGTCCACTGTGCTTTCAGTGATGGCAGTGGCGCTGTGTTGTGTTTGGTCGACGTTTGTTGAAATCACTTTGAATATGACAGTTGCACATAATTAAGAGGGTGTTCCATGAATCTGTTCCTGCATTTCTTCCTGAACCAGTCCTAGTTTGCAGATCTTTCCCTGATTCGGTTCCTGAGCTCTACGTCAGCCCGCTGAGACAGCCCAGCCAGAGTCTCGTCCCACCAAGACAGCCCAGCCAGAGTCTCGTCCCACCAAGACAGCCCAGCCAGAGACCGTTCGTGCCTCATCTGCCCCTAATCCGGGGATTTACCCCAAATATTCTTTGGGGGGCCCAATGTCCCAGCCACGGCCGCCTGAAGGGTCCTCACCGCCGTGGCCGCCTGAGGGGTCTTCACCACCGTGGCCGCCTGAGGGGTCTTCACCACCGTGGCCGCCTGAGGGGTCTTCACCGTTTTTCCTGGACTTCATTTCCCAGAATCCTTTGCTCATTAGTAGTTTATATGTTTCAGCTGTGTCTTGCTTCATTTGATAATCACCCTGTCTATTTAAATGCCTTTTTCCTTCATTCAGTATGAAGTCTTGTTTGTGTGCTGGTTTGGTTTATTTTTTTGTCAGTATTTTGAGCAGTTCTTTGTTTCTTTATATTTTCCTGAGTTTTGGATTACTTTTTCCCGTCTGCCTCAGTGGATTGTATTTGTGTTTGCTCTGATTACAAGTGCTTGACCTTCTGCCTGGTATGGACTATGACAAGCTAATTCATGATGCACCTCGAAGTTCGTTCATTGACTTTCTGGACTATGCATTATTGTGGAGCAGGTCCCAGTTTACTGTGGGAGTAGTAGATGGTGGTGCTTCGCCTAAACCTTTTTTGGGTCGGGACTACGTGAGACCAGCTTCGATGGCCACAGAGCTTGACCAGCAGTTTCCATCCGTGTCCACTCTAGTGCTGAATATCCCAGTGATTGCGACGTTAGCCAGAACTGTCATGTCAGAGCCGCCAGTCACTAGTATAATCACGTCAGAGCAGCCAACTGCCAGCACAACCTTGCCTGATTTTTCAGTGGTCAAGATCAACAATCCAAGGCCTCCTTTTGTGAAAGAAGCCTTTCAGTCTTCAGCCGTCATGGACACCATTCCTGTGTTCCCAGGTGTCGTTGACGCAGCGATTGAGGATGCCAAAGCTTTTTATCCACGTTGGGGCTTGATATCCAAGCTGGCAGATCTACCTCTGAGAATGGTCAGAACAGCAGGTTTATCAAAGCCGCTTTCATCGAATATTTCTGCTGACACTTCTCTAATCCCAGAGACTAACCCATCGTCCACTGTGCTTTCAGTGATGGCAGTGGCGCTGTGTTGTGTTTGGTCGACGTTTGTTGAAATCACTTTGAATATGACAGTTGCACATAATTAAGAGGGTGTTCCATGAATCTGTTCCTGCATTTCTTCCTGAACCAGTCCTAGTTTGCAGATCTTTCCCTGATTCGGTTCCTGAGCTCTACGTCAGCCCGCTGAGACAGCCCAGCCAGAGTCTCGTCCCACCAAGACAGCCCAGCCAGAGTCTCGTCCCACCAAGACAGCCCAGCCAGAGACCGTTCGTGCCTCATCTGCCCCTAATCCGGGGATTTACCCCAAATATTCTTTGGGGGGCCCAATGTCCCAGCCACGGCCGCCTGAAGGGTCCTCACCGCCGTGGCCGCCTGAGGGGTCTTCACCACCGTGGCCGCCTGAGGGGTCTTCACCACCGTGGCCGCCTGAGGGGTCTTCACCGTTTTTCCTGGACTTCATTTCCCAGAATCCTTTGCTCATTAGTAGTTTATATGTTTCAGCTGTGTCTTGCTTCATTTGATAATCACCCTGTCTATTTAAATGCCTTTTTCCTTCATTCAGTATGAAGTCTTGTTTGTGTGCTGGTTTGGTTTATTTTTTTGTCAGTATTTTGAGCAGTTCTTTGTTTCTTTATATTTTCCTGAGTTTTGGATTACTTTTTCCCGTCTGCCTCAGTGGATTGTATTTGTGTTTGCTCTGATTACAAGTGCTTGACCTTCTGCCTGGTATGGACTATGACAAGCTAATTCATGATGCACCTCGAAGTTCGTTCATTGACTTTCTGGACTATGCATTATTGTGGAGCAGGTCCCAGTTTACTGTGGGAGTAGTAGATGGTGGTGCTTCGCCTAAACCTTTTTTGGGTCGGGACTACGTGAGACCAGCTTCGATGGCCACAGAGCTTGACCAGCAGTTTCCATCCGTGTCCACTCTAGTGCTGAATATCCCAGTGATTGCGACGTTAGCCAGAACTGTCATGTCAGAGCCGCCAGTCACTAGTATAATCACGTCAGAGCAGCCAACTGCCAGCACAACCTTGCCTGATTTTTCAGTGGTCAAGATCAACAATCCAAGGCCTCCTTTTGTGAAAGAAGCCTTTCAGTCTTCAGCCGTCATGGACACCATTCCTGTGTTCCCAGGTGTCGTTGACGCAGCGATTGAGGATGCCAAAGCTTTTTATCCACGTTGGGGCTTGATATCCAAGCTGGCAGATCTACCTCTGAGAATGGTCAGAACAGCAGGTTTATCAAAGCCGCTTTCATCGAATATTTCTGCTGACACTTCTCTAATCCCAGAGACTAACCCATCGTCCACTGTGCTTTCAGTGATGGCAGTGGCGCTGTGTTGTGTTTGGTCGACGTTTGTTGAAATCACTTTGAATATGACAGTTGCACATAATTAAGAGGGTGTTCCATGAATCTGTTCCTGCATTTCTTCCTGAACCAGTCCTAGTTTGCAGATCTTTCCCTGATTCGGTTCCTGAGCTCTACGTCAGCCCGCTGAGACAGCCCAGCCAGAGTCTCGTCCCACCAAGACAGCCCAGCCAGAGTCTCGTCCCACCAAGACAGCCCAGCCAGAGACCGTTCGTGCCTCATCTGCCCCTAATCCGGGGATTTACCCCAAATATTCTTTGGGGGGCCCAATGTCCCAGCCACGGCCGCCTGAAGGGTCCTCACCGCCGTGGCCGCCTGAGGGGTCTTCACCACCGTGGCCGCCTGAGGGGTCTTCACCACCGCGGCCGCCTGAGGGGTCTTCACCGTTTTTCCTGGACTTCATTTCCCAGAATCCTTTGCTCATTAGTAGTTTATATGTTTCAGCTGTGTCTTGCTTCATTTGATAATCACCCTGTCTATTTAAATGCCTTTTTCCTTCATTCAGTATGAAGTCTTGTTTGTGTGCTGGTTTGGTTTATTTTTTTGTCAGTATTTTGAGCAGTTCTTTGTTTCTTTATATTTTCCTGAGTTTTGGATTACTTGTTCCCGTCTGCCTCAGTGGATTGTATTTGTGTTTGCTCTGATTACAAGTGCTTGACCCTCTGCCTGGTATGGACTATGACTTTGGATTATATTTGTTAATAAACTGCGTTTAAATTCTCACTCTCTGCTGAATGCTGTCTTACCACCACAACCAAATCATTATAACACCATTTACTTAGCCATCAACAGCATCTTCAACTAAAACAATGCATATTTAAGACAAGATTTTTCAAGAATATGATAATACAGTAATTATGTTATAAACATTTCCAATATGTTTTATTTTGTAACCCTTTTTGGTTTGCAACAAAATAATAAAGTAGCATGTATTTCATCTGGGGAAAATAATTAGGCTACACACATGCTCAGTATCTCCAGCTCATCGGTTCTCAGTATGTCGGACGCGTCCGAAAGAAACAGTTTTCGGTCAGTGAGTGTACTGGTGATTCGATTTCGAGAAACGTGAGGTGGTGCGGGGGCTACACCGAGCGCTAGGGCTGAACGATTATGGAAAATAATCTAATTGCGATTTTTTTTTTTTAACCAATATTGCGATTGAGATTTAATATGCGATTTAAAAAAAAGTTCTTTACCTTCTGTATTAGTCGACAAAGACAAGCAATAAATCATTGTACAGTAGTGATGGGAATCTTTAGGCAGCTCATGATCCGATCTACTTTTTTTAAATAATTAATCTTAACACTTAAAATATGTATTTAATTACATGTGTACAAACACATACTTTAAAAATAATTATAAAAAACACATTTAATTAAAATTAAACCAATGTTAAGAATTTTAAATAGGCTTTATAAAATAATATATCTTCAAAATATAAAAGCTAGTAAATAACGAGAAAAAAGGCATTACAAGCAATAAAGAAAGAGTGGTCTCAGTATTTAAAAGTAGGCTGTCTGAATGTTTTTCATTCAAGAGCTGGAGTGATCTTCCCCCTCAGTTTAGATACGATAAGCTGCATTCACACACTAATGCACATGTAGCATGTATAAGTGCTGCAATTATAGATATATCAATAGTAGACCAGTATCAGAAAATCTTGGTTCAGCTCAAAGAGGAAAAGGTGAAGTTCAATGAACACACAAACTCATTGCTGCAGTGCAGTTGTGAATTGTATTACGTCAATATAGACAATTAACAATAGTCAAGTCAAGTCAAGTCACATTTATTTATATAGCGCTTTTCACAATACAGATTGTATCAAAGCAGCTTCACACTGATAACATGAAAGTAGCACGACAACACAGATCAACAACATTGCTAAACACTAAATAACCCCAACTGAGCAAGCTCAAAGCAAGCCAAAAGCAAGGCGACAATAGACAACAATACAATATTTACATGTGCACCTAGGTAGTATTCAGTTCAAAGTTATTAATGAGCATACAACAGTCAGCACTCTACTCAATAGGCAGTACTTGAAGTACTGAAGCAGTTACAACACACAAACAATCTGTAAAACAGGAGTCACTTGAGTCCATAATGAAATGGTCCATGAAATCAGTTCAATAAATATGGTCTGAAAGTGTGTGCAGATGTAAAATGTCCAAAGGTGTGTGCAGATGTTTCAATTAAGCAGCTGCAGCGCCTCCTACTACATCGGCAGATGCATAAACTCCACAGAATCAGTTCGGGCCTAGCGGCTCGCCATCCATACACGGAACCTGGCCAGTTCCTGTATCATTAAGTCACTCAAACAACAGTCAACTGAATAGTAGAGGCATCTGCAGCAGCTCAACACTCGCGACTCACTCGCGGCTCACACACACACACACACACCAAACCGGGTCGCGGCCATATTTAAAGGAAAATGACGCAACTCTGTGTCAAATCTCGCGATACTGACAAAAAGTTTCGCGACAATGCGCACACAGTGCGGAGCCGCGAGAAGGAGGAAACAAGGCAGAAAACACCTGGGTTACACCCTCCCCCCTCAAATCATGCACGTCCTCGTTGCATAAGGACTGCAAAAACATTACAGTTTAGGGACAGAGTCTGCTGCAGCAGCTTGACTTAAGGCCTCTGTATAAACATTAGACAAACTCTGGAAAAGAGTTTGAACAACTGAAATTAATGGATTACCCAACACTGCATATTGAAGACGTTGAATGGGTTGACGCTGCCGACCTGAACGTCTAGGTACTACGTCAGATACCACTATTTCATTTGGGGCAGTAGCAGAACCCCCAGATGCCTCAGATTGGACCGGCTCACAAGCTTCACCCTCAGGGTCCAAAAGCACTTCAGCTTCAGGCACATTGACAGGTGTCTCTCCCATGAGAAATCCCAATCCTTCTCCCTCAGGTAACCCCATCTCTCTGGTAACATGGTCGCTTATTGGGTCAAGTACAGGATTTTCAAGTTCTCTTACTTCAGCCTCTTTCACAGGAGCTTCTACCCCACAGCTGGACGTAGATGAAGCTTCACCAGTGATTGGGTCGGTAATTCCAACCCCACTATGTCATCAGTCATTGGTTCGTATACACATCCACTCACTCTTTCCACACTAAACTTCATTGGAAACTGAGGACGACTCCTAAAGATGGAAAGATCAGCATCCTCTGTATCCTCATCCTGAAAGATGTCAACTTGGTCAGTGCGGTTGTGACTCTGGCTACGAGTATGGGGTTTTTGATCAGGAAGATCTTCTGGAAAATCCTCTGTAACAGAAGCCGATAGGAAGCCACAGGGCAAGAGAAGATCACGATGAAGCGTACGGTTAGGTCCTCCCTTGCTCTCTGGTCTTACGACGTAAACTGGAAGATCCCCGGCACGTTCCACAACCACATACACTTCTTGTTCCCACTTGTCTTCGAGCTTGTGTTTCCCTCGAATTCTAACATTCCGAACAAGGACTCTGTCACCAACATCTAAGCTTGCAGGTTTTACTCTCTGATCGAACCGACTTTTGTTCCTTTTAGCTGACTTCTGAGCATTCTGGCATGTAAGCTTGTAGCTCTCCTCGAGACGTGATCTTAAATCTTTCACATACTGGGAGTACGAAGGAGATGGAGAATCACGGACTGGTAACCCGAAAGCCAAGTCAACCGGGAGCCGAGGTGATCGTCCAAACAGGAGTTCATAAGGTGTGAACCCTGTCACTTCATTCCGCGTACAGTTATACGCATGGACAAGAGGTTTAACATACTCTCTCCACTTAGTCTTCTGTTTGCTCTCGAGAGTACCCAGCATGTTTAACAGCGTCCGGTTAAAGCGCTCAACAGGGTTGCCCCTGGGATGGTATGGAGTGGTCCGAGTTTTCTTAATACCAGCTACATCGCAGAGCTCTTTAATCAGCTTAGACTCAAAGTCTGGCCCCTGGTCAGAATGTAAACGTTCTGGAAAACCATAGCAAACCATGAAGTCATTCCACAGACACTTCGCCACAGTTTTGGCCTTCTGGTTAGCAGTTGGAATGGCGACTGCAAATTTGGTGAAGTGATCAGTAAGTACCAAGATGTTCTTCGTGTTGCTACTGTCCACTCAAGGGATATAATATTTCAGGAAGAGTCTTACGTCTTACACACCGACCACAGGTTTTAATGAAGTTCTCGACATTAGCGGCCATTTTTGGCCAGAAGAACCGCTGCCGGACCAAATCCAAGGTTCGCTCTATGCCCATGTGTCCCATGTCACTATGGAGACTCTTCAGGATGGTAGGACGCAACACTGGGGGCAGAACAAGCTGAAGGACAAGTTTATCTTCGTCCTGTCTTCTTCTGTATAAAACTCCATCTTCCAGCTGTAACCGATTCCACTCCCTTAACAACAATGGAAGCTCAGGAAGTTCCTCTCGAACCGTGGAAGAAACCTTTACTCCTGTCTCAAGTTGGTAAATTACTTCTCGAATTGCTGGATCGGCACGCTGCTCTTCTTTCAGGTCAGTGTGTGTCAGAGGGGAAATAACAGGAAGGCCATGTGACTCTTCCTCTGCAAAACAGTCAGGAATAATATTAGCATGGATTGAAAGAGACTCAACTCAAGTCACATCAAGTTGATTGTAGTCAGCAAAACAGCAGGATCTAATAAGACTGCTCTGACAAATAGCAGCCACAATGTCAGGGGAAATTTGTGCAACTTCACCGGGGCCACACAGTTGCTCTGCAAGGTGATTCACAAGTTCCCATTCTTCACAGCTTGTAGCCCTATCTGGGACTTCTCCATGATAACGTCTGGACAGGGCATCGGCATCAAAGTTGTGTTTACCAGCACGGTACTGCATCTTAAAGGAATACGTAGACAGTGCAGCTAGCCACCGGTGGCTTGTGGCATCCAATTTTGCTGAGGTCAATACGTATGTAAGTGGATTGTTATCCGTAACAACTGTAAAGTCAGCACCATAGAGGTAATCATGGAATTTCTCTGTGACACTCCATTTTAAAGCCAGAAACTCAAGTTTGTGTGCCGGATATCGAGATTCACTCTGAGATAGGCCTCGGCTAGCATAGGCGATAACCCGGAGTTGATCATTCTGTTCTTGGTATAGAACGGCTCCCAATCCGAGTATACTGGCATCCGTGTGAAGGATATAGGGCAACTTCGGATTGGCAAACCCAAGGACAGGAGAAGATGTAAGCTTAGAATTTAAAAATTAAAAGAAAAGGCTTAATAAACTATTGCATAGATAGATACTGTATAATTATAACTGTAATAATACACTATGCATCGATATGTATTTCCTTTGTGCTTTGAACTTTTCAATGCGTAACTTAGTCTAAACCAGGCACGTGCACACATAGACCTCAAAGGGGGCTAGAGCACCTGCCCTTTTTATTCCTGGAGAGAAAGTGCCCTTTTTTCTGGGGTGCTTTTTTATTTTATTTTTTAAGACAATACATATAACTATTTGCGCACAGTTTCCCTGTCAAACAAGTATGGGTTAATGCCCGACGAGGTGTCCATTGTCAGGTTTTAATGGACGACGGCGAGGCGTGAACCGGCCAACGCGCAGCGGAGGTCCATTAAAGCGGAGGTCCATTACGCTTCCGCCGAAGTCCATTAAAACCTGACAATGGACACCTCGAAGGGCATTAACCCGCTTATACCATGGTCACTTGTCACGCTGAATTCGTTTTATCATGAGGATTTATTAATTCAAAATCACACAGGCAAAGTGCTCACTCTTATCTCGCTGGATGCATACTGAACTCTGAACTCTTCAGAGCTATATCGTATTACTGACATGTGACATGGCCAATAAGAACACAAGATATTATGTCTATGGCATATGATTGGTTCTTAGCAGAATGTAAGAATACTACATAACTAACGTTAGATGTTTGTTTTGATAGAGCAAATTGTTAATGGATACTTTGACTGCCTGTTGCTATGGTTACTCACAGCTGTTGTGGGCAGCGCATTTATTTATTCATTTCGAATGGTAAACAGGCAGTTTCACCAGAACTACTTTACTAGGGGTCGTCTATCACTTTTTAACGGACACCCTGCAGCCAATCAGAATCGAGTATTCACCCAGACCATGGTATAAAACATTTTTAAAACATTAGCTGCTAGTTTATATTTTAATTAGGCTAAATCAAGTTTTTACAAATAATAACTCGCCTGGTTTATTTAGCAACCGGAGATATTTATAGTCCGCTCAGCTTGTAACCTTCAGGTTCAAAAATGCATTTTTCTTTTCATGAAACACAAAGGTAGGCATAGTTTTGTTTTGTTTTTATTACACATAAAACGATTAATCAAACAGGCTTCTTAGGCTTGAAACGCTGTACTCTCCTCCTGCCTTGATTGTCTGGACTGCTGCGTAAAACTCCTGCAGGGTCTCATTCAGAGCAGCAGCGGTGTCATTGATCAGATTTCATCTGATCGTTCTGAAGCGCCGATCAGTGTAAACGCGTCACCTCTAGTGAGCTTGCGCTGCCGTTTGGACTTTGAGCCGACCGGATAAACAGTCCGTGAGGCGCACGCATCAAATGAGTTTCGTTGTGCTTTTGCCACAAACTTTATCGAACTCTATATTGATATAGAGTATTGACGATTTTGACTCGAACTTGATATCGTTTTATCATGAAAAATTGTATAGTGATAATGAATGAATGAGCATATAATCGTCTTTATTCAGGACACATACACAAGATGGTCCATAGCCCTATACATATACCATAATATTACAAACCCAATTCCATAAAAGTTGGGACACTGTACAAATTGTGAATAAAAACCAACATGACATCATGACTTTTGCGTAAACATATACGCCACTTTCGCGCCAGGTGGCGTGTTATCTCTACGCATTTTGAGCTATCCGCGTGTATCCGCGTGTATGCGTGTATGTCTACGCCATTAACGTCCGCTTCATTCCGCGTGTCCGAACACGCAGTCAAATCTCCAGTCATAAATGCCATTAACCCCCGTGATGGTTAAGTTTAGGGATGGGGTTGAGGTAAGTCATATCTTTTTCTTTCCTAGGATGGTAAGGGAACAGTCATAAATGCCATTAACCCCAGTGACAGTTAGGTTTAGGGACGGGGTTGAGGTAAGTCATATATTTATATAACGTTAAGTCAGCGGCGTTCATAAACACGCTGAAAGGCGATTATGCGTCTTCATAGCACGCCAAAAATGGAAATACGAATTGGCGTGTCATACACACGCTACTTCATGAGATCAGTCTGATAAAAACAGAATGCAATGATGTGGAAGTTTCAAATTTCAATATTATATTTAGAATACAACATAGATGACTTATCAAATGTTTAAACTGAGAAAATGCATAATTTTAAGGGGAAAATAAGTTGATTTTAAATTTCATGGCATCAACACATCTCAACAAAGTTGGGACAAGGCCATTTTTACCACTGTGTGGCATCCCCTCTTCTTTTAATAACAGTCTGCAAACGTCTGGGGACTGAGGAGACAAGTTGCTCAAGTTTAGGAATAGGAATGTTGTCCCATTCTTGTCTAATAAAGGCTTCTAGCTGCTCAACTGTCTTAGGTCTTCTTTGTTGCATCTTCCTCTTTATGATGCGCCAAATGTTTTCTATGGGTGAAAGATCTGGACTGCAGGCTGGCCATTTCAGTACCCGGATCCATGATGTTGTAATTGATGCAGTATGTGGTTTGGCATTGTCTTGTTGGAAAATACAAGGTCTTCCCTGAAAGAGACGATGTCTGGATGGGAGCATATGTTGTTCTAGAACTTGGATATACCTTTCAGCATTAATGGTGCCTTTCCAGATGTGTAAGCTGCCCATGCCACACACACTCATGCAACCCCATACCATCAGAGATGCAGGCTTCTGAACTGAGCGCTGATAACAACTTGGGTTGTCCTTGTCCTCTTTAGTCCGGATGACATGGCCTCCCAGTTTTCCAAAAAGAACTTCTATTTTGATTCGTCTGACCACAGAACAGTTTTCCACTTTGCTAGAGTCCACTTTAAATGAACCTTGGCCCAGAGAAAACGCCTGCGCTTCTGGTTCCCATTTAGATATGGCTTCTTTTTTGACCTATAGAGCTTTAGCCGGCAACGGTGAATGGCACGGTGGATTGTGTTCACTGACAATGTTTTCTGGAAGTATTCTTGAGCCCATGTTGCGATTTCCATTACAGTAGCATTCCTGTGTGTGATGCAGAGCCTTCTAAGGGCCCGAAGATCACGGGCATTCAGTATGGTTTCCCGGCCTTGACCCTTATGCACAGAGATTGTTCCAGATTCTCTGAATCTTTGGATGATATTATGCACTGTTGATGATGATAACTTCAAACTCTTTGCAATTTTTCTCTGAGAAACTCCTTTCTGATATTGCTCCACTATTTTTTGCCTCAGCATTGGGGGAATTGGTGATCCTTTGCCCATCTTGACTTCTGAGAGACACTGCCACTCTGAGAGGCTCTTTTTATACCCAATCATGTTGCCAATTGACCTAATAAGTTGCAAATTGGTCCTCCAGCTGTTCCTTATATGTACATTTAACTTTTCTGGCCTCTTATTGCTACCTGTCCCAACTTTTTTGGAATTTGTAGCTCTCATGAAATCCAAAAGGAGCCAATATTTGGCATGGCAATTCAAAATGTCTCACTTTCAACATTTAATATGTCATCTATGTTGTATTCTAAATATAATATTGAAATTTGAAACTTCCACATCATTGCATTCTGTTTTTATTCACAATTTGTACAGTGTCCCAACTTTTATGGAATTGGGTTTGTATGTTATAAAAAAATAAATAAAAGTTATTTTATTTTCTATTAAATACATTTTAACATTTTTTTTTTATAAAAGTATGACAATTTCAAACTTTGCCTCCAAATGACCAAAATCAATTTTATTTTTTACATATTTACATAATATTATACATCTGTATCCTTGCTTATCATTATTGTTCAAAATTGAACACTTTAATTTGAGCTACCTACTGAGAATAATATAATCAGAAATGTAGCCAGTTGTCTTAAGCAGTTCTCATACACTATGGAGGCTCTGACCCCTATGATGTCATCTTCACAAAGGACATTCAGAGATTCTTGGAAAACAAGGTCATTATCCCGAGTAAAAGGCTCATCAAGAGGGTCTTCATGTGCAGGCATATCATGCACAGTCTCATCGATTCCAATAACAGGAAGTCCATCGATAGAGTGTGCATTCTTCAGTGCTCCACCCAAATCTGTAGTAAACAGACAACACAAAACAATTGCAAACAGAGAATGACAAACAACACACCGTATCAAAGTTGGTGGAAGATGCTCTTCATCCGAGCTGAAACCATTCTGCCCATCATCTCTTTCAAGGGAGTAAGGGGAAGCTTCATCTGCCCAATCAATTCTGTACATAATGACAACTTCCAGTTTAAAAAAAAAAATTCTCAAGTAATTTACATGAAATATGATAAATTTAATTAAATACTTACACACTGTTCATTGGGTCATTGAAAACACCTCCAATTGCTCCTCCAAAATGCTCATGTCGTGTAATCTGGGAAAAAAAGAAATACATGTTAAGAACATTTGGAGAAAAGCAATACATGGCTAAAATATTAACATGTAATGATGTGTACATGTTACCTTACCTTCAAGGCCCTGAATTTCAGTGGCTTCTACAGTGACATCAAGATGCTCATCTCTGTAAATAATTAACAAAGAAAGTTGTGTATATCCCACATATGCACATTCAACACTGGATATAGGGCAAATATAAATTGAAAATAATCAATAATCATAATAATCATGTTTATAATCAAAGATATTAGGACAAAATTAATACATCATAATGCATGTTTTACCTGTCTGTTCCACTGGAAGCACCTATACTGGACAATGCTGTAGCTGGGACTTGAAAAGGTTTTATCTTCAAGGGAGTTGATGTTGTAGGACCTGTCTCGTACCTGGAGAAACAACAGCAGCATCAGTAAATGAAGTGCTACATGACACAGTCGTAGACGACTGTAATACATTACTGTATTGTAATTCACAATGTGTAACATCTTGTTATGGTTTGCTCATCGGGCCTTATAAACATGTTTATAAGGATGTTTATAAGGGCCTTATAAACCTTATAAACATCCCCAAAAATATGACATCTAGTGCAAGTATGATCACCGACAGACAACATAGCAAACGTAAGCCAAGCGTGTGTAACATTATCATTGTTTCTATACAACAGTCCATTATAAAACCACATCATAGATAATGTTTACAAATCCATAGTCAGGTAAGGATCAAGGTCATTAATAATGGTCAGTAATATAATTATACTAATCAGCTAATTGTCTCACGAACGTATCCAGCAAATTTTCTTCCCACATAGCAAAACACATAATACAGGTAACGTTATGGAGATGAACAGAGTTAACGTTACATGAAACAATCTAACTACATATTTTACTATACTAAAACACGGTCTCTATGACTAGCTATGTCTAGGTATTGCTCACATTATCAAACAACAGTTTTAATTTTGATAGTTAAAGTTTGGATATCTTACCTGTCCAGCAGAAAACAGGCAACCTCGGCGTCGCTATGAAAGCCCTTTTCCCTCATAAGACCCTTCCATCTGGGAAAAGCCACACAGATGTTGATCCGCGATTCTGCCTTATTTTTCTAGCTTCATCATACTTTCTCTTTTTTGAAGCAGATTTACCTGATTTCGGATACCTGAACAATAAGTGTGGTGTGGTCCGTCTTTCTTCCAGAAATTCTGCCGCGTCTTTTTCTGCTGCTTCCTATTCCGGTTATATACGAAACGCGTTCTATGACGATGTTTGTCTGCTGTCGGCTACGGTAGAAATATGACGTCACAACATGGCTACCTTCATAGAAGGGGATTCCCGCGCCTATGGAGACATAAATGACTAATTCTAACGTAATATAAACTTTACGGTTCATTAAGTAAGGTCTTTATACACCACTAAACACATAGTTATGGATTTTATATTGCATTTCTGTCAATAGATCCACAGAAATATTACACATTGCACCTTTAATTGTTTATAAACAAGTTTTTCCTGTGTCACTGTCGCTTGCAAAAATGAAACTGACAATGCTAATCCGCAGTAGTGAACGCACCAGAGAGAAATGCACATTTCAGTGATATGCTTTTTTTTCAAAAGCTGCTGATAAAACCCAGTTATTTTGATAACATATTAATGCAAACTGCACTTACCAAACATTGTTATGTTGTTTTGATTGATACTGTGAAGCTGCTTTGAAACAATCTGTATTGTGAGAGCACTATATAAGTATAATTGACTTGACTAAAATATAATTTAAAATAATATAAATCTCTCAATTAATTTGCTTATCCAAATGTTTTTCCTGTAATTAATTAATTAATTAATTAATTATGTACTTTAATTATGACATTATTTTCTTCATGACAGATCACCAAACTGAAAGCAACAGTCCAGAAATGGACATTTCAAACACAACGGTCACAATAAATGAAAACGATTGTGAACTGAAGACCTGCTGGCTGGCAGACACACCTGGAGTAATTGCCCTGTCATTATGGGACGCACAGATCGAACTTGTAGAAGCAGGCAAGTCCTACAGTTTCACAAATTTGGCCACCAGGAAATTTTGTGATAACACCACACTCACCACTACACGCACATCAACATTTACACCAATACTCAAAAAAATATACCAGAACCTGCTACAACTCATGACATACAAACACCTCCGCCCACACTACACACAATTTCCACGGAGATCACGGGTGCAGCAATAACAGTCAAAAAGCAATGCCCAAAATGTCATAACCCCCAACATACCTTATCCTCAAAGGACAATTTCCACAGGTGCAGTACTTGCAAAATATTACGAAAAGGAACAAGTTACATTGCTAGATGCAGTGGATTTGTCACTATTCAACTAAACAGTCAAGAAACATCCCTATCAATTACAAATTCCCTACTCACACAATTTATAAATCAAGAAAAAGATGTCAGCACTATGGACAACCAAGACATTGAAGAGTACTTCATGACATACGGTCCACTCACCCTCACATTTACTGACAATAACCAATTAGTACACATTCAAACACCAAAACAAAAGACAGAAGAAATCAACAACAGTGACGAGGAACTGTGTGCAATAATAGTAGATGTCCCAAAAGATCACATTCCAGTCACTGAACAGAGAAGTATCCTGCCACCACAAAAGTCTACACATGAGAACATTGTAAAAAAAAAAAAAAAAAAAACAGTCTAACAGCACACACACACACACACACACTACATTACATACTTATAAACAATTACATTACATTTACTTTTTTCCCTACATTTATATTTCAGCAAAAAAAAAAAAAAAACATGTTCAAAAAACTATTGTTTTCTATTTGTAAAAAAAAGTTACAGTACAATGTTACATGTTTGCAAAGCTGTTTTTTTTTACATATTGTCACGATACACTTAACAAAAGTGAAGGGAAGGACTCAAGTGCAGTGAAGGGATGATTTATTAACAAAATAAAACAAAACACAAAGCAAAAACCCACGAGGGGGAAAACATACTCAACAAAACATAAAACTGAACTTGAACTGAAATACCATACACTGACCATGAATAACACCAGGGAACAGGGGAGACATACGACAAAGATCCAACACAGACTGCAAACATGAAGGAACTTAAATAGGGAACAAATCAAGAGGGAACAGGTGGGAGAACTCAAACACTAATCAGGTAACGAGGGGGAGGATCAAACAATGCTCAACATAACAAAACCACCCATGTGCTAACACGACAGGACAGACACGTGACACTACCCCCCCTCAACGGAGCGGCTACCAGACGCTCCATCAGACTGGACGGGAGGGACAGACCAGGGCGGGACGGGAGGAACGGACCAGGGCGGGGCGGGGGGGACTGAGACATCAGGCGACCGGGGCGGAACAGAAAGTCCATAGGGCGGTGAGGGAGAAACACAGAGTTCATTGGGCAGTGAAGGAAAAACACAGAGTCCATCGGGTGGCCAGGGCTGTGAAGACCCCTCGGGCGGCCAGGCCGGTGAAGACCCCTCGGGCGGCCAGGGCGGTGAAGACCCCTCGGGCGGCCAGGATGGAGCAGATCTTTCAGGTGGCCAGGGCGGTGAAAACCCCTCGGGTGGCCAGGGCGGTGCAGACCCCTCAGGCGGCCAGGGCGGCGAAGAGCCCTCGGGCAGCCAGGGCAGTGAAGACCCCTCGGGCGGCCAGGACGGAGCAGATCCCTCAGGACCAGACACCGGCTCGGGAACAGGCGCTGGCTCTGCCTCCGGCTCGGGAACAGGCGCCGGCTCAGGAACTGACACTAAAACAGACACAGTCACAAGAACAGACACAAACACAGACAAAAACGCTGGGTCCTGTACCAACATGAGCTCCGGCTCAGGGACAGGCACCGGCTCAGGGACAGGCACCGGCTCAGGGACAGGCACCGGCTCAGGGACCGGCTCAGGCTCAGGGACCGGCTCAGGCTCAGGGACCGGCTCAGGGACAGGCACCGGCTCAGGGACCGGCTCAGGCTCAGGGACCGGCTCAGGGACAGGCACCGGCTCAGGGACAGGCACCGGCTCAGGCTCAGGGACCGGCTCAGGGACAGGCACCGGCTCAGGGGCTCCAGATAGTCCCAGCTCAGGCAGGCAGACGGGACAGGAGCATTATCACACTGGACAGACGGGACGTGAACCGACTCTCGCTGGGCAGACGGGACGTGAACAGTCTCTCGCTGGACAGACGGGACGTGAACAGTCTCTCGCTGGGCAGACGGGACGTGAACAGTCTCTCGCTGGACAGACGGGATGTGAGCAGTCTCTCGCTTGACAGACGGGACGTGAGCAGTCTCTCGCTGGACAGACGGGATGTGAGCAGTCTCTCGCTGGACAGACGGGATGTGAGCAGTCTCTCGCTGGGCAGACGGGACGTGAACAGTCTCTCGCTGGGCAGACGGGACGTGAACAGTCTCTCGCTGGACAGACAGGATGTGAGCAGTCTCTCGCTGGACAGACGGGACGTGAGCAGTCTCTCGCTGGACAGACGGGATGTGAGCAGTCTCTCGCTGGACAGACGGGACGTGAACAGTCTCTCGCTGGGCAGACGGGCATTTCCTCCTCCTTCTCCGTCCGTGACGGCGAGAAGTGGGTCCTGAACTGTCCCTATAGATGGGCGAAAATTGACTTGACCCAAATGAGGCGATGAAGTAGTCCGGGCAATCCAAATAGTCGTCATCGTAATCCAGATTTCCCCAGTCAAAGTCCTCATCCTCCATCCTGCTAAGTCCTCAAGTTGGTTGGATCTTTCTGTCACGATACACTTAACAAAAGTGAAGGGAAGGACTCAAGTGCAGTGAAGGGATAACACGACAGGACAGACACGTGACACATATTTGTTTAATAAATGCATCAATGTTCAGATGTATTGTTCCAGTGTATTATGTTCAATAAATAAAGATGTATGTAAACAAAAAAACAGATTTAACCAATTTTGTTTAAAGATATCTGATACAATTTACATGATTACTCATGTCATGTACTTGATGTTTAAGTACATTTGTTTACTGCTCTTTGAAAACAAAACAGTTAAACAAACCCAGCCAACACAGTCATGTGGGGCCCACATTGGTTTGACCTGGGCTGTCTAACTGGGACCCAGCCAGTTTTGTCCAAGGTTTCCATGGTGGCCCCAGATGGGTTTGCCCAGATGAAATGAACACTGCTCAGTGTGCACACTACAGGCTGTTAAATGTAACACTGAATCAGTGTTGGAGTTAATGAAATAATTAATTGATTGAATAATGATTGATCATTATTGATGAACACCTGATTTTAATAAGCAGAATCACTGAAGACAAGAGAAACACAAGAACTACTTGCAGCCTCAGCCTTAAATGAAATCAACTGAAGATACAGTACATTAAATCTCTTAACATCTGATTACACAACTCCACAAACAGCATTACCAGCTTCACTTATTACTAACCAGATTTTCTTTATTTCTGGTAGACGTCTACAAAAGTTCTTATTGAAAATTAACTGAGGTTAAGATGTTGATTATTTATTGAAAATAATAGTTTGGTTTGATGTCACCATTATAGTGATCAGTGTTTGCTTTAGTTGGGCTCTTGACTTTTTAACATTAGCTTCTCTCTGCTCAGTTGGATCTGATTGTTATGTTGAGAACAGCAAAAGAAAATGCAATCAGATGTTATAAACTGATTGATGAGTAGAATATAATCAAGTAGTGGCTTAAAGTGTCTTGCAAAAGTATTCGGCCCCCTTGATTTTTTCGACCTTTTGCCACATTTCAGGCTGCAAACATAAAGATATAAAACTGTAATTTTTTGTGAAGAATCAACAACAGGTGGAACAAAATCATGAAGTGGAACGAAATTTATTGGATATTTCAAACTTTTTTGAACAAATGAAAAACTGAAAAATTGGGTGAGCAAAATTATTCAGCCCCTTTACTTTTAGTGCAGCAAACTCTCTCCAGAAGTTCAGTGAGGATCTCTGAATGATCCAATGTTGACCTAAATGACTAATGATGATAAATAGAATCCACCTGTGTGTAATAAAGTCTCTGTATAAATGCACCTGCTCTGTGATAGTCTCAGAGGTCCGTTTAAAGCACAGAGAGCATCATGAAGAACAAGGAACACACCAGGCAGGTCCGAAATACTGTTGTGGAGAAGTTTAAAGCTGGATCTGGATACAGAAAGATTTCCCAAGCTTTAAACATCGCAAGGAGCACTGTGCAAGCAATAATATTGAAATGGAAGGAGTATCAGACCACTGCAAATCTACCAAGATCCGGCCGTCCCTCTAAACTTTCAGCTCAAAAAAAGAAGAAGACTAATCAGAGATGCAGCCAAGAGGCCCATGATCACTCTGGATGAGCTGCAGAGATCTACAGCTGAGGTGGGAGACTCTGTCCATAGGACAACAATCAGTCGTATACTGCACAAATCTGGCCTTTATGGAAGAGTGGCAAGAAGAAAGCCATTTCTTAAAGAGATCCATAAAAAGTGTCGTTTAAAGTTTGCTACAAGCCACCTGGGAGACACACCAAACATGTGGAAGAAGGTGCTCTGGTCAGATGAAACCAAAATCGAACTTTTTGGCAACAATGCAAAACGTTATGTTTGGCGTAAAAGAAACACTGCTCATCACCCTGAACACACCATCCCCACTGTCAAACATGGTGGTGGCAGCATCATGGTTTGGGCCTGCTTTTCTTCAGCAGGGACAGGGAAGATGGTTAAAATTGATGGGAAGATGGATGGAGCCAAATAGAGGACCATTCTGGAAGAAAACCTGATGGAGTCTGCAAAAGACCTGAGACTGGGACGGAGATTTGTCTTCCAACAAGACAATGATCCAAAACATAAAGCAAAATCTACAATGGAATGGTTCACAAATAAACATATCCAAGTGTTAGAATGGCCAAGTCAAAGTCCAGACCTGAATCCAATCGAGAATCTGTGGAAAGAACTGAAAACTGCTGTTCACAAACGCTCTCCATCCAACCTCACTGAGCTCGAGCTGTTTTGCAAGGAGGAATGGGCAAAAATTTCAGTCTCTCGATGTGCAAAACTGATTGAGACATACCCCAAGCGACTTACAGCTGTAATCGCAGCAAAAGGTGGCGCTACAAAGTATTAACTTAAGGGGGCTGAATAATTTTGCTCGCCCAAGTTTTCAGTTTTTTATTTGTTAAAAAAGTTTGAAATATCCAATAAATTTCGTTCCACTTCATGATTGTGTCCCACCTGTTGTTGATTCTTCACAAAAAATTAAAGTTTTATATCTTTATGTTTGCAGCCTGAAATGTGGCAAAAGGTCGGAAAAAATCAAGGGGGCCGAATACTTTCGCAAGGCACTGTACATGCACGAAATTTGGTGGGGACGTGTATCATATCAAGATGCACAAAAAAGCCTCAAGAACCCATACCCTAAACTCGACAGGAGGTCCGCCATTTTGAATTTGGCGGCCATTTTTGGACGATTTACACACTCCGTACTTTAACGAACTCCTCCTAGGGCTTTAGTCGGATCGACTTCAAATTTCTGCTGTGCCTTCTAAAGGCATTGACGATGTAAAGTTGTGCTATCTGCGCGTTTTTGTCGATGGGCGTGTCCGTGGCGTCGATGATTCGCCATGAAACAGGAAGTTGTAGTAACTTGGCTGTAAATGCCCAGATCTGCACCAAATTTTAAAACAAAAATTGAAAATATGATTCCAATCATATTCATTTTTAATAATAATCATCCAAATAACCAACATTAAAAATAAAAATCAGCCACCATTAGCGTTTTTGGTCATTTTCACAATATCTGAACATGTCAAAAGAAAGAACCGATCATGTGCTTTAAAAAAAAACAGTTCTATTATAGGCCTAGCTTTATGCATCCTTTTTTATCAACACTCGAATGTTGGTAAGTTTCATAAAAAGCAACATGAGCAAAAAGCTGAGAAAATTGCATTTATCAAAGACTACATCTAGATCCGATTCTGGTGTGGGTTTCCCGTACAACTAACTTATGCTGCCCTACAAAGGCAAAGTGCAGCAACTAACGTTACGCAAACAAAGAACAAACTCCATCCACTACGGGTTTTACAGTCTCACGCACAGGAAAAACGGACGATTTTAAAAGATAATCTTGTTTTATTTTTTTATATAAAAAACTGCTCCGTGTCCGATTTTAAAAGATAAGTTAATCTTATTTTTTCTTTTTATGTATCACAAACGTCTGAATTTATAATACTCAATGTAATGGCTTGGAAAGTATTCTAGCACTACACGTTTAATTCATTTTCCAGCTGCCTTTGCACCCAGGTAAAAAGAACAATTATACAAATTCTACTAACACTTTTAGTTTGCTAACAAAAATATCGTTGTCATTGAACTATGCTGTTAATGACCGACTTGCGACCATAGTTGGCCAACGATGCTTTCGGGAAACGCACCCAGAATAATGATCAAAAAACAGTAACTACACGGCATGGTAGCCTACTGTATGCGTGTATTCATGTATTCGGAGTAAACAACCCTGATGCTAAAACTTACTTCAAATATGATGTTTCTTCTGTGAAGATGAAGACGTATAGTCCTGACTTCCATCTCTCGTCCTGTGCTGCTCGTCTGTTTGAAAAATGCGCGCCTGCTGACGAACGTTTTTTTTTTTTTTAAATCAGCATCAGCAACTGCCAATACAATTTTGGGGTGGCACCCGGGGTGGCCAATCGCATGTCAGGGGTGTCCAGTGCCACCCCGGACCCCCCTCTGGCTCCGCCACTGTGTGTAACGCGAAGTTGAGATGTTGCCCAGAGATAAAAACATAGCAGTTGTCGGATGAACAGATGCACGAGAGACGAGAGTTGTCGTATTTCCCCGCATTTAATAAAACCACTCAAACGTTACACTCGTCCTCATACATGGGGATCGAGCGAGAAAAAAAAGCACAAACAAACATCTGGTCACAATGGAAAAATAAAATAAAAGAAAGAATACAAAGAGTCGGCAGAGCGGTTCTCCTCTCCTCACTTGTCAAAATCTAACGGACACTACGCACACTATATGCGCAGTTCTCATCTCAACTCAGATTTCTATAAAGCACAAAGTGACCGTTTTACACATGTCGCGGGAAAACAGGACTGTTGGTCACCCTATACTATACTATTATTACAGAAATACTAATATAAATATTATCATATAGCTCTTTATGCTCCGAGGCCAGCAGCTCAACATTCATCTTGCCTCTTCTTCGCCGTATATGTGCTCAGCAAGACCGTTTTGTGTTTGAGCGCCCCCAAGTTGTGTTTTACTGTAACTTCAGAAGTACCAGACACGTGAGCAAACCCGCCAATCTCGTTGGTCGGATAGGTTTTGACGCGGCGCGTCAAACCAAAAAAAACGAACCCGAGGCGGTTTTTTAAAAATGACGCTTTTACGCGTGGCGTTTTTCCGCGTCGGTGTGAACACTCACATTGGCGCCCATTGTTTAGTCACGAGGCGTTAAACGTCGACGAATGTCGCGCGTGAAATTCGTCCTGGTGTGAACAGGCCTTTTAATGTTAGCTTGAAATACGTGAAATGTCAGATTAAAGTTAGTAAATCCTCCATTTGAACAATATGACAGAAGCAAGAATGCTGTTGTTCTGAATATTCAGTCCAGCACAGCTGCAAGTGCACAATGGTTTATTAAAGGTGCCCTCTGGGATAAAAAAATCAAATTATACACCATATTCCATACCAGATGGGGGCAGTATACCTCCAGAAAAATACCTCCGCGGCTGCGCGCACTCATGTCTTCAAACAACACGGGCGAGCGCTGTGTTGCTCGGTCTCCCTCACGCATATTAATCAAATCAATTGACACGATAGTAAAAGGTTGGAAGACCGCAGATTCACGTGGATCATTTGAGAGATTAGAGACTAAATGAACAACATCTCAATACTAAATTATAAAGGCCGTCTCATAGACAAGCCGGTGCATTTCGAAGATATTGGAAAATTAAAGCCCAGGCTATTAAAGTTATTTCTAGTTTATGGTATTCGTTTTGTTCATGTTACATTTTTATCATTAGTTTGAATTAATTTGACAGACAGCATTCCCTGATGTGGACCAAGCTAGCGCCTTTCAGAGCTGCCAACTCTCATGAATTCATCGTGAGACACACAACTTTTCACACACTCTCACGTAGGGGTGGGAATCTCTAGGCACCTCACGATTCGATTACGATTCAGAGGGCTTGCGATTCCATGCTAAATCGATTATCTTAATGTTTTGTTTTGTTTGTGTGTGACTATAAATACTTTGCTTTAAAAGTACAAAGTAATGACCCATGAAGAATTAATGTACAATATATTTTTTATAACATTGAAAAGAACCAACAGGAAAATAAATGCGTGCCTGAACTAGCAGCATACTTATATATTTTTATTTTCCGAAATATTTTAGTTTTATTCTACAAAGCTTAGAACTAGTGTGGCTCTTGTCCAGCTCCTTTCCAGCTTTCTTTCTTCTGTTGAAAATACAAGTTATTTTGAATAATGTGGTAACCGAACAGTTGCTGTTTGGTTACCCACATTCAACAACAACAACAAAAAAATCTTCTTTTGTGTTCAGCACAAGAAAGAAATTAATACAGGTTTGGAACAACATCAGAGTGAGTAAATAATAACAGATTTGTTTTTTTGTTTTGTTTTTTTGTGAACTATCCCTTTAAGGACGAGCGGCAGTGCTATTTACTCCTGTCGCTTTTAGACCAGCACGCGACGCGTTCAATAGTATCCAGCTGCAGACCCGCAGCACACCAGTTTCAGAACCCCAACGCCAGAACCCCAGCGCCAGAACCGGAAGTAAGGGGCGGAGTTACGTTCTAACCAACACCAGCGCGAGGAACGTAAGTGAGGGGCGGAGCTTAGGTTTGAAACCTAATAACGCCACCTAACGTAATTTGGAGGGTATTTTACACATGAAACAGCTTTTATTGAACAAGAAAAGTCCTACTCTCTACGTATGTATGTTATGATACTACATTACAGTACAATAAGCATTTTGAAACATTGATTTTGTGTAACATAATTGTTTATAGTTTCAGTTATTCGTTTCATTCTATTATAAGTTACTTCCTGATCATGATGGTGAAAAAATAATACTTGAAACTTATGGGCATTTTAATGTATAACAGTTTAGCTAAGCAGTTTATACATTCGTGTAGATTTAGGAAGGTAAGACCTTTGTTTGTTTGTTTTTTGTTTTTTATGAAGGAGTTAACTTTGTATAATAAAGCTTTGAAAGATATAAAACAAGACAAGCATTGGAGGTTTTCAAAATTACACACAATTTAATAACTCATTAGATCTCTGTGATATTTTATGTTCTATTTATTTATTTATTTATTGTGTTTACAAAAATCTTAATTTGTTTTGATATTGATGATATGTATTTGTTAGATGATTTTGATTGTTTAATAATAAAAAAAATGCATGGGTATTTTTTATGAAATATACTTTATTTCACAAGAACATGTGCAACATGCATTTTTTTGTTTAAAATAATGTCAAAATCTAAAATCGGCATTGTTTTGTTAAAAATCTATACAAAATGACCAATTCAACCCAGGCCTGTTTTATCACAACAATCTAACTTTGAATTTACGATGTATAAATTTAACTTACAATGTATGAGGAACTTACTCTCAGGCCTGTTTTGTCCTTACATTCTTGCTAAAATAATTATAATGCAATAATAATAATTCCGCCCCTCCCTCACTTCCGGTTCTGGCGCTGGGGTTCTGAAACTGGGGTTCAGAAACTGGTGGTGCTGCGGGTCTGCAGCTGGATATATCTCGACGCGTTTAATAGACGAATATTACACCAGATTTTCTCTCAAATGTATGCTTTCACTTTAGAAGACATAGCCAATTCTGTTTATTTACACATTTTGCGTATTTAACAGTATTAACATTATAAGACTCGAAAGATAACTTAGTCCAGTATTCAGGCGCTGTTTGACAGGCTTGTTCCTGTGAGCGTCGGGGGTATGTGGTCAGGAAAGCGCACGTTAGAACAGCGCATCAGCACGTGAATTAAATGTTTAACCGACAAGGCTTATTCAAATAATGAACTTTTGTGAATTGCAGTGTCCCGTATCTATTCATTAACGTGTGATCATGTGTAGGCTTACCACACGTTGTACAGTTGAGAGATGGAGGCGCCAGAAGTGAACTGATAGAATGCACTGTTACATGATACTATGATATTTATTCAAAAGCAGATCGTGGAGACATTTAATCGTCCACGGTCAAAAATCATGATATCGCACACCCCTCCACACGTCAGCTTTTAACGAGGAGGGTGTTTGGATTCGGCGCATCGCGTCTGTCTCTGTTATGCACGCCACTGAACTTCTGCACTTCAGAGTTCCGTCTTTCGCGTTCCGCCGTCAATATTACGTTATTATAAATATATATATACATTTTTTTTTTGAAAATCGATTTTGACATTTGTGAATCGATTTAGAATCGTCCACGTCCGCATCACGATGCATCTAAGAATCGATTTTTTTTTCCCCACTCCTACTCTCACGCCACACATCCATTTTGTCATGCACAGAAAAGGACACGGAGACCGATCTCAGCTCTCAGATTCTGTTAATTTTATTACGCAATTCAAACAATAAATGCAGTTTTGGCGCTTGTAAATGTTAGATGACAGATCCCTAGCGCACGTGAACCGATCATCTCTAACGTTACTAGCTAATGGTAAAAGAACACGAACACTGTTGAAAGATACAGTATGTTACAACTTACCAAAATGTATTCCTCATGCATAATATCGACCATAATATCGATATAATTTTTTTTAACTCATCCCTGAACTGAAATGTAGTAGTGGGCTGTATTTTCCACACGACTGACATCAGGTTCAAGTACACACAAGCCGCGCGAGTTACTCGTCTATTGCAGTTTGGCTGGTGGTAATGTTGTCTGCCCGCATACCGCCTCCCATGGCCGAAACTGGTATTACGACACCTGCCGGGCCGGGGCTAGTAATTTAGCATGCTAATTTAGGTTATATCTCGGCAGCACTATAACTTGTCAGTTTTTTAATGACATCATTGCACTTATTTCTTCTCATTCTTTTGATGTGTGTAGCTCATTTTTTGGATATTTTTACCTCAATTATTCCATATGACACCTTTAAAGGAGGAATAAATCTTGAAGAACTTACGTTACTGACAAGAGTGTGTGTTTGGTCTGCAGGTCAAAGCAGAAGTTGTGTGGAATAACACACAGACTGACAGATGTTTCACAAGTTTCCACTGCCGTGTTTAAAGAGCTCTTCATTCACTGCACACACTGAAGAAAACAAACATCTTAAAGCTTGTTGATCTAATGGAGGAAATGCCTGAGATTACACACACACACACACACACACACACACACACACACAAAATACAGCCTGATTGCATTCCTGTGCAGAGAAGTGGATGTCTGTGAGAAAAGTGAAGAAGCGCATGCTCTTTATAGAGTGTGAGGACAGAAGGGGCTGGGCTTCTTTTTAATGTTTTTAAAGAGAAGTCTCTTCTGCTCACCAAGGATGCATTTGATTAGTTAAAATACAAAAAACAATAATATTGTCAAATATTATTTCAAAGTAAATCAGCTGTTTTATATGTGAAAATACAGTAAAGTGTAATTTATTTCTGTGATCAAAGCTGAATTTGATCTACCCCCCCCCCCCCTCCCTTTTTTTGAATAAAGTTCAAAAGAACAGTATCGTACAAAAGTTTGGGCTCAGTACGAAAAAAAAAAAAATTTGGAAAGAAATGAATACTCTTGTTCATCAAGGATGCATTAAATTGATCAGAAGTTTGAATAAAGGCATTTTTTTTAGTGAACAAAAGATTCTGTTTCAAATAAATGCTGTCCTTTTGTGTTCTTCCTGGTGTCACGACTACCAGCCCCGCAATCCCCCTCAGTAACCACCAACGAACACTCTCACCCGAGTACTGACCGTCTCCCGAAAATCCCATCATGCCTCACTCATGCACTGATTCCGTTCACATCTGTGAGTAACGATCACACACACAGCTGTATATAAACCACACTCACAGCACACTCAGTGCGAAGTCTTGTTTCACTGTTGTGTTCATTTACAAGTGTGTATCTATTAAGTGATCCTGCCTGTGTTTATGACCCTCTGCCTGTTTCCTGGATCTCAATCGTCCGCTACCTGCCCCTGATCCCCTGCCTGGTTCCCTTTATGCCTTGCCTACCCTGCTACACTGATTCTGCTGGTAATTTAATCAATAAACTGTTGCAAATGGATCCGACTGAGTCTGATAAATTACAACACCTGGGAAGAAACAATTGTTTTCAACATTTATGTTAATAATAATAAATGTTTATTAAGCATCAAATCATCATATTATAATGATTTCTGAAGGATCATGTGACACTGAAGACTCAAGTAATGATGCTGAAAATTCAGCTTTGATCACAATAAGAAGTTAAATTTCATCTGTGATAAAATATATTCAAATAAAAAGAAAAATTTATTTTAAATTGTAATAATATTTCAATATATTACTGTTTGTATTGTATTTTTAAGCAAATAAATGCAGCCTTGGTTAGCATAAGAGACTTCTTGAAAGAAAAAGATCTCAAAGTTTTAAATGGCAGTGCATAATTTAATGCGTTATGCATGCATATCTATATATAATTATATTTTAATTAATGCAGCAACGGCTAAAATTGAGAAGCAGAAAACAACATGTAATCGAGACATCAGTAGCAGTATGGTACAAGTAATACTGGCCTTTAAGATGCCTTTAAACAAATATTTAAAATATACTTTGTATATGTCTTTATATGATACAATATAAAAATATATAAAAATTTTGGGTTTAATTACAGAAAAATGAGCAATCAACTATTTTTAAAAGGTCCTAAAGTACAAAACATAAAGTTGGCAGTGGAATTACTTAACTCCTGGGTTTAATCGGTTATCATACACTTTATTCTTAACAAGAACCCAGGAGTTAAATATTATTACTGGAAACTTTAAGTATGTGTTTTGTACTTCTATATACTATAAATTAATCTTAAATGTTCCTAAGCTCATTCCCCTTCTGTATGAGGTTATCACAAAAATTCTCACATATACATGTCCTAAACACCGATGTATATTTACAATTCCAACTTTCTTTCACACTTCCTCTATTTGTGTGCATGATAGGGAAACAACATAATTTATAGAAAACAGGAAGAAAAAAAAAAGAGAAGTCTCTGAGAGAAAATCGAAAAAGTTCAGGGTTTTCGGGGAGTTCATAGACAGTTCAGTATGAGAACATGCACTATAATGTAATTAAATAAAAACTAAAAACATTTTTTAAATGAATGTTTTCTAATAAGCTGTTTTTGTCCCTTTCTGCAGATGAATGATGTGCTCTTCAGAAAGTTTATGCTTGTAAAGTTCTCACAACGCTTTGATCTGCAGTTCGGCTTTTTTCTTTTGAGCAGTGTTTTATTACTTGTCTTTATCTTGTTTTATAATTCATATAAGTTTGGTATCAGATCATATTTTAAATGTATGTAAACCATTGTCTGTCTGAATACTCGATTGGCTGGAAGGTGTGCAATAAAACAGTTTAATGCACATGTAGTTTAGTCAATCACAGTTATTATATATCATATTATATATCACCACATTAATGTGCTGCTTCAAATGAAGCACACACACTGCAAAAACATATTTTTCTTACTTAGTATTTTTGTCTTGTTTTCAATCCAAATATCAAACAATTCTTTAAAAAAAAAAAAGATGTATTTACTGGATAAAACAGCTAACACTATTAATCGTTTTCACACACAATTATGATTACGTTGCAGATTATAGATTGATAAAGACTTGTTTTCAATTATGTTATGACCTCAAAACACTTTTTACCATAGTGCAGGATTTGTAAACGAATACATGTTTGCGAGTTTGCATCACTTAACCAGCTCCATATGTTTTACTCGATAGCTGAGCTGGTACAGAATTGTACTTGTGATGCGGAGAGCTCGAGTGAGAACCCTGTGAAAGACGAGTCACGATTTATGAGGGCCCAAAGTTAAAATACAGGATAAAATGCCATGGTTACGATTGCGTTTAATGTCGCATTTGCTTTTTTTTAACACTATCTTTTAGGTTTAGGGTATAGTGTAGGTGTATGTTATTTTAAAACGTGATGGAGCATTAATCTTTTAGCGTCACTCACCGGACATTTCAAATCAGAATTGCGGTGTGCTAACTCCAACATAATAAAATGTTGCCATATTAAGTCAAGTCAAGTCACATTTATTTATATAGCGCTTTTCACAATACAGATTGTATCAAAGCAGCTTCACAGTGGTACAACACAGATCAATAATATTGTTAAATATTGAATAACCCCGACTATGCAAGGCGACAGTGGCAAGGAACCAAAACTCCATCAAATTGGATGGAGAAAAAACCTTGGGAGAACCCAGGCTCAGTCGGGGGCCAGTTCTCCTCTGGCTTACATTCATATTGTTTAAATATAAATATTAAATATAAATGTTGTTTATTTATAAAACGGCGCCATAACATATCGCATGCGTTGAGTCGTCTCTTCACAGGCGTTGAGTCGTCTCCTCACAGGCGTTGGGGCATCCGAAATCCCCGTGAGAGGCTGGACACAAAACTGGACCTGACGAACGCCATTTTTCTCGGGACAAGCGTCCCGAGATAACAGCAGAAAGGCAGATGGGAAATAATTAGCATAGCTGATGTTCATAATGATTTCCATTATACGGGAGTCGGTGTTAGAAAACCACTATCTCACAAACTCTCCTTAACCTGAACTCTCCGCACCCCAACCATACGCGCCGACCCGTTTGTCTAAGAGGCTGTCGAGCCCCACTGGTGCGTTAAGCAGTTTCAGTGGCAAACGGTTCCGTATGGCATAACAGAGGACTAGAAGGTAAGCATTATGTGAATGCTTGACTAAAGAGATGCGTCTTTAATCTAGTTTTAAACTGTGTCAGCGAGTCAGAGGCTCGGACCGTATCGGGAAGGCCATTCCAGAGTTTTGGAGCTAAATGCGAGAACGCCCTCCCTCCTTTACTGGACTTCGATATCCTAGGAATGACCAGAAGCCTTGAATTTAGTGATCTTAAGGAACGCGGTGGATTGTAGGGCGAAAGAAGGTCCGTTAAGTACATAGGAGCTAAACCATTTAGGGCTTTATAGGTCAGTAGTAGTATTTTGTAATTGATACGGAACTTAATAGGTAACCAGTGTAGAGATGATAAAATCGGTGTTATATGATCATATTTTCTTGACCTAGTAAGAACTCTAGCAGCTGCATTTTGTACTAACTGTAGCTTGTTTATTGAGGATGCAGGACAACCGGCTAATAAAGCATTACAGTAATCTAGTCTCGAGGTCATGAATGCGTGAACTAATTTTTCAGCATCAGAAATAGATAGCATGTTACGTAGCTTAGCAATGTTTCTAAGGTGGAAAAAGGCTGTTCTTGTAACATATGAAATATGATTTTCGAAAGACAAGTTGCGGTCTAGTATAACACCCAGGTCTTTTACTGTAGTGGATAAAGTAACAGGACATCCGTCTATATTAAAGTTGTATTGTAAGAGATTTTGTGAGTAGTTTTTTGGACCAATAAGTAATACCTCCGTTTTATCTGAATTTAATAACAGGAAATTACGCGTCATCCAGCATTTTATATCTTTGAGACACTCTGTCATTTTAGATGAGTTAGTGTTTTCATCTGGTCGTGATGAAATATATAATTGAGTGTCGTCAGCGTAACAGTGGAAATTAATTCCATGTTTTCTTATAATATTACCAAGTGGCAGCATATATATTGAGAATAGCAGAGGGCCTAAAACCGATCCTTGCGGTACTCCATAGTCTACTGACGTTATCTTTGATTTTTCCCCATTTAAACAGACAAAATGATAACGGTCCGATAAGTACGATCTAAACCAGCTTAATGCCTGTCCCTGGACACCAGTGTAGTTTTGTAGTCGATCCAAGAGTATTTTATTATCTATAGTGTCGAACGCAGCGCTAAGATCAAGTAGGACTAGTATTGAGATACAGCCTTGGTCAGAAGCTAAAAGTAAATCATTTGTAATTTTAACTAGCGCAGTTTCTGTACTATTATGCGGTCTGAATCCTGACTGGAATTTTTCATAGATATCATTTTCTTGCAATAAAAGAGCAAAATTGAGCGGACACTACTTTTTCTAATATTAATGTTAATTTGTTCTGGGGGGGGGGGGGAACTAACACACTTTTAGCACCACTCACTGGACATTTCACTATTTTGCGTTTTGCAAAAATGTTACTACAGGTAAGTTTTTTCGAATGAGCCAAGGACACCCTTGTGAAAAAGAAGTGTGCTTAATTGTATTGAAAGTGTACTTTTTGTGTGCTTAAACTCATGAAAGTATACTTTTTGAAAAGTGTACTTGCAGATAATATAATATAATTACAATTAAAGACAACTTAAGTTTAACTTAAAGTAAGTACACTTTCATCACATTATTTATAAACACACTTAAGTGCACTTTTAAAAATGCACTTTGTAATAATATGTAATTAAGTTTAACTTAAAGTAAGTACACTTTCATGACAATATTTATAAACACACTTAAGTGTACTTTTTAAAAATGCACTTTGTAATAATGTCTAATTAAGTTTTACTTATAGAAAGTACACTTTCGTGATCATATTTATAAACACACTTAAGTGTACTTTTTACAAATGCACTTTGTCATAATATCTAATTAAATTTAACTTAAAGTAAGTACACTTTCATCACAATATTTCTAAATATTTCACCTAAGTGGATGTTTTTAAAAAATCATTTTTTAATAATGTCTACTTAAGTTTTAGTTAAAGAAAGTACACTTTCATGATAATATTTCTAATCGCACTTAAGTGCATGTTTTAAAAAAATTCCCTTTTTAATTGTGTCTACTTAAGTTTTACATTTTAAATGATTATGATTGTATAGTGTTTTAAAGTTATAAGTTATTAAATGAAATGTATTTTGATGAATTGACTAATATACTAAATAAAATAATAATTCTAATGGAAAACATGGAAAGTAATTCATTTTAATTTAAACTCAAGTGTGTTGTCCAAAAACAATTAGTTCATTTATTTTAAATGTGTTTAATCTAGAATATATCGACTGTGCGCATTAATGCACTTGGAATGTGTTTTTCCAATAAATTTGCAATACAGTTGTAACAAGGTTCAGGGAAGAAGGAGGCAGGAACCGGATAATAATAAAAAATAAAACTTTATTTAAACAAAATAAACAAACAAATTACCTGCCAGCAGCCCCTCGCGGACGACTGCTGGCTTACCAAATAAAATATAAAACACAAACAAAAGCAGGCCTGTTCCTCTCTCGATCATCCACTCCGTCGCTCCCCCTTTATGGCTCCGCTCCTTCGTGAGAGATGCGAGACCGGTGTGCTTCACAGGTACTGCTCATTAGCAATCACACCACCTGCTCACCTGCAATGGTCCTGCTCACCACATACCCCCATCACCCCTCACAGGCCGGGGGGTACACCAGAGACTGTGCCTACTCCCCCCCCCCGGCGGCGGCGATCCCTGGGGGGTATGGATCGACGAGCCGAGGGAAACGGAGACGGAAGCACGAGGAGCGACGGACACGAGAGAGAACTAACTTTGTGTCTGATTTCACTGACTCACCATGTCTGTGTGTGATTGTTGTGATTCTAGAGAGAATGGAGACTCTTGTATCGTTTGTTTCTTGGTGGAACACACAAAATAACTGCGCATCTATGACTGTGCAGTGCAACGGACAATAGCTAGACGAGTTTAATATTTTGTAGGTAACAGAAAAGCCGCAATACTCAGCTTTCATGTCAAGGTTTCGTAGACTTAGCTGAAAGATGTTCTAAACGAAATATCTCATGTTTTTGCAAACTGTACAAAGGAGCAAGATGTAAACGGCATAATCAATTACAAACATAAAAAATGATCACAAGCGTATTTGTTTTAAATGGAAGCGGGCTGATCTCTAGAATTACCAAACTTAATGAATGGGCCTCTCTCAGTGCAATAGTCAGATGTAATAGTTTAAGTGTAAAACAGCATGGGCTTACTTTTCACGTTAAAACTTACTTATAAGTAACTTAAGTAAGTAATACTTGCTTATATTAACAGTAGTTTACAATAGTCTGTGCGATTCAGCATCGTAGATAGAGGGAAAGTTTAGTCAAACACTTAAATTAATGTTGAATGAATGTTGACGGTTCTCAAAGAAATGTTTTCGCCTAAAACAGACACACTGTCCAACATACAAAGACATCTGCTAGCTATCTGAATAGTCATCATTTGTAAAATTTTTGTATATTTATTATAAACGGTGCTTTTCAACCCTGGTTTCTTGGTGATTTGGGCCCGTTCAATTACTGTATAGAGATTATGTTTTTAAAGTGAGACCATAGGCTAGAGCAGTGTTTCCCAACCCTGTTCCTGGCGGCACACCAACACTGCGTGTATTCTTTGTCTCCCTTATCAAACACACCTGATTCAACCCATCAGCTCATAATCAGGTGGGTTAATGAGCTGATGGGTTGAATCGGGTGTGTTTGATTAGGGAGACAAAGAAAACACGCAGTGTTGGTGTGCCGCCAGGAACAGGGTTGGGAAACACTGGGCTAGAGTATGGTACTTTGCATCGCTACGATGTGAAAAAATACAGCCAAACATTTAAGCGCTACTATTTACACACACACACTATGGAGGAGAATATCTAACTGTAGCTTGTGAACATTCCCTTATCTGATTATTTTGGGTCAGAAAACAATTTTGAACAAAATTATGCTGGATATTGAAGCGTTAGTTAAAAATAAAAGGTATTAGTCGATAACAAACCATAATATATTAAATTTTGATAAAATTTTATTTTAGTAAAGCTATGACCGTATCACCCACCACAAAGTTTTGCGATTGTGGTTGAGACCTCGCAGAGATTACGCCAATATTAGGGCTCTCAAACATTGTCTGTTTGCACTATGCCTGACACTTAGTAATCAAAAGGCATTTCTGTAGGTTTGTCAAAACAAAGAAAATGTTATCATGGTTTTAAACACAACACTATCTTGTATCATCGTGTACTAAGTCCATTTTTATCAGGCTGATATTTGTAGAAAGTCAATTTATAAAAGAAAAAAGAACCGGTTAATGGTCTTGGTTGGTTGGTTGGTTGGTTGGTTGTTTTGTTTGTACCCGTCGGTAAATTAAGTTCGAGAGAACAAAGTTTAGGCAGTTTCTCAAACATATAGGCGATAACACCATACAAACAGAACAAGACACTACAATAATTTACTTCATCTTAATACTATTCACAAAAGGTCTTGTGTCAGAAAACAGCAAATATGTGCTTTTACATTTTTGTTAAAACTTTAAAGTAAGATTATCCTTTCAAAGTGTAATACAAATCGTAAAGATTATTTGATTTTTGGGGAACGTTGCAAGCTAGTGTCATTAAACTGTATCTTTTTAAGGGGAATTAAATATTTTTTAAAACGTATTTCATTAACTAAAATCAATGTCTATAAATATGATCTCAGTGGTGTAAACTTAGCTCTGACAATGATCTGACGGGTGAGTCACAGAGGCTGCCGTGTCGTTCCCCCATCTTGAAAAACTATAATAACGGAGAGGGACAAAAAAAGCACTAGTCCACCGCAACGCGTTTTCATTGAGAGCCGGCTGACTGAAACGGACGCAAGGAGGTCAGTGAGAGGCCCTTGAAAGGCTGCACTGCTGCACGATACTTCATAATGCAATCCTCATTGCCATGATAATGCTTAAATATTGAATCTAAAAGGAAGGGTGACCGGCAAATTTAAAAACAAGGGTGAATGTCGGGACAGCTTTTCCCAGGTGGATAGAGGTAATGAAGGAGAAAGACTTTGAACAGAACGTAGAAGTCCTGCTTTCTTATCGACAGTTAAGTCAATGGTCTAAATTACAAGCTTTTTCATTGCGTGGTTGTGTAATTCATTATATAGACGGCGTAACGGTAGAATGTGTATAGTTAAACTCGAAAAAGTGCTATTGGACGACATGTCCTAGCTTCTTGGCACATAACGGTCACCGTAATCACAACACGCATTTAAAAAAGCGCGGCGCTAGAGAGTACTATGCGTTTGAATGGCAAATAAAATTTCACCGCTAGATGGGTGAAATTCCTACACGGCGTGCCTTTTAAGGACGAAGCTGTAGGGTCTTTAACAAAAAGCCTCCAAAATGGAGGAGGTCAAAGGGCATGTTTCTGCTATAGAATCATCGGCTCTCCACAAAGTCTGTTCATGTCGTCAACACCAAAAAGCTGACATTTGAAAATTCTACATATATTTTGTGTAGATAACCGATAGTATATTCTCAGTGAAGGGTTTCACTTGTGTCTTTTTCCACAATGAATAAGGATAGTTTGGGAGATACAAGAAAAGTAAAAATGATATATCTTATGCGTACAAATGGTCATAGCTACCGTAGAAAAAGTAAGATCATGCTTTGAATTAAGATGTGTAAATTAAATATTCGGTCAAGACCAACTTTACTTATGGAACATCATGGACAACACTGCGCCTCTGAAAATGTGTGGTGATTTTCTAAATGATACAGCTTAATCTAAATAAGTGCAACGTAGAGTCGTGTGATTTCTTTTAAAACAACAAAAACAAACTTTGACAACTTGTTTCATGTGGCATGGACAAAAATAATGTTTGAAATATTTAGTAGAAATAAGTAGAAATAATTAATTTTTCTTACATTTTAGTATAAATAATAGCTTTGGTTAAATTTATGGAAACCTATTTATATCATACAGAAGTCTTGTAAGATAAACAGATGATGACTTCAATAAAAAATTTAAACAGTCTTTTAATTTTAAAAGATCTAATTGAAACTTTTAAGATTATGGTTTTAAGTGAATTTAGAATAAAAATTTAGAATAACATGACATAATTGTGGCCCAGTGGCTCATCTGGCCTGTAACTCCTCCGTCTCTGTGAGGGTCTGAACCTTCATCTCACCCTATCACTAACGGATATGAGAGGTCTTTGTTTATGACAGCTTAAACTATTTGCTTTTTGCATAGTCTTTATCATTGCCTAGATCTAGTTTGCATAGAATGAGTTTTTTGTAATTATACATGTAATTGATATATTCTTTAGATAAAACTATGTTTAATTTGTACAAATACATTTTAGTAACATATGTGTTATTATTCATTATAGAGTTATATATCATTTAATTTATAATCATTTGATTTAAAAATAGAGATTTTATGCTTTGTGAGTGCAAAACAGCTTTATTATAAATTATATTCAATTATTTATTGAAAATGTAAAAATCCAGTTTTCTCTGACGGTAGAGTTTTAGGTGTATGGTATAGAATACGCAGTTACAGTACAAAAATTGTTATGGCTATATTAATAAAAATACTTTTAGGTCGGCATTAAACAAATCATTAGAGTAATCTTTAAAAGAAATAGAAGATATGAATGTATTAAAACTATAAAGATTTAATTTAAACAATCTTTTCATTTTAAAAGCTTGAAACTTTTACGATTATGATTCGAAATAATTCTAGTACGAACAAAACTTTGACTCGCCGATGGACAGAGACTCATCTGCTCTGTCACTATCCTGAAGCTAATGGGTGGCCGGCCTTTGGCATCACAGTTTCTAAAATTTCTTCATTGGTGCTCTCGCACTAAAGATAGACCTATGTGGTGATTTTCGCAGAGATACTACTTAAGGAATTATTGAACATTTCACACAATGTGTGAGATGACTTGTGAGAGATCGAATTTTTTACATGCACCCTGATAAATAAAAATATAGTCAAGTTTTTCCATAGACCGCTGATGTAGCATATTTGTTTTATGAATTAATTTAATTTATTTTAAAACATCTGGTATTTTTAAAAGATATCATTTAAACTTTTAATGATTATACTATGAAGTAAGATTAACACTAATCAAACATATGGAATGTCTCCGCTGAACCGACACACACACAATGCATGCCTGTAAAGCGAGGGGGAGAGAGGATCATTTGTGGGAGATCTTAGTCTTAAGATCTTAGTCTTATTTTTGAAATGAGAGATAAAAGCATTTAATTGATATACTTTTAAATGAACAATGTTGTTCAATTTCAACTCAGTTAGTGTGAAATGTTATATTTGTAAATTAATAATTGCACATTTATTACCATTTCATTTATATACTTTTGAAGATCAAGGTTTTTCAACTCTAGTTAGTGTTAAATAATAATAATTTTGTAAATTACTAGATGTAAATTTATAACTATTTTCATTTATATAGAGCTTAATGTTTAGAGTGAAATATATCGTCCTCACTTGAAGGGGTATAATGTAACACACACACACACACACACACACAGAGAAAATAAGTATGAGAGGGTCCCTCTGACTTAGAGGATTCAGAGAGGTCTAAAGTAATTTATTGCCATTTATTACACAGAGACACACACACACACACACACACACACACACACACACACACACCACTCCACCATGCATGGGGGAGAGAGAATCACAGGGAGATCTTCACCACTTTAAACTCATCTTTTGTAAACCATCCATGTATTGTATGGGCATCTTAGGAAGTACTTTGTCGACCAGCTGGAAAAAGTAAGATGGTTTTATTTTTGATAGACTCTTAGTCAACTTATAATCTATAAAACATGTATTATTTTACAATGAATGATAAAGCATTTTATTGATATTCTTTTTAAATGAACCATGGTTTTAACTTTAGATAGTGAGGAAAAGTTTGAACTTTATTCTAACTGTTTCAGCACAGGATGCGGAAATGTAATGCTGTTACAGACACACACAGACAAACACACAGACAGAAAAACACACGCTCACAGATGCTGCTGTTGATGAGAGGTTTTTCACATCTTGATGGAAATAAAGGAAGATGCTTTTTCACATTTAAATCTAAATGTTTTTTCCTTATAATCTATAAAACACGGTTTCATTTTTTAGCTCGTGTAAGATTTTTTCTCTGGGTGAAGGAATGTTCAGCCATCTCACACCCCGACTGTCACAGGGCCGAAGGACGGTGAGAGAATCAGAGGGGGGTCATCAGCACTCAAGTAAGCCGCTTTTATTTTACAGATCATATTGTGATACGGGCTATATTAGAAAATTATTCCATCATGCTACTCAGATCGAGCTCGGGGGTTTTAGGTAAGGATAAAGCGTCCATAGTCATGTAACTCATGTTTCCCTCTGTGAATTCTGTAGAACAGAGGCCACCCATTTTATAGACGACTTTTCTGGTATGGGAGGGGGGCTACATCAATGATAAAACCAGTCAGCCGGGGTCAACCTGTCCATTTTGATCGATCGCTTCCTGGGGTCACTAAGAGGACAAAACCATACATGTTCACACACATGTTTTTTGGATTAAAAAAGGTCATCCGGTCAAAACCACAGATGTTCACACACACACATGTTTTTTGGATTAGAAAGGTCATAGGTTAATCGATATTCCAGAGATGGAACGCAAAAGGTCAACGGGTCAACACCACCTGTCCATTTGATTGATCGTTAGGTCAAAGGTTAATCGATATCCTAGACACGGTATGTCAAAGGTCAAAGGTTTATGACTACTTCAAAGATGGCATCCGGAAGGTCAAAGGTCAGCCCCGCCCCCTGTCAATCAAAAAAGCCATAAATCATTTTGACACATGGGAGCCTATATAACTACTGACACACATTTTTTTGTCAGGATATAAAAATGCAATTAATACATATACCCTCTGTATAACAGACGAGGCTTAAAGAGTTAGTTCCCTCAAAAAAATGGAAATTCTGTCAGTATTTACTCACCCTCATGTTGTTCCAAACCTCTATGTGTTCATTTATCTATGTGTTAACATATCTCATTCCCCACTGACTACCATAGTATGTATTTTTTCCTACTATGGTAGTCAATGGGGAATGAGATCTGTTTGATCAAAACATTCTTCCAAAAATGAATGTTTTACCTGTTTTAATTGAAAGATACACAGCAAAAACTCCAGTGTTAAATTAACTCTCCTGGGAGTTTATTTGACTCCAGACTCAAGAGTGTTAAAGTGTTAAAATATGAGTGTTAAATTAATGTTATGTTAATGTTAAAGTTAATGAGCTAATTAAGTGATTAATTTAGTGATAATTGACCATCATTGAAGACACCTGATGATCACAGGCAGAATCGCTGAAGAAGAAAAATCTCATTTTCGAAGTCACCATAATGGTGATCATTATTTGCTTAGAGAAAAGGTGATCAGGTGCTGCTGATTATGGTTTGACATAACCCACTAAGCAAAATGATGTCCAAAAGATGTTTTTCAATGTCTTTGTCACAAAAGGCAGAGTTTGAAAAGACTTCCACTAAGGGGCCAGAATGAAAGTTTTTATGACGTCTTTTTTGACCTGTTCTGGACATCTGAAAAAGACGTTAATGGATCCTTCGTGCAAGGTTAAAAACTAGTTCAAATGTGGCCATTCTCAACATTATTTATGGTCTATACTGGTTTATACTGTTTCTGGACCAAATAAAAACTCTCAGGATGCATTAAATTAAAACTTATGTTTATTTTTATTCCTTACATTGTTTAGATGGTGATATTTATTTCATTTTGAGTCACCATTGTGGTGATCAGTGTTTGCTTTAGTTGGGCTCTTGGTCCCAATAATTAGTATTCTAGCTTTTCCTTGGTTGTTGTAACTGTGTGTGTTTGAATAACACCATTGTTGTGACAGAGAAAGCCAAGAAAATTGGCTCTCATCAGCTCCTTGTCGGTTGTTGACGATGATGATGATGATGATGAAATCAATATAAAGTGGGCATTTAACGTTGTGTTTAGACTTTTGTGTTTGTATCTGGAGTTTATAACCACCAATCTTGTGGAACTGCATTATTTGGCCTAGTAGTTGGACAAAAAGCAAATTTACACAATGTTTTGAGAAAATGTTCCATCTAGTCACACACAGACATCAAGATTTTGCATATGATTCACAAAAATGGTGACAATAAATAAAAAAAATGCTTCATGCCGCAATGCATGATGGGTAGCTTTCATAGTACAAAACATCCTCGATTCCCAGGCTTTTTTGTTTTGGTTGTCACCGTCGTTGAGAATCATATGCAAAATCTTGATATCTGTGTGTGACTATGTGTTTCAATTTCTTAAAACATATTGTATGCAGTGGTCATTATAAAGTTACTGGTCCAAATAATGCAGTTCTACGAGATGAATAATTATAAATTTCAGATATAAAAACATAAGTTTAGATGATTTTGTCATCATCAGCAAGCAACTGAAGACATCTAATTTTTAATTTTCTTGGCTTTCTCTGCACATTCAATGGTGTTATGCAAACAGTTACAACAGCCAAAGAAAAGCTAAAGTAAGAAGAATTGGGACCAAGAGCCCAACTAAAGCAAACACTCATCACCACAATGGTGACTTAAAATGAAACAAATATCACCATCTGAACCACATCTAAACAATGTAAATAAACTAATTTATTTCAAATTGTAAATTTAATGAATCCTGAGAGTGTTTCTTCAGTCCAGAAACAGTTTAAATTGTCTAAATAAGACCATGAGTTATGTTGAAAACATGTTGAACTTGTTTTTAACCTTGTACGAAGGATCCATTAATGTCTATATCGGACGTGCAGAACACATCACAAAAAGATGTCATGAAAACTTTCATTCCAGCCCCTCAGTGGATCAGCCCCATCAGACTTTTGTGACAAAAACAATATCTAAAGTATAAAATGTAAGGGTTGACAGACTGCCGCACTGAAGCAAACACTGATCTCCATAATGGTGACTTATAATTTTGATTTTTCACTTTCAGTGATTCTACTTGTTAACATCAGGTGTCTTCAATGTTGATCAATCATTGCTCAATTAATCACTTAATTATCTCATTAACTTTAACACTGCTTCAGAGTTAATTTAACACTCTTGAGTGTGGAGTCATATAAACTCCCAGGAGAGTTAATTTAACACTGGAGTTTTTGCTGTGTACCTGCACTGACATATCTTAAAATATGTCAACGTCATTGTTAAAGGGTTAGTTCACCCAAAAATGAAAATTAAGTCATTAATTACTCACCCCCATGCTGTTCCAACCCCGTAAGACCTTCGTTCGTCTTCGGAACACAAATGGAGATATTTTTGATTAAATTTGAGAGCTGTATAACTACCACATTGGCTCCTAAGGGACTGCCTCTTGATGGCCCAGAAAGTCAATGAAGAAAATGTTTAAATATCCCAAGTGACTACCGTGGCTCAACTATATGTTTATCAAGCGACGCGAATACTTTTTGTGCGAAAAAACAAACAAAAATAACGAGTTTATTCGACTATTTTTTCTTCCTTGTAGGCCAGAACGAGACTTCCTTATAGATTTCCACGACGCATGCGCGAGATTTGCGATCTGAAGTAGTGTAAGCTGGTGTACGCAGCAGAACAAATAAACACATAGAGGTTTAGAACAACATGAGGGTGAGTAAATACTGACAGAATTTTCATTTTTGGGTGAACTAACCCTTTAAAGGAGTAGCCTATTGATAAACAGACGTTTCTATATTGGTATATTAAATGCATTTTCTGAGAATTAAAATGTCAAGTTTGACTGCAAATGTCATGTCATTTATCATTTCTGTAAATCATTCATCCTCAACTAGTTTTGTGGTGTAGGTCTGTATTTTATAATGTTAACTTCAAATAATACTAGCCTAATTTAAAGATAAGGTAGCATTGGATCTGGAAGGATAACGCTGCAGTTGGGAGGGGTACGTCGCGATTCTGCAGGTTCGTGGATCTGAGTGTGGCGATTTTGGTTTCATATCGCATATCGTTACAGCCCCAACGTTAAGTTCTACTTCTGATAGTTATTTTGGTGAAAGTAACACAAACGTTATACAGGAGTAATTTAACGCATTACAATTCTGAGACAGTAATATTGTAAGGTATGAATCACTTTTAAATAACAGTAACAAGTAATATATAATATAATGTATTACAGTTTGGAAGTAACTTGCACAACACTGGTTACTTCCAAACTGTTCTACATTATTTATTACTTGTTACTGTTATTTAAAAGTAGGCTAATCCAGTCCAATGCTACCACATATTTAAATTACTATTAGTAGCCTATTATTTGAAGTTAACATTATAAAATACGTAGACCCACACCACAAAACTAGTTGAGGATAAATTATTTAAAATTTTAGGAATTCCAGCATTATGGACATGACATTTGCAGTCAAAACTTGAAAAATACATTCTCAGAAAATGCATTGAAACGTCTGTTTTTCCATAGGCTCCTCCCTGAAAGGAAATTAGAAAAAATATCAGTCTGCACATGCATTTTATATTTAATATTAGGGAAATAGACATTCATGCGTGACAAAAAGAATCTTTAACTTTTAGGAAGCAACGATTTTTGTAGTTGTAATTCTGTGAATTACACTAAGCAAATCAGATGAAGAAGGGTTGGCTCTGCACAGAATATAAAATTTTTATTTTATTTTTTGCGTTCACATTTGAGGAAAAAGCAATGTTACAGAAGTGACAAGACTCCTTTAAAACTTCCAGAGACCTCACACAGAAGACACAAAGCCTTTCTTTAAAGGGAATTTCGTTTTTAATTAATTGTATCTTAAATTTAATCAATGTTTAATACACCAATTGTCTGGATTGAATAAAAAGAAGTAAAATAGCTGACAATTATAGATAATAACGTCCCGGAGGTGCAGGCTTGTGAACTGGAGCGCGTCTCAAACCGAAACTCAGCGTAAGGTAGCATATTCACGGACCTGAACAATATATCTATATTGAAATATCTACTTTTAAACAGATCAATTCAAAACGAAAGAAAACAGAGTGCTTTCTGCTTATGAAATTAAATGTGCATTTCTCTCTGCTGCATTCACTACTGCAAAGATCGCGAGTCAGCATCAGCATCGTCAACTTCATCTTGACTTTATTAATAAACAATTAAAATGTCTCCTTGCTATATTTTACATATTTGAGTAATCTGTAAGACTTCTGAGTGAATAAATATAAATTCACTTAGGACATTTGAAACAATAGCCTATACTTACGGCTGAGGAGGGTCCGTGATGCCATCCTGTGGAAGGCCCTCTTCTTGTTCACACCCTTCCAATTAATCGTGCGAGACAGGGGGCAGGAAAACATGTATGAAAGAATATTCCATGTCACCCTCTTCAAATCTACACCCCCGACAGCAGACAGGGTATTCACCTAGGGGCATGAAGATAGTTGGATCACCTTTTAAACAGGTAAGCCACTTTTTTGAAAGTTTTTTTTTCTTTAGAATTAAGACATGTGGGTAATTGGATGATGGTTTTATCCATAACATTCAAATTACATCATCATAAAGAGCTTAGTCTATTGTAGCACTAAATACTACTTTAGATTAATTAGATTTAGTACAAGATGATACAAGTGTCTTGAGAATACAATGAGAGCATATTGGGGGAATATGCTTACAAGGGCATGTTTCTGCCTATCGTTGGCAGGGTCCGCCAGCCAGGTCTCAAAGCGGTCCAGCTCTGCATCTGATTCCAGGGGGAAATGAAATTCCCCGGACCACTCAAAGGCTGCTGGTTGGAGGCCGTTATTGACCTTGGCCATTAGCAGGTTCACGGTGGTGGCGAGTTGGGCAACCTGCTGCTTTAGGTTTTCCAAAAGTAATAGGCCATGTAGCTGAGCCGCTGAAACATTGTGAAAGTTGAAAAAAATGTGTTAATCTGGAGAAAAGACTCAGGTTATTTAAACATGAAAGGGTTAGTTCACCCAAAAATGAAAATTCTATTATCGTTTACTCACCCTCATGTTGTTCCAAACCTCTATGTGTTTATTTGTTCTGCTGAACACAGAGGAAGATATTTGGAAGAATGTTTTAATCAAACAGATCTCAATCCCTATTGACTACCATATGTATTTTTTCCTACTATAATAGTCAATGGGGAATGAGATCTGTTTGATTAAAACATTCTTCCAAATATCTTCCTCTGTGTTCAGCAGAACAAATAAACACATAGAGGTTTGGAACAACATGAGGGTGAGCTAACAATGATAGAATTTTCATTTTTGGGTGAACTATCCCTTTAAGGAAATAATACACACAATGATGGTCAATAAATCAACCTACAGCTGTACTATACTTATATATATACAGTACAGACCAAAAGTTTGGACACACCTTCAATGCGTTTCCTTTATTTTCATGGCTATTTACATTGTAGATTCTTATTAGCTACTATATATATATATATATATATATATATATATATATATATATATATATATAGATGTTGTAAACATTGTTAACATTCCTTTTTTTATTTCTTACGTGTGCAAGGAATTGGCCCTGTTTCATGGCCAACTCTGAAAGTTGGCTTGAAGAGGAGGTGACCTCCAGGCTCTCCACCACCGCTGGCTAATTGAGGAAAGGTATGTAAATGTTAAAATCAGAAAACAAGAAAAAAAAAGTATGGATATTTATTGTACACATGTACTAAATTTGTATGAAAAAGTCACCATGTGAATAGGGGAAGCCCATATTAATGTCAAACACTGGACTCAAGTGTTGAGGTGGTGGTGGTGTTGACTGGTGCGCTGAGTGTTGAGGTGGTGGTGGTGTTGACTGGTGCGCTGAGCTATTGATTACTAGATGAACATTGAGGGAAAATGATAACAAGAGAGGCAGATTGTCAGACAAGGACAGAAATTAACAGGACAGAACATCACCTTTGTACTTTCATTTGTATTGTAATTTTGCTACAGAGCACGATTCCTACCATTGAAGGGGTCTGACTCCCTCCTCACATTCCAGCTTATGTCTGTAAAGGTTTCCTGTCCTGTGTTGTCCAGAGACTCCTGACCCATGTCCACTGCGATGTCCACTTTTGATAAATGAAAACCGTGAATCAACATATTGCAGTGGTACAAATCACAGGACTGTACATTGTTGCAGTTGGCAATCAAAACTTACAGAGGGGGGCTGGAGGGAGACTAGGAAGGGTAGCGCTAATAGCGAGTGGTTGAGGCCGAGGCCGAGAATCTGGTCTTCTTTTTGGAGTCTTCTCAGTTTCAGAGTCAGTACTGCCGTTTTCAAATCCTGGGTAACTGGTGAAGACAGAGGTCAAATTGTAATGACAAGGCAATAGCGTCATTTACTGGGCAGGCATGAACAAAGGCTTTTTTTTTGTACAAACCCATCCCCAGCCATAGCTTTTGCAGTAATACAACAATTATCTATAATGTACATACTGTGTCACTTTTCTTCTCCTTTTTGCCATTGAGCTCTCATCCTCTGACTGGAGGACTGTCGTTCCATTTCTGTTGTAGTCCTTCAGCTTTTGCCTTGCCTTACTGAAGTCATCTACTATTATGAAAAAAAATAAAAATTAAGAAAGACAGATATGGAAATAATTAAGGATAAATTAAGTAAGGCATAACTGTTGTTCTAACATGTAAAGACATAGAATTACCCTGTTTGTTTGTTTATTTACCTTTTTCAAAGAGTGTTCTTATTTTGAAGATTTTCCAGCCAGGGCCTGGCATTTCATGCCTCTTTATGGCCTTTTGGGTTTTTTCCTCAGAAATGAATGTTGGCCAAAAACATTCATCACCTTTAACCCATGACCTTGGCACAACTTCTGTAATGTCCTCGTCGAGGAAAATTACTCCACAAAATGTCTTTTAGAAATCATTGTGTAAAAAAAAAAAGATGATTAAAAAAATACATAACTGAACTGAACTGAACTATGATTTCCAAAGAAAAAGTCTCTAGTCCTTCATATGAAACAATGGTATGACCACCATTGCCTCATTGAAAGGGACAGCTATGCATTTTTGTGTGAAAGATGACAGTTTGGAGAATTTTATCTCATGGCCTAGGTCAGCTGGTATCACAATGTTTAAAATGTCTGAATTAAAAGGATAGGTAAAAAATGTTTCAACCATCCCGTACTGTCTGTAGGCAATTGTGATATCACTGTGACAGTCAATTATATTAATAATTTGACACACATTTTTGCCCATCAGAAATGTGTTGTTTCGACATGTTGTGGTCATGGTGAACCTCTCTGATATCAGTTCATCATACTGGTGACAGATCAAGTTTGGTACTGGTATAGGGCCTCGGGCATGTTCTTTGCACAATTTGATGGGCTGGTCACTTGTAACACCACCATTTGATCCCTCGGACAGGCGTCTGATTATTTGGGCCAGGGGATTTGAGGGTTTGCGCACAAAACCCTTGAGTTTTTGCAAATAATTTTCATATGGAAAGGATGATATAACATCCAGATTGCCAAAATGTTTTGCATCCTGTGCAAGATGGGTCAACCCATGCACATTGTACACTAACTGATCATTTCCATACAGGCGGGCAAAATGTTCCACAAAAGCATGAAGGAGGCTGTTGGCATATTCGTTGTACTTTCTGGCAAAGAAAGGGGAGACCAGCATTGCCATGGCTGTCGACAGCAGCAGGAAGTTTGCATATAGATCAGGTCTTAACACCTCGCGCAACACCACCGGCCCTGTGTATAAGAGAAACTGACGGAACTCCGTCGCCTTCCACCTATCCACTTCGTTCAGTGCTCTTGGCCTTCTAGCAAATTCCGAAGGAATGTGGGGTCTTAAGCTTAGAAGATTTCTGGATATTCTCTCCACGTCTCTCCCTGGTACACGGACAGTCAGAGGACCTTTCATCCACAGAAAGATAAGGCGCCTTACCACCCCCAAGCACACCAGGTGCATGTAGTCCAGTGGGACTTGGGACACCAAACCAAAATGTACATTTGTGAAGGCATGAGGACCATGGTGATGTTCCTCATCCTCCTGCCTGGCAAATGCCTCATCAGACCGTGTTTGGCTATTCATGAGGGGGTATGTCATGCGGTGGTTGAGGTACACCCCACTCTGAATACACTTGTCACAGCCATAGTAACCGTTAAAAGCCTTTGTGACTTTCACAAAGGATTTTGCCGGTGCGTCACAGATCATTGAATGAACTTTTAAAGTGAGCCTTTTCCCCTCAAATGTAAACCCCTCCTGTAATTGTGAGAGTTCATTTGCCAAATCTGTGAGATACATTTTAGATGAATCAGGTTTCTTTATACCTGAGTACATCCCAATGACTACAGGTTCTTTCATGGGTACTCCAACCAATCTACCTAAAATGGGCCACAACTGAAGACCTGAACTTTTAAAAAGTGGCAGGCCATCCACTGACATTTGAAGATATAAACAACATCCATCGACAAGCTTGTCTTTCCACTGGGAAAGGGTATGTTTTAACGCCTCAATAATGCCAATGTAGTGGTAAAGGCCACCGCAGAGCTCCCTAACAGAATAATCTCTTCTTGTTTTAAGAAGAGTTCGTGCATCTTTTGGCAAGTCCCAGTGGTGGATCTTTAATATTGCCAAGAGAGCCGAAAGTGCGATATGGGAAATGCAATATGTTAATGCCCAGTTGGAAAGGCGATTTATGAGTTTTTCTGGTTCCTCCCAGTCAGATACTTCTTCTACATCACTATCATCTTGATAATAAGATCTATCCTCTGGGTCAGACACAACAGCTGCCATTGGATCTAATCCAAGATTTTCTTCCATGATTTCATTTTCAAGTTCTGCAACATCATCTGTTGGAGACCCAATATCTCTGGGAGGAAGTGTGGCTGCAAGTGTTTCCTGGCCGATATCAATTAACCTTCTATTAAGGTCTACCCTGGCTCTTCTCCTCAATGCTGAACTGGAAACAGGTGTCTTGCGTCTATTCATTTTTTACATTTAGGTAGCCTAACGATCTCGAATGGAAATTGAATAAAAAAAAAATTAAAAAAAAAAAAATATATATATATATATATATATAAAAAGTATGGAGTTTGAAATTGAAATGAAAATCTGAGTATTATACCTTCGTCTCAACAGTTTGCATCATGTTTTCAGCATCTGGAAAAAGAAATGGAAAGTATGTTGTAAGTTGTTGTCTTGCTTAATTTTATTTATTATGTGACTGGAAAAGTTGTCTGGTTTATCAAAAATAAAGATTTGGTAACAAGTATAACATTTATTTGTCTGTCTGTCTATCTATCTATCTATCTATCTACGGCTGACTCAGGAGACTCACGTTTGTTTACAAGAAAATGAAAGTAAAATACCAATAACAAAATTGTAATTGTAAGGTTTAATTGTAATTGGGGAAGGCTAAATGAGAAAAATAGTGGTAATGGTCTTTGTTCAGTGTAAGGTTGGAGGCATGTACATTCAGATGTATTTCTAAATTATGTAGGCTAAAAGGCTCAAAAGGCTTTAATGTATGTTTGATTTCAGTAACATACTTTGGCCATGAATAAAAAAAAAATCATAATCACAATTAATTTATTTTTAGTCCAGGCAAAGTAGCATTTTACGACAGACTAACATCCAGCACAACATACTAAAATTCCTAAGAAATCCTAGTTCAGGAAATATGTTAATTTATCATCAATCCAATGTGTGCCAATAAGGCCAGGCGACAATACACATTTTTTTCCCTTTACTCCTATCAAAATTAACTTTATGAAAGTACCCATGAAAAGTATTTTATTTGTTTATTTTAATTTTTTTTTATTACAAGTGTCTTTGAAAATTAATTGTAATATGCAAATATGGGGTGTGTTGTTACTGGCTGGCACACATTTTGGATTGATGACAAATTAACATATTTGCTCAACTAGGATTTCTTAGGACTTTTAGTAGGCTATGTTGTTCTGGACACAAGGGCGTAGGAACGTCTTTGACATTGGGGGGGACATACTGGCCACTATGAATCAACGTCTATCCCACCACCATAATAGTAACATAGTTTGGTGATGTGGTACATGCAGTGGCGGTCTGTTTTGGGGCCCCCTCCCACTACGTGAAGTCACCTGTGCTTGACGATTATTGACACAAATGTCATGCAATAATGATACATTATAAATGAATACAGTGTTAATACAAAATAAATACTTCATTAAAAAATAGATGCCTACTTAAATAAAAAAGTTTTAACTTTTACTTAACTCTTTTACTAACTCTTTGAAACTTCTTAAAACAAACCGTGTCAAAATATATAAAAATAAATTATTTGCTAAAATAATGACAAAGCTCAGAAATCAGAAACAAAATAAGAGCACGGGTTCAAAAATGACAATTATTGTTTAAAATATTATTATTTCTCAACTTTCTCAATACAGTGTAACTGTCCTCAAAATCTTTTTTATTATTATTATTGTAACAGACTTTTTTGGGTTGTAAATGACATAATCCAACAAAGTCTGTTAACACCGGTAATGATGTACTAGCACTCGTTGTATGTGTGTATGCAATGTATTTTTCCCCTCGAGGCTTGCCGTAGATGGGTCATGCGCACTTGGTATGGTCGCGGGATTTTGGAGATCTGATGTGTGGTATAATAATAAAGTGAAGAAGAGTTCAAACTGCTGTGTTTATTATTTATTCAAACTGCAAACAAAGGTATGTGATATTATAAGTAACATGGAGCTAATAACAAAAATAACATTGTCAGATTAGATAAATCATGTAGGTTCCAGTTTAAAGCTGGTGCGTTTCTAGTGTAACGTTAACTTCTCTCTACCAATCAGATGCTCCGGTGATGAGTGAAATATATGAAGCGAATGGTGATTATTCAAACATGAAATGGGAAGGTTTAATGGTTTAACCTAACTATGACTCTGGGTTTGACTTGCTGGCAAAACTGTATATCTTCTTTGTCGCGCTTTAAAAATAAAAGTTCCAAATGTACAGTTTTTGTTCCTGTGGTAGGTTAGGTATGGATTTTTTTGGGTGGGACACATGCCGCATTTTTCCATATTGAGGGGGACACGTCCCCCATTCCCCCCCCCCCCCCCCCCCGGTTCCTACGCCAGTGTCTGACACCTCATAGAAATTATCTATGCAGAAAAAAAATTTGGATCCAAAATGAGTTAATTAGTTTGCCTGGACTATGTGTTTTATTCTCCATTTTTACAAAAAAGCACGGACTGCTGGGAAATCTGACGAATCATTTTATTTCTCATCGTGACGTATTCTGATCTACGTCCTCGAATGTTATTGCTAGGTTTGTCTTTCTGAGAGGTGGCACCGTTAATGCACCGTTAAGTTTGCCAACTGCCATTAAAACACAAAAATAAGTTTTTCTGAGAGTGTCTAACTTAATTGTTAACAGCCAACTGCAATGTTCAGCAATCCAAATAGTGGTGCTCAAAAATGAAAAAGATAAGAAGCTGCAGGTTGTGACATCAGTGATTGACACTGCTAGATGATGGCTAGCTGGGAGCATACAAATCAAGCGAGTGTTTAAATGGTCGGTCAAGGTGTAAAATTAATGGTGTCATTTTCACGAATGTGTGCCTGCAATTATCAGCGCTTTAACGGCATAGCGGCTAAAGCTAAGACCAAATGTCCGAGACCGAAAACCGGGGACTCCCAAAATTTTGGAAAAAACGGGGACATTTTTAGTTTGACTGTAAATCTGATTAAAATACATCTTCCAAAAAAAAAACAAAAAAAAACAGGGACAGGGACAGGTAACAGTTTTTCTGAATTTTCCCGGAGGCAACCAAAAATGGGGACTGACTGTCCCATAAACCGCGGGGACGTCTGGGCATCCTAACTAATTACCTTTTAAAATTCAGCACATTAACGCAAATATATGCCATTAAAAAGTTGGTTTGGTTATCCTAATCGGGTCTATTCTGTGCTACACCCTATTTGTATAGCGCAGTAGGGCTATAGCAGATGCGTCTTTAACACACTTTATAATTCGCAAATACTATAACAAGCCTGTAACTGCTATCTATAAAGCAAACAGCATTTCACTTGCACTTTTAAGTAATAGACAGTAAATTAGAATAAACACATACAAATAGATGTACATAATAAACACATAGAATAAACACATAAAAACTTACGTGTGGTAGCCTAGCAGGTCAGTTAAATCTGCGTTGAGCTTGGTTTGATGATGATATCTTTTTTTTTTTTTTTTTTTTTGGGCGCTTCTGGCTGAAGTCCGTAGTACGGATGTGGACCGTATCTGCAAGACGACAGTCAAGCGAGACCCAACGTTCACTTGGCGCTGTCGTGAAACGGACCTAAAACGGAGCTCAAACTGCTGTGCTGTAACGGACCTTATAGCATCACAAAATTTTGCTGTATAGTTTTTAAACACGAATAATATTGCTCAGCTTAATGACAATACATTTATCTCATGCTCTAGATAGAAAAAAAATTTGCAGACAACCATGTTGTTTTGAAAATGTTTATTGCACGGAGTTCTTCACACAGTTTGAGAAAAGTATTTCGGATGTGGTCCACATCAGGTAATCTCTGTCAAAACAGTGTTGGCTCAAATTCGTTTTGCAGATATGGGCCAGAACAGTTTTTAGCCCTTTTTAAAATGCAGTCGGCTCAGATATGTATCACAGATTCGGGCCACACCAGTGTGAAAACAGTATCGGCTCAGATTCATATTGCAGTTCTGGACCAAATCAGTGTCAGACATAGCTTGTCTTTCAGTTACATATCGGAAAAGTGATCTGGGCCAGATCTGTAAAATGGTATAAATACTGAACTGATGGCAGCTAGAATGTTTAAGCTGAAACTTATATCTGGTACGGATCTGGTTCACAATCAGAAAACGTCTCTAAGATAAAAACGGAGGCAAGGGGCTTAAAACGGATCCGGGCCAAATGTAATTGCTATCTGGGATCCGATCTGTGCCACATGAGAGGAAAAAAATCGGATTTGGGTCACTTGAACCATGCAGTGTAAACGAGGCGTGTATTTGATGATTATTCTTTTAAAAAACAATTATAAAGTGCACATTAAGTGTTCTCTGTCTGGATATGTTCATGTGTTCGTCTTCACATAGTGGGTGAGACAGCTTTAAAAACCATGAGCGTCATGCATACTTGAGTGTGTACTAGATCTACTTGACGAAACGGCGCTGCTCATTCATACAGAGACGCGCTGAATATAGAAGGGGCTTGCACACCAGTCTTTTTGCGTTGTATATTCACAGGCACGCACATCGCGATTTGATTTAGGCTACTGCACAGCTATATTTTGATTTATTCATCCATCTATCTTTTTAAATCGCACATTTTACGTGGCATCTGTTTTGTAATCTGCGTCTTTTTGACAGACCGGGATTCCCTCAGCAGTCATTTGCCTGTGATTTCGGGCATTTGTCGGCGATTTCTCAAAACCTGTCGGCGAGCCAAAATCGTGGCTAAAATCATGCAGTCTGAACTCGGCATTACTGTCATCAGAAATTGCCTTCTGGCCAGGAGGACAACATTTTAAATATATAATTTCAGTTAAACCTCTATACCTCTATAGAATTTCACAACAATGTGAAATACAACATATTCCAGAGAATCAATGGCTAAAACTACCATTTCAAAAATATCTAATAATAACTAAACATTTTAAATGTAAGTGTTAATTAAAGTTTGTTGCAATTTATAGATTAGAAATATCTTTCAAATGATGTATGACATATTAAGAAATGTTTTTCATAGCCCATAATTTTAGAATACATCTTCTGTTGCTCCGTACAATAAAAAATAAATAAAATAAAAATAAAAACATGATTTCCTGATATAAGAGGATGTCAAAAGTTTATGTAGGCCTTTATTTGTTGTTTGCATAAACCTTGCACTACACAAATTTACTCATTATAATTATTTTTTATAGTGGTTTACACAACAATGAACATACCTCAGTCAATTTATACAGTACAATGGGTTAAACTATATAGATAAACATTATATAATAGACATTATTTCCTGACGACGATAAATTGTTTGATTTATCTATTAACCATTATTTTTGTGTTCATTCATTATTTGCCTCTGTCCACTCATCTTAATGCATAGTTATGGTCTCCACATTTTGCTGTGTGCAAAAGCCTTATCTGTGAAAGTCAAAATGCATAGGATACTTACATAGTTTGTTTTGTTTTGTTTTTTAAAAACGAGGGGATGCCATTGCCTTTATGTGGCATTTATAGAGTCGATTTTTTTTCAGTTCAGAAAATCAGAGACTCCGCTCAGTCATCGATTGTGTATGACCACTATGGTTACCGGTCCGCTTCTACAGGCACGATGGAGGCAGCTAGCTCCTCATAGGACCCCGGGGACGTCGCTCAAGAGGAGTCGTAGCACACACACAGAGAGAGTGTAAACGTCGGTGGCATTGATGGCGTCGCGTGTTTATCGACAACAGAACAGCGTGTAGTGAGAACATGGGTACAAAGTAATGGTGACCGGTGTAGATTATTATTGTGCGTGTCACGGCCCGCCGCTGCTTCAGATCGGGTCGGGGCACGCACAACAATAATTTTGGCTAGCGAAATAAAACACTGGTTATCCTCTGGTTTACCGATTTTTGTCGACTTTCGTAGGGACCCCCCCCCCCCCCCCCCGTCCCCAGTGCTATCTGCGCCCTTGATCGCAGGCATAAGAATCGGATGAATATTAGGCCAGAATTTTTGGAAAAATTCCAGTGGAAAACCATCTGGACTGGGACATTTCCCGTTCGGCATGGACTGAATTGCTGACCAGACCTCCCCTACTGAAAACGGGGCGAATGTAATATATAAATAGAAAATAATAAATTATACATTGAAAAGTTTGCAACTGGAAAAAAAGAAATCACAGGGAAATTTTTTTGACTTAGTTTTTAAATACACCACTTTGGAAACTGTTTTCCTTTTTCTTTTGCTGATCTGGAAGCAAAAATGCACTGTTTTTATTTACACTTCTGTAATTTTCATATACACTTCCTTAATCTTGTTTCCGTTCCCGACAAATTCTTGACCCAAAAGTGAAAACTTCATGTTATTTCAAGTGTGACTGAGAATCTGTAAGTGACTTCCTGTTTAATTTTAGTGATATATAGGAGTTATGTTTCTGAATTGTATATGTATATATCTTCCATCTACCACTCCTTTGTCGACAGGCTTTCCAGGACCAGTGTTGCTCCAATATTGTGTATTGGACATTGCAAGGAATATATAATATCCCCAGGTGTTTACATCTGTTTTAATGTGTGAAATAAGGGATAATCCACGGCTAGCTCTGGATTAAACTATTATAATGCACGATGTGCAGGCAAAGAAACAATAGATGTGAAGCAGAGTGCATTAAAATGGTTTACGTCTCACTTAAACCATGTTTATTTGCCAGCATAAACAATGTAAAGCTGTTATTGATGTTTGCAGAACAATATTTGACCAGAAGGGGTAAAAATGACAGTTATCATCGTCATTTACGCCTCAGATATGCATTCTGCCCACTTTACATTTCCCATTATAGGATTTATTATTTAAATTAATAAGAAGTGATAATACCTCAGTTCAGAGTCTCTCTACAAACAAATCTTCAAATTGAATTACTTCAAAATCAGTGATGTAACTCCCTCACTGCTGAGGAATATAATTTATTTAGTAGTGAAGCTATTTGACTAATAAAATTTGCAAGGCAGCGTTGACAAATTTCTGTGCTCCTGTTTCTTTGTGTGCACAAAGCGATAACCAATATCTGTGTGATAACCTCAAACCACCAAACCTGTCCCTAACATACCAGTATTCCACCTTAATAGCAGCACAAGTACTTCAGCGCAGTCTCATCCCAAGACGTCATATAACTGACGTCTTGGGACGTCTTTTGACCATACGTCAACATCCGCCGTTTTAGGGTACCCTTTAATGTCGGTCAGATGACGTTATGGGATCCTAACCCTACCCCATACCTAAACCTACCCCGTCACCTAACTGACGTTAAAGGTAAAGCGTCAGTTGTATGACGTCCCAGGATCGTCATGTAACTGACGTTAAAGGGTACCCTAAAACGGCGGATGTTGACGTATGGTCAAAAGACGTCCCAAGACGTCAGTTATATGACGTCTTGGGAAGAGACTGTGTTAAGTACTTTGATGTAAGAACATAGTAGATAAAGACTCCTGTGATGAAAATCAAGTTTTTAATATGCTTTAACACACACATGTGTGCGTTGATAAGTGGACAGCATTGCTGAGTATTTCCTCCTTAAAACTGCAGTGAACCAAAGACAGTCTCAAAAACACGCTTTGAAATCGCTGCTGTTTCTGACGTCACAAACCACCTTGTAACCAATCAGATCAACGCGTGATCGTCAACCAACAGCCCCTCATGGACGACTGCAGCATAAAAACATAATAAAAACACAACATAAATGCCCTTGTGAAAAAAAGTGCACTTTAGTGTACTTTTATAAAGTGTACTTATTACAAAAATAATACACTTTAAATGAATACACTTAAGTGTGACTTAAAAACATTTTTTTCGGGGCACTGAATGCACATTAAGTGTAATTTATTTCAAATATATCACATATTAAGTTGAAATAAAGTGTAATAAGTTGCAATTAAGAGTGATTTTTTGGAACAACTTAATTGGTACTTTAATACAACTTTATATATACTTTCATAATTGCTTCTAGTGTATTTAAATTATAGTTAAAGTGCACTAAACAATATGATGACACGCAATTAATGTGATTAAAAATATACTTTGAAGTCAGTCAACAATACACTTAAGTGTGAATTAAATAAAAAAAATTCGGGGCACTGAATGCACATTAAGTGTAATTTATTTAAAATATATCACATATTAAGTTGAAATAAAGTGTAATAAGTTGCAATTAAGAGTGATTTTTTTGGAACAACTTAATTGGTACTTTAATACAACTTTACATACACTCTCACAATTGCTTCCAGTGTATTTAAAATACAGTTAAAGTGCACTACACAATATAATGACGCAATTAATGTGAACTAAAATATACTTTAATGTCAGTCAACAATACACTTAAGTGTGAATTAAGTGTAATGTTTTCGACAAACTTAATGCATATTATATGTAATTGATTTCAAATGTATCACAGATTAAGCTCAAATTAAATGCTATTAGTTGATATTAAGAGTGATTTTTGAAATATGGTAAAAGTGTACTTCCAAATATACTGACAAGCAAATAATGTCAACAAAAATATACTTTAATTATATAATAGTGTACTTGTTTATTACATTAAATAATTTTTTTTAATTAAAAAAAAAATATAGTTGCAATTTATTTCAAATTTGGACAAAAAAAGTCTTAATAACCTATATAGTTACAATCAACACAAATTCAATTTAAAACCCTCTATATTTACTGACAAATTAATCTCTAAAATAAATACATAAAAACCTTTCTGTTGGTGCACAAGAAAAACCCCAAGAAACAAACGGTTACAACACTTAAAGGTGCTCTATGCGATTTCTAGTGGCCTCTAGTGGGGATGTTTCAGAATGCAACAAGAGCGCTCGTGTGCGTGCCACACGGAGACTTTCAACGCAACGGTGAAATCATCACACAACATGCTGAAAACTAATGTAAACTCCCACTGCAGGTACAATAATAGCCTACTTTTATCAGCTTGACGTTGAACTAATGCTCTGTGCTCGTACCATGATAATGTTACAATAAACTGCATTTAGCCGACATGTGATGTTATATAGCATAAGACATTTCTCTAACTGTTCGTGTATCTTTCACAATCAGCAATGTCAACATCGGTGAATGTATAATATGATAACGAAAACGGTTAGTGAAATAAACTGAACAGTTTCAGTGTATCCGTAAGATCGTAGGAAGTGACATTACTGTAGTACTGAACGTGTCTGGAAATGTGTATTATAAACAATACGATAGTAGTGCGATGAGTGAGGTTAGTTAGTAGATCTAGTAAATAAAATAAGTTACATCCTAAAGCACCTACTTTTTGTTGTCCTGGAACATTCTTTTGTATTCATGTCATGTGTCATGTAGAGTTTACCTTGCTATTTCACTAGAGTTTACTATGTTGATCCGTGTTTCCGTCCGGAGTCAATCAGATTCACGTTTTGCCTGACGAGCTGGAGCAGATACAACTTGTTTTGTTTTTTATATTTATGTGGCGTTTGTGTTGGAGTCTGTGTTGTGCTGGAGGCAGGACGTTTTGGGGGGTTATCAGACTCCATGTCGTCAGCTGAAGTGCCGTTGGTCGCATGGTTGACTGTAGGATAGAGAGGATAGAGCTTGGCTCGGGAGATGGATTTCGCAGGAAATCCGACCCGGAGACCTCACATATAAATCTGAATATTGGCCTTCAGAGGTAATGGCAAAACCCGAAAAGTGGATCATTGCAATGTGTGATTACAAACCCTTCAAACACAGGCAATAAAAAAGGATTCATTTTATAAAATAAGTTGCATATAGAACCTTTAAAATGAAAATTCTGTCATTATATACGCACCTTCAAGTTGTTTCAAACCTGTATTAATTTTTCTTCTGCTGAACACAACGAAGATATTTTGAGAAATGTCAGTAACCAAACAGCTAACTGGTCCCATTGACTTCCATGGTATTTTGTTTCCTACTATGGAAGTCAATGGGACCAGTTAACTGTTTGGTTACTGACATTTCTCAAAATATCTTCGTTGTGTTCAGCAGAAGAAAGAAAGGTAACACTTAACTGCACACTATTATTCATTATAAGCATGAGTTAACATTTAATCATTTATAAAGCATTAATAGACATTAATAATACGTTTCTAAATACAGCAATAAATGTTTTTTTTCTTGATTTATTAGCATATCTATAATGTGTTTAATAATTGTATTTTCATACTTTGTTAATGATCAATTAATAATTTCTTAATGAAGTATAGCATTATTTACAAACCAGTTATTTAAGAGTTGTCAGTGATTCATAAGATCACTTAAATGTAAGTTGAGGGTGAGTATATGATGACAGAATTTTAGACATTTTCAGAAAACATAATTCTGTATGATTTATAAGATTGTTTCCATGTAAATTACTGGTATTACTATACTTTTGGGGTAATTTGATATCCATAACCTAGGGATTACCAGTACAAACATCATTTTAGAAGCAAACACACATTACATCAAATACACAACCCATGAATTAATACAAACAAAAGGTGATGTTGCAAAATGTGAACACTAAGATTCAAACGGAATGAAAAAGGTATTATTAGTTAACTCCTTCAGTTAACATGAACTAAGAATGAATAATACTTGAAGCATTTGTTAGCCTTAGTTAATGTTAATTTCAACATTTAAAAATGCATTATTATATTCAAAAGTTGTTTATTAAAATTATAATGCACTGTGAACTCGTATGAACAATGACTATAAATTGTTCTAACTTTAACAAACTTTATTTGAATTAACTAATCTTAAAAAAGATTAATAAATAATGTTAAAAAAATGCTAATGTTTTAGATCATGTTTTGCCAATACATAAACTAATATTAACAAATGAGACCTAATTAAAGTGTTAACAAACCTGGTTAATTTTAGCTAATAAGTTTGTCTAAAAAAATAAACAGGACTTTCCAACTACTTCAAAACATTTGGTGACAAATGATTTTGGTTTTCTTGTTTTTTTGCCTTTGGATTTCTTCATTTTTATGTCAATGTCCCGGTGCTCTCCAAAGTAAATGTGAATGGATTTGTTCCAAAGAGGCAGGAAAGTCAGGAAAAAATACCTTGAGAAAAAAAAAGTGAAAAAATTTGTTTATAAAACAGATCCAGTCCATTATTAAATTTATCTCAAATGAATGAAAGTGATAGATATTTTCCCTGTAAAGTTTATATAAACCTTGCAGTGTCTGCAAAATGTTAGTAATTTTAGCAATAAGAGGGAACACAAAAATGTATATGTTGTCTTTTTGTTCAGTACTACCCTGATGAAGCAGTTTATTCTGCAAGGTGTACGTAAACTTTTGACTGCTAACTGTTGATGAATGTGTGATGTGATGAATTACCTCATCAGCGTCACACATAAATTATTGGAAACATGATCAATTTAGCTCCCGAATCTATATTGCGTATAGCAACGTTACTATCTGCGATTAACAAGCACTCATCGCAATATCAACTGCGGTGAAAAAAAAATCATTAAGGAAAGCATCAAGATATACTTGACTAATTATTTGCAGTATAACATCTCATCTGCAAACAGCCAAACGTGGCACTCCTTTTGTTCTCTTCTTGTTTTCATTTCCTCATACATCGCGATTACAGAAACACAACAGCGCATTTTTCAAACTCTAGGGAAGTAGTGCGTCATCATGACGTCTGGCGCATGCGCATTAAACACCGTGTTCATATACAGTATATTTTTATTTCAACTTTTCTGTTTAAGTTGAAGTTGTTCTAACTCTTTGTGTTGTTACTCTGTAAGTTCACAAAACGCTACTCTTTCAACCAACTAAAAGTCAATATTTTTGTTCAGTGTAGATTGCAATTAACTGTGTTTAATTGACTCTCACATATGTAAAGTACAACACATTACTGTTATGCTAAGAGTCCTCTCATAAATTACATTTTATTGTCATATATTATGTAGAAAACTGACAAAAATGTCAACAATAAGTTGTCCTGGATTATACTGTTGTGGTGAGCAGGACGGCCGAGGGACGTGAGAGACAGTCGCGAGGCCGGTGGTGTGATTGCTAATGAGCAGCACCTGTGAAGCACACCGGTCTCGCATCTCTCACGAAGGAGCGGAGCCATAAAGGGGGAGCGACGGAGTGGATGATCGAGAGAGGAACAGGCCTGCTTTTGTTTGTATTTTATATTTTATTTTCGGTAGCCAGCAGTCGTTTGTGAGGGGCTGCTGGCAGGTAATTTGTTTGTTTATTTTGTTTAAATAAAGTTTTATTTTTTATTATTATCTGGTTCCTGCCTCCTTCTTCCCTGAACCTTGTTACATTGGTGCTGAAACCCGGGAAGAGGGAGGAACGCGCTGTCCGAGGGTCCTCGCCGCTGTGGGGAATCCGCGGTGCCATTGAGCATGGTGCGCGAGTCGCCGCCGCTCGCCGTGGGCCGGAGCCTGCTGCCGTCCGCCGCATAAGGGGAGGAGCAGGGAGCGGGGGACTCGCGGCCATGGACGCTCGAGGCGGGGCGCTGGGGTGCGTTGCCGGTGGGACGCCCGAGCTCGCCGCCGACCGCCTGGGAATGGAGGGGCGGCTGCCTTCCGGGAGGGAGAGGAGGAGTCACCGCCGCTTGCCGTGGGCCGGAGCCTGCTGCCATCCGCCAGGTAAGGGGAGGAGCAGGGAGCGGGGGACTCCTGCCGTCTGCCCAAGGCACCCGAGGAGCCGTCGCCGTCCACCGGGGGCGGGGGAGCGTCGAGGCGTCCACCGAGGGCCATCCAGCGTCGCCGCCGGGCACCGCAGAGGAGATCGCCCAGCTGGTGAGGGACAATTAATGGCAGCGCTTTGTTGGAGCCGGACCAAATTTTTTTTTTCCTCTCTCCCCTCTCTCATGTCCGTCGCTCCTCGTGCTTCCGTCTCCGTTTCCCTCGGCTCGTCGATCCATACCCCCCAGGGATCGCCGCCGCCGGGGGGGGGGGAGTAGGCACAGTCTCTGGTGTACCCCCCGGCCTGTGAGGGGTGATGGGGGTATGTGGTGAGCAGGACCATTGCAGGTGAGCAGGTGGTGTGATTGCTAAGGGGAGCGACGGAGTGGATGATCGAGAGAGGAACAGGCCTGCTTTTGTTTGTGTTTTATATTTTATTTGGTAAGCCAGCAGTCGTCCGCGAGGGGCTGCTGGCAGGTAATTTGTTTGTTTATTTTGTTTAAATAAAGTTTTATTTTTTATTATTATCCGGTTCCTGCCTCCTTCTTCCCTGAACCTTGTTACAACTGTATTGCAAATTTATTGGAAAAACACATTCCAAGTGCATTAATGCGCACAGTCGATATATTCTAGATTAAACACATTTAAAATAAATGAACTAATTGTTTTTGGACAACACACTTGAGTTTAAATTAAAATGAATTACTTTCCATGTTTTCCATTAGAATTATTATTTTATTTAGTATATTAGTCAATTCATCAAAATACATTTCATTTAATAACTTATAACTTTAAAACACTATACAATCATAATCATTTAAAATGTAAAACTTAAGTAGACACAATTAAAAAGGGAATTTTTTTAAAACATGCACTTAAGTGCGATTAGAAATATTATCATGAAAGTGTACTTTCTTTAACTAAAACTTAAGTAGACATTATTAAAAAATGATTTTTTAAAAACATCCACTTAGGTGAAATATTTAGAAATATTGTGATGAAAGTGTACTTACTTTAAGTTAAATTTAATTAGATATTATGACAAAGTGCATTTGTAAAAAGTACACTTAAGTGTGTTTATAAATATGATCACGAAAGTGTACTTTCTATAAGTAAAACTTAATTAGACATTATTACAAAGTGCATTTTTAAAAAGTACACTTAAGTGTGTTTATAAATATTGTCATGAAAGTGTACTTACTTTAAGTTAAACTTAATTACATATTATTACAAAGTGCATTTTTAAAAGTGCACTTAAGTGTGTTTATAAATAATGTGATGAAAGTGTACTTACTTTAAGTTAAACTTAAGTTGTCTTTAATTGTAATTATATTATATTATCTGCAAGTACACTTTTCAAAAAGTATACTTTCATGAGTTTAAGCACACAAAAAGTACACTTTCAATACAATTAAGCACACTTCTTTTTCACAAGGGTGTCCTTGGCTCATTCGAAAAAACTTACCTGTAGTAACATTTTTGCAAAACGCAAAATAGTGAAATGTCCAGTGAGTGGTGCTAAAAGTGTGTTAGTTCCCCCCCCCCCCCCAGAACAAATTAACATTAATATTAGAAAAAGTAGTGTCCGCTCAATTTTGCTCTTTTATTGCAAGAAAATGATATCTATGAAAAATTCCAGTCAGGATTCAGACCGCATAATAGATTTACTTTTAGCTTCTGACCAAGGCTGTATCTCAATACTAGTCCTACTTGATCTTAGCGCTGCGTTCGACACTATAGATAATAAAATACTCTTGGATCGACTACAAAACTTCACTGGTGTCCAGGGACAGGCATTAAGCTGGTTTAGATCGTACTTATCGGACCGTTATCATTTTGTCTGTTTAAATGGGGAAAAATCAAAGATAACGTCAGTAGAATATGGAGTACCGCAAGGATCGGTTTTAGGCCCTCTGCTATTCTCAATATATATGCTGCCACTTGGGAATATTATAAGAAAACATGGAATTAATTTCCACTGTTACGCTGACGACACTCAATTATATATTTCATCACGACCAGATGAAAACACTAACTCATCTAAAATGACAGAGTGTCTCAAAGATATAAAATGCTGGATGACGCGTAATTTCCTGCTATTAAATTCAGATAAAACGGAGGTATTACTTATTGGTCCAAAAAACTACTCACAAAACCTCTTACAATACAACTTTAATATAGACGGATGTCCTGTTACTTTATCCACTACAGTAAAAGACCTGGGTGTTATACTAGACCGCAACTTGTCTTTCGAAAATCATATTTTATATGTTACAAGAACAGCCTTTTTCCACCTTAGAAACATTGCTAAGCTACGTAACATGCTATCTGTTTCTGATGCAGAAAAATTAGTTCACGCATTCATGACCTCGAGACTAGATTACTGTAATGCTTTATTAGCCGGTTGTCCTGCATCCTCAATAAACAAGCTACAGTTAGTACAAAATGCAGCTGCTAGAGTTCTTACTAGGTCAAGAAAATATGATCATATAACACCGATTTTATCATCTCTACACTGGTTACCTATTAAGTTCCGTATCAACTACAAAATACTACTACTGACCTATAAAGCCCTAAATGGTTTAGCTCCTATGTACTTAACGGACCTTCTCTCGCCCTACAATCCACCGCGTTCCTTAAGATCACTAAATTCAAGGCTTCTGGTCATTCCTAGGATATCGAAGTCCAGTAAAGGAGGGAGGGCGTTCTCGCATTTAGCTCCAAAACTCTGGAATGGCCTTCCCGATACGGTCCGAGCCTCTGACTCGCTGACACAGTTTAAAACTAGATTAAAGACGCATCTCTTTAGTCAAGCATTCACATAATGCTTACCTTCTAGTCCTCTGTTATGCCATACGGAACCGTTTGCCACTGAAACTGCTTAACGCACCAGTGGGGCTCGACAGCCTCTTAGACAAACGGGTCGGCGCGTATGGTTGGGTTGCGGAGAGTTCGGGTTACGGAGAGTTTGTGAGATAGTGGTTTTCTAACACCGACTCCCGTATAATGGAAATCATTATGAACATCAGCTATGCTAATTATTTCCCATCTGCCTTTCTGCTGTTATCTCGGGACGCTTGTCCCGAGAAAAATGGCGTTCGTCAGGTCCAGTTTTGTGTCCAGCCTCTCACGGGGATTTCGGATGCCCCAACGCCTGTGAAGAGACGACTCAACGCCTGCGATATGTTATGGCGCCATTTTATAAATAAACAACATTTATATTTAATATTTATATTTAAACAATATGAATGTAAGCCAGAGGAGAACTGGCCCCCGACTGAGCCTGGGTTCTCCCAAGGTTTTTTCTCCATCCAATCTGATGGAGTTTTGGTTCCTTGCCACTGTCGCCTTGCATAGTCGGGGTTATTCAATATTTAACAATATTATTGATCTGTGTTGTACTACTTCCATGTTATCACTGTGAAGCTGCTTTGATACAATCTGTATTGTGAAAAGCGCTATATAAATAAATGTGACTTGACTTGACTTAATATGGCAACATTTTATTATGTTGGAGTTAGCACACCGCAATTCTGATTTGAAATGTCCGGTGAGTGACGCTAAAAGATTAATGCTCCATCACGTTTTAAAATAACATACACCTACACTATACCCTAAACCTAAAAGATAGTGTTAAAAAAAAGCAAATGCGACATAAAACGCAATCGTAACCATGGCATTTTATCCTGTATTTTAACTTTGGGCCCTCATAAATCGTGACTCGTCTTTCACAGGGTTCTCACTCGAGCTCTCCGCATCACAAGTACAATTCTGTACCAGCTCAGCTATCGAGTAAAACATATGGAGCTGGTTAAGTGATGCAAACTCGCAAACATGTATTCGTTTACAAATCCTGCACTATGGTAAAAAGTGTTTTGAGGTCATAACATAATTGAAAACAAGTCTTTATCAATCTATAATCTGCAACGTAATCATAATTGTGTGTGAAAACGATTAATAGTGTTAGCTGTTTTATCTAGTAAATACATCTTTTTTTTTTTAAAGAATTGTTTGATATTTGGATTGAAAACAAGACAAAAATACTAAGTAAGAAAAATATGTTTTTGCAGTGTGTGTGCTTCATTTGAAGCAGCACATTAATGTGGTGATATATAATATGATATATAATAACTGTGATTGACTAAACTACATGTGCATTAAACTGTTTTATTGCACACCTTCCAGCCAATCGAGTATTCAGACAGACAATGGTTTACATACATTTAAAATATGATCTGATACCAAACTTATATGAATTATAAAACAAGATAAAGACAAGTAATAAAACACTGCTCAAAAGAAAAAAGCCGAACTGCAGATCAAAGCGTTGTGAGAACTTTACAAGCATAAACTTTCTGAAGAGCACATCATTCATCTGCAGAAAGGGACAAAAACAGCTTATTAGAAAACATTCATTTAAAAAATGTTTTTAGTTTTTATTTAATTACATTATAGTGCATGTTCTCATACTGAACTGTCTATGAACTCCCCGAAAACCCTGAACTTTTTCGATTTTCTCTCAGAGACTTCTCTTTTTTTTTTCTTCCTGTTTTCTATAAATTATGTTGTTTCCCTATCATGCACACAAATAGAGGAAGTGTGAAAGAAAGTTGGAATTGTAAATATACATCGGTGTTTAGGACATGTATATGTGAGAATTTTTGTGATAACCTCATACAGAAGGGGAATGAGCTTAGGAACATTTAAGATTAATTTATAGTATATAGAAGTACAAAACACATACTTAAAGTTTCCAGTAATAATATTTAACTCCTGGGTTCTTGTTAAGAATAAAGTGTATGATAACCGATTAAACCCAGGAGTTAAGTAATTCCACTGCCAACTTTATGTTTTGTACTTTAGGACCTTTTAAAAATAGTTGATTGCTCATTTTTCTGTAATTAAACCCAAAATTTTTATATATTTTTATATTGTATCATATAAAGACATATACAAAGTATATTTTAAATATTTGTTTAAAGGCATCTTAAAGGCCAGTATTACTTGTACCATACTGCTACTGATGTCTCGATTACATGTTGTTTTCTGCTTCTCAATTTTAGCCGTTGCTGCATTAATTAAAATATAATTATATATAGATATGCATGCATAACGCATTAAATTATGCACTGCCATTTAAAACTTTGAGATCTTTTTCTTTCAAGAAGTCTCTTATGCTAACCAAGGCTGCATTTATTTGCTTAAAAATACAATACAAACAGTAATATATTGAAATATTATTACAATTTAAAATAAATTTTTCTTTTTATTTGAATATATTTTATCACAGATGAAATTTAACTTCTTATTGTGATCAAAGCTGAATTTTCAGCATCATTACTTGAGTCTTCAGTGTCACATGATCCTTCAGAAATCATTATAATATGATGATTTGATGCTTAATAAACATTTATTATTATTAACATAAATGTTGAAAACAATTGTTTCTTCCCAGGTGTTGTAATTTATCAGACTCAGTCGGATCCATTTGCAACAGTTTATTGATTAAATTACCAGCAGAATCAGTGTAGCAGGGTAGGCAAGGCATAAAGGGAACCAGGCAGGGGATCAGGGGCAGGTAGCGGACGATTGAGATCCAGGAAACAGGCAGAGGGTCATAAACACAGGCAGGATCACTTAATAGATACACACTTGTAAATGAACACAACAGTGAAACAAGACTTCGCACTGAGTGTGCTGTGAGTGTGGTTTATATACAGCTGTGTGTGTGATCGTTACTCACAGATGTGAACGGAATCAGTGCATGAGTGAGGCATGATGGGATTTTCGGGAGACGGTCAGTACTCGGGTGAGAGTGTTCGTTGGTGGTTACTGAGGGGGATTGCGGGGCTGGTAGTCGTGACACCAGGAAGAACACAAAAGGACAGCATTTATTTGAAACAGAATCTTTTGTTCACTAAAAAAAATGCCTTTATTCAAACTTCTGATCAATTTAATGCATCCTTGATGAACAAGAGTATTCATTTCTTTCCAAAATTTTTTTTTTTCGTACTGAGCCCAAACTTTTGTACGATACTGTTCTTTTGAACTTTATTCAAAAAAAGGGAAGGGGGGGGGGGGATCAAATTCAGCTTTGATCACAGAAATAAATTACACTTTACTGTATTTTCACATATAAAACAGCTGATTTACTTTGAAATAATATTTGACAATATTATTGTTTTTTGTATTTTAACTAATCAAATGCATCCTTGGTGAGCAGAAGAGACTTCTCTTTAAAAACATTAAAAAGAAGCCCAGCCCCTTCTGTCCTCACACTCTATAAAGAGCATGCGCTTCTTCACTTTTCTCACAGACATCCACTTCTCTGCACAGGAATGCAATCAGGCTGTATTTTGTGTGTGTGTGTGTGTGTGTGTGTGTGTGTGTGTTTTACTTTAATAAATGTATGTTATTGATGTATGTAATCTATAATTAATGCAATTCCAATTGTTGTTGTTATCTTAGCTTGCATAACTGTTAAATACTGACTAGTGTTTACTGTTTTAATGTAACAGAATATCCTGAATAATGGGTGCTCAGGTTTCAGTCGTCAATGATACTCCTTATACCTGGCACTATGCCACCCAGGACAGAGGGGTAAGAACTTCTGCATTCACTACATCAGATTATTTATGGAATTATGTGTTCTAAATTCTGTTTCATAGTTATTTTTTGACATATTTAGCATGTCCTCTGAATAACCAGATAATAACTGAGAGCACAAAATAATATCTCACAACTCTGTAATGCTGTTCTTTGTATGTAATTTTACTGACTGCTTTTCTGATGGAGACTGATGCATAATTCTGCTCCCCAGTTTACACGTGTTGGTGCTCACAGCAGAACTACCTATGAGGAGAAAAAATTAATCCATCGCTACATCTACATCAGATATGACCATCACACGTGGAACAGTTTTAGGTACGAGTTTAACACCCATAAAGGCGACACCTCCTTCATCTTAAGGGAAACCTACGACCGTTCCCAGATTCAGATGCACTGCACCTCTGAGGGCGGCACTCATTTCTGTCCCAACTATGGTAAGTTTCTGCAAGTATATCAGTTCTGCACAACACCATACAGCCAAAAGTATGTGCATCCCCGACCATATGCGCTTGTTGAGCGTCCCATTCCAGATTGATTTCCCCTTTGCTGTTTATTATAAAGCTCCACTCTTCTGGAAAGACTTTCCACTAGATTTTGGAGCATGGCTGTGTGTTCATTCAACTACAGATGTGGCCTTTGAGAATGCATGTTGAAAGAAAAAGGGGTCACGCGTGGTCAGGTGGGATGGTCTGGCACAGGAAATTCATGATCATGGGGCAGTTATGTCACGTACTGAGGCACATGGGCGAGACATAGCATATTCAATGCTATTTGTTCAAGTATTATTCTGCGCTTATGCCTATAAAATATTCATGATTCTGTTATTAACAGTATTATTACATGTTTAACATTCTAGTTCAATCATGGATAAATGAGCTCTCATTATTAAATGTAATAAAACTCAGTAAATGTATAGCGCTGAGTTTTATTATATGCTCCGCTATACGTTCATCTAAAACGCATGTTGTAGTGTGGAAAAAAACAACAACAACAACGACCACAAACCAGCAATTTTTATCCCACTCTTCTTGTCTTATGCCCAATTCACTAACAAAACAATGACACCATAATTTAAGGAGACAAATAACATTTTTTACGTTAAGCCTTTTCTCCTCTATAGAACATGAAAAAGATAGCGGTCATGCAAGACAGACCAACTGGAGAGCCCATAATTAAAAATGCACATTCAGTTTTATTTATAAACTAAGTGCAAACATCCCATCTTGCTGGCAAAGGCCATTTACGCTAATAGAACAAAAAAATCTATTTATCTAAAATCTGTTTATCAGGAGTGGCAGTAAGAACAGGTTGCACTTGTTTCATTCTTTGACGCGACTGACCCTAGTTCGAATCCACGTTTTCCTGATCCCGACGAACAAGCAAATACGTATTATAGCAACATGGTGTGAGATAAATAAATACAAAATAAAGACATATGGCCTACTTTTTTTTGTAAAAGCAGTTGAAGTGATGACGAAGATAAAGTACACGAAAAGCACATTTAGCATTTTAAAGTGAGTTTTAATCTCAGACCTCTCTATTAGTGATGGCCGGTTCGTGAACGAATCGTTCTTTTGAACCGGTTCTTTTTAGTGAACCGGTCGAACCAGTACACTAAATCGGACTGAATCGTTCGAAACAGTTCGCGTCTTGCGTCAGCGCTAAACCACAAGTTACTAAAGTTACTCACTTTCAGACATGCCTGACAGTCCCTCCGAATCGAAATAAACCAATATCCATTAGTACATTTTATTCAGTAACTCAAAGTTCACTGAACGGAGACATGTTGGTGCTGAGAGAAGTGATGAGCACGAGCAGCTGATACTGCGCATGCGTGTACTACCGAACATACAGGTACAGCGGTCGGATAACCAGTACAGAACCGAGAACTGTTTCTTTCAGACACGTTCGACATACTGAGAACTGATGAGTTGATGAGCTGAGCATGCGTGCATTATTTTTTCTGAGGGACGAAATGTACGTTTCCATGTCTTTAGTTGAACATATCAGTAAGTGTAACAAAATAAAACATTTTGGAAACATGTTTATCACATTACTGTATCACTGTATTATTTTAACGATTGGAAATAATGATTGGATTCTAAAACTGTCAAACTACTAAACATTTATTATTAAATAATATTTTCAGGAACAGCTAGCTCATTAAATTTCTAAGTAACAATATAAATCATTGATGTAAACTCTTGCCAAGGTTTGGTGCACTGCTTAGTAAATGTTTATAATGTGTTAACATAACGAATTAGTTTAATTCGTTATGTTTAACACATTATAAACATGATATACAATGTATAGGCTACAGAAGGCTATATGGAGACAGACATGCATCGATTTTTTAGTTTTGTCGACTGTATATTCAGGTTTCAGCTCAGCACACACAGGCCTATTATGCTATGGTTCTCGAGTCGAGAACTGGTTGTTGCAGTTCTTGAATCACTAGTACAGAACCGAGAACTGTTTCTTTCGGACACGTTCGATACGGAGAACCGATGAGCTGGAGATACTGCGCATGCGTGATAGCACCGTCTCTGAACAGAACTTTCTTTCGGCCGGCTGATCCTGTGCTGATATACGAGCACGCAGTAGTACGGGTGAACCCAGGACTTAAATGAGAGGGCGAATCGGCGAAATGTAAGTTTATTTAAAAACAAATAAAATGATGAAGACCATTTATGCATTTTATATATTTAAAACATCCGCGTTAGCACATCGCCTAGGCTGCAGCAGGGTTCGTTTTCAAAATGTAAATGTGAGAAACTTATCCAAGATGATTATGACAATGCATACTATTATTTAAATGAAGTTGTGATTACAAATGCCCTTTAATTTGAAGTATTTTTATCCGCCGGGATGATAGAATTGACGTCATTACGTGATGACGTAAAAGAACTGGTGAACCGGTTTTTAGAACCGGTTAATTAAAACGAACTGTCCGAAAGAACCGGTTCGCGGAAAAGAACCGGACTTCCCATCACCACTCTCTATTGGTCTTTTTCACAGAAACAATGATTGGCCAATATATGTCTTGTCACATTTTACAGTAGTTACACTGTAAAAAAAAAAAATGCTGTTTTTTTTTTTTTTCCTACCCAAACGCTTGACTAAGCCTGTTGTGTGATTTTTGGTTAATTTTTTTCAGTGATGGATAGTTTTGTTAGGCTTTATTTGTTCCTGTATGAACCGCTGATTTTAAAAGCTGGAAAACGATTAATAACCAGTTAATTTACTTCTAATAATTTGCACAAACTTTGATTTGAGCAAGAGTTTCCCTGCTGTTCGGCACAAACTGTAACTTATATTTAATGCATATAATGGTCAAATCTCATTTATTTATTTTATTTATTTCATTTTACTTTTATCAATAGTATTCTTCTTGATTAAACATCTAGATTTTATGAATTTTTATTTCATTGCATGTTAAAAAGTTTAGACATTTATTTATGCAGAAGCATGAAACTACTCTATATTTGGATTATGCAGTTATTTCTCATATTTAAATGATAAATTAAGCATTATTTTTGTGCTATTTTGAAAGTCTGATAAAAATTAAACAGAAAATAAAATGCTATAAAACACCCGTTTCTGAAAGTTTCTTGATTAATAGTCTACATAAAAATCACAAACGTTACACTAGTAAATCAAATAATTCTGTTGCCCTATACAATATTAATATATAATTCCCTATAGTTTTGTTTCAGTTGGATGAGGGAAAAGGGCCTCAAATAACTCTGCAGGTCATCAAAAATACCAAGCAGTCCTTATCATTATTCCCCATATATTATTATTCATTATTTTCCCCACTGTTATTAAAGGGATAGTTCACCCAAAAATGAAAATTCTGTCAGTAATTACTCTCCCTCATGTTGTTCCAACCCCGTGAGACCTTCGATCATCTTCAGAACATGAATTAAGATATTTTTGATGAAATCTGAGAGCTGGATCACTCCTACATAGGCTTCTAGGTAACTGAATCTGCTGGCCCAAAAAAGTCATTAAAGACATCGTTAAAATAGTCCAAGTGACTACAATGGCTCAACCTTAAGTTTATCAAACGACGAGAATGCTTTTTGTGCGCAAAAAAACACCAATAATAACGACTCTATTCAACTATTCATTTCCTACTGTGTGGGCCAGTTCACGAAAGCAACCCGACGCAAGCGCGAGAAATGAGAGGATGATGCAGATGGGTCACGATGTAGTGTTTAAAATTTTCAATTTTGGGTGAAATAACCCTTTAATGATCTTTAAACTCATTGTATTTGTTATCGAAGAGCAATTCACTGGGAACGTGGCTTGTCTCTCTACAGCAAAAAGAGTGCATGAGTTTAAAGGAACACACTGACTTTTTGGGACTTTAGCTAATTCACCTTACCCCCCAGAGTTAGATAAGTCCATACATACACTTTTCATCTCAGTGCGTCCTGTAACTCTATCTGACGCACCCACTGCTAGCCTAGCTTAGCACAAAGACTGTAAGTAAATGGCTTCAGCTAGCATACTAATCCCAATAAGTGACAACATAACGCCAACATTTTCCTATTTACATTTTATGATTTGAATAGTCACAGCGTGTACAAATAACAAGGTAATATGAGACACAGGTATCTTTAAACCGTATACATACTGGGAACTATACTCTCAGAAGACGAAGCACTGCTACTTGGATGGAGTGATTTGCTCGCAGCGTCTGAGAAGCACTGTGGTCATAGATATAAACACTAGATATCGCCCTGGCTATGGCAGTTCATTGGAGCGAATGCGTCAATAGAGCCGCCATCTTGAAACAGGGGAGCCACTCATCAGCGTCAATGTAGGAAAAGGTCTAACGGAAATAGATTCACCATAAATCATCATGAATGCGTTTTTCTAGTTGTTTTGGTTTGTTCCAAGGGTCAGACATGTATTTGTGACCGATCACGGAAACGTACAAGCAAAATGAGAAATTGGTGAATTTCAATTTTTTGCAGAATCTGTTTGAGATAGCAGTATTGGTATATTTAAAAGCTTACATTTTGATGTTGAAATCGGCTTGTTTTCAGAGATTTAGCATGCAGTAGGGGAGTGGCGTGTCATTGTCTGCGTGTATTTCAATACTGGATAAGCCGGCGTTAGCCCTCCAAGTAAACAGCGTGGCTACTTATTACGCGCTCTGGCCGGCTCTATCTGATATCAAAATTCAATGAAGATGGACGCCGCTAAGATTGTCGCAGACGAGCTGAACCGTGGCAGTAACACCGAAAATGTTTTGAAGTACTTCTTCGACAAGCCGCGCTGAAATAGCGAAAGGGTTGTGCAAAGGGGCCATAGAACCGACTGTAAAAGCCTGACTCGCTCAGGGAAGGAGGTACCGTTCTATGGCCGCTTTGCATTCTGATATCCCTGGAATCGCTTCCCATGCTTTTACATGTACAGCTAGGGGCAGAATGGCCTCCGGGTTCAAGATCGCCACACTTCGTGGGCTCGGGAAACTGAACCGGAGGTATCAGTGCTTGAATACGGCGACTCACTGACAGCGGTGGCTGGCTGTTTCATATGTGACGTCCAAATTGCTTTGAATGGGGAACGTTTTGTGAACAGGGAACAGACTTAATGGACTGGCAACAATCTCCATAGAACATGAACTGGCACAGAGAATCAAAATAGAGGATGCAGTTAAGACCTTTGCTGCGATGAAGGCCCGCCGTGCACGCTGAAATGCAAGTTAAGCTCCACTTGCTCTTTAGACGTTATTTAAGATGCTGAACCTGCTGATTGTATAATGTGCTTGCGGACATTTCATTTGTGTGTGTTTTACTCGCATAAGAAAGTGGTGTAAAGAGATTTGCAACAGTAATTTGAGGAGGTGAAATGTGATTATTTGGAAAATTCCTGTCATAACTGCTGAAAGAAAAATGCCAGCAGGCATTTGCCTCCTGCATAAACTTTAATATTGTTGACATTTTGGCCACACGCGCGTTGCAAACTATTTGCGTTATATGTAGGCCGATGGCTTATTGTTCTTTGTGTGTTGTTGGTGGTTTTGCATTATATGTATGGCATATTGGTCTTTGTGTGTTGTTGCTGGTATACGTTGCATATAGATGGACAGCACAATTGTTTTTCGACTAGAGCGGCAGAAGTCCATTCGACGGTCCTGGGGGTGAGTTTCCATAAACATCAAAGTTTGTCGTTTTGTGTTCATTCTAAGAACATGTGTACACGTTATGTTTAGTCCATGTTTAGACCTTCCCATACTTACCTTTTGTTATTAGCTAGCTCAGGAAAGAAAAAAAAGCTGTAAAGCACAGGGGGGAGCTTTACAGGGGGTATGGCTTATCAAAATGAGATGTAAATGAGCCCTATAGAGCATCACAGTCCCGCCCACAGCCCGAGAGAGCGCTGGTGCCAGAAGTAAATTTCTCATTCATTTCTCCCATTACACATTTTGTAAAATCCATATCTAAAGAGTATTAGAGCATGTCTGAGGATAATCAGCTACGGCTGAACTCATATGCATACAACATATCATTTCGAGTGAAAAAACTAAGAGAAAATCCAAAAAAAGTCAAGGGTACAAGCCTGTGTACATATTTTCATTTCCGAGCAAAGGAACTCCTCCTCCCATAAACCACCGCGCCTCACTGAAGTCGACTGAAGCCACCGTGAAAGAGACTTTTGAGTGACTTCCAAATCTGGCGACAGCCGCGTGAACTTTTTCCTCCAGTGAATTTTATATAGTGAATGTGCAGGGAAACTCCTTTTCCTCGATTTACTGAAGCAGCTGCACATGCTAAAACATTGAGCATCTGGCTCCTCATAGGCTAAGCTGCGGCATCTGCACATCCAATGGCGCGGGGCGTCTCTGAGGTGCGACCAATGAACTTAGCCCTACGTCATCACGCGATCTTCAGTCTTCAAGCGCCTTCGCGGGGTTTCAGACAAGTGACACGACTTCCACCAATCAGATGCATCACTGTGGGATTGTGGGATTGTTCAGGATCGTAGGTAATGAAGTACTTATCCAATACATCGCGAATAAAAGGGATTTATCGGAAAACAAGGTTAGTGCCCCATGAACTTTTGGCGTTTATATGAGCACATACAATCACTTAGTACAGCCGTAGCTGGTTTTAAGTCTACCATGCATGGTTACGTTTTTATAGCTTATATCCCAAATGTCAATGGAGAAATTGTATTGAATTTTTACTTCCGGCACCGGCTGTGGGCGGGACTGTGATGCTCTATTGTCACTCCTAGCAGCAGAGAGAGGTGAGAACTGCACAATCTTTAGAGAAGGGCTATTCAATTGGCGGCCCGCCAATCATTTCCATATGGCCCGAGAGCACTCCAACCTCCCAAGATGGCGGCGGTTTTGACACATGTGTAGAACCCCAAGGCGACATCTAGTGTTTCTATCTATGCCCCGTGGTGAGGAGCAGAGAGTTTGCTCAGAGTTGAGCTAATCACTCCGCTTTTCTCAACTATGGCTTTTCTCAACTTCAATAAATGCAAGTACAGGTCCAGGCTTAGTGATGCCTATCTTGAAGCTGTACTCAGGGTTTCAACTGTGACCTCCATTAGGGCAAATTTGGCTCAGTTGTTTGAGCAGAAGCACTACCAGGTGTCTGGCAAAAAAATTGAATAGTGTGCAAATGATTGCATGAGTTCACTGCAAGGTTGATAGTTCAGTGCAATGTTGTTTTTTTTGGGTTTTTTTTTGTATTATTGATTATAATTACTATTATTGTTATTATTATTATTTTGATAAGGTTCCACCTTGGCAAGGTTCCACATTGGCTTAGATGTACTTAGCCTACTGTTGGAATGTTATTTATATTATGCTAAAATATGTGTATTTAAGCCTAAGGTTGGCTGGACAATTTGAATTTGTGGAAGCCTTTGTTAATGTTATATAAAAAAAACTAAAAAAAAAAAAAAAGGTAAAAAAAAAAAGTTCAGTGCAATGTTTTGATAAGTTATTTAAGTTAAAATAAAGTAAGGGGAAAATAGTTGCACTAACTTTTAAAATTATATCAAATATAGAGGTAAATCCAAGGTAAACTCACAGCTTGTCTTCCAAACGTAAAAAGTAGAATGAAGCTGATGCTTTATTTTGAGGTGATTTACAGGTTTGCATGGTTCACGTGGACGATTAGCATGTGAATCTTGTGCGCACGTGAGTGTGGTCATTACTAATACTTCAAAACTTGTTGGTTTTATATGGATTACATATGGATATTTTATCCAATATGGATTTTTTTAATATGACACTTCATTTAAACACATTTAGACACTTTAAGCTTTTCAGTACATATGTCTGTGTGGCAAGTATTTTTAAATTCTTCTTTAAGTCATTTTTATACGCTTTTCTGAGTGGAAATCGATTCTGAGTGGAAAAAGATTTCCACGACGCATGCGCGAGAACTGCGATCTTCTTCAACTACTTCAGTTCAGTTCTCGCGCATGCGTCGAGGAAATCTCTTGAACTCTCGTCTCAGGCCCACAAGGAAGAAAAGGAATAGTCGAATAAAGTCGTTATTTTTGTTTGTTTATTCGCACAGAAAGTATTCTTTTCGCTTGATAAGCTTATAGTTGAGCCACTGTAGTCACATGAAATATTAAAACATTTTCTTCATTGACTTTCTGAGCCGTCAAGTTTCATTCCCTTAGGCAGCCAATGTGGTAGTGATCCACCTCTCAAATTTAATCAAAAATATCTTTATTTGTGTTCCGAAGACGAACGAAGGTCTTACGGGGTTGGTACAGCATGGGGGTGAGTAATTAATGACTTCATTTTCATTTTTGGGTGAACTAACCCTTTAACAGTTTATAATGGTGTATCACTCTTATCTGCATGGCCAAACATGACGGAGTGTTTTAAGTTGTTTTCGCTGTCATGAGGAAAAAATCCAGCAGAACGTGCCAGTGTGTTTTCAGACCCCAGAAGGTTAATAAGTACTTATATCTCCAGCGGGTGATTCCTACAAATGTCCAAGAGAAAGAATGAGACATGTGCAACCTTTGTTAATATCAAAATCAATTAAAAGTAGTAGAGATACAAAGATAAAGCCTTTCCAATACAGTCTCAATTGTGCAGTTAATACAAACAATACAGACATCTCAGCTTAAAGTGTGTTTGTCGGAGAACGGAGTGCTTATGGAAAGTGACTCAATTACAAGTCCACCGCCTGCATCTTAAAGAGCTCTTAATGGACTTAAACAAAATGATTAAGGTTGCTAGAGCCTCTTACTTTACCAATCTTATATCTGCCAATAAAAAAAATCCTAAAGCTCTCTTTGATACTATTAACAACATTGTGTCTCCTGCTACTTGTAGTGTCTCTGTGTTTTCAAATCCTGACTGCAACCACTTTCTGCGTTATTTTGTGGACAAGATTAGAACTGTCAGGGCAGGCATTGTTCCATCAGCAGACCCCCAGATTAATCAGCACAGACCTTCAATATTGGACTCTTTCTGCCCTATCTCCCTGAATGACATCCTTAAATTAGTGGGGATGATGAAACCTTTTCAAAGCCCAGTTGATATTCTACCTACATCTCTGCTTTTAAAATCCATACATTATCTTGGCCCATGTTTGGTTTCAATTTTAAACTTATCTCTTCAGCTGGGCCAGGTTCCTAGTTGTTTTAAGCATGCCATTGTTCAGCCTTTCTTGAAAAAGAGCAAACTTGATGCAGCTTCATACAAAAATTATAGGCCTATTTCTAAATTGCCATTTATTTCTAAAATTCTAGAAAAGGTTGTTGCGGACCAGCTAAATAATGCTTTAAATTTACACAATATCCATGATAAATTTCAGTCTGGGTTTCGTAAAAAACATTCAACTGAGACTGCCCTCCTTAGGGTCTCAAATGATATTCTGATGGCTGCTGATGGGGGTAAATGCTCTGTGCTGGTTCTATTAGATCTAAGTGCAGCGTTTGACACTGTAGATCACTGCACTCTGATCAATAGACTAAGAACAACTGTGGGCATTACTGGATCTGCTCTGGATTGGTTTTCCTCCTATCTTACAGACCGGAGTTTCTCTGTATCCATAGGGCCTTATATGTCAGACTCTGCACCTTTAACCTGTGGTGTGCCCCAAGGTTCTGTGCTCGGCCCCCTGCTGTTTAGTCTATATATGCAAGGTTCTGTGCTCGGCCCCCTGCTGTTTAGTCTATATATGCTTCCTCTCGGAAAGATTATTGCTAGTTTTGAGAGATATGTTATCATTGCTATGCTGACGATATTCAGCTTTATTTATCTTTTAGCCCTGATAGGCTGGATAAACTGTCACTGTTGCACAATTGTTTAGCCTCCATCAATAAATGGATGTCTGATAACTTTTTGCAGCTAAATTCAGACAAAACTGAGGTGTTGATTATGGCTCCTGATAAAATTACTCCAAAGATTAGGCAGGCCATTGGGGCTTTATCATCCTCAGATGGTGATGTGCTACGAAACTTGGGTGTCATTTTTGATAAATCGATGAGTTTTAGCAGTCATGTTAAATCTGTGGTTCGTTCCTGTTTTTTTCATCTCAGGAACATCGCTAAGATTAGATCAGTGGTTTCTAAAGAAGAGCTGGAGATGCTTGTTCATACTTTTATTCCCTCTCGTCTGGACTATTGCAATGCACTGTACACTTGCTTAAACAAATCCTCCATGGATAAACTGCAAGTTGTGCAGAATGCCGCTGCACGACTGTTGTCAAAGACAAACAGGAGATCACACATCACTCCTGTGCTTAAGGCTCTTCACTGGCTCCCAATTAATTTTAGAGTGCAGTTTAAAATTTTTACCATTACCTACAGAGCTCTCCACCATCAAGCCCCTTCTTACATCCAGGACCTTTTTCACATTCACTCTCCCGGTCGCTCCTTGAGGTCTTCAGGCCAAGACCTTTTTATTGTTCCTAGTTCCACGTTTTAAAACAAGAGGCGATCGTGCGTTCTGTGTGCTGGCTCCAAGGCTCTGGAACTCTCTTCCATTAGTCTTGAGAGCTTTGGACTCGGTGGAAAATTTTAGTAAATACCTTAAGACACATCTTTTTAGACAAGCTTTTAACTAGCTATATGGTGTTGATGTTATGTGTGTTGTGGTTTTTATTTCTTTTATTATTATTTTTTTTTACTGTGAAGCACTTTGTGACCCTACTTGTCTGTGAAAAGTGCTATATAAATAAAGTTTACTTACTTACTTACTTACATCTCTAATGTACATCTGTGACTGCAGCACGTGTTTAGAGCTGAGTGATATAACTTTTATAACTTTTGTGTATAACTTTTGCATGTGCAAATTAAGTAACCCATAAAATGATAAAGTTAATCTGCACGTTGTTTCTAATCCCATGTTGTCTGATGATATCTTTCAATAGGAAAAATTGAAGAAGATGAAAGACAGAGACGACAAGAGGAGGAGAGAAGACGTCAGGAACGGATTCAACAGGAGCTGGACAGAAAGAGTGAATATATCTTTATCTTGGACATTTATAGGAATGTGTACCAGCTGGAGGTAGCAGACAAAAAAACAACAACTAACGCCCGTTTCACACATACTCCGTTTGCAGTGCGTATGCGGTCCGTATTTTTTTCCGTACCCATGTTAACAGGTTAGAGCTTTCACACTGCACGCGGATGCAGTCCGTCGATCCGTTCCAGTTGCGGTGCGTATACAGCAGTGCAGAGATCGTTTCCGTACCGAGTCTATTTCTGCTATGCTGCAAACGCAGAAATAAAGTGACAGCGCTCGGTTCGTGGTCAAAATGAACTCAGATTGACCTCGAAATGTAGTAGTTTCACCATAAATGCATTTAATTCAATAAAATGTAGTAATCTCTCCATAAAGGTATTTAATTGTTTCATATTTTTACTTTAAGACATCTTAATATATGCATGGAATTGTATGCATTCGTTGTTTAAATCGTGTTTAAACGAGCATGCGTCCATTCACGTTTGTAAAAGAGAATCGCAAAGCCATGGCAAAACTTTTATTTTAATAAAAGTTGCTGCATATGGGGAACATATTTTGATTACCAAAAATCAGGACACATGGCCAAGAAAACAAATGATACTCGAAGTTTACTCAAAGATGCCTTATTAATTTCAATACAATTAAAATAGGCTATGCCCCCTCTGTGGATAGAAAATTGTTATATTAAGACACAAATTCAGATAGCCTAGGTTTCTCAGAGGATACTCAACATGCTTTATTATGACAGGTTGGTTTAAAAAATAATGAATGAAATAATGATTAAAAAATAATGTCTCTTCTGAATTAGAAAAATAAATATATAAATATTAATTAACTAAAAGAAATACCTTCAAATTGAACAAAATACCTCTCACAAACGTACAGAAACGAACTGTTTTCTTCCTCTTTATCCTGTTTTTCTTCCTCATCCTCCTTGTTTGCTCATCTCCTATATTTAGATGTAAAGCTGATCTTTTCCAGCGTTTTTTTATTTTATTATTATTATTTATTTATTTTTTTTTTTTTTTTGAAAACCAGGACATCACTTTATAAAAAACGGCCAGGACAGGACGTGAAAACAGGACTGGGATAACAGGACTGTTGGTCACTGGTCACGGTATTGCTGCATAACTTCTGATTTTGAAATTAAAATAGCGAGTGTTTGTGGTACAGCTCACGCACTGCAAACACAGCATATGTGAAAGCACTTTAGCGCGTGCGGCTCCTGTACCGGATACGCACCGCAACACTCACCGCATACGCACTGCAAACGGAGTATGTGTGAAACGGGCGTCAGAATTGGCTGCAGAGTCCTCCAATGATGGCTCAGTGGTTGGAAACTAAACATAAAAAACCTTACATATGTGTACACACACACACACACTTGGGTTGTAATGGCATGAGATTTTCACGGTGTGATAACGGTCTCAGGTAATATTACAGTAGGCCTGTACGGTATCAAACAATTATTATTATTATCATCATTAAATCTATTTTATTCAGAAAATACATTTTTCTTTTTATGATTTAATTGCCTTTGTCGCCATTGGCTTTTGGCTTGCTTAGTTGGGGACATTTAATTTTATATGTAACAATATTATTACAACATTAGCTAAACTTTGTTAAAACACAAATTACACTTATTTACAATTACCGTAACATCATAGACAACAAGCTACAACCCAAATTTCCTAAAACCTAGATTTATAATATAAATTGATCTCTGTGAGCAGGCGTCTGCTTGGTTTATAAATCCGTTATTTCGAATGCGGCAAGCGCGCTCGTAATAGAAGCGATGCGGCGCGCCAGAGAATGTCTAATAAGGGAAGAATTGGCACTGTCTGGTTACTTCCGGTTTCTGGACTGGCTGCGTCACATAATAGCAGAATGCTAGCGTATTCCGGCCAACAACGACCTAGCCTGTAAGAAATTGAATGGACATACTGCAAGTACTTGTTCATTCGACTTTTGGCCTATAATCTATATTGAAGTTGTGCAATCAACAATAAAATCTACGTTGATTCAACGACAAGCAGGAGAAAGGGATGCATTCAGCTGTCTAGCTCCATAGACTCCCATTCATTCTGCACTCGCACGCGATCATCCCAGTGGAATTCTAATGATGTTTAATTAACAAAGTTAGGGAGAAGCACGTTCAGACAATTAACACAGGTTGAGAGCACTCAGCAATCATGATGAAAGCATGTCAGCAGTCTTACCTCATTTCTCTGACAGTTTAGCAGCATCCCTCCTCCACCCCTTCTCCACTCTTCTAGTCCTAAACCACTATACATACGGGGGGAGTACTCTGGGTTCGGGCCGAATTCCGAGCTCGGAGCCCTCCCCCCGGGCAGCACGCCAAATTCGCATTATACGTTATTCTCTTTAATTGTATGTAAGTGTGAACTCGTGAAATGGAACTGCAACCAAGATGATACACAACGGGGCTAATAGGAAGTGCCAAGACTCTCCATAGGCGGACTCTGGGCGTGCTCGTTTTTCCAAGCTGTTCCAAGCTTTTCCAAGCTCTGTTCATGGTTGCATAGCAACGACAGACGCCACGGGAGAACAAGCGATTGTGGAAGAACTGCGCTTTCCATGAGGACGAGAAAGTATCACCTACTGCTCATAGTCCCGATAGTGAAATCAAATTTGATTTTTCAGATGAGTCTAAACTGGTTGGTGAAGAGAAAGGCGGATGGGGGCCGTGGAGAAGCTAAGGTTAGCAGGCACGTGCAGAGTGGGGGGGGGGGCTTTGTCACTTTGTGGGGCTCTAGTGTCACATGATCCTTCAGAAATCATTCTAAAATGATGATATGTGATGCTCTTTTTTAAAAGATTATTTGATTAATAAAAAGTTAAAAATAACATCATGTAATAATATTTCACAATATTAGGCTACTTTTTCTCTGTATTTTTGATTAAATAAATGCAGGCAAGATGAGCATAAGACTTCTTGCAAAGGCATAAAATACCCCCACTATAGCATTCAATTGGCTTTATGCACAGCTTCACTTCACTTCAGTAGTCACGGGAACAATAATCAGACACACCTGAATTAATCAATTTTGCCCAATAATGGCAGACAGGAAAAAAGGAGCTGGCTGAAGTTCAGGAAGTAGAGCAGCCCATTACCAAAGAGCCTTAGAGATCTTCTTTGAAAAGCCCAGAAAAATTAAGTTCTCACAGATCGGGTGTGGCCTTGGACATTAAGATACAATTTTCAATAAATTTTCAATAATATTTTTCAAAATGTCCATTTCTATCCACAAAACTTGCCAGAAGCAATGGTTATTTAAAGGGGTTATTTAAAAAAAAATCATCTTCTTCCATATCATATTGAGTAGCTAGATTTCGCCATTGTCGTAACTTCACATCTGGCTCAACAGCGCCTGCTAGCTTAGCTTCCAAACAAGATGGAGGATATTGTTTTTAGCTTCAGAAAGTGAAGTCCCACCCACTGATCTGTAATAGGTCTGTAGTGTGAGACCTGGAAAAATGAGGAACGAGAGTGTGTAGTCTCAACCCCTCTACAAAGATATTGGACTTCCTGCTTAGAATGATGCGAAATGATGATTTTTACATCATTATTAGCAGGAACTGCAACAATGAAGTCCGTATTTCTCCCGTTTTGGGGGAAAATGAGGGAATAATGCACGACCATTAAAAAATATGACTGGGTTTCAAACGATTCAAAGCTTAATGCAAATGGGAGAAGAACTGACCGCATTTCTTTACATTTGAGTCCAAGTTCAAACACGAAACACTCCATTAACGTACGGAGCTTTGAAACACTGCCAGCGGGACATTAAACAGGAAGTGTCTGTCCAAGCTCACAACAGGTTTTGGGAGGGAACAACAATTTTGCGTGGGAATTCAAATAACTTTGCGAGGGAACACACAACTTTTGCCAGGGAACACAAAGTTTCTTTTATTTTTATCCAAATATTTTCCACCACCACGTCCCTTTAGGGGCTCCGCAGTTTCTAATTATGTGGTATTTTATTATATCTTTAAACAGGACAAATGGAAGAATATGAAAAACAAAGACAGCTAGAGGAGGAGAGAAGACGTCTGGAACGTTTGGAACGTGAGCAAAGGATTCAACAGGAGCTGGACAGAGAGAGTGAATCATCCAGACTCAAGCTTTCTCGAGCAACTGAGCGGCTCCGTGAAAAACAGAGCTTCAGAGGTCACGAGCAACATCATGAACGCACACATGTTCTCCATCAGCAAATAGAAGATGACGCTGCTGCGATCGAGAGGGACGAGGTATGACTAATTTGGATTGTGCAACATAACTGTATATACAGCATGTGATAGATTTAGACCCATTTTTCTTTTGCACTTTTATGTAGGTTACTGATGTTGAAGAAAAATTCAAAGACATTTTGTTAAAGTACCAGATCACAGAAGATAAAGAGAAACAGGATGAGATTTGGGACAGGATTAAGACGCTCCAGAATGAAATTGCAGTTCAATATTGTAGAGAAAACAACCTTTCAGTATGGTCTCAGTTTACATTTGATCATGCTATAGGATATAATGAGCTGTCTCTTACAGAGAAGCTCACAGTTCTTGAAGCATCTCTACAGTTAATTCTGCACAGTAGCACTGAAGATGCTAAACACGATGAAGATCAGCCGCTTGGCTGGGAGAAGAAGTATGACTTTCTCTTGGGTTTGGTGGAGCAGCTTCATGCCACAAATCCAACTTTGGCAGAACACATTTTATTAAATGTACTTGACATGATCTCAGAGCTTTCACCACAAAGTAGGGGCATTTTGGGTCAAATCTTGTTCAACAGAATCTGGACCCCAACAGAAATAATGCTCTTCGTTTGCAAAAGTCCAGCTATCAAATGTGATCAACTCGATTCAGTTCTCCACACAGCACAAACCTACCACCTGGACTGCATCCACGTTCTCTCTGCCCTTACGAATGAAAACCCTTTAAAGTTTCTTGAAGAACAAATACAAAATGACAAGGAAAAAGATGCTGATACAATTGTGAAGGAACTTCGAAAAGCGAACTGTCCAGAGAAAGTCTTGGTGCTGTTGAAGGATGTGCTTAGATACGTTGAGTCGGAACTCCCAAAATATCAATTGGTGGACCTTACTGAAGAACAAATTGCCGATTTGAAAAAGAAGATAACATCCCTTAATCTTACAAACCCAGATATTAGCATTCTGAAAGACGTATTAATTGGAATGTCAATAGCAGTGCAAGACTGCTCAACAATCACCACAAAAGACAACACGAAGATTCAAGGCTATTTTCCAAGATGTACACAACTATCATCATTGCTTTTGCTCCTCCTGGCACAGCTGACAGAAGATAAAGGATGTCTTCTAGAGATTGGCACAGGTGAGGGCAAGTCCTGTATCTTAGCCATGTTTGCAACAATGCTGGCCATCCGTGGAACAAAAGTGGACATTGTAACAAGCTCTCCAGTTCTAGCCAGACGAGATCACGAAGAGTGGAAAAAGTTTTTTGAAATGTTTGGTGTCACCTCATCTGTAGTACCTCCACTTTACTTAAGTAACTGTTCACCAGAGGAACAAGAGAAACGTCTTGAAGATGCTTACAGGCAACAAATAGTATATGGCACAGTGGGAGTCTTTGCAGCAGACACACTTAAACAGGAATTTGAGAAGAGAACTACTCGCGGTACAAGACAGTTTGAGCTTGTAATAGTGGATGAAGTGGACTACATGACCTTGGACAATGGAGTTCAAGTAACGTTCCTGTCCCATGAATCTACTGGATTTAGGCACGTGGAGCAAGTGCTTTCCAACATATGGACCATGATATCTACTTGTAAACCAATTGAAATGCTTGAAACGGGGGAGATAAAATGGGCGACGCGGATACAGTACATTCACAAAGCCGTAACAGCAGCCGTTATGGGACTGGAAACAGACAGCTTTTCAGCAAATGAGATCTTGCTACCCGGAGTGAATTTGGGATTCTACACCCAGAAGGATATTGAAATGCTGTATCAAGATGATGTGAAAGAGGACGGAATGTCAAAAGCATTACCTGAAGTCATGAAGAAACTTGGAGTTTCACAACAGTACGATCTACTGAGTATATTTGAGGAGGTCTTGGAGAACAGTGCAGTGTTTAAGTGCTATTCATTAGAGAACAAGAAAGCAAAATGTTTTGAAGCTCAGGAAAAACAAGGTGACCTCAATGTTGAAATACTTCTGCTGGAAGGAGGACTGGCATGTGAAATCATGTCGGAGAAAACGCTCATTGATGCAACTGTAAGCACAATAAAGTCATATATCATGTATTCAGATAACCATCAAACAGCGGAAGGATCCAACAACTTCATTGTCATGCCTGTTTTCTTGAAAAGCTACGTTGAGAATCAGTTACCAGTTTTTGTCGAGAATGCACTAAGGGCTGTCGAGATGTCACGGGGCCGGGAATACATGATCGACACCTCACTTGCTGCTGAAAGAGAAGTTGCTGACAGAGATAAGTCTAATGCGATAATTCCAGTGGACTTCAAAGCAAGTGGTGTTCTGGAGAAAAACAAGAAGTGGGGTAATGGCCTGCAACAATTCTTGGAGTTCAAGCACCAACTTGCAATTTCACCGATATCCAATGTGACAAATTATAAGTCAAATTTCCATTATTTTCAAAGGTATCTCAGTGGGAGTGGAATATTTGGTGTTTCTGGTACATTAGGAGGTAAGGCAGATCAGGACTTTCTGGCAAGACATTATGAAGCAAAGAGCTACATTGTACCTGCACATCGCCATAAAAGGGTGGTGGAGCTTCCAGTCGTCCAGGTGAAAGGTGGGAATCACCAATGGATCCAGACAATTTGTGAAACTTTATGGAAAGTAGCAGACAGAGGGCAAGTTGCCTTGGTAATTTGTGAAGATGTAAAAACAGCAGATGAGCTACATGAGAAAATGAAAGATGGTGGCAGATTTAAGGCAGAACAGATTACTCTGTACACAATCAGCGAGAAGCACAACATTGAAAAAGAGAAATTCTGTGCGGGCAGAATCATCATTGCTACAAATCTCGGAGGACGGGGTACAGACATCAAGGTTGATGAAAGTGTGAATAAGTGTGGTGGTCTTTTCGTTCTTCTTACTCACTTTCCACCCAACCGAAGAGTGGAGAAACAAATATTTGGCCGTACGTCTCGAAAAGGAAATCCTGGGATGGTCCAGATGGTTGTGAACTGTGATCATCTAGCACCAGCTTACCAAGGTCAGTCTGTGGAAATCATGCGCCAGCTAAGAGAGGATTATGAAATTAAACGAATCCAGGACATGGAAAGTGATGAGTTGGTTGAAATAAACCTAAAGGAAAAACTGTTCTCCACTTTTTGCACATTGCTAAAAGACTTCGATGGGCATTACACACAGCAAGAAAAACTGGACCCCATGCAAATGCAGCTCCAAGATATTCCTGATTGCTTTAAACATCATCAGCCTAAGTTTGATTATCAGCCAGCCATCAACGCTTTGAAAGAATCTTGGGCCTTGTGGTTGACCCTTCACGAAGATCACATCAATAGGCATGATGACATCAGACAGCTTGAAGCAGACCTTATCAGGACAATAAAGGAAACAAGTGGAAAGCTGCTGCGAGGAGAATGTGATAATTTCTATGATCACATTAAACAAGCAATTGTAAGAACTAATCTACACTGCCGTGACAAATTCGACAATGCATTTGGAGCTGAATCCTATTGGCAAAAAGTTGTTAACTCTGACCCACACTACAAGGCTGTGGCACTCTATAACCAGGCATACATCACCATCAACCTCCGTAAGGGTAACTATAAAGCAGACGCCATGAAACTGCTGGAAGGGACAAAGGAATCCATTGATGTCTACGTCTCAGAAGTTTCAAACACAATGGTCTCATGTAACTTATCAGTCACTGGTAACAAAGATCAGAGTTCAGACAACAACAACTTTCAGAGTCAAATGGAGGCCAGAATGGACATCTTTAAGTCTTGGAAGACATACATTGATAATGCATTAGCTAAACTTAAAGAGCTGGAGGAAAACAACCATGACGCCATCACAGAAGAATGTTCAGTCTACATGCTTGCTGAAGAAAAAAACTTCATTGTCACTAATGAGCTGAGATCGCTATATGACTATGGCCTCGGTGTTGTTTTTGAGGTGAAACAGAAGCCCAAGTTTTGCATCGATGCTTTGATATGTTTCATTCTCGGGGTGGTACAGGTTCTCGCTGGGGTTCTTGTTTGTGCTCTGACACTTGGAACAGCCAGTCAGTTTGGAATGGGCCTGATTTCAGAAGGAGTGTCTGACATGGTCAATGGAATAGAGGGGATGATAAATGGCACATTTGATTGGGCGTCATGGGCAATATCTAAGAGTATCAGCATCGGGCTTGCTTTGCTAACAGCTGGGTTTAGTGTTTTCAAGAAAGCAGTTACATCAGTGTATGAAGTGACAAAAGGTCTACTCAATGGTACAAAGTCTTTCTCTTCTGTTGCATCTGAATTCGTTAAATCAGGAAATGCAGTGTTTACTTCATTCAAAGGAAGTGTTAAATCTGGCTTATCGTCCATTGGTAAAGAATCTTTTAGGTCTGGAATGAAAAACATGACATCTTCTACAGTGCTCAGACAGAACTTCAAATTTGCGACTAAGTATGCAGTTCAGGAGATCGGGAAAAAGACTGTGCTCACTGCCATGAACTATGCAATCGATGCAGCACTTCAGGAAGTCTTTAAGAAGATTTTACAAAGCAGTTTTGAGAATGCTGTTACTTTATCGGTGAAGCAGAGCAGTGAACTGGATCAGGCTCTTGTCGAATTCATCAGCTCAGGAATTCCGAAAGCTGCCTTGAATAAAGAGAATTTCAAGATTGACCAAAATTATGAGAAGCAAATAAAAAAATCAGTTGATATGTTCTGTGAAGAGATAATTCCTCACCACATACTGGACTGTACCAAAGCACAAGACGTAATCAGCAAACTCTCTGAGGTGTGTGAAGCAGCAACAGAGCTCATGAATAAGGCAAAACTGTCAGGTGTGCTTGAAATGGCCAATCTGGCTCTGAAAGTAGCTGAGTACTCATCAACTCTCTGTCAAATATTGGGTGCCGTACCAACAAATGATATAATACAAAAAAACTTTGTTCCTGAATTACTGAAGAGCATCAGTGAGATTGAGAAAGAAATGACAAAGTATGACCAAGATGGACGACACGGTTTACACGATGTACAACGCCTTAAAGGAGAACTTCTACAGATTATCGCACATAAAGTTTCTGAGCAATTCATCAGTTCCTGTTCTGAACACATGACTTCTTTAATGACCAGCTCATTTAAGAGTGAGTTGAATAGTGCTGCAGGACAGGCGGTAGACAAGGTCATGCGCAAACATAAGACTCAGCATTTCTTTGATGACCAGAGGGAAAAACACAACAAAAAATCTGCGAGCCACAAGGAAGTAGAACAACTGTCAGATGAGGACAAAACAAAACTAATGCAGTATACAGAAGATATGTGCAAAACTGATCAGCCTGTCAAAGCTCTCGATGTGTACGTGCTCACAAAAAGTAACCTGCTCGATGGAAAAGGAATTCAACTCACTGTCGTTGATGAAAATGGAAAACAGCTCACTAACGAACTTTACCCAGGAACCACCAAATCAGCAGGCGATATAAAACTGAGATTAACCCAATCTGCAAAAGCCCCAAATACATCACAGTAAGACTAATTATTTGAGCATCATACTGCTCACATATAGAAATAAATTTCAGTTAATGTTTATGAACTTTGTGTACTAAATGTGGTTGCTTTTCATTTTTAAAACAGAGCTGATGCACAGATGTACAGCGGCCATTTTGACATTGTGCAGGATGACGGCAAGATAATCAGCGTTAACTCGGATCATCAGAATGCTCTTTATCATGCTGTAGCACAAGCAACTGGCAGTAAGATGGAGGAAGCATTGATGCTACGCAAGAAAGTGCAAAATGAGGTGAGTACACTTAATTGGTCTACGATTTCTTCATGGGCTAATGTGTGCACATCCTGAGTGTTGAATTAGTTAAAGATATGCTCAGATTTACTGATGTATGTACTGAAATCATTAGCTGTTTGTCAGACAGACAGACCAAACGAATTACAGACCGAACCAATTACTCAGAAGTTTATCACTAGGTTACCTTTTAGGAAAATATAAAAGCACAAAATGTGGGTTATTAGCCAGCCCAGCTCATGTCACCTCCTGATGAAATATGAAACATTATTCCTTTGTAAGTAAAAAAAAAACACTCAGGGGGTGAAGTTATATAGGAAAATAACCAATAACCTGGAGGAGTGATGAAGCAGAGTTCCCTTATCGCTCGATCGTACGTCGTGACCGACTGATAGGAATCTCGCCGGAGAGCCGAAGTTGAAACTGAACAAGCCAATGCACATTGGCGTGCAATCATTTGCATCAGCCTCGCAGCGCTGGTATATAATGAGCAGAAGGTGCGATTGCACTTCAGCTTTTTGCTTCGAAGCCAAGCACTTCGATGCCTCTACTGAGTTTTGAGACTTCAAACAAGCCTTTCTGGACCTCTCCGGTGCGGGCGTTTTTTTTCTCTCTCTGTTCTCTCTGTCCTTTTTGTTTTTGAAAAAGTGAGCAAACAAAAAAGCTGCTGTAACAGTTGGCAAGGTGCGCCTCAGAGAGCTCAAAGGCTGCTTTCACAGCTGGTAAGACCTGCCAGCGAGAGAGAGACGGCGTACAGTAGGGGTGTAACAGTACACAAAAATCACGGTTCGGTACGTACCTCGGTTTTCAAGTCACGGTTCGGTACGTTTTCGATACAGCAAAAAGAAAGAAATGCCAGAGAAATTTCCTATTTGTTTAAAGAAAAAATATTTTTAAATAAGTGTGAGTTTTTTCTAGATCTTGAAACTTTCAGGTTTATAAATGGGGGTCATCTTTGAAGGATGAACAAGTAATGTTTTGGTCATCACATTAAAAGTAACTTTTAAATATATATTTATTTATATAATGTTTGAATTTTGAAGTGCTGGAAAAAGATGTGTGAAGTACTTGAAAGCATTTCACCATTCCAGCCAAACTGGTTCCAGTTAGTGTTACTATATTAAATCCATGGTGAATGTTGCTGGTCTGTGGATGAAAGTATTACTAGTTCATTCACGGCACAATGTTTCTCCTGGTTTCCATGACAGCGCCGTTTGATCTAATAGAGATCTACGGTTAATAACGGAGAAATGTGAATGCATCTCACTAGATCTCGCAGCGATGTTATTACCTCAGTGGCGAATTCAAATGTTTTCTTTACTGGATCTCTTAGCGCGGTGTGGTAACAGTGTTGCTTGATCGAGATCGGCTCGCGCTGCACAGATGTTGCTGGTCCAAACTGATAAACGATCCGTGAAGCACATAACGAGTAGCGCAGTTTCGTTCTGCTTTTATTACGCTTGCCATTTGATGTTGCGCAACGTTGTGTTGGCCGCGCCAGCACGAATTTTGCCGGCAGGAAAAATGGTCAAAAACAACCGTTCGGTTTGTATGCGTACCGAACCGGAAGCTTCGAACCGAAACGGTTCAATACGAATACATGTACCGTTACACCCCTAGCGTACAGACAGGTGCACACTCCTGTCTGTGTTCGCAGTGACTGTTCCCCTGCGTGCTTCAGCACATGTGAGTGTCCACCTTCAGGCCGTGCACCTTCGCGTCTTTTTCAAGATGACGTTTTATCTGTGTGTTTCTGGATGTGGTCGTTACCTGGGGTCACGGGATGGTCACAATCGCTGCCCCGTGTGCCCAGTGGAGGCAGACCCAGCCCTGACTTTGGTCTGTCCCGTTCGCTCGCATCACTTGCCAAAATTGGGGGTAAGGGGTTAATACTAAGTGTTTGTCACTAATGCTCAATCATCACTTAATTACCTCCTCAACTGCAGTTGCTTCAGGGACCGTTAGGGTTAGTCATGTGTAATGTCATGTGCAGACGTATTGCGTGTTCAGTCTATAGGCGTGTAGTGTTTTCTTTACAACATGACATTGCCAACTACTGGCCGGGCATGAATAATGCACCGTTTTTAATCATTTTCGTGGATCCGTGTGAATGGGGATCGTTTTGACAACATTGTCGTCTGTACACGAAAAAAAAAACACAAAGGAAAAACCTTTTCAGTGTTTAGTACATTGTTGTCGTGGACACATACCCTCAGTGTTACTGTTTGCACTGTAGATTAGACATCAAGTAATGTTCATTTAACATTGTGTATCATGTCGCTACAATATTCTTTTTTAAGAGGAGGATTTTACTGTGTAGAACGTTGAGATGTTAATAAAAATTAAGTTGAAAGAATGTTTCAAGAACATAATAACAACCTGAAAATTTCCAATAACATTTTCATCATTCCCATAACCAAAACATAATGTTTAGAAAACGTTCTCAGAACAAACGTTTGTCAGCTGGGTAGTACGTTTGCCTCTCACCTCTGTGATTGGAGGATTGCTCTCCCCCGGGACTCTGCTTTTCTGCCCCAGTCTAAATTCATGTGTTGCAAGCTGATTGGCATCTCTAAATTCTTGGTAGTGTGTGGATGTGCATGTGATCGTGCCCTGCGGTGGGTTTGCACCTTGTCCAAGTACCTTGTTAATCTTACAATCTTTTTTTTTTTTTTCTCATTAGATCCAGACAAACCTTGAATTGTACAAACCACTGCTCATTCTCCAGAGAGGATACGACTTCAGTAACAAAAACCCCAGAATATACAACATAACTGGAGCAATTATAAAGGAGACAGACGTTGCTCTGCAGAAATACATACAGAGTATTAAATTCATCAGAAGTGACGAACGTATCCTCATCAAAATGTACCATCTTGGATTTGTTGGTGCATATAACAGGTAAAGTTTCTGATTCTCTTTTCTGATTTTCCTAAAACCCTAACCCTAACACAATAGGACATTGAAGAGAAGATTCACCTGATACACCAAATATAAATATATGCATATTTAGGTATAGAAAAATAGTATACATAATCAGGAGTGTCATTTGTCCATTTATTGGATTCCACACAGCAAGGAAGATGGAAGATCATATCCTCACATGAGCTCTAAATCAGCTTACTAGTTTAAATAAGCAGATTTCATACTAATGTCGTTCTATCAAATTGTCAGTAATTCTCATTCTCTCTGGACAGTGTTCAAAGTGCTCAAAGGTCCAGTAAGAACAACACCGGGACACTCAACACGAGCCATATTCCACCCAAGGACTCCATCAGACTAGCTCAGACGGTCATAGAAAACTCAAACTCAGTGAGCGAGTTTGAAAATATAAACCCTAAGCTTCATAAACTGATCAGCAGCATAACGACTGACCATAATGGACAGAACCTGATTGCCATGGAGGTTCTGGGACAAGATCACAGACGAGCTTTAACTACAGGCCCAAGCAGCCGCTCACAGATGGCCAGGTAACGGCCCAAGTCCTCATCAAGACAATTATACTGAATGAACACTACAGGAATCTGGAGTAATATTTAACATTGAATATTTTAGGTACAGCATCACAGAGGTTAAATCTGCTTTCAACATTTGTTGTTACAGGAAACTTCTAGCAGACACAATGATTAGTGGAGACGTGGAGCTTCTGCTGAAACGCTGCATGATTCTTCATCACCCGTTCACCTCACAAAAGCTCAGAGAGGCTCTAGGTAAGAAATTCTTGAGGTGGTAATCCTGCTGTGTATAAACTACCCTCCAACAGATGCTGTGATTTTCCAGGGTGTTTACGGTAGACATGATAATGCAGCAGCTTTTATGGTGGAAATATAATCTTTGACCAATTAGATAAGAAAGATTAAAGAGTTTTATTGTCATTTGAGCCATATACAACGATACAGTAGAACTATATAAAAGTCTCTAAAGCCTTGATGCAACATTACAGAAGTCTCAGACAGCCGTGAACACACTCAACAACATGTAGCACATAGATTAGAGGACGACAATGGGGCAGTACACAACGGACAGACAATACATACAACAAGATATTAAAGTGTAATTAAGCAAATAATTAATGTTCCCTTTCGTAGTCACTTCGAGTTACGTCAGAAGTGACGGAGAATGGGGGTTTCGCATAGAAAGCCAATCCTCTTCGAGTATTTAACAACGAGCCAATGGCATGAGAATGCCTTGGGGCTGCGGAATTTGCATTGCGTATCTCCGCCCCACGCAGTGGGTATAAAAGGAGGAAGTGAACGCAACCGCAGTATGTTTTCGCTTCGGAGCCAAGAGAATTCTTCACTCCTCAAGCCATTCTCACTGATTCAAGACTCTTCGAGAACGAGCGTCCTCTTCAGTGTTGGTGTGACGGCGGTACCCAGCGAGACTGCATTGCCTGCGATCTGAGCAGTGGTCTGCCAGACTTTGCGCTTCTCCCTGGTCGCCTCAGCGCTAAAAGAGTGAATTTCCTCCTCTCTACGTGAAAGAGCTGCACGCGGCACGTCTTTTTAAAGACGACTTGCCCGTGTTCTTCTGGGTGCGTTCGTCTCATGTCATTTTCTGATGGTCGCGATCGCTGCTCTGTGTGTGCCTGGGCTTCAGCATGCAGTAGCAGCGTTCGTGGATGACTCATGTTCTTTCTGAATGGGAACATGAGCATCTCTACACTGTGATCGAGACTCAATGATCTGATAAGTGAGAGCCCCCGTGTCTGTTACTCGTTCTGCTTCTTAAAATAGAAGCTCTTCGACTCGCGGATAGGGTGATATGACGGTGAATGTGTGACACTCCCCCCGACGCTAGTTCCTCGGGTCACACCCACCGCTCCAGTGTTAGAGCCAGTGAGCGCTGTATCGCTTCAGACGTCTGCCTCTCTGAGGTACCGTCTGTTTCGTTCAGCGCTCCAGAGGATGATGCGATGACGATCGCAGCATCACAAGGCGGGCTTGACTCCTCGGGAAGTGAGGATGCGGCCGCGTTGCCTCCCTCGGGAGCGTCAGCGTCGCCGTGTCTGATCCCGCGATGATGGCCATGCTATCTCGGGCCTCCGTGAGCATCGGGTGGGGGTGGAACTCCGCCCTGTCCCGATCTCTCGCGGCTGGATAATTGGTTTTTGGGTAACGCTGCCGCCTTACGGGCACGGCCAACCCCAATTTCCTTTTTTCCCCGAGTTGCATGCGGAACTGACACACACTTAAAAAAAAAAAAAAAAAAAAGAGCGTGCTTCAGTTCCCCGCCCTTCTTCCCCTCGGCGATGCGGCTGTCTGTGGGTACGCTGGGGCTCCCCCGGTGGAACGCTCTGTTGCGATGCAGCTGCGTCCGCAGGGCGCGTCCACCCGCGTTGCTCTCAGATGCCCCTCCAAAGCCTATGGTTTCTCATCGTCTATGGCGGCGCGATTCTGTAGAGCGGCGGGACAGGCAGCCTCCGCCCTGCATATGATGAGCACCTGCTAGCTGCTCAGGAATGTGCACGAGGAGAGGACGGACCAAGCGAGCTGCGAGCCTGCCGCCTACCTTGCTCTTAAACGGGTCACGGAAGCGGTCGCTCGCTCCCTTGGTCAGGTGATGCCCACTGATGTGGTCCAGGAGTATCATCTAAATGTTTCGGCGGTGCGGTCCAGGACTTTGCCCAGCACTTCTCGACCGCCTAGGAGCAGACGGAGGCGGGTTTACTCTCTGCCCCGACGGCCAGCTGCTGCCTCCACCCAGCCGTCGGCTCAGACGCCTCCACCCGCTCGCCGCCGAGGACGCCCCCCTGCGGCTCCCTTCCCTCCCACGCGGCCCCAGCAGCAGCCTTCAGCCGGTTCGCGTCGCGGAGGAGGCCACAGGTAAGCGTCTCAGCCCCCTCAGGCCGTGTGCCCCGCTAACGCCAGGCGAAGCGATGTTCCTGAGGCGGGCTGCTCAGTGATAGTGTCATGGTTTTTCTCAGGAGGCGGTAGCAGGGCCCCTCCTTCCCCCGGTGGAGGGCCGGTGGAGAATATTTTTGTTCTAGCTAGCTCCTTGAGCTGGTTGAGGCAAAACTGACACTATCATTGAGCACACAGACTGGAATGAGCGCGCACGACGTCCAGTGCGTCGCCCCGTTCATTCCTCTCTGTCTCTGAGGGTGCGGATGGGAGCATGTGCCGTCCCCCGACTACACTACTCCCCTCCCCCTCTATCGCCAGACCCCCGGCAGAACAGACCCCCGTGGAACGCTGGTCCTTCCCTGGTCTCTTCTGTCGGGGAATGGGGCTCGACTGTGCATCCGCACAGGGTAACTCCTGTGCACATGCCGGTCACCCTGTACCGCTGCCCCTCCGGGGGGACGTCTGTGGTTCGCATGACTCCGCTGGTTCAGTTCCTGGGAGCCCGGCATAGAGCTCCCCGACCTGTCCCGCTGCGTCATCAGAACGATCAGATTCGGCTACGCGACTCAGTTCGCGAGGTCTCCTCCCCGCTTTAGGGGAGTTCGCTCCACGGTGGTCGGTGGCAATGCCCCGGTCAGGAGAGCGGAGATTGCGACCCTGCTGGCGAAGGGTGCAATCGAGACGGTCCCTCCAGCCGAGGTGAGGTCCGGGTCTACAGCCCATACTTCACTGTCCCCAGAAGACCGGTGGGTTACGGCCGATCCTGGATCTGCGCATGTTGAACCGTTCTCTCCATCGACTACCATTCAAAATGCTCACAGCCAAACGCATTTTCGAATTGGGGGGTATTTTCGCCTCAGGATTGATTTGCAGCGATCGACCTGAAGGACGCGTACTTCATGTCTCCATATTGCCTCGACACAGACCGTTCTCGGTTTGCCTCGAGGCCAGGCATCAGTACACGGTTTTCCCTTTTGGGTTAGCTCTGTCACCTCGCGTCTTCACGAAGATCGTCGAGGCAGCCCTTGTTCCCCTTCGCGAACACGGGGTTCGCATCCTGATTTATCTCGACGACTGACTGATACTGGCACACTCTCGAGAACAGGTTTGCGAACACAGAGAGCTGGTGCTCCGGCACCTAGCCCGTCTGGGCCTTCGGGTCAACCGGGAAAAGAGCAAACTTTACCCCGTGCAGAGGATCTCTTTTCTCGGCATGGAGATAGCTCACGAACGAGCGCGCGCACTCACTGCTGACTTGTCTTCGACAGTTCGAGGGCAAGAGTGCGGTTCCACTGAAACTATTTCAGAGGCTCCTGGGGCATATGGCATCCGCGGCCGCGGAAACGCCGCTCGGTTTGCTTCATATGAGACCGCTTCAGCTGTGGCTTCGCGATCGAGTCCCGAGGTGGGCATGGCATCGCGGCTCGCTCCGAGTTCCAGTGACTCCAGCGTGCCGCCGAACCTTCTTCCCCTGGTCGAACCTCAGCTTTTTACGGGCCGGTGTCCCTCTTCAGTGAGTTTCCAGGCATCTCGTTGTCTCCACGGATGCATCTACCACGGGTTGGGGTGCCATGTGCAATGGGCATGCAGCCGCCGGTTCCTGGACAGGACCCCAGCGCCTCATGCACATCAATTGCCTCGAGCTGCTGGCAGTACGCCTGGCCCTGCACCGCTTTCGAGCACTGCTCTGGGGCCAACACGTACTTGTCCGTTCAGACAACACCGCCGCAGTAGCGTACATCAACCACCAGGGTGGTCTACGCTCACGCCGGTTGTCGCAGCTCGCCCGCCACCTCCTGATATGGAGTCAGAAGCACCTGAGGTCCCTTCGTGCAGTGTACATTCCAGGAGACCGGAACCTGGCGGCCGACGAGCGGTCACGGGTCCGCCCTATCTCCGGCGAATGGCGACTCCATCCCCAGACGGCAGCTGATTGAGGACCAGTTCGGGGAGGCACAGATACTTCTGTTCGCCTCCCGGGACTCATCCCACTGCGCCCAGTTTCTTCCCTGTCCGAGGGCACGCTCGGCACAGATGCACTGGCGCACAGCTGGCTGCGGGGCCCACGCAAGTATGCGTTTCCCCAGTGAGCCTTCTTGCACGGGTGTTGTGCAAGATCAAGGAGGACGAGGAGCAGGTCTTGCTGGTAGCCCCCTATTGGCCCACCAAGTCGTGGTTCTCCGAACTCATGCTCCTCGCGACAGCACCTCTTTGGCCTTTTCCTCTGAGACTAGATCTACTCACTCAGAGACGGGGCACTCCGTGGCACCCTCGTCCCGATCCTGGAGGCTACTCATGTGGCTCCGGGACGGGGCAGGTTTGAGTTCGTTGCCACCTGCGGTGGCGGCAACATCACTTCCGCTAGAGCGTCGTCCACGAGACACCTGTACGTGTTGAAGTGGAACCTCTTCGTCAGCTGGTGCTCTTCTCGCGGAGAAGACCCCCGGAGATGTTCGATCGGAGTCGTGCTTTCCTTCCTGCAAGAAGGGTTGGAGCGTAGGCTGTCGCCCTCCACCCTTTGGGTTTGTGTCGCAGCCATTGCCGCGTCTCAAGATGCAGTGAAAGGTAAGTCTATGGGAAGCATGACCTGGTCATCAGGTTCCTGAGGGGAGCAAGGAGGCTAAATCCGCCTCCCTCCCCTCGTGCCCTCTGGGGACCTCTCAGTAGATCTAAGTGCTCTGCAGAGGCCTCCCCTGGAGCCTTTGCAGTCGGTAGAGTTTTTGCCCTGTCCTATGTTGACAGCACTCCTGATTGCATTGGTCTCCATCAGGAGAGTAAGGGACCTGCACGCACTCTCCGTTGACGAAGTGTGCCTGGAGTTCGGGCCGGCTTACTCTCACGTGCTCCTGAGACCCCGGCCTGGATATGTGCCCAAGGTTCCTACCACTCCCTTCCGGGACCAGGTGGTGAACCTGCAAGCGCTGCCCCTGGAAGAGGCAGTCCCAGCCTTGGCACTGCTCTGTCCGGTACGTGCACTCCCCAGCTACGTTGACAGGACGCGGTGTTCAGGACCTCAGACCAGCTCTTGTCTGTCATGGGGGGAGCCAGAAGGGAAGAGCTCTCTCAAAGCAACGGCTGTCTCACTGGTTAGTGGACGCCATTGCTTTGTCTTACCAGCAGCAAGGTCGACCGTGCCCCCTTGGTGTGACGGCTCATTCCACTCGGAGTGTGGCCTCCTCTTGGGCTCTAGCGCACGTCGCCTCGCTAACAGACATTGCAGAGCTGCAGGCTGGGCGACACCAAACACCTTCGCAAGATTCTTAATCTGCAAATTGAGCCAGTGTCCTCTCACGTACTCGCTTCCGCCAGTACTGGACCCGCTTAGGTGTCTTCGCTTGCTCGCCACTCCACTCCTCGGACTGGATAAGTGCGATATTCCCTAAGTGTCTTCCATTGAAGCCTTGAGTCCTCCAGCACCGATGATGCGGGCACCACTGCGGTTGCTCTGGATGCTGGCTAGGTGCCTCCATGTGCACGGTTCCCTATGGTAACTGTCTCATGTGTATTATCCACTGTAAGCCTTTATGAGCATGTGTCTTCCCTTGGCAAGCCATCTGCCACCCCTGGAGTTAAATTCTAGTAGCCACCTACGCATAGGCGCGGGAAGGGGGGTGCTGCGGGGGCCATCAGCCCCCCCTGGTGAGGGGCTGTGGTGGTGGACTATAATAAATATTATACTTAAAATCGTGAGGAAAAAAAAATTAAAATAGACAAAAGATACAGTGTTTGATATGGGATAAAAAATAATGGGCAGTGTATAAGATATAAACTAATGATTAATTATTTTAATATTTCGTGAATCGTTGATACACTACGCCTGCGCGCGCCTCCTCCTCAGTTGCTTCCGTAACCTGACACTCGTTTGAATCGGAGATTCATCAGATACACACCAGAACGCAAGGCCATGTTTGGTGCACTTTAAATAGAGGTAAGAAATGGTTTTAAAACCCTTATAGGCCTATACTGCCGCCAAGCATTTTATCTTTATTTATTTCTGTATTATGTTGACTATTCATCGTCGTCCTGAGGCAGCCTGTTACGACCCTTCTCTGGCTCGTTCCTGTCTAGGGAATATTAGAAGGGGAACACAGAACCGGTTCAATCAAACGTCTCTATGGACCACTTAATGTGTTGAGAAAACACGAGAGACACTCAGAGATATAATGAAAAATAATTTAATAATAAATAGGTTGGTTAACATAATATGTGAAAAAGGGCAAAAAGGAAAAAGGGAAAACGGGATTTGTGCCAAACAAACGAAAATAACATAAAACAAAACTAACTAGACCATCTCCAATCTAAACCTAGTCTAAAACAAAAGAACAAAGAAAAAGTCTTCAACGTCCTAGACGCCGTGTCTAAACTACACTAACTAATAACAAAAATGCAGGGGGTGGCACAAATCTCTAACCTAGTGAATATAGACACACAAAAAAACCTAAGTGTGCAAAATGTATGTCACGTGACATTCTTACCTATTCCCTTTTCTCCTTCCCAACTAACCCAGCCTTGCAAAGCTGCTTAACAGACTCAGAATCTCACAAATGTGAAGTTTCAGGGAAAACTCAAAAGGTAAGCATAACATGACAAAATAAAGCAAACACTTAACAGAACTAAATCAACTGGAGAGAAAACAAAAAAACAAACATCTCAAAGCAAAACCAAAGTCTCTCAAAGCAAGCACAAAAATCTCTCTCTCTTCCCGCGGTTAGCACGCGTCTTAAGTAGGGCTTCTCCAGGTGCGGCGCATCGGGCTGATGAAGATCCCGCCTCCCAGGCAAACCCGCTCATTACGCTGATTGACAGGTGTTATAGCCAATCAGTGACGACCTGCGAAAGTGAAAGTAAGGAAGAGAGACAAAAGAAAAACACAAACCCCGAAGGAAAACAATCTAACCGTCCCTAAGGACGTAACACAGCCCATCACTAAATAATATGCATGTATAGTGATTAAATATGACATTAGTTACATTTTTATTTTTCAGATAATTTCTGAAAAATAAAAATGTAACTGTCATATTATTAATTACTGTTCTCACATTTTATCACATTCCCGTTCTCAGTGGCGTTTTCTACCTTATGCCTAAGGGAAGTCAGGCATCCAATCTCGTCCGACATCTTAAATAAAACATTTTATTTGACACACAGTGATATTTGTGTTTGGCCTCTCATTTTATGTGATTGATTATTGATGAAGCGTGATCAATGGACAGCGTAGGCACAAGCTGAGTTTCGGCGCCCCCAAGTTCACGTGCAATGCAAGTGATTGTGCCAGCGCCTTATTATTCTGCTAGATATTTGCTTCTTATTTATTAAATACAGGCAATTGGTTGATAACACATTGATCACAATTAAGATATTTATATTAAACGAAAATCTTTTAAAAAGAGTCTTTCTACAAAACAAAACACAAATGGAGTGGTTAAAATCATGTCTCTCATGATGCATCTTTCTCATGCTGCATGCTCACTTTCATAATCAACATTGATTCAATAAAAAAAACATTAGTCTATAATATTTAAACAAATATGATACTAAATATATTTACTTTATTGGCAACAACACGTAACATATACAGAGAAATTTAATGTTTTTTTTTTGTCATAATGACGTCATATTTTTCAACCCAGCCCTCAGCCCCCCTCGTCTGAAACAGCTTCCCGCGCGCCTGCACCTACGGTTGGTGCTCCAGTGATCTCCATATGCGTTCCTATACGGCCATATTGTATTGTAAGTCCTCCTTCGGTAGGCATCTGATAGCATGTCCCTCCCGGGATATGTTTCCCAGTGCACCTTGTAATCCTGTGTCAAAGTGGGATCCCTGTAAAAAAAAAAAAAAAAAGAAGGTAAGGCTCAGGGGTCCAGACTTCGCAGGGCACTGGAAGACAGCTTGAAGATGGCGTGATGGCACTGACCCCCATTCTCCGTCACTTCTGACGTAACTCGAAGTGACTACGAAAGGGAACATCTCGGTTACGGATGTATCCCTCGTTCCCTGAGTAGGGAACGGAGACGTTACGTCTCCCTGCCACTTCTGCTGTACCGCTGGGAAGACGCCGAGTTCAGTCTTGGCTCCTCAGCGAAGACATACTGCGGTTGCGTTCACTTCCTCCTTTTATACCCACTGCGTGGGGCGGAGATACGCTATGCAAATTCCGCAGCCCCAAGGCATTCTCATGCAATTGGCTCGTTGTTAAATACTCGAAGAGGATTGGCTTTCTATGCGAAACCCCCATTCTCCATCACTTCTGACGTAACGTCTCCGTTCCCTACTCAGGGAACGAGGGTTACATCCGTAACCGAGACATTTTTTTTTTTGTAATGGCAATGAGGTGTTGTTTTAATTTTGTTCTTTGTAAATATGAAACTATTCCAAGCATTTGTTTGGTTTGTCCTGTTTACCAAAAGTGTGTTTGCTGCTATTGTACATACTGTACATATTTTACTGTAAATAAGTACAAATGAAAAGAGCCAGCTAAAATGTTTAGTTTATATAGACCGTTGTAAAATTGTTATTAATCTCTAAAAAAAACATACATGTGAAATATCCAACGCATTCTCATCCTTTAACGTCATATAGAACGCTATATGACAAAACGGCGCTATACTACGCACATGGTACCCGTTATCGTTAATATAACATGCGCTGTGAGGGCTAAGTTTAGGTGTGGGGTAGGGTGTGCGTGTCATATTCACGCTAAAGGATTTATAACGTCTTGGGTTCGCGTGTTATATTAACGATAAAGGGTGCCAGTAGTATAGCGCCGTTTTTGCATATAGCGTTCTATATGACGTTAAAGGATGAGAACGGGATGGAAATATCACTTTGCTTTGAAGGAGTCTTGTTTAAAATTATGTCTTAAAGGGATTTTTTTTACTATAAATTACTATTTTCAACTCCAGGTGACTCCAGCGTTCTGTCTCAGAGCTGCAGAGCTTTGTCGGATGAAGGGATCCGAGGCTACTATAAAGCAGGATACCGAAACTTGGTGTCGGAGTACAGCCGCGTGGGAATCCTGGATCAGACGCAGTGCGGGCATCTTTATGAGTGGGTGAATCAGGACCGACACGAGGACACCAACACTGAGGAGTACGGACAACTTCTGCAGGGATTACAGGGAAAATGAACACGTGTTCTCTTCAACACCTCATGATGATGATGATGGTAATGAAAACAGGAAATGATTGATCTTTCGTATTTACGGAAAAAAAAAAAAAAGCATTTTAGCAGTTCTATTTGTTATCATTTTGGTAATTGTAAGCATTTATTTCTAGGAAGAAGTGATAGAATAAGAGCATTTAAAACTCAAAATCAGTAAAAATTTCTATAACATTGTTCTCTATTGAAAAGAAATTACAATATGATTAAAAAAAATTGTTTTATTGTAGTTACTGCAGTTTTCATTGTAATAATGTTTTAATGAGTGTTTTTGAGGTTTAAACATGTATTATTCCTCAAAACATGATTTGAGTACCAAATATAAGAATGGTGTTCAGTTGACTGATTCAATTTCAAAAATATATAACCGTAATGAAATCCAAAAGCAGTTTTCAGCTTTTCTTCAGTGGACTGATGTGAAAACCTCTCTGTAGTGTAGAACATGAACATACCCAATTTGATGCTTATTAAAAGTGAAATAACACACTGTGGAATTATTTTATTTTGAATTATATAGTTCTTCATGATCAGTGAAATGAAGGGACTTTTTTTTTACTAATCTAAATTTTACACATGTAAAACATTTTGCAGATGATTATGGTGATGAAGAAAATATAAAAAATAGGAAATTATTAATCTTTGCCCCTAAAATCGCATTTTAGCAAGGAAAGATGACTTGCTAATGATCTATTTGTGATCATTTTGGTAATTGTAAGCATTTATTTCTAGAGAGGAGTGATAGAATAGCATTTAAAACTCTAAATCAGTAAAAGTGTGTTCTATTGAAGAAAATTATAATATGACAATATTAAAAAAAAATGTTTTATTGTTGTTACTTGTATTTTACTATAATTCTTCATAATCAGTGAAATGAGTTTTTATTAATCAATTTTACACATGTAAAACAGTTTGTTACTAATCTGCATGATGCTAGTGAATGGATTTATACTTATAACTGATCTAATTTTCTGAAACTTTAATCAGTAAAATTTGATTATTTTACTTTTGTGCCTTTTTTATTCTTAAACATGAGGTTATCACTCAGTTTCAAATAAGCAACACAGAAAGTAGGACAGAGATAAAGGACTAAACATATAACGTCTTTATTTTGAATAACTTTGAGATTTTAGAAAAGAATCTTTCTTTCTTTCTTTAGAAAAGTTCTTTCATATTTATGCTATTGTTTCAGTATCAACTGAGGGTCCTCTTGCTTTTGTTTGAGGGTGCTTGTTCTGGCTTGTTGTCGTCCCATAGTGCATCCTAGTGCCATCACTTCCCTAAGATACAGTGTACACGTACAAGGCCATCCACGTGATGGGACTCATTTAGCAAGGCAACCTTTTTCTACTGCTCCAAGGTCAGGTCTACCATGGCACAAGTCACAGAATATATTAACTTTGACTAATGTCACAAAAGGCAGTGCATCATCACACCCTTAATCAATGTAGCCACAGATAACCCCATATCCCATGATAACCCCTGTCCAGAACCGAAAACCACACGACTGTCAGAACTGACCAAAGCACCCTCAGTTGATACTGTAATAATATCATATTGGCGAATCATATTTGGCTCAGTGCTTGCGCTTTGGCAAAGGTGAAGCAGAAAACAGGAGATGAAGTGATGATGAAAAAATAAGCTTCTTAATATTTGTTCTATAATCCCATGACAGTGGAAACAGTGAAATAGAGACACTCTTGTCATCGCTAACCGTACAACCATATGATTAAACAGCAAAACAAGAGCAAGGAACATAATAAGGGATATAATAAAAATATGAATAATAAAATGAGACAACACAAATGTATGTTTGCTCAGGTTCATTTAATCAGGTTTCAGTTAAATATCTTTGGATATATTGAAGACGAAACATTGCTCCTTGCCAGATGAACTAGTCCGTGTCCTCCTTCTTCCGCTTGGAGGAACAGCACACTTTGTGGAACCAAGTGCAGTTCATCCCAAAACAAGTTCAACATGATTGACTTCAGGTCAAGGTTGCTCATTATTAAAGTTCTTCCTCTGTAAAACATTTTTTTCAGGTCGACCTTGCACTTTCTCCAAAAAACCTTCCCAGTTTTCCTGCAACATTTCATTGTTACCTAAATAAACTCCAAGGTATTTCAAACCTTTCTTATTCCATGATAACCCTGCTTTAGGTAATGTGAATAGACCTTTTCCCAATCTCCAAACGCAATTGCATCACTTTTTGTCCAGTTTACTTTAGCAGATGATATCAAACTAAAATCTTTAAAGGGATACTCCACCCAAAAATGAAAATTCTGTCATCATTTACTCTCCCTCGAGTTGTTGCAAACCTGTATGAGTTTCTTTCTTCTGCTGAACACAAAGGACAATATTTTGAAGAAGGATTGGCACCAAACAGTTGTTTGGCACCATTGACTTCCATAGTAGAAAAAAATATACTATGTTCTTCAAAATATCATCCTTTGTGTTCAGCAGAAGAAAGAAACTCATACAGGTTTGCAACAACTTGAGGGTGAGTAAATTATGATTTTATATTATGACTCGTGTTATATTAGAGGTGGTTTGTGGCATTATTCATTAAGAATTAATGCTGATGGGAAATTAGGAAATGTGCAATCATATTGAATATCTTAGTAACAAGCTTTCAGGAATAAAGCTTTAGAAAATTGAGGAAAAAATCCCCCACATCCACTCAATAGGGAAGTGTTTTCTAATGGCAGAAACCAAATCAATTATGAGACTCAGTAGAAGAGCTTCAGGTTAAATCCTTCATGATACTCGGTAGGATCAAGGCAATTCGGTCGGTACCTAAAAAGTATCGAACTTGATAGCCAGCCCAAGTGAACTAATGAGAAAATGAATGAAAAGTTGCTTTAAGATTTTGTCTTTTTTTAGCCCTTACTGTATAATCATAATTTGATAAAAGAAAATCTTAATATTATATCACTGTATTAATGGCTATTCACATTCTCCTCTGTATAACACTTGTGCTGCTGTTAATGGTTGTATATTGTGTAGTGTGGTTTGTTGATGCGGTTGCGTGTGCATTAACTGTTAATGATGTTTAATGCATCTTTGTTTGGTGTTTGTGGAGTTAACTCAGGCTATAAAAGATAAAAGATGGCAGAGCAGCTCATACACACCATCATCATCTCCTGATGAGCAGCGTCTTCAGTCTTCAGTCTGATTCCCGGTCAGATCATGTCGTCTCATGTGGGAATTATTGTGTCTTTGTGTTTCAGCCTTTGCTCAAACGTTAGCACATGTTGTTCAGCTTGCTGACTCTCTAGTGTGCTTGATTATGTGGAGAACAAACTAAAGAAATTAAGGTGGAATTGTTTAAAGCAGGTTTGAAAGTTTTCTTTAAGGTTCTGCCGGATCCAGTTTCCATTTCAGGTTCTTGAGATTCATTTGATGATGATCGTAAACTTCATCATCTGTCTTCCCAGGTGAAATGCGTTTAAATTGGGAAAATGGACAAATAAGTTTATTTGTGAGTGAATTGTGTGTTTAAGGTAATTCCAGTTCCACACGTTGGATCAAATAGTGTGTGTGTGTGTGTGTGTGTGTGTAAAATCTCAGGCATTTCCTCCGTTAGATCAACAAGCTTTAAGATGTGTTTCTCCAGTGTGTGCAGTGAATGAAGAGCTCTTTAAACACGGCAGTGGAAACTGGTGAAACATCTGTCAGTCTGTGTGTTATTCCACAAACTTCTGCTTTGACCTGCAGACCAAACACACACTCTTGTCAGTAACGTAAGTTCTTCAAGATTTATTCCTCCTTTAACTCTCAGAGCCCGACGGCATTGTCGACGATGCCACACGTCACCTCCGATAAATGTTTACATAACTCGATGACAGATTTATCGATTTTCTTACCGTTTTTTCCAGCAGAAAGCTAATGAGCTAGCCATCACGGGGATGTCCGTGGTGTCTTTCTAGCCTTTACAGAAGGTTTTCTATCCAGCCTGGAACTTGTGCTTCCTTTCAGAGGATTTCAGCAATAAATCCAATGATTTATGTCCAACTTTGATACTCTTGAAGTCCATAATTCATAAATAATCCGTCATTTTTGCCGCTAGCTCGATGCTAGCGGCCATTCTGGATATCACGTGAAAACATCGGTTGGTTTTTGACCAATTACAGGCTGATCCGTCGTAAACATTGGTGTGCGTCATTACGCATGAACCAAGCGCTGAAATAGTGGAAAGAGATAGAGAGACGCACGGAGACGGGCGATTCACAGAGAAACACAGCGAAATGGATGTAAATAAAGCGCTGGTCTATTTTGGTGCATTGCAGGATCATGGATTTTCAGGAAAACAGAGCTTTTTGACAGATGAGGAACTAGATTACCAGGATAGACCGAGCTGAAGTGCCATTTATTTATTTACTGTAAAAAGTATTATAGTAGTATAAATGTTATAAAAGAATAAAAATAATATAATACATAAAATAATAAATAAAATAGAAATGCAAAACCTGTGATGTGGCCCTCTCTGTGATTGCTGATAGGAACTGTTTTGAGGCTTGGCACCAGTGAATTTCATGAGGCCCCAAACGCCTGGACTTCTTTTGGAAAAATGTCAATAGTTTTTGTTCTGTACAAGTTATAATGTTTATTCCTGTGCTCTGTTCGGCAACTGTTCGGTTACCACATTATTCAAAATAACTTATTTTCAACAGAAGAAAGAAAGCTGGAAAGGAGCTGGACAAGAGCCACACTAGTTGTAAGCTTTGTAGAATAAAACTAAAATATTTCGGAAAATAAAAAATATATAAAATATATAAGTATGCTGCTAGTTCAGGCACACATTTATTTTCCTGTTGGTTCTTTGCAATGTTATAAAAAATATATTGTACATTAATTCTTCATGGGTCATTACTTTGTACTTTTAAAGCAAAGTATTTATAGTCACACACAAACAAAACAAAACATTAAGATAATCGATTTAGCATGGAATCGCAAGCCCTCTGAATCGTAATCGAATCGTGAGGTGCCTAGAGATTCCCACCCCTACGTGAGAGTGCGTGAAAAGTTGTGTGTCTCACGATGAATTCATGAGAGTTGGCAGCTCTGAAAGGCGCTAGCTTGGTCCACATCAGGGAATGCTGTCTGTCAAATTAATTCAAACTAATGATAAAAATGTAACATGAACAAAACGAATACCATAAACTAGAAATAACTTTAATAGCCTGGGCTTTAATTTTCCAATATGGTCGAAATGCACCAGCTTGTCTATGAGACGGCCTTTATAATTTAGTATTGAGATGTTGTTCATTTAGTCTCTAATCTCTCAAATGATCCACGTGAAACTGCGGTCTTCCAACCTTTTAATATCGTGTCAATTGATTTGATTAATATGCGTGAGGGAGACCGAGCAACACAGCGCTCGCCCGTGTTGTTTGAAGACATGAGTGCGCGCAGCCGCGGAGGTATTTTTCTGGAGGTATACTGCCCCCATCTGGTATGGAATATGGTGTATGATTTGATTTTTTTATCCCAGAGGGCACCTTTAATAAACTATTGTGCACTTGCAGCTGTGCTGGACTGAATATTCAGAACAACAGCATTCTTGCTTCTGTCATATTGTTCAAATGGAGGATTTACTAACTTTAATCTGACATTTCACGTATTTCAAGCTAACATTAAAAGGCCTGTTCACACCGACGTTTAACGCCTCGTGACTAAACAATGGGCGCCAATGTGAGTGTTCACACCGGCGCGAAAAACGCCACGCGTAAAAGCGTCATTTTTAAAAAACCGCCTCGGGTTTTTTTGGTTTGACGCGCCGCGTCAAAACCTATCCGACCAACGAGATTGGCGGGTTTGCTCACGTGTCTGGTACTTCTGAAGTTACAGTAAAACACAACTTGGGGGCGCTCAAACACAAAACGGTCTTGCTGAGCACACATACGGCGAAGAAGAGGCAAGATGAATGTTGAGCTGCTGGCCTCAGAGCATAAAGAGCTATATGATAATATTTATATTAGTATTTCTGTAATAATAGTATAGTATAGGGTGACCAACAGTCCTGTTTTCCCGGGACATGTGTAAAACGGTCACTTTGTGCTTTATAGAAATCTGAGTTGAGATGAGAACTGCGCATAGTGTGCGTAGTGTCCGTTAGATTTTGACAAGTGAGGAGAGGAGAACCGCTTTGCCGACTCTTTGTATTCTTTCTTTTATTTTATTTTTCTATTGTGACCAGATGTTTGTTTGTGCTTTTTTTTCTCGCTCGATCCCCATGTATGAGGACGAGTGTAACGTTTGAGTGGTTTTATTAAATGCGGGGAAATACGACAACTCTCGTCTCTCGTGCATCTGTTCATCCGACAACTGCTATGTTTTTATCTCTGGGCAACATCTCAACTTCGCGTTACACACAGTGGCGGAGCCAGAGGGGGGTCCGGGGTGGCACTGGACACCCCTGACATGCGATTGGCCACCCCGGGTGCCACCCCAAAATTGTATTGGCAGTTGCTGATGCTGATTTAAAAAAAAAAAAAAAAAAAAACGTTCGTCAGCAGGCGCGCATTTTTCAAACAGACGAGCAGCACAGGACGAGAGATGGTTGCAAGTCAGGAGGATACGTCTTCATCTTCACAGAAGAAACATCATATTTGAAGTAAGTTTTAGCATCAGGGTTGTTTACTCCGAATACATTAATACAGTAGGCTACCATGCCATGTAGTTACTGTTTTTTGATCATTATTCTGGGTGCGTTTCCCGAAAGCATCGTTGGCCAACTATGGTCGCAAGTCGGTCATTAACAGCATAGTTCAATGACAACGATATTTTTGTTAGCAAACTAAAAGTGTTAGTAGAATTTGTATAATTGTTCTTTTTACCTGGGTGCAAAGGCAGCTGGAAAATGAATTAAACGTGTAGTGCTAGAATACTTTCCAAGCCATTACATTGAGTATTATAAATTCAGACGTTTGTGATACATAAAAAGAAAAAATAAGATTAACTTATCTTTTAAAATCGGACACGGAGCAGTTTTTTATATAAAAAAAATAAAACAAGATTATCTTTTAAAATCGTCCGTTTTTCCTGTGCGTGAGACTGTAAAACCCGTAGTGGATGGAGGCGGAGTGATAACAGAACGCTTTAGAGTGCAGAGAGGAACGGGCTTTGGCTCCAGTCCTGGCTTTGCGTCCGCGCCGTTAGGAGTCAAAGGCAAAGCGCAGTAACTAAAATTATATATGATATTTGGTCAAAAATGAGATGGGCTTTACGACATGTCTGTCTTGTGAAAAAATATCTGGGTTAAATTATGTCCTGTTTCGGAGATGCATTACCACATAATCTACCCATAACATGTTTGACTGGCTGGTATAAAAAACTTTAAAGGCCTTTTCCTCCGTTTCTTTGTTTGCGTAACGTTAGTTGCTGCACTTTGCCTTTGTAGGGCAGCATAAGTTAGTTGTACGGGAAACCCACACCAGAATCGGATCTAGATGTAGTCTTTGATAAATGCAATTTTCTCAGCTTTTTGCTCATGTTGCTTTTTATAAAACTTACCAACATTCGAGTGTTGATAAAAAAGGATGCATAAAGCTAGGCCTATAATAGAACTGTTTTTTTTTTTAAAGCACATGATCTGTTCTTTCTTTTGACATGTTCAGATATTGTGAAAATGACCAAAAACGCTAATGGTGGCTGATTTTTATTTTTAATGTTGGTTATTTGGATGATTATTATTAAAAATGAATATGATTGGAATCATATTTTCAATTTTTGTTTTAAAATTTGGTGCAGATCTGGGCATTTACAGCCAAGTTACTACAACTTCCTGTTTCATGGCGAATCATCGACGCCACGGACACGCCCATCGACGAAAACGCGCAGATAGCACAACTTTACATCGTCAATGCCTTTAGAAGGCACAGCAGAAATTTGAAGTCGATCCGACTAAATCCCTAGGAGGAGTTCGTTAAAGTACGGAGTGTGTAAATCGTCCCAAAATGGGTGCCGAATTCAAAATGGCCGACTTCCTGTCGAGTTTAGGGTATGGGTTCTTGAGGCTTTTTTGTGCGTCTTGATAAGATACACATCCCCACCAAATTTCGTGCTTGTAGGTTGAACGTGGACGAGGGGCTAATTTTTTGCAATTTTCTAGGTTGCGCTAGGGAGCCATTTTGCCACGCCCATCCGCGAAACCCACAAAATACTAAATTTTTCACCAGTCCTGACATGCGTGCCAAATTTGGTGAGTTTTTGAGCATGTTGCGGCCCCGAAAATGGTGCTTACTTTGCAGAAAAATTTTTAAAAAAAAAATAAATAACCCTAACAGTTTCAATAGGGTCCTCGCACTGTTAGTGCTCCGGCCCTAACTATGGAAAGAGGTTGAAGAGATTGTAGAGCAATGCAAAATAACTGTACAAACTGTGTAAAAGACAACCTAAAACAAGCTTAAGATTTTGTGACTAATTGATGATGAGCACAGTAGGACATAAAAATAATGACCAAAGTAATGGCGAGAGCTTCCAAAGAGCTATATTTTATCAGGTACTTGACAGTCTCACAGCTGAACTTCAAAGGCGTTTTTCAAAGAAGAATTGTGAGATAATGCAAGGGGTCCAGTCTCTCAACCCAAAGAGTACAACATTCTTGAATGAGGAGCCTCTGTCTGCCTTTGCTCAGATATATGAGTCAGATTTAGAGGACCTCAAACATGAGGTTCATCAAACCAAGCGGCTTCTTGATAGGAGAGAGAAAAGTGGAAGTGACAGACCGTCAACTCTCCTCTCCTTCTTTGTTGTGTTTCTAGAACCTTATAAAGAGGTCTTTCATGAGCTATTTCAACTTTGTAAGATTTCTGTTGTTACACCAGTCAGCACTGCTTCTTGCGAGAGAAGCTTCTCAGCTTTAAAACTTATTAAAACCCACCTTAGGACAACAATGGCTGATGACAGGTTAAGTCACATAGGAATTCTCAGTATTGAGTCAAGGAGAGCACGCTCCCTCAACATGGATGAGTTTGTAAAACATTTTGCCAACCGCAGAATTATGTTGTTTTAATTGATGGGCACTAAAATTGTTTAAATTTTCAAGTAGATGTCTGCTTGATGACTGCTGTATCTAATTAAAAAAATGTTTGTAAATGTGATTTTTTTTTTTTTTTTAAATAAACATAGCAGTTCAAAACAGACACATGCTACTGTATCTTATCTCCTTGGTGCTTCAGCTTTGTTTTCTGCTAATATTTTGGATGTTCAACACTTATTACAAACAGAGTGACCCAATTACTTCCACTGTGTGTGTGTGTGTGTGTTTTTTTTTTTTAACCTTTATTTATCCAGGTAAAATGTTTGAGAACCACTTCTTATTTACAAACATGACTTGACGTGTGTGTGTGTGTGTGTGTGTGTGTGTGTGTGTGTGTACCCCCAAAAATAGCAGTGGCCACCCCCTGTATAAAACTCTAGTTCCGCCACTGGTTACACATGTCCTGTTTCCACGTCCCGTCCTGACTGTTTTTGAGTGATGAAAATGTCCTGGTTTTCAAAAAAAAAAAAAAAAAAAAACTGCTGGGAAAGATCAGTCCTACAGCAAAATATAGATGGACAAACAAGGTGGACGAGGAAGAAAAACAGGATAAAGAGGATGAAAACTAAAGATAATAGATTTTGTTAGTTCATTTTTGTAAGTTTGTGAGAGCTATCTACATTTGGAGGCATTTCTTTTAGTTATTTATATATTTATTTTTCTAATACAGAAGACATTATTTCTATCATTATTTCATTCGTTTTTTTAATCTGTCATAATAAAACATTGAGACATGAATATGATTACCCTAGTATAGTATTCTATTATTATTTCTGTTTTACATTAAGCGCCATCTAATGTCAGGGAATGAATTTGCATGTTCATTCGGCTTATCGTCAGCGGAAAACGCTTGGGTGTGAACACAAAAACCGCGTTGAAAAACGCTGACGAATAACGCGCGCTGATATTCGTCCCAGTGTGTACGGGCCTTTACACTGATTGGTAAACTGCACTGTTTTATTAATTCACTCCCCCCCCCCCCTACTTACCCTGTTGTCAAAGATATCCATGTCTTTCTTTCTTCAGTCGAAAATAAATTAAGGTTTTTGAGGAAAACATTCTAGGATTTTTCTACACAGAATGGACTGGTAACCAAAGATTCAAATTTTCAAAGAAGGTTCAAATGTCCGTCTCAATGTAGCTTCGAAGTCTCGACATGATCCCAGTCAAGAAATAAGGGTCTAATCTAGCGAAACGATCGGTCATTTAAAAAAAAAAAAAATTACTAAAACAAATATAATATAATATTATACATATATATATATATACTTTTGAAACTTCTTTGAACATTTGAATAGTTGGTGGCCATTGAAGTCCATTCTGTGTATAAAAAATTTAAGTGATACATGGATATCTTGGATGACATCAGGATGAGTTTGAAAGTCAACTTAATACTTTAAGATGCTGGACATGAATATTAAATTAGCATTATTTTCCTATGTTTTTACATCAAGAAAATCTATATGGCTTTTGTGTAGGACATGCAGTATAACATATATGATTAAAAAATATATTAATATTATGCAATTTATATATGTGGATTTTGCAGCATATATGTCCCTTACAATATTCTGTAGGAACATATAAGAATTACAGGTGTTTTTAGAAAACCTTTTCTATATGGGTGTTTAGTGTAAGGTTTAGCCTACGTTAGGGAGCATAAGTGATCGCTGACAAAATTGACCCTTCGCTAAGCCACGCCCGAAAACCGCCACTGGCCAATCATGTCTTAGCAACCGTAACTATGCGTAACGAGGGAAACATGCTGAAGCATTGTGCCTATGGATTGTGCAAATCTGATACCGGTATACTAAAAGTTTGGACGGGGGAGAGGAATTGTTTTCCTTCCAGAAAATAAATGATTGGCGTGATCTAGCGTCTATGTGCGAGACCCATTCACAACTACTGGTAAGCATACACGCCACTGCTGCACACGACATTAAGACACGATTGTCGCATTTCGCCCCCTAGTGGCAGTAGCACATAATTTTAAAATGTATCATGCGCAGCCCTTACCTTCATTAATTTACCATGGTAGAATTAATAAAGATAAACTACCAGCATTACTTCTGAAGGACAAATATTATGGATTTTCTAGGACTTAAATAATTAATATTTATCTAATAATTATTTCAGACCTACACTACCTGTTTTTGGACAGTAAGATTTTTAAGAGTTCTTAGGACAACTTTGATGCACTTTTTTGATCCGCTTCAAATGTTGACTACTGTATATTCAAAAACAGAAACAGTTATTTTAAATGGTAAAAACTGTCAAAACTGTACTGTTTTTACTGTACTTTGGATCAAGTAAATGCAGGCTTGGGGAGTGTCTTTTAATGTATCCACGGCTCAAATCAGATCTCTGCAGATGGTTGGCACCTCACGCAGCCCCATTGCGACTCTCCATAGGAAATTAATGACTTTTGATCTATCGGACATTGTTTGTCATGTGAAAAGGCTGCTAAGTTTGCCGTATTCTAGTCATGGTGTAGTATAATACTGTGTAATGTAATGCGTAAAGGTGCTGTAAAAGGCCTTGATGATGTTTAATATCTGCTAACTCTTTATTGTGATGCTCCTCCAACAGACAATCTACTGACTATAAGTAACTCATTTGTCAACTTATTCTATTCCTAACCCTACCAGTCTACTAATACTCTACTAACACTATAGTGAGAGTCTTAGACCTGTAGGTGCAGCATTACTTATAGTCAACTGAATGGTTCCTTTAAAGGATGGTCCCTTTAACACATTCAGTTGACTATAAGTAATGCTGCAAATAAAAGTGAAACATGTTTTACGTTTGGGGAATAAAGAGGTAACAAAAATGTATTATACTGTAAGTATTATAGAAAAAATGGGTACCTATTCAACTGTCATGATATAACAATCTTACATTTGGGAGCAATTTAGTGAGAACATACCTTCTTGTAATAATGGTGAACCAGTACCTATAGGCTGTTTAAAAATTACAGGGTACATATCTATGCATTTATAAAAATAAAAAAAGTAATCCTTTTTACAAAAGTGCGCTGACAACGAAAACTATTGCAAGTTTTACTTAAATATTGGGGAAAGATACTCTTGTTCCATGTAGGTACAGGGTAAGTACAATAAAAATGCATACAATCACTGACTCGGAAACTTTTATTTATTATACAAGCACCACTTACCCTTTAACCACATCAAACCAGATATATTTCCCACTTTATTAAAAAAAACAAACCAATGTATTATGTCAGGTAAATGTATCATCCGTTCAAAGACAATCAATGCAAAATATCAAATGTTCTGGAATAAAAAAGAAGACGAAGCGGACATTATGAAAGAGTCTCGCGAGTGTCCAGCCTCACGGGCTCATCTGAGATATACAGTAAAGGCCCTGATCTCTCGTTGCATTTCATTATATAGCCAGACCTCATTTCATAGGTAAACCTGAGTTCACAGTGGACATTTACTGTGTTCACCCCCAGATTTTACATGGTACCATTTGCTAACAGTGGGAATTGATTAGCATTGAGTTCACACTTTCTGAGAGCAACATACACTCCTTTGTGTGTACGTTATCTAAAAACCTTATTACCTTTCGTTTTACTTATTTGGAAATGAGACATTTGTACCAGTCGCACTGAGGCATTTCAAATAATACCAAACATGTATAAAAACCGTATGATAGTTGTTCAAATTAAGACCATATATATACTTGATGAGTTTGGGTGATCTCTGCAAGAGAGGATGACATGTAGATACGGTGGACTTTCGTCTCAGGGGAAGTCAAATGTTAATTTCCAGCACGGTCCTTCGTCTCATAGACCGGTGGTCTTACAACACCGTAAAATAAAGTGCTACTGAACATTTGCATTCATTTCTACACAATCTGCACAAAAGTCTTTTAACATGTATATTTGAAAAAAAACTTGAATGACACATCTCTGAAAAGTATCCTCCTTGGTTGAAATTGTGTACTGCAACATGTGAGGAGCGCAGGTACGCAAGAACAGTGAGTTTACGCTACGGATTAAAATATAAGAGCACTCCACCCACTATACCAGCACTTATTACAGCTCTTTCAATAAAACTGACATAGACATCTCAATCTTTATTTGGAACGTACGTCACAAAATATAACTAATTTAGATGAAGTTTTATAATAATTTTAACAATAGTGTCAGCTGCACTTTTAAACATTTAATTTTTGAATGGCTTAGTTTCAAGTATAAAAATGTTGCTACTACATTTAACATGAATGAAGCAAAAGTGTCTTATTTTAATCATTCTGTCCCTCAATATCAAGATTATGATTTGTTTAGATTACTTTTGATGGACTGCAAACCAAATACTTTTAGATTTAAGCATAAATAAGAGCTGTGTCGCAAGCAAAGACACTTTCAGGGTTCAACCAGATCATAATGTTAGAGAATCTCTGGATCTTCGACTCCAGCAGTGCGGTCAGTCATCTGAAGAGACACACACACACACACATGCACTGTATCGAATCCTCGAGGAATCGTCTTCACTGGTAGATCCACTGCATTGCTTTTTTTTCTTGTTTTGCCAGATCTGAACGGTCAGTTGCAGCTGCTTTAATACAGAAACAGATTCCAGTGGCCATTCCCAGCAGAGCCAGAGTCATTCCCAGTCCACAGAACAGCACTTCATAGTAAATCCATTCTGCTCTTGGGATTTCATTAGTATGTACACATGCGTCATTGATACGGATATAAATGGGAATAACAGAAATGATAGTGGTTTGGTTGATTTTCTGCTCTTACCCCAGATCTTGGTCTGTGGCCGCTGGAGGGCTCTGTGGTTCACCGTACAGCTGTAAATGTCTCTGTGTTCAGGAATGATCTTCAGGGAGGAGAACACGTGGAAGACTCCATCGTTCCTCGGCCGGCTCTGGCTCAGACTCACGCCTTCTGTCACCATCACGTTGTTCTTCGTCCAGGAAACGTTGACCGGCGGAGGGAAGAACCCCGTCACGTGACAGATGAGGGCGTTCTCAACCCCCGGCTGGACATCATTCTGCGGATAGATGGAGGTCTCAGGGGGGTCTGAGGACACAGGACACGGTTAAACTCTGCTGGAGTGAATCGGACCTCACTCAGATTAAGATCTTTCATAGGAAAACTAGCACATGTAAGTGTGAGACAAAACTTAACGAAAAGCTACACTCCTGAAATGATGTTTAATCTAACCAATCAAAGCCCTTGCTGTCTGCGTCGCCTCGACGCGTAGTTACAAATTTTTGGAGGTGCACGTCGAGCTACGGCGGAGGGGTCGGAGAGGGGCTCGCGTCGACGGATAGGTGTCTGCGGGGGTACGCCGTCGATTCGACGCAGAAGCATAAAACAGGCTTAAAGGGTTAGTTCACCCAAAAATGAAAATTAAGTCATTAATTACTCACCCCCATGCTGTACCAACCCCGTAAGACCTTCGTTCGTCTTCGGAACACAAATGAAGATATTTTTGATTAAATTTGAGAGCTGTATAACTACCACATTGGCTCCTAAGGGACTGCCTCTTGACGGCCCAGAAAGTCAATGAAGAAAATGTTTAAATATCCCAAGTGACTACCGTGGCTCAACTATAATTTTATCAAGCGACGAGAATACTTTTTGTGCGAAAAAACAAACAAAAATAACGAGTTTATTCGACTATTACTTTTCTTCCTTGTAGGCCAGAAACGAGACTTCCTTAGATTTCCACGACGCATGCGCGAGAACTGATCTGAAGTAGTTGAAAAAGATAGCAATTCTCGCGCATGTGTCGTGGAAATCTAAGGAAGTCTCGTCTAAGTTATACAGCTCTCAAATTTAATCAAAAATATCTTCATTTGTGTTCTGAAGACGAACGAAGGTCTTACGGGGTTGGTACAGCATGGGGGTGAGTAATTAATGACTTAATTTTCATTTTTGGGTGAACTAACCCTTTAAGTCTCTGTCTCTTTGGCTGTCTGTGTGTGTGTGTTTGTAGGGGGAGGGGGCTTAACCATTTCACTGCTGTGTGTCTGGCTTACATAAAAGAAAATACATTTCTTAAGCCTGATATTTTTTAAATAAGTTTTTATTTTTATTTTTTATAAGTAAAGGCATATAGCCAGTTTAATTGTAGTGCATTGACAATAGTTTTATATAATTAGTTTATTAATTAAATTAACTTGGTCCATAAACTTGATCTGAATATTTGGTCCATAAATCAAACACACTTGCATGTAATAATATGAAACTCGGTACACATGTTGATCTCATCGTTTCATATATACTTCACACTCTTACTTTTTACCCCAGCCCAACAGGAAGTTGGCTATTTAGGGTTGTTTGTAAAAAAAAACATGCAATGGAATAATTTAAATTACTTCTCTAGAGAATTCAAAGAAATGCCACAAAACTCGATCAGCGTGAAGTTAAGGCATTGAGGATGAAAGCTTGTGAGGGGATTTTTGATATCTCGAACGGTTTGGCCGTGGCGAGAAAACGAAATCATGGCGAGAAACGTGAAACAGGAAGTGTGTTATAACTTCAGCATACATTAACTGATCTTGATGAAACTTCAGCAGTGTTTTCGCTGTAAGAGGACGATCACATGGATGTGACTATTGTGAGTAAAAATGATAGCGCCACCAACTGGCAGCAGGAAGTGTCACTTTCATAACGATTTGAAATCACCCTCTTATTTTTACCCGATTTGCTTCAAACTTCATCTGTATAATGTAAACTCATGCCAGATAAAGACCTGTGAATGGATTCTTGATATCTTTGATACTGTTGCCGTGGCAACACATCAAACTTTAAAAATTTTTTAGGATGCTTTTGAGACTCTTAGCGCACTTGAAATTGCATGAAACTCAACAGACACATCACATTTATTGGCCAGTGGACATGTGCAAAGTTTGAGAAATGGGCGTGGTGCAGGGACTAAATAGCTTAAACTTTTGACAAAAATCGGTATATACATTGTACTCCTCAAGCCGGACAACTTTCTAATTCATTGTCATTAGCTTGGACGAAGAGGAAGTCAGGTATTTTGGTTTGAATATGGTGAGCCTCTCTCTGAGCCTACGTCCCTGTATGGCAAGCCCTTTTAACATTTAAAAGCCAAGTTTGCCTATCCGGAATTAACATTGTAGATATCAACAATGTCTTTCTGACTAGTCGTTATTACATTTTGGATAGTTTGTATTATCATTTAAGATATCTGTAACGTAATTGTGACTAGTCGAAACGACAGATAGAGTATGGCAAGCAATTTTAACATTTAATCATTTAATCATGAAAGGGCCAAAGCCTGCGGCACCGCCACCCCGGTGCCTTTAGGTAACTAAAGGAACCGGGGTTGCGGTGCCACCGGCTTGGGCCCGCCATCGCTGCTCGCAGCTATATTTATAATTCTTTTTAGACCATGCCTGAATAATGTTAGACCTTCCTGAAATTAAAGCACTGTGTAGGCCTGTATAATGTGTATCTTTGTATAATAATTTATATAATATAGGCTATATATATTGTGACATACATGCATATATACGTACATAACATACATGTCTTTAGAGAGGAGTTTATTTCAGAATCATATAAAATCAACAATAATGATAATAATATTAAAGCAAACACAGCTCTGGTATCGGTTAAGTATCGGTATCGGCCGATATCCAAAGTCAGGTATCGGGATCGGATCGGAAGTGAAAAAATGTGGATCGGTGCATCCCTAGACATAATGGAAAAGACCATTTACAGCCAATACAGCCAATTTATCATAGGAAATACACGGTTTTAACGTATTTAACATTAAACCGAGCCCTGCGACCCTAGATTTCGAGAGCCCAGAGAGGACCTTACCATCAAAATGTGGAACCTGGGACTACAAACACACATGCACACATATAGTCTGTTGTAGACACAGACATTTTAAATATATGAATAATCAAATGTTTACTGCAAGTTCCTTTACGTTCACATAACTCAATGCAGCACAATTGTCAATATTAATAATTAGGTGTAGTATAATAGGTTAGTATTTGAAGGAATTTGAAGTACACTATTTTGGCATTTATCATTGCACAGTTATATGAAGTAGTTTAAAATTGTGCAGGTATAACAGTTCAATTATAGTTCAACAATTTGTTTAACTGTTTTGTTTTCAAAGAGCAGTAAACAAATGTACTTAAACATCAAGTACATGACATGAGTAATCATGTAAATTGTATCAGATATCTTTAAACAAAATTGGTTAAATCTGTTTTTTTGTTTACATACATCTTTATTTATTGAACATAATACACTGGAACAATACATCTGAACATTGATGCATTTATTAAACAAATATGTAAAAAAACAGCTTTGCAAACATGTAACATTGTACTGTAACTTTTTTTTACAAATAGAAAACAATAGTTTTTTTGTACATGTTTTTTTTTGCTGAAATATAAATGTAGGGAAAAAAGTAAATGTAATGTTACAGTGTAAATCAAAATTGTTTATAAGTATGTAATGTAGTGTGTGTGTGTGTGTGTGCTGTTAGACTGTTTTTTTTTTTTTTTTTTTTTTTTTACAATGTACTCATGTGTAGACTCATGTGTAGAGTTTTGTGGTGGCAGGATACTTCGCTGTTCAGTGACTGGAATGTGATCTTTTGGGACGTCTACTATTATTGCACACAGTTCCTCGTCACTGTTGTTGATTTCTTCTGTCTTTTGTTTTGGTGTTTGAATGTGTACTAATTGGTTATTGTCAGTAAATGTGAGGGTGAGTGGACCGTATGTCATGAAGTACTCTTCAATGTCTTGGTTGTCCATAGTGCTGACATCTTTTTCTTGATTTATAAATTGTGTGAGTAGGGAATTTGTAATTGATAGGGATGTTTCTTGACTGTTTAGTTGAATAGTGACAAATCCACTGCATCTAGTAATGTAACTTGTTCCTTTTCGTAATATTTTGCAGGTACTGCACCTGTGGAAATTGTCCTTTGAGGATAAGGTATGTTGGGGGGGGGGGGGTATGACATTTTAGGCATTGCTTTTTGACTGTTATTGCTGCACCCGTGATCTCCGTGGAAATTGTGTGTAGTGTGGGCGGAGGTGTTTGTATGTCATGAGTTGTAGCAGGTTCTGATATTTTTTTGAGTATTGGTGTAAATGTTGATGTGCGTGTAGTGGTGAGTGTGGTGTTATCACAAAATTTCCTGGTGGCCAAATTTGTGAAACTGTAGGACTTGCCTGCTTCTACAAGTTCGATCTGTGCGTCCCATAATGACAGGGCAATTACTCCAGGTGTGTCTGCCAGCCAGCAGGTCTTCAGTTCACAATCGTTTTCATTTATTGTGACCGTTGTGTTTGAAATGTCCATTTAATGGACTGTTGCTTTCAGTTTGGTGATCTGTCATGAAGAAAATAATGTCATAATTAAAGTACATAATTAATTAATTAATTAAAGGAAAAACATTTGGATAAGCAAATTAATTGAGAGATTTATATTATTTTAAATTATATTTTAGTCAAGTCAATTATACTTATATAGTGCTCTCACAATACAGATTGTATCAAAGCAGCTTCACAGTATCCATCAAAACAACATAACAATGTTTGCCCTCCACAATTGGTAAGGCTGAACAATGATATTTGTTATGAAGCTGGAGACGAGATGAGATCCATGTGCAGCTTTATTTAGAATCATCAAACAGGCAGGGGTCAGGAAACAGCAAAACAGGGATATCAGAGAGTGAGCGCAGAGAGTCGTCAGGTAACAGGCAGAAGATCAGGGCAGGCAGCAAACAGGCAGAAGTCAGGAAACAAACCAGGATCAAAACCAGAGAAACCAGAAACAGGATATACGCTCAGAAATTACAAGCCGTGGCAATGCAATACTTCGCCAAGAGTCCTTGTTTGAGTGTGGCTTATGTAGGCAGTCTGAAATGAGGTGCAGGTGTGCGTGTAATCAGTCACAGGGATGAGGCATTATGGGAAACGGAGTTCTGGTGAAGTGATCAGTTCTAAAGTGTAGTGACCTCTGGTGATTCTCTGGGGCACTCCAACTGGTGATCGTGACATAGCCCCACCCCAAAGAGCGGCTTCCAGACGCTCAAAACAAACAAAACTGTCCAGGTGGGCGGTGGAGCGAAGGCGGATCTGGGGGTGGGATGGAGGGCCAGGTCCGTGGAGCAGAAGAGGAGCAGGTGACCAGAGCGTATCAGGCTGAGCAGGCGACCAGAGCGGAGCAGGCTGAGCAGGCGACCAGGGCGGAGCAGGCTGTGCAGGCGACCAGGGCGGAGCAGGCTGTGCAGGCGACCTGGGCGGAGCAGGCTGTGCAGGCGACCTGGGCGGAGCAGGCTGTGCAGGCGACCTGGGCGGAGCAGGCTGTGCAGGCGACCTGGGCGGAGCAGGCTGTGCAGGCGACCTGGGCGGAGCAGGCTGTGCAGGCGAAGGCCAGGGCGGAGCTGGACGAGGCGAAGACCAGGGCGGAGCTGTCGGACCCTCAGGCGTCCGAGGCGAATCAAACTGTGGGCATGACCAGGGCAGAGCAGGCTGTGGACGTGACCAGGGCGGAACTGTGGGACCCTCGGGCGTCCACAGCAGTGAAGGTCCCTCAGGCGGCCACGGTCGTGAAGACCCCTCAGGCAGCCACGGCGGTGAAGACCTTTCAGGAGACCACGGCGGTGAGGACCCCTCGGGCGGCCACGGCGGTGAAGACCTTTCAGGAGACCACGGCGGTGAGGACCCCACGGCGGTGAAGACCTTTCAGGAGACCACGGCGGTGACGACCCCTCGGGTGGCCACGGCTGTGAAGACCCCTCGGGCGGCCACGGTGGTGAAGACCCCTTGGGCGGCCTGGGCGGTGATGCCCTCTCAGGACCAGACACCGGCTTGGGACCAGACACCAGCTCAGGAACAGACACCGGCTCAGGAACAGACACTAGAACAGAAATGGTCACAAACACAGAAACAAACTCAGGAACAGACACTGGGTCGGCCATTTTGTCCGGAGACACTGGGTCGGCCATCTTGTCCGGAGACACTGGCTTGGAGGCGGCCATCTTGTCCGGAGACACTGGCTTGGAGGCGGCCATCTTGTCCGGAGACACTGGCTTGGAGGCGGCCATCTTGTCCGGAGACACTGGCTTGGAGGCGGCCATCTTGTCCGGAGACACTGGCTTGGAGGCGGCCATCTTGTCCGGAGACACTGGCTTGGAGGCGGCCATCTTGTCCGGAGACACTGGCTTGGAGGCGGCCATCTTGTCCGTAGACACTGGCTTGGAGGCGGCCATCTTGTCCGTAGACACTGGCTTGGAGGTGGCCATCTTGTCCGTAGACACTGGCTTGGAGGCGGCCATCTTGTCCGTAGACACTGGCTTGGAGGCGGCCATCTTGTCTGTAGACACTGGCTCGAAGGTGGTGACGTGAACAGAATCTGGATCAGCAGAAGTGATTTCAACAGTCTCTGAATCGGCCATCTTGTCTTTAGACACTGGCTTGGCAGAAGTGAAGTGAAGCGTCTCTGGCTCGGCAGAAGTGAAGTGACGCGTCTCTGGCTCGGCTGAAGTGAAGTGACGCGCCTCTGGCTCGGCAGAAGTGAAGTGACGCGCCTCTGGCTCGGCAGAAGTGACGTGAAGCGTCTCTGGCTCGGCAGAAGTGACGTGAAGCGTCTCTGGCTCGGCAGAAGTGACGTGAAGCGCCTCTGGCTCGGCAGAAGTGACGTGAAGCGTCTCTGGCTCGGCAGAAGTGACGTGAAGCGTCTCTGGCTCGGCAGAAGTGACGTGAAGCTTCTCTGGCTCGGCAGAAGTGACGTGAAGCGCCTCTGGCTCGGCAGAAGTGACGTGAAGCGTCTCTGGCTCGGCAGAAGTGACGTGAAGCGTCTCTGGCTCGGCAGAAGTGACGTGAAGCTTCTCTGGCTCGGCAGAAGTGACGTGAAGCGTCTCTGGCTCGGCAGAAGTGACGTGAAGCTTCTCTGGCTCGGCAGAAGTGACGTGAAGCGTCTCTGGCTCGGCAGAAGTGACGTGAAGCGTCTCTGGCTCGGCAGAAGTGACGTGAAGCTTCTCTGGCTCGGCAGAAGTGACGTGAAGCGTCTCTGGCTCGGCAGAAGTGACGTGAAGCGTCTCTGGCTCGGCAGAAGTGACGTGACGAGGCCCTGGAAGCTCTGCTGAGACGTGACAAGGCTGAACAGGCTCTGGCTGGCGGGACCCGGGAACGACAGTCCTCTTGATCCTCCGCACTGACTTCAGCGGGGGATCTGCCACACTGGCAACCAGTCCTAGACGGCCATAGACCGATCTGGTGACAGGCCTAATGGTTGACGTGGCGTGAAGATTTTCAGGCTGGGTGGGCGAGGCGTGAAGAGACTCAGAATTGGCAGACGTCAAACTCACAGAAAGAGTTGAACTGCTCAGTTGCAGGGCCAAGTCAATATACTGTTTTAGAGTCCAGCTAGGGTCATGCAATGGCATAAGGAAGCTTAGCGGCTCAGATAATCCTCCACGAAAAAATATCATTAAGCAAACCTCGTCCATGCAAGTCAGATGAGCAAGGTCCAAAAAGTCCATCACATAACGCTCAATCGTTTGATTTCCTTGGCGGAAACGCATAATTTGGGCTGCTGGATTCATTTTGGTAACACTGCTGGATCTTGGTGCGGCGAAGTATTCTGTTACGAATCACTGCTCTGAGACTGGGAGATGAAGATCCATATGCAGCTTTATTGAAGGTAAGTCAGACAGGCAAGGGTCAGAGATCGGCAAGGCAGGGTTATCACAGAACAGGCTCAGAGAATGGTCGAATAACAGGCAGAGAATCAGGACAGGCAGCAAACAACAATAGTCCAAAACAATCCGGGTCGGGGCAGGCAGCAGGCTAACGAGAGTGGCAGAACAGATCAAGGTCGGTACACAGGAAAGGCAGGCAAGGGAAAAACGCTCAGTCATTACAAGCCGTGGCAATGCAATACTTCGCCCTGGGTGAGTGTAAGAGTGTGGCTTAAATAGAGAGTCTGATGAGGTGCAGGTGTGCGTGTAATCGGTCACAGGGATGAGGCATTATGGGAAACGGAGTTCTGGTGAAGTGATCAGTTCTAAAGTGTAGTGACCTCTGGTGATTCTCTGGGGCACTCCAACTGGTGTTCGTGACAATATTAATGATTGGTTAATTAATTTGAATATCCCCAACTGAGCAAGCCAAAGGCAACAATGGCAAGGAACCGAAAAACTCCATCAAGTGACCTAAAATGGTGTCCAAAACTTCATCAGATGACCCAACGGAGAAAAAAAAAACCTTGGGAGAACCCAGGCTCAGTCCCAGGCCTCCTCTGGCGTTTATGAACTAGAGGCTGTTCAACCAAACATAACCAATAGGGATGAGCGAGTACAGCATTATCTGTATCTGTATAACCATATGAATTATCTGTATCTGTATCTGTACTCGGACTGGGCGGGGCCTAAACCCGGAAGTGGGTCGGGTAGTCTTGAAATGGGCGGGGCTTTAACCGGTATGTTATTTTAAGCATGCAATTGATATGGGTTGATCTGAAATTGTTATATTTATTGCTGATAAGAAAACTATTTACATGACAGCATCAGCATTGAGCTTCAGATCAATGGTTTTGATCACGATAACAACGAACTACAGAACAAGTTTTGCAACAATGAATACAACACATGTGGTTGCAAATATGAAGTAAAATGTAACGAACAAGAGTTTTCATCTCAACTACGGCTGGGTGATATGGACCAATAGTCATATCCCGATATATATTTAGGCTGAATTTCAATATACAAAATATATCCCGATATTTTTTTCTGCAAAGTGAGAGCAAATGTTCAGTCAAAGCCAAATATGACATGTCACAAGTAGTTTTATTGAAACATGAACATTTGCAAAATCAAATGAATAAATAATTAACAGGTTTCTTCACCTTGGGCTGCATGATTATGATAAAAATCTTAATTGCAGATTATTCCCTTGGAATTGTAATTGTGATTTATTAATTGGTTTATTTATTTTGTCAATACAACGTTGGTATGAGCCATTACATTCATTTAAAAAATATAACAAATAACACATAGAAAAATAGGGGCATTAAGGGGTTAATATAGACATGACAGTTACCTTGGTGAATAGACAATACTGTTAATGAAACATTGAAACTGCTCCTGGTGAATAGAATGAAAATCATACCTGCTTTGTTTTTATTTCGTGTTATTTACAACGCAACAGTGTTGCATGCTCGTTGTTTCTTTTGCACTTTATATACAGTGAGGCGATCCAGCGCGCGCCGCCGCATTTGCGCGTGCAATTGAGTGTGCGCTACGACTAACGTTACAGTATAACGGCTGACAGGACAAAGTCCGTTTTGCTGAGGTGAAAGACTTTATTTCATGTTATAACATAACATGCTTTAATCAAGCACGCAAAGTGGAAAAGGAGTGACTGGGGCGCGGAGAGCAGTGCAGAGAGCTCTGGGTCAGCACTCAGCAGCTTGCTTGAAGCACGGATCACAGCGCAAATCTGAATAGCCTATATCGATATGCAATATGGTTTAATTACATATCACATTTAAAAATATATATATTCTTTTTATTGATATATCGCTCAGCCTTAATCTCAACATAACTTTTTTTAGTAACATTTTTTTTTTTTATCCGAGCACAGATATTGACTCGTATTACTCGTATAATATTCGTACTCGACAAAAGTGCTTTATCCGTACCGGACACTCGTTTCAGCCGAGTATCCGGCTCAACTCTAGTTCCCTGGTAAATAGTTTTGGCTGAAGGCAAAGTAAAGTTTCATAACTTTATATTTAGGCTATTTTAACATTGTATGTTTGACTAAAGCTACTTCTGTTATAATGGCTAGCCTATTACTGATCAATAAAACTGAAATTTAGCACAAAGAGCTAAATATTAAATATATTTTTTTTGTGTGTTTATTCTGTAGATGAAATGTCTTATTCTATTGCTATTATTATAGAATTATTAATAAACTATTATCAATATTTTTACATGTATTCATTACCATTTTATTTGCTGTATACTATTTGTTTATTTTATTGACTAAACTATTTACTAGTAGCCTACTTTTCACTTTATGTTATAATTACTATTTGCATTGCACTGCATGCCCAGTTGTACCACAACATATGATCCATCAGTTATCAATGTTATTGCTAAAATCTGGTCAATCACATAAAATGCTTTTTCCACAATGAGCAAACTTAAATATCTCAGTATGGGGATCTTCACCATTCTTATCCAAGAATGTTTTTATCCAGAAAAACGCAGCTCACCCGTTTACTTACATTTAATTACAATGCAGTCTTGACCTCCGCAAAATGGCGGACCCGTTGACGTATCGCAGCAACGCTACAAAGCGGCCAATAGGTGCTCAGGTGCTCAGCGCAGACGGGGGTTTTCAAACAACGTTCTGAGGGGAGAAAGGAAAATGATTGGTTTACAGCTCCAACCAATGAAACTGAAGCAAAGGCGGGGTCAAGGCGATGTTCGTGCGAGTTTATGCTGTTGAATTATGTGCTATAGGTATCGCATTAGAATGGATTGAGCAATCCAGGGATAGTAACATCTTAGTATGTAGTGACTCTACATCAGCTCTTGAAGACTGGAAAAGCTAGTACTCATCAAGAAATATTATATGACATCTTGTTTATAAATTCAAGGGTATGTAGACAGGGGAAAAATATTATATATATATATATATGTGGATACCAGCACATGTGGGCATAGAGGGAAATGAGAAAGTTGATAGATTGGCAACAAAAGGCATCAAAAAAGAGCGTATTGACATAGAAATTAAATTGTAAAAATAACGGGGGTAAGAATCTAGTGTGGAAAAACGTAAAATCCCAGATAGCAAACTGACATTGAATCAACGTGGAAACATGACATCGAAACAACGTTGATCTGACATTGTTTTGCTCATCGAATTAACGTTGAACCAACGTCAGACGCGTCATTCTTTCAAAACTAACGGAAAATCAACTTGAAATCAACGTTGTTTCAACGTTATGAAAGCAAACCAATTTTCGATTTTCATTTAGCTTTGAAGAATGCCGCGTCTGACGTCGGTTCAACGTTAATTCGATGAGCAAAATCAACGTTGTTTCGTTGTCATGAGAGACGTCGTTTCCACGTTGATTCAATGTCAGTTTGCTGTCTGGGATCAGGAAAGTAAAGGAAGACATCTATACTGGATTCAAATAAAGTAGGTATTGAAAGAGAGAGGTCAAATAGAAGGAAAGAGCAAGTTATGATAACAAGACTTAGATTTGGACATAGTGCGTTAAATGTAACTCTTTGTATTTTAGGAAAACATCCCAGGACTATGTGATGAATGTCAAGAGGAGGAAACAGTCAATATAACAGACAATATAATGTTAAAAATATATTAGAATATGGGAAGAGTGAATAAGTAAAGAAATATTTATTTTATTTTGGACTGGACTGGAAGGACGGATACGAGTATGAAATGACAAGATAATAATCAGTAGATGGCAGTAATGCAACTTTTTGGATGCCAACTGCCGTAAAACACCAAGGAAGAAGAAGAAGAAGATGTTCGTGGGAGAAAGCATTATTGCAATTGCAAGGTAAGTAAATATTTTGTTAAAATTCATCATTCTTTAACATTTATTAAGATAATGGCGACCATTAAAATGAACAGAAGTAATGATCATCGTCTAAATATCGTAACTTGCATTGACTGTTTCATCAGTGGACCGCAACAAAGCTGCTGCTTGTGGTGTAAATCATGCTTTCCCAATGCTACCCCGCTGTGTTTCTCAATAATATGTGCAATAAACCACATTTTTTGCTAATTCGAAGCAGCTACATGATCTTGACAACAAATATGGTCAACTACAACATGTTCCACAATCAATCAAAATGGGCAAGTGTTGTTTTAATGGCACACTAACTTGTGAATGTCCAATGTAGTGTGGGGAACAAGATAGGGACTGTCTAAAAGACAACTACATTTTAGCCAACTACAGATGTACCAGCACACATCTCTCATATTATGTGTTCTGAAGCAATAGAATCTCCTTTAGCAACAAGAAAAACTGCGTTATAATGATGGTGTTAAAAAAGGTATTCAGGAAATAATAAAGAATGAACATGTCGGCTACATGAACTGTAATCTGGAAACAATCCAGACTGTAGACAGTGGAAAATCATGTGTAAACTCCGTTAATCGCTTCATTTTGTGGAGTGTGCTTTGTGGCTCTTCCACATTGTTTGTTGTTTCAATCGATATATATCTTAATTGATAAGCCAAATTAATAGTATTTTGGTATCAAGAGGCTATAATGCCTCCAAAGAAGGTAACGATGGAAGAAACAGTAAAAGAAATGAACGAATCACTGAAGAAATTGACACAAGATATAAGAGAGACGTTGTAGCAAAGCAAACTGAGATAATGAACCTCCTGGCAGAAATGAGAGAACTCAGAGAAAGTGTGGCCGCAAGAGATCTGAGGATTGCTGCACTTGAAAATAAAGTGTTGAAGATGGATGAAATGCAACGTAGAATCCAGGATACGGAATTGTTTACCCTAAAGAAGATGTAATAATAATCGGTCTTGAAGTTAAACCGAGGACGTACGCTGCCGCGATTCAGAGAGATGACGAGAAAAGTCTAAATTCGAAAGATCAAGAATCCCTTGAAATGCAGGTAATCACCTTTCTTCAAAGTAAGAACATCTTTCTGGACAAGAGTAACATCGCAGCTTGTCACATTATACCAAGAAAGGACGGCGCAACCAAGCCCAGAATTATGATGCGTTTTGTGAATCGTAAACACAAAACTGAACTTTTGATGCAGGGGAAAAAGCTCAAAGGCACGGCAGTGTACATCAAGGAACATTCAACATCTAAAAACGCCGAGATTGCCCGAGTTGCTCGGCAGCTATGGAAGGATCGCTAACTGGACTAGAGATTGCAAGGTGTTGATAAGACTGAATGGCCCCTCGCCTGAAGTGGAGAAAGTGTTGATGATTAGGGAGCTGAAAGATCTGGACTGTTACAAATGAAGACGCTTCTTGGGAATCTTGTTGATCTTTTCCACTACATATATTTTGTATCTATCTGAGTTGGGAGTGGGACACACACACACACTACAGCCTCACGTGCGGCGAGCCACATCTCTCTGGGCAACCGTTTAAACTAACGTTAGCGTTTTTCCGCCACAGCCAATCATGCTGCATGCTTATTCATTCTTTCACTGACATTGACTAGATTAACCTCTTAGGTTAGGGCTGCACGATTAATCGAATTTTAATCATAATCATGATTTTAGCTTCCCACGATCAAATTTGCGTGATCGAGCGATATTTAAAATGCATCATTGCCTTCTGTATCAAAGCTTTTTGTAAGCTAATCTAGGCTCTGTAAACGACTGTGTGATCATGTGATTCCATGCACCGTGCACAGCTTGGTTGACCGTCACAGAGAACAGAGTAACGTATAACAGATTGCAGGTCATAAGGCTATAAACAAAGAAAACAAAAAAAATGTCTAGCAGAGGGCGAGGCTGAGGAGCTTGTGCCGAGAATCAGATCTTCATCCATTGTGTGGAAGCATTTTGGGTTCAAGGCAAGTGACACAAAACAACAACAGGTTATATGCAAAGAGTGCCGTAAAGTTGTGTTGGCGCCACAAAGCAACACAACGAACCTCTTTAACCACTTGAAAAAAACATAAAGTTCATTACGCTGAATGCATAAGGAACAAGAAATGCGTTGCAAAGATTGATCATCCCACATGAACTCAGACATCCATAGAAGCAAGCCTTTTTAGCGCATCACCATACCCATCCATCTCCCAAAGACACAGTGAAATAACGAATTTGGCCAAAGACATGTGCCCAATAAACACGGTGACAAACGAAGGCTTCAAACATTCTGGATAAACGACATGCGATCCCCTCGCGCAATTATTTTTCCAAGGTGGCACTACCTGCGATGTACAGAAAACGCACAGTGGAAATAGAGAGTGATCTTGCCAATGTACAGTACTTTGCAACCACAACGGATCTTTGGTCAAGCAGGACAATGGATACGTACATGAGTTTGACAGTTCATTACATCCATGAGGATTGCAGTGCAGATTCGATGCTTGCAAACAGGGATGTAGTGGAGACCAAATGCACGTAAACGCCGTTTACGCATCTCCTAATATTCGGAAATTGCGTTTACCCAAATCTCAATTGCTAACCCTAACCCTAAATCTCAATTGTGTTTCATATGTGTGTATATATGCATAGGCCTACATACATAAATGCATATATACATATATATATATATATATATATATATTAAAAAATATATATTCCCTGATTGCTTTCTATATAAATGATTTAGCTCAAGAAATCTGGGTGTGCAAATTGAGGACATGAATCTAAGTATTCTGCTTTATGCAGATGACATTGTTTTAATAGCTGAAAATGAAGTAAATTTACAAAATATGTTGAATATTATGAGTTCCTGGTGTAGGAAATGGCGTATTACTATTAATAATGAAAATACACAAGTTGTTCAATTTAGGGAAAAAAGTGAATTACAGAGTACTCATATATTCCTTAAAACATACTTGTCATTATAAATACCTTGGTTTTGTTTTTGATGAAAATATGCAGTTTACAGAGGGAGGGAAAATACTAGCAGAGTCTGCTGGAAGGGCATTAGGTTCTGTGTTGAACAAAATGAAACTATGTACAGATCTTGGTTTTTTGACATTTACACAACTATATAAATCTTTGGTTGACTCAGTTTTGTTTTATGCGGCAGGAGTTTGAAGAGGTTTTTGATTGTAATTCCGTTCAAAATCGTGCTTTAAGATGTTTTCTCGGGGTACATAAATATGCAGCGAAGGTAGCTGTGAATGGAGATGCAGGATGGGATCCATGTATTGTAAAACAAAGGTGGGAAACGGTGCGATTGTGGGACCGTCTTGTTAGTCTGCCAGAGGAAGAAAATCTTTAATTGGGACAGAGCAAATCATCACCCCTGGTCTGGAGAAGTTTTGACAATATTGTCTGTGTCTGACTTGCATATAAAGTACTATAATAAGCTTCAATGTAACATTGTCAGGCAAAGACTGTTAAGTAAATATGAAAATCAGTGGAAACGAGAAATATGGAAGAAGCCAAAAATTAGAAATTATGTTCAGTTTAAGAATGATTTTGTTACAGAACCTTATATTTTCCCTAATTTAAAGAGAAGGCAGAGGTCCCTCTGTGCGCAATTGAGAACTAGTACCTTACCTCTGGCAGTGGGAGTGGGTCGATTTAAGGGTATACCTGAACATCTACGTTTGTGTGAATTCTGTGATCTCAAGGTTGTGGAAGATGAATTTCACTTTGTTTTTATTGCCCTTTATACTATGATTTAAGGAACTCTCTTTTTGAATTAGTTCCTGATATAAATCCTGATATATTTTGGAAATATGAAGGGGAGATTTCGGGCTGGCTGTTTGGTAATCATGTTTTTGCTTTGGCAAAATTTATAGAAAAAGCCTGGTGTTTAAGGCAAAGTATTCTGTATCCCATATGATATCCCGTATGTCATCTCTATTTGTATGTATATTTATTTTTATGGTTTAGTTATATTATGCTGGAGATTCTGCCTTATATCACATGGCTATTTTGGTGATATGTGTGAAGCTGTTGTGTCTAATAAGCCCATGAGGGCTGGGCACCATACAAGGTGTTTGACACGTAAATAAACAATTCAATCAATCAATCAATCAATCAAATATATATTATAAATAATATATACTTCAGGTTACCATAAGTTAGCTAACTTTAATGAAGAGTTGGTCATGTAAGCTATAGCTAGCTGCAATTAACCCATTATCTTCCGATAAGCATTAACTAAAACTGGCTACATAAAATGTAAAAAATACAGTAATTTCATTAATTTAGCACTTTCTCATTCCAGAGCTCCTGTGGCGGTCTATGGGAGTGTCGTAACTCTGTGGCTCTGGACCACACTATTGCAACAGGCAAAGAAACCATGGGCTTCTTTATATAGATTTGTTTACTTGAAACCTGCGTCTTTGTTCAGTAATCTTTGTCCTTGTTCAGGAAATGTTTAGTAACCATTACAAGCAATGCCAATAAATTGTTTTTTTCTTATAAAGATTCATGTGTTCTGTGTACTTTAGAACATTTTGAGGGCAATTGGGCAATCGCAACAGAATAAGCAATTATTATTTATATTAATTTTCATCCAAACGAGGCGATTGAAAGCCCTGGTAGGTCTGATATAGGACTTTGTAATTGTTGTCTGATGGTTGAAACCACACGAGAGGCTTCTTCTGTCACACACACACACACACATTAAGTTATTTTGCTAGATGAATCTAACTTTCAAGGGAGGAACCAGCACATTGGTTACTGCCTTGAATTATATGCATGGCACACTTTTAGTTATGACTTGTTAAACTATACTTTGTCACAAAATGGAGTTTTTAAAAGTGAACGGGTCAGAGAGATACTTAGGCCTATTTAGTAACACAATACTTAAATTAATTATCTCTTAAATAATTTTGAACAGCTCTCATATTAACAACTATCCAAACTGTTATAGACCTAAAATAGCCTTTGTAGCCCTATGTCACTCTTAAAGAAAAGGACAGAATCAGAGATTATTTAGAAAATAGAAAATTGTACATTGCATATTATAGGCTATGGTAAAAACACAAAGTTGATCATTATGTAAATTATTTTCATTTCATGAATATAGTGACCAACTGTCACGGGTGTGGGTGCAGGAGTGCAGGCTGACGAACAGGCAGAGATCAAGAGTTCCAATACTGAGGTTTAATCTCACGAAACAGGATACAGGTACAGGCAGGCAGACGGGTAGAAACACTCATGTAACACTGACATTCACATCGACCGACAAGGACTGAATAAAACAGAGGAAACTAAATACACAGATGAATCAAACATAACGAGGTGCAAACAGGTGAGACAGATGAAGCAGGACGCTGAACGGGAGGCTGATGAGGGAGTGAGTTCAGGTGTGCAGACGAGAGGATCATGGGAAGTGTAGTGCAGGAGACGCAGACAGGATGGTGCAGACGAAGGACTGTGACAGAACTCCCCCCTCCCGGGAGGCGTGACCTCACGCCGCAGAACAGAGGAAGGAGGGGGGACGAACTGGGGGCTGAGCGGGGCGAGGCCAGGGTGGAGCAGGCTGAAGGCGTGGCCAGGGCGGAGCAGGCTGAGGGCGTGGCCAGGGCGGAGCAGGCTGAGGGCGTGGCCAGGGCGGAGCAGGCTGAGGGCGTGGCCAGGGCTGAGCGGACCCTTCGGGCGGCCACGGCGGTGAAGACCCTTCAGGCGGCCACGGCGGTGAAGACCCTTCAGGCGGCCATGGCGGTGAAGACCCTTCCGGCGGCCACGGCGGTGAAGACCCTTCCGGCGGCCACGGCGGAGATGACGGAGGGAGGAGCCATGGAGGGGGCAGGACTGACGACTCCAGGGAGCCGACTGATGGAGGCGGAGCAGGTGATCGTGGAGACCCGGGTGAGGCCATCGAGCCAGCGAGACCGGGCGATGTAGACGGGCTGGCGGGACATGGCGACACCAACGGCTCCGGCGACTGAGGCCGAGACGAGGACCCTGAAGACCGCGGCGCAGCCAGAGTGACCGAGGACCAAGGTGGACCCGGAGGGAGAGAAGAGCCCAACCGAACCAGAAGGACGCAGTCCCAGGGTGAGGGCGGGTCGATGAAGGACCAAGGGGAAGCCGGGGGGACGAGGAAGCCTGGAGGAGCTGGTGGGCTGAAGGGCCACGGCGGAGGTGAGGGAGGTAAGAGCCATGGTGGAGGTAATGGACCAGAGGGCTGCGGCAGAGACCAGGTCGAGGAGGTTCGAGGAGGAGACCGGGGATCCCCTGACCCAGATGGAGTTGGTGGCCGGCAGACCCACGACGATTCTACCTCCTCGAAGCATTCCGGGGAAGCAGTGGGGCTGCCAAGCAGTGGTGGAGAGACGGTGAAAACATCATGGATAGGAGGAGGTGGGAGAGGGAGGCTGGGTGGGATCACGGTCTCTGGCTCTGGCTGGACGGTCTCGGGCTCTGGCTGGACGGTCTCGGGCTCTGGCTGGACGGTCTCGGGCTCTGGCTGGACGGTCTCGGGCTCTGGCTGGACGGTCTCGGGCTCTGGCTGGACGGTCTCTGGAGCGGGCTGGACGGGGCTGGACGGAACCAGCGAAGAGGAGGGCTCAGGCTGGACGGGGCTGGGCGGAACCAGCGATGAAGAGAGATCGGGCATTGGAGTGGGGCTGGTGCCATCATCGATGGTGAAAGGTGATCCGCAGGACACCAGCACCCACTCAACATACGCCGCAAGGCTCCCCTGGGGACCGTTCCCGGACAACTGCTCTCTGGTGGCGGTGTTTAGGCCAGCATACAGGAAGCTGCAGAGGCTGTCGTCCGGGAAGGTTGTGGCTGGAACGAGGGAGAGGAAGTCCATGAGGTGATCCTCCAGAGACCGGTCCGTTTGCTCTAAACAGAGCAATTGAACCCCTACGAAAGGGTCCATATTTTTTCCCTTTTTTGGTGGTCGGTCGATCTGTCACGGGTGTGGGTGCAGGAGTGCAGGCTGACGAACAGGCAGAGATCAAGAGTTCCAATACTGAGGTTTAATCTCACGAAACAGGATACAGGTACAGGCAGGCAGACGGGTAGAAACACTCATGTAACACTGACATTCACATCGACCGACAAGGACTGAATAAAACAGAGGAAACTAAATACACAGATGAATCAAACATAACGAGGTGCAAACAGGTGAGACAGATGAAGCAGGACGCTGAACGGGAGGCTGATGAGGGAGTGAGTTCAGGTGTGCAGACGAGAGGATCATGGGAAGTGTAGTGCAGGAGACGCAGACAGGATGGTGCAGACGAAGGACTGTGACACCAACATGATCACATACACAGAATCTTGTTCAAAAAGCCTAATACACAATGAAATCAATTCACTAAGTTAATAACATTAAAGATTTGTTTTTAAGGAGTGTCTTTCATCTTACCTACTAAACTTAAAAAAAGGTTAACACAAAAAAGATTTAAAAAAAATATAAACCTCATATTTCAGCATTCAATCATCTCTATAAGAAGAATATTAAAGTCAATAAAGATACATTCCTGACATGTATAATGCACAGTAGCTTATCTTTTATTATTAATAGTAAAATTCGGTCCGATTTCCCCATGGCTGTCGTTGCTATAATACAACCATGCACTGCGCTCTCCACAACGACAGAGAAGTTTCAGTAACTAATGTATTTCCGGGGGCGCTATGGAGCCGTGAACCAAGATGGCAGCTTAAAGTGAATGCTCCGTGTAACCTGCATCAAAATTCTTAAAAAACCCAGCATTTGAAGTGCAAACTGAAACGGAAGATGTCAAAATCTGCTACTCCCAAGGATTGTGATATTTTTACACGAAAACGCGGTTCCCAAAAACCAGCTAAAACGGACATTTCGGCAACAGGTCAAGACAACGTGGGGACTGCTGCTAGCACGGATAGCATGTGTGACCTCACCACGGTGTTAGCTGAACTTCGGTCGTTGCACTCGGAGTTCGCTGGATTTGGAACCAAGCTAAGTAGCATAGATAATCGTCTGGGTGAAATGACTAAGTCCGTCGCTGCCTTGGAGAAAAACATGACGGAGGTGAAGCAAAATGTAGCCACTAATGCTACTCGACTGGAGGAAGCTGAGAATAGAATCATGTCAGCGGAGGAGCTCCTGGAAAAGAGCACGGCCGACCTTAACAACGCCATGAAGCGAATATCTTACCTGGAGGCAAAGACTGATGACCTGGAGAACCGGGGTCGCAGGAAGAACCTTCGTTTGTTTGGCCTCCGGGAGGGCGCCGAGGGTCAGCGGCCGCTGCTGGAGTACATACGGGAGGTGCTGCCGCGCTGGCTGGAGACCGACAAATCATTTGTCATTGAGAGGGCTCATCGCACCCTGGCACCTCCAAGACCAAACCAACACAGAGCAGTCCTTATCCGATTCCTGAACTTCCAAGACCGGGAGTTTGTTTTCCGTTCCACGAAACAACGCAATATCGAACATGAAGGAAACAAACTTTTTTTCTCCCAGGACCTCTCAGCGGAGACCGTTCGACTACGAGCCGAGTTCAGCACCGTCAGGAAAGTGTTCGTTGAAAAAGGCATTTTCCGCGGGTTCCAATACAATCCATGTAAGATGAGGATCCTCCACAATGGGAAGCTACAGCTGTTTTCATCCCCAAAGGAGGCTGGGGATTTTCTCCACAGACACGCCGGACAGGACTGATTATGATGGTGAGCGACTCGGTTCCCGAACTAGAAAATCAGCTGCTCAGACCTAATAATTGCACTTTAAGGTATTTTCTATAATACGTTCATAACGCTACTATGGGCACGTGTATGTATGCATATGTATATATATATATTTGTGTATACTATTTTTTATTTATTTTTTATTTTTATTTTTTTTTTAAACACATTACATACTTTGGTTAAACTTTATTCTGGAAAAGGAGACAATGTGAGCAGATAAGTAATATTGCTGTTGAATCATTTCACGGAGGAATTATGTTAACATGTTCATATGGGTTTGCTGTGTTTATCTCTTAATTTGGTGTATGCATGGTTCACGGACACCACTGCTGCTTTTTGAAGTTGGGTTTTATAGTTTAGCTACTCCCCTTATTAGTGGATTAGCACAAACCCCCATTTGTTAATCTGAGTAAGGGAGGGGGTGGGGGGATTTAAGGGTTAAGTGTTATGTGTCATGTTCAGGACGTTTTTTTATTTTATTTTATTTTTCTTTATTTTTTTATTATTATTATTCAAAAGTTATCTGTATTTCATACCAACTCGACACAATGTATTGCTGTGTTAATACTCCTGAAAAAACTAACAAAGTATGGAGCAAGTGAATATTCATAATGTCTGATATAAAAATCACAAGTTGGAATGTCAGAGGACTCAGGAAAAGAATTAAACTAAAACAGGTTATCAATAGGATTAAGCAACTCAAATCGAAAATAGTTTTTCTTCAAGAAACACATCTTACAGACTGTGAATTAAAATTTGTAAAAAACAGATGGCCTGGCCAGGTATTACACTCATCATATAATAATTATGCACGAGGCGTAATTATTTTGATTCATAGGAGTATACCATTTCAAATGCTACAAATAAAAAAAGACCCGGCTGGTAGATATGTAATCGTCCAAGGTAACATTCTCTCAATTACTTTGAATTTAGTTAGTTTGTATGGCCCAAATGAAAATAAACCAAAGTTTTTTGAGGATCTATTTCTTACTGTATCCACTCTGCAAGGACTCTATATAATTGGAGGAGACTTTAATTGTACCTTGAATCCAAGTATAGATCGCTCAACAGGCTCAGATATCTATAAGGCTCAATCTAGACATTTAATAAATCAATATATATTGGATTTGAACTTGGTGGAAGTGTGGAGGGAACAAAATCCTGATAAAATAGAATTTTCCTGTCACTCAGGTATACACAAATCCCGATCGCGTATAGATTATTTTCTTATCTCGAGGGAACTTTTATCAAGGGTCAAACAATGTCAGTATGATAGTATAGTGATCAGTGATCATGCAGCTATCTCACTGAATGTTTACATGGATAACTTTACCCACAAACAGTTCCGTTGGCGGTTTCAAGCAAGATGGCTACAGAACTCAAACTTTGTTAAATTTATAGGGGAGAAAATAGATAATTACTTTGAGTTGAATACAGATCAAACTTGTGCCGCAATGAGATGGGAAGGATTTAAAGCATATATTCGAGGTGAAATCCTTAGCTATACGAGTACGAAGAATAAACAACAACAAAAGCAAATGGAAATCTTGGATAGGAAAATTAAATCTTTGGAATTAGACTTAAATGCTAGTGATGACCCAATAAAACAAAGGGAACTATTACGCTTGAGAACTGAATATAATAAATTGTCTTCTGATGAAGCAGCAAAAAGTTTAATGTGGCTAAAGCAATCTTATTATGACCAGGGTGAGAAAGCGGGAAAGCTTTTGGCATGGAGAATAAAGAAAACACAGAGCGAAAGAGCAATTAATAGTATTAAGACCTCCTCGGGTGATGTAACAGTAGACCCATCTGAAATTAACGATAGTTTTAGACAATTTTATGAAAATTTGTACAGATCTGATAGTTGCCATACCTCGGAGGAACAAAACCTATTTTTGGACCAACTTCAGTTCCAGACACTCACAGAAGACATACAACAGGAGCTGGAAAGGGATTTAAGTATTGAAGAGATATCGCAGGCCATACAAAGTATCAACAGTGGTAAAGCCCCTGGGCTAGACGGATTTACAATTGAATTCTACAAAACTTTCAAAGACAAAATAATAATTCCACTTTTTAACATGTATGAAGAAGCATTTAAAAATGAGGTTCTTCCACCCACTCTAAGACAGGCTATGATCACTTTGATATTAAAACCAGGTAAACCCCCTGCAGAATGCTCATCATTTAGACCAATAAGTCTGATGGGGGTTGACACTAAAATACTTTGTAAAGTTTTAGCAAAAAGATTAGACCCTTTTATCTCAAATCTAGTTCATAATGATCAAAATGGCTTTGTACCAAAACGTCAAGGGTTTCATAATATAAGAAGAGTTTTGAATATAATTCATGAGAAATTTGATACTAAAGATGCGGCTTTATTATCACTTGATGCCCGTCAAGCCTTTGATAGAATAGAGTGGTCATACTTGTTTAACGTTCTTCCGAGGTATGGATTTGGATTTAACTTTCTCAAATGGGTTAAACTTTTGTATACAAATCCTAAAGCCAGTGTTTTGACAAACAACATAGTCTCTAAACCTTTCACATTGGAGCGTTCCACTCGCCAAGGATGCCCGTTATCTCCAATGTTATTTATTTTGGCTATGGAACCCTTGGCAATGATGATAAGAATGCGAACTGATATATTTGGCATCCAGTTAGGAGATCAGGAGCATAAATTGGCCCTATATGCTGATGATCTGATAGTTTTCTTGACGAGGCTGACCATCAGTGTCCCAAATTTAATGCAGCAAATTAAGCTATTTGGTCGATTTTCTGGTTATGAAATAAATGATTCAAAATCTTCTATTCTATTTTTGAACAGGGACGAGAGGCTAAACCCAGTCATACAGACCCCGTTTATCAATGCAAAAGAGGGATTTGTGTATCTTGGTGTTAAAATTACTCCAGACATTAAAACTATTGTACCAATGAACTATGACCCTTTGGTTAGTGAAGTAAAGGAGTCTTTAAATAAATGGATAGTAATGCCCGTGTCAATGATTGGCAGAATAAACATGATCAAAATGAGTATATTACCAAAATTTTTATACCTGTTTCAGGCACTCCCTTTGCCTCTCTCAAAACAATTCTTTGATGAATTAAACACTGTATTTAGTAGATTCATTTGGAATAATAAAAAACCTAGATTAAGGCTTCGACTGCTGTACATGCCATATGAGAGGGGGGGGTTACAACTCCCTAATTTTAAACTACACAGCAAAAACTCCAGTGTTAAATTAACTCTCCTGGGAGTTTATATGACTCCACACTCAAGAGTGTTAAATTAACTCTGAAGCAGTGTTAAAGTTAATTAGATAATTAAGTGATTAATTGAGCAATGATTGACCAACATTGAAGACACCTGATGTTAACAAGTAGAATCACTGAAAGTGAAAAATCAAAATTATAAGTCACCATTATGGAGATCAGTGTTTGCTTCAGTGGGGCAGTCTGTCAACCCTTACATTTTATATTTTAGATATTGTTTTTGTCACAAAAGTCTGATGGGGCTGATCCACTGAGGGGCTGGAATGAAAGTTTTCATGACATCTTTTTGTGACGTGTTCTGCACGTCCGATATAGACATTAATGGATCCTTCGTACAAGGTTAAAAACAAGTTCAACATGTTTTCAACATAACTCATGGTCTTATTTAGACAATTTAAACTGTTTCTGGACTGAAGAAACACTCTCAGGATGCATTAAATTTACAATTTGAAATAAATTAGTTTATTTACATCGTTTAGATGGTGATATTTGTTTCATTTTAAGTCACCATTGTGGTGATGAGTGTTTGCTTTAGTTGGGCTCTTGGTCCCAATTCTTCTTACTTTAGCTTTTCTTTGGCTGTTGTAACTGTTTGCATAACACCATTGATTGTGCAGAGAAAGCCAAGAAAATTAAAAATTAGATGTCTTCAGATGCTTGCTGATGATGACAAAATCATCTAAACTTATGTTTTTATATCTGAAATTTATAATTATTCATCTCGTAGAACTGCATTATTTGGACCAGTAACTTTATAATGACCACTGCATACAATATGTTTAAAGAAATTGAAACACATAGTCACACACAGATATCAAGATTTTGCATATGATTCTCAACGACGGTGACAACCTAAACAAAAAAGCCTGGGAATCGAGGATGTTTTGTACTATGAAAGCTACCCATCATGCATTGCGGCATGAAGCATTTTTTTTATTTATTGTCACCATTTTTGTGAATCATATGCAAAATCTTGATGTCTGTGTGTGACTAGATGGAACATTTTCTCAAAACATTGTGTAAATTTGCTTTTTGTCCAACTACTAGGCCAAATAATGCAGTTCCACAAGATTGGTGGTTATAAACTCCAGATACAAACACAAAAGTCTAAACACAACGTTAAATGCCCACTTTATATTGATTTCATCATCGTCAACAACCGACAAGGAGCTGATGAGAGCCAATTTTCTTGGCTTTCTCTGTCACAACAATGGTGTTATTCAAACACACACAGTTACAACAGCCAAAGAAAAGCTAGAATACTAATTATTGGGACCAAGAGCCCAACTAAAGCAAACACTGATCACCACAATGGTGACTCAAAATGAAATAAATATCACCATCTAAACAATGTAAGGAAAAAAAATAAACATAAGTTTTAATTTAATGCATCCTGAGAGTGTTTATTTGGTCCAGAAACAGTATAAACCAGTATAGACCATAAATAATGTTGAGAATGGCCACATTTGAACTAGTTTTTAACCTTGCACGAAGGATCCATTAACGTCTTTTTCAGATGTCCAGAACATGTCAAAAAAGACGTCATAAAAACTTTCATTCTGGCCCCTCAGTGGAAGTCTTTTCAAACTCTGACTTTTGTGACAAAGACATTGAAAAACATCTTTTGGACATCATTTTGCTTAGTGAGTTATGTCAAACCATAATCAACAGCACCTGATCACCTTTTCTCTAAGCAAATAATGATCACCATTATGGTGACTTCGAAAATGAGATTTTTCTTCTTCAGCGATTCTGCCTGTGATCATCAGGTGTCTTCAATGATGGTCAATTATCACTAAATTAATCACTTAATTAGCTCATTAACTTTAACACTCTTGAGTGTTAATTTAACACTCATATTTTAACACTTTAACACTCTTGAGTCTGGAGTCAAATAAACTCCCAGGAGAGTTAATTTAACACTGGAGTTTTTGCTGTGTATATTATTGGTCTGCACAGCTGCGCTCAGCCATATTTTACTTTGTAACTGAGACACCCCCAGCATGGATAAAAATTGAACAATTAGAAACAAAACTTAAATTGAATTTGTATTTATATTCAGCATGCCCCAAAAAATTGAGAAAAATTACAAAAAACCCCTTTTTAAAAAACACAATTGATATTTGGTATAAGGCCCATCAGTATATGGAAGGTATCCCTCCCATCTCTCTTTTTTCGCCTATTTGGGGCAACACAGGTTTTAAACCAGGAAGAGCTGATGGAGGTTTCAGAATCTGGGCAGATAAAGGTGTACAGAAGCTGGCAGACCTCTATAAGGATGGCAATTTGCTTACATTTGAGCAGTTATGCCAAACATATAACATTCCAAAGAAACATTTTTACAAACATTTACAAATTAAACATTTCATTATGTCGAAATATAAACAGATTGAATCTGAACCAACGTTGTCAAAATTAGAGAATATTGTATTGCAAAATCTTGAGGGGAGAGGTCACATCTCTTTATTTTATGCAACTTTACTATCACATGATGAGGAATCCACTGCTGATAAGCTAGATGCATGGAGATCTGACATCCAAGAGGAGATAAATGTGGTAGACTGGGAAGCTGCATGTTTAAAAGCCCAAAAACAGTCAATTAGTACCAGGATGAAACTCCTTCAATATAAATGGTTGATGAGAACCTATATAACTCCGGTCAAGCTGAACCGTTGGTCACCTAATATCCCAGATAGCTGTAGTAAATGTTTTGATGGAAAGGGTACTCTTTTTCACTGTGTATGGGACTGTCCAAAATTACATCAATATTGGAAGTCAATCATGCAGACTTTGTCAAAAATTGTTGGAGTAAAAATACCTGTTGAGGCAAAAATATGTGTGTTGGGTATATACCCAGAGAACTGTGTTTTTAGCTCCAGACAAATAAAACTGATTGACTTTGGACTCCTGCAAGCCAGGCGGTTAATATCTCTGTACTGGAAGAAAATGGATGTACCCTCAAATCTTATGTGGGTGAAGGAGATGGCATCATGTATTGTCTTGGAACGACTCACTTATATTGTTAGAGGAAAGGGAAGAAACTTTGAAGAAATATGGTCACCATTAACTGAGTTTCTAAGACATTATGAAGGAAATTAAGAAAGTAAAGCTGACTGTCGAGTTGTTGTTTGTTTTTTTTTGTTTTTTGTTTTTGTTTTTTGTTTTTGTTTTTTTGTTGCTTTTTTGCTTTTGGGATTAAGTTGTGAAATATTGTGAAATATGTCAATGTATCAGTTGTTTGTTTTGTTAAAATTCAATAAATATAATGTTTAAAAAAAACTAATGTATTTCCACCACAGAAAAACGCTTTATTTAAAAAAAGATTTATTTGAAAAAGATTTATTTACAGAGAAAAGAAAAAACACCCAAGTGTTTGGGTGCACGTGCACTCCCATACTGAAAAGTGTATGAGCGCGCTTCCCGTGTATGCGCCTATTTGAAATAACAACCTCAAGCGCGCAAAAGACACGATACGTGAACTAATCAGGAGATCCCCTTGATATCGCTTCTGCGCACGGCACCTTCTCAGCAAGCAGGGCGCCATTGCCAATAAATTAATCGAAATGATAAAAAAATAGAAAGCCTTCGTGGCACAGAGGATTTTATTTAACTGCACGTGCCCCCCCCCCCTGTCACTTGTAATTTTTTTAATGACATCATCAACCTTATTTCTTCTCATTCTTTTGATGCGCATAGCTCATTTTTTTGGCTATTCGAACCTCAATTCTTACACATGGCACCTTTAAGGATGCCATGATGCTGACTATTAATAAAGAGACAAAAAGCATCCAAACACAGCCAATAATTTCTTTTCTCTCCATTTTAAAAAAAGAAAAGAAAATTCAAACCTTTTTTACATTACGATTTACTGTGTTTTTGTTATTATTGTCATGAGGCGATGATGCTTCTGTCTACTTAGTCAGGGTCGGCGCTATGGTGGGGCATTCGAGGGCCGAGATCTAATATGTGTTGGTGCCAAGAATTTTCACGTGAAGAAATAGATAAATCCAATCCGTCTTTTACTTTTAAGAGCTGTAATGGTCCAGTGGCAGAACTTTAGACTAGCGTGTAAGAAATTCTGAGTTCAAATCCACACTCGCATAGGGTTTTTTTTCCCTCATTAAAACCGATCATCAGTGGTTGTCAAGCAGGGACATGTTTGAGTGCATTTTACTTTGTGATCTCACCGGTACGAATAGAGATTTCAGATCAAGTGCGCGTCCGTGTTAAGATGCGAGCCACAAGACAACACTTTGTCAGCTCCACAGATCGAGTCAACGCGCACTTTGATCACTTAATTTAAATAAACAACACATTTCAGCACTATATCGCCTCTTATTTAACAAATTAATGCTCTGCTAGTTAATCGGATATGTTTTATTTATTTGTATTGGTACGTCCGTGCCGCGAGATGTTTAAAAGTGCTGGGGACAATATCGACCCTGGCAAAAAGTGGTGGGGAAATTCGCAAAAGGTGTTTCGTTTTTTTTTTCTTCGTCAAACTATTTCTCAAACGGTGCCCCACCCCCACCCAATGCCCGATCTGCTCTGGCGCCGACTCTGTACTTAGTTCTTCAAAGGTTGCTTTGTTCATTGCCATTTTACATGACACCAAAAATCGCTTCAAATCAGGGAAAAACGTCTCTGTTTGCGAGTTCCCTTAAAACTGTCTAGAAAGTCATTGATTTGCTTTACTGTGAACAACCTGAGCTAAGCGACTCTCTCAGCATCATCCACATCAGAAAGATCCTGAACTGAATCATTTTCAGAAACAGCATATCCTGAACTCACTCTGGACATCTGGGTGTAGCTTTCTTCCCCAGCTTCCCCTCTTTCACCTTCTGCTTTATCATCCTCTAGAACTGTTTGCTCTTTTCCTGATTCTCTATGGATTTTTCTACACTTGCTAGATTTACAATCTCCTCACCTGTATCATGATTTTCTACGTCATTTATTAAGCTTACGTCAGTGTTTTCTTTAGGTGCTGTTTCAACACCAGGAACCAAAACATTATTTTGTCCAACTATTTGCAGATTCGATAACCTATCTGTTTGATTTTTTGGACATGTTTGCCTAACATGCCCGTGTTCTCCGCAAGCAACACTCATGTGCATGTGATTTGAGCTAATAAAGATTGTATAATCTTTGCATTCGTTGAGATTCACAGCTAAATTGAGCGGATCTTGTTGCTCATTCAATATCATGTACGTAAAGCGAATAACGTGCTTGATATTTGGATTTGTCAGACCCAACGGAATCATTTTGATCGGTGCTGTTTTTCTGCCATATCTTTCAAGAACGCTTTGGATAGTTTCGTTCTTTATGAACGGAGGATCGTTCGATAGTATGATGTTCTTAGATGGACTCGATAACGGCAGTACTGGCACAAACGTGTCATTAATCGTAATCGTAATCTGAACATCGGCAAGAAAAACAACAACAGCTTTGTTCATCCTAGAAGCTGACTTGATATTTAACCCACCAACCTGTTCGCTGACTGCAATCACCTCATCTTGCACAGGTATTGAATCATCAGGTGTGCATGAGAAATCTCCTCTTGAACCCATTTATCTAGGTTTGCCGACCTCTGTCAGCATTCAGGATAAGTTTGTTGAATAAACTAAAACGAAATCTTATAGAAAAGAAAACGATAAACAAGATTAAAGTAAATAAACTCTCATGTACTGCCGAACTCTAATTCTTCCCACTACCTACAATCCCTAGCGAGAGAGAGAGATTTTTTTTTTTGATTTTTCAAAAAACATTTATTACAAAAATATAAAAGCATAAAAAAAATCATATTTATAAAAATTAGGGAAAGTCAATTTCATTCTCCATAACAGAACACAACGCCACTCTATGACACGCTTCCAGACAGTTAGTAGCTTTAAAAAAAAATAAAAATCAATTAGCAGTCTAGATTTAATCATAGCTGCAAACATCATTACAACATTATAATCACCTTTTTGTTGAACTTTTTTTCTTTCTGTTAAAATATATTGACATTTTTGCCTACAATAAAAATTTTCAATTGGCATTCATATTGTCTTCTTCGGGTATATTTAAAACCAACGATAAAAACTGGTACAGTCAATTTTTCATCAAAAAGTAATTTTTTCATCTAACCCTTTTCCTTCAACAAGTCAAATCAAGGCTTAAAGTTGTAGTTCACTTTTAAAAAAAACTTTAGCTGATACCCCATGTCATCCAAGATGTCCATGTCATTCTTTCTTCAGTCGAAAAGAAATGAAGGTTTTTGATGAAAACATTCCAGGATTTTCTCCATATAATGGACTTCAATGGGGTCCAAACGGTTCAAGGTCCAAAAGACAGTTTCAGTGCAAACTGTTCAAAGGGCTTTAAACGACACCAGACGATGAATAAGGGTCTTATCAAGGACCCTGAGAGTCATGACTCGAAAAAAGATTTGTTCATTTTGATGAAGGAGCTTGAACAGGAGAGTCATGAACACTCATCACAGAACAGAGCAAGGCGAGCATTTGTGCTTAAAACGTAAACTTTTTAAATGAGCGATCGTTTCGCTTGATAAGACCCTTATTCATCGCCTGGTGTCGTTTATAGCCCTATATCGATATACGATATAGGGGAAGACACATAAATGCTATTAACCCCAGTGACGGGTAGGTTTAGGGACAGGGTTGGGGTTGGTCATATATTTAAACAGTAATGTAACTTTAAGTCCACTGCGTTCATAAACACGCTGAAAAGCAATTATCTGTGTTGATAGCACACCAAAAATGGAAATACGAATTGGTGTGTCATACACACGTCATGAGATCAGTCTGCTCTTGTGATGTTTTGAGTATACTGTCGACAAAAAAAACTTGAATTTGAATCTTGCCAAAATCCCACCAACTCTGAAGAGAAGAAAAAGAAACCTAAACCATAACATTTGTTAACTTTTTGTCTACTTCTATTGCACTTCTCCCATGGGTGTATAAAAATGTGTCAACAACAACAATGTTTGTACCCTTGCAGATCAAAGGCAGGTCATTAATATATAAGCAAACTAATAGAGGCCCTAGAACTGATCTTTGTGGTACTCCCACAGTGGAGTCAAGAGACGTTGACAAAGTTCCATTTATTTGCACACATTGTTTTCGATTTATCAAATAAGATTTTATCCAATTTTGGACATTTCTTGACATATCGTATTTGCCCAGCTTGTATATCAGTATCTCGTGGTTCACTGTATCAAGGGCTTTGCGTAAATCTAGGAAGACTGCTCCTCAAGGAGGTAACAGCATGCAGTTTCAGCAGAATGTTTTTTCCTGAAACCAAATTGCGCATCGGATGTAAAAAGGACGTAGAGTTCAGATGTGCTATTAGTTGCTCTGCCACAACCTTTTCAATAACCTTTGACACAGCTGGTAGAATACTGATGGGTCGGTAGTTAGAGACCACTTGGGTATCCCCAGATTTGTGCACAGGGGTGACGATGCCATATTTAAACACACTGGGAAAGACATTTTCATTAAAAGACTTGTTTTTTAATCATCGCTAAAGGTATCATGATAGATTTCTTCTGCTGTTTTAAAAAAAGCTGTATCACAACCATATATGTCTTTAGCTTTACTATTAGATAGAAGTGAGATTACATTTTCCACCTTCTCTGGGTTGATTAAAGAGAACTCAAAAGCAGCATCACTACAGGTTAAAGCTTGTGTAATTTGAATGTTTGGAAATCTTAAATCTTCAATTCTTGTACTGAATTTATAAAATAATCATTAAAACATTCCCCAATAATCCTATCATCATCCTGAATACAGTGTTTATTTGCTGATTTTTCCCTTCCAAGTAATTTGTCAATGCTCTTCCATAATTTTTTAGGGTTTCCTTTTGCCTCATTAATAACATTGAGGAAGAAGTTTGCTCTTGCCTTTCTAAGTTGTTGTGTTACTTTATTTCTTAAACTTTTAAAAATCAAGTGATCAGTATTTAATTTTGTTTTTAAAAACTTTTTCAAAGAAGCAGAGATTAGTGTTAAACCGGGGTAGATAGAGAAAGGTTGAAGGAGAAAGCACAGGTGTAAAAAGACCACGAATCACAACTCCTCTTTCCACAACATTATTGGCATTTTCTACAGTGTCCAAAAAACAAACAACTGCATTGCTCATCCATGACGCTGCTTATGTCCATCAACCTCTCCGATAGCCAAGATAACCCCGTGGCGCCGCGTTAATGAACTGAGCGAGTCAATACCCTGAGAGAGAGAGAGAGAGAGAGAGAGAGAGAGAGAGAGAGAGAGAGAGAGAGAGAGAGAGTGGATTCTAGTGGGGGGCAGGGCCAAGAAGAGGAGGCATGAAAACATAATGAAGACTATATTTAAAAGATTATAGAGTTATAAATGTTTTGGTAACTATTAACAGTAAGGGTACATGAATTATCATGCATTCATGTATAAATTCATGCATCAATTATGCATTCATTCATGCATTAATATCTCATGAATCATCAGGAACTAACAAGTTCATGACTTCATGAATGAACAACACCTTAATTAAAATATTCTGATTCTGTTAATGAAATACAGAAGTCACCATTAACTTGGCATTATCCATCAATGACTTCATCATGTGTGTGGCCCCTCAACTAAAGTGGGGACTAGGTCCTTTGAAACACTGATGAACAATGTGATATTAATGGTGGCATAACTGTGAACATAGAAAACATCATGATCATGTGTAATAAATCATAATTCATGATGATGTACTCATCTTAGTTAATGTTTTAATTCAGGTGTTGTTCATTCATGAAGTCATGAATGATAAACATTGAACTTGGGTTAGTTCCTGATGATTCACGAGATATTAATGCATAATTCATACATTAATTTACACATTAATTCATGATAATTCCCGTACCCTTACCGTAAAGTGTTACCGTGTTTATTTACTATTTGAGGTTTTATGTGTAGTTTGTCGACGAACAACTAGCTGCACATTGTGGTCAACGACTACTCATAGTACTGTACTGTGACGATCTCCTGAGATGTACAAGTTTCGTTAGCATGTTTTGATTGTTTTATGATTGTGTAAGGGGTTCAGTCTGCAAGACTGCCGAATGACTAAAGAAAAGTTATTAGCATGATGGTGGAAAACTGTACATTTCTTGTCTATTCCACCCACTGCTACTCATAACAGCGACGGAAATGAGCGCAGTTACAATAGCTTAGTCAATACCAAATCAAAACTATTTAGTAAACTATTAGTTGTAATTGAAAAGTTTTAATGGTAAAATATGGTAATTACACTTAAAGTAACACCAGGTTACTTTAGTTCTCGGGGTCCCCCTACAGTTGGGAAGCAGTATTGTCCTCTACTGCTGTCGTAAACTCTGTTATCCCACATTTGTTGATCCTTGTTCTGCCTTTAACGCCATCACTTTCTCTTTTGGCTTTCGTCCGATAAAACCTTTGCTTTCTTGTTTTTCTGTGCTGCTTCGCCCATGACTATAACATTTGGATCGAACGTCCGATTTTAAGGTCGGGGTGGTGGTGGAAGTGACGTATATGTCGTCAAGCAGTCAAATTTTATAGTTGTAGTTTTGTAGTTCTCTGAGAAGTCATTCAACCTATTGTAAGTCGATGAAGGTTGAAAAGTTACCTGGTGTTACTTTAAAATAGTTACAAAATAGATGTATGAGATGATTATTATATATTATTATTTGTACCCACAGCATATATGTAAAATGTTACCTAAAAGATAGATAGAGAGAGAAAAAGAGAAAAGATGAGGTAAAGAGAGAGAGCCTAATGAGTCAGAAGAGAGCAGAGCAACAGTTACAATCCTCTTTTATCCTGTGACTAAAACCAAAATGTGAGACATTCGAACTGACCAATCAGATGCAACTTCCCCCACAGTACTAAAGGCGTGACGATTCATAGACCCTGAAGTGCACACTCGTCAGCATAGAGGCCTTGATCATGAGGGGGTGGAAAAAACAGTCAAATTTGTAGGATTATTTTCAATCCTGCAATTGTTTTATTAGTAATTCTGCTCTTTCGTGTTTGACCGGTTGATTACATGATCAAGGGTTTCATCACTGTATTATGGGATGGCAAGGTGTATTGGGGAAGTTTGAATTGTAATGGGGAAGTAAAGGGGGAGTTTGGCTGCTGTCACTTAATGGTGTTCACATTGTGTGCTGTGCCTCATAGGTTGGATTGATTCCCTCCACTGCATGTGTGTGTGGGGGGGGGGGGGTTCTTTTGTATTTGTATTTTTTGTACATTTGCAGTAATTTTTTTTTCACATATTGGTAACAGGCCTGTGTAGGGCTGATGTTTCCCTGTGCATCCCAGATGGTGTAGTCGAGTGTCAAGTATAGTTCTGGGATCTCTATTTTCCCCATTACCTGACGACCCTGACACATATGCAATGCAGCACCACTGCTGTAAAAAATATCTAAGAACCCACAAGTTTAGGCAAGGCAAGTTTATTTATATAGCACATTTCATACACAGTGGCAATTCAAAGTGCTTTACATGGAAGAAATTAAAATAATCAAAAGAAATCAGAATAATTAAAACAGTTTAGAATAAAAAAAGAATAATAATAAAATACAGTAAATAATTAAAACAATTTTGAATCAAAAATAAAATGAAGTACAGTAAAAGTCGGACGAACAGTGGCACAGTGCTCATTCAGTAAATGCACAGCTAAACAGAAGTGTTTTGAGTCTGGATTTGAATGTGACTACTGTAGGAGCACACCTGATCTCTTCTGGAAGCTGGTTCAGCATAATAGCTAAAAGCAGACTCTCCATGCTTAGAGTGAACCCTTGGTATTTCTAGCTGATGTGATCCTAATGATCTGAGTGATCTGTTGGGTTTATTTTCAGTGAGCATATCTGCAATATATAGAGGTCCTAACCCATTGAATGATTTATATACCAGTAGTAATACTTTAAAATCAATCCTAAATGTAACTGGCAGCCAGTGTAAAGACCTGAGGACTGGTGTGATGTGTTCATATTTTCTGGTCCTGCTCAGAATTATGGTGTTTTTAGGAAGGCCAGTGAGGAGGCCATTACAGTAATCCACCCTGCTGGTGATGAAAGCATGCACAAGTTTCTCTAAGTCTTGACTGGAAACAAAGCATCTAATTCTTGCAATATTTTTCAGATGATAGTATGCTGATTTAGTTATTGCTTTGACATGACTACTGAAACTAAGGTCTGACTCTAGAGACGCCAAGATTCCTGACTTGATTTTTAGTTGTTAGACCCCTAGTGTCGAGGTATGCATTCACCTTGAGGACTTCATCTTTGTTTCCAAACGCAATAACTTCAGTTTTGTCTTTGTTTAACTGCAGAAAGTTTTGACACATCCAACCGTTTACTTCATCAATGCATTGGCACAGGGAGTCAATGGGGCTGTAGTCGTTAGGCGATAGGGCTAAGTAGAGCTGTGTGTCGTCTGCATAGCTGTGGTAAGCGATTTGGTTCTTTCTCATTATTTGGCTCATTGGGAGCATATACAGGTTGAACAGGAGTGGTGCAAGAATCAAGCCTGAACCAGTTTAAGACTATTTCAGAAAGCCCCACTGTAATGAACCACAGGGAACAGAGGAATCCATTTGCAGCTTTATTGACAGAGTCGTACAGGCAGGGTCGAGACGAGGCAGACAGAGCAATGCAGACAAGACAACAGGAATATCCAGGAGACAGGCAGAGATCAGGGCAGGCAGCAATATTCGTAATCCTTAAACAGTCCGAGTTCAGGCCAGGCAGATATCAATCACAGTAAAGTCAAACAGTCCAAAGTCCAAAACCAGAATATCAGAATCAGGGTATAAACGCTCAGAAATGATCATCGGGGCAAATCAGGACTTCGCACTGGTGTGGTGTGTGGAAGTGGCTTTTATGGGTGTGTGTAAATGCGGTGCAGGTGTGGTGTGCAATCAGTCCCAGGTATGAGGTATGATGGGAATTTGAGTTTGAAGCCAATGGTCAATATTCCGGTGAAGGCTCCCTCTGGTGGCGAAGAGGAGACGAAGCGGGAGCCTCCATTGTAACACCCACCCAGTTCTCCAGCCTGTCAAGAAGTATGTCGTGATCAACAGTGTCAAATGCAGCACTGAAGTCGAGTAGCACCAGTACGGATAATTTGCCTGTATCAGTATTTAAGCGAATATTGTTTATTATCTTTATGAGCGCTGTCTCTGTGCTGTGTATCTATTTAAGCTTAAGAATTTGTTCAGCTGATTGAAGACAACTTTTTCAATGATCTTGCCTATGAAAGGAAGATTTGAGATTGGTCTATAATTGCTTAAGATCTTATCCAGATTGCTCTTCTTCAGGAGGGGCTTCACCAATCGATGAGATGTTTAAACCCGTACTGATAAGTAAATCTAGAGTGTGTCCACGATTGTGCTGTGTCAGATCAAAAGTTTTTAAAACAGTTATGATTTCTTTTTCTATATTGTTTTCTGCATTATCTATGTGAATGTTAAAATCTCCAGCAATGGCAAAACAGTCAAACTCAATTGGCAATTGTTGATAACAGTCCTCAGCAAAGGCTGGAGAGTATTTTGTAGGTCTGTAAACAATGATAAGTAAAATACGTGGAGCACCTTTTAACACAATACCCAGATATTCGAAAGAGGGGTAATTCCCAAATGATATTTGCTTACATTGATAAACAGCAGCTAAACCCCCGCCTCTCTTACCCGCTCTGCAGACACTCATATAAGTAAAGTTAGGAGGGGATGTTTCGTTTAAGACCATTGCACTACAGCTGTCCTCTAGCCAAGTTTCAGTTAGAAACATGAAGTCCAGGTTGTATGTGGTTATTAAGTCATTGACTAGAAGTGATTTATTTTTAAGTGAGCAGATGTTTAAAAGTGCTAACTTAACAGTCTTACTTTTTGTCCCCACAGCAGTCTTAGTTTGGCGTGTAATAGGCACCAGATTAGATGGGTTTGCTGTGCGGCTGTTGAAGGCCTTAGATTTTCTATCAACAGTAATAGAGAAAGATTCAGGCACACTGGGTTCAACGCTTGTTCTGTAAACATTTGATTAAGATATTGTTTTCATAGCGAGGACCCGAAGCATATCACTTAGAACTGGTATCAGTTGTTTTTGGTTCACCTCGAGCCGATGGAGGAGGGTGTGAGCCCTGGTGCTGTGGCAGTGGCCGAAGAGCTCTCGGTGGAAGAGGGGGAGGGCGAGCTGGGCCCGAAAGCTTTGGTGGTTGTGGGGCCTGCCGTTTTTTGGTTGGTATCTGGGGGCTTACAGCAAAAGAGTGTGATAGTTTGGTTCCAGCAGACACCAGTGGTTCCATTTTCTCTGAGAAGCACAGAAGTGGAGATGCTGGAGAGACGGATAACGTGTCAGGTGAGAGGGGCTGTTGCTCTGGTGTTATCGGAGTTTAAAAAAATACACCACACATTAAGCTTTTCACATGATTTATTTTATTTTCCCCAACATCTGTGACTCGCTTAGATTTATTTTTGCTTTGGTCTTCATATTTATTGACAAAGCTATGAATAGAAAGAAAATGTATTAAGAGGGACTACACAGCAAAAACTCCAGTGTTAAATTAACTCTCCTGGGAGTTTATTTGACTCCAGACTCAAGAGTGTTAAAGTGTTAAAATATGAGTGTTAAATTAACACTCAAGAGTGTTAAAGTTAATGAGCTAATTAAGTGATTAATTTAGTGATAATTGACCATCATTGAAGACACCTGATGATCACAGGCAGAATCGCTGAAGAAGAAAAATCTCATTTTCGAAGTCACCATAATGGTGATCATTATTTGCTTAGAGAAAAGGTGATCAGGTGCTGCTGATTATGGTTTGACATAACTCACTAAGCAAAATGATGTCCAAAAGATGTTTTTCAATGTCTTTGTCACAAAAGGCAGAGTTTGAAAAGACTTCCACTAAGGGGCCAGAATGAAAGTTTTTATGACGTCTTTTTTGACATGTTCTGGACATCTGAAAAAGATGTTAATGGATCCTTCGTGCAAGGTTAAAAACTAGTTCAAATGTGGCCATTCTCAACATTATTTATGGTCTATACTGGTTTATACTGTTTCTGGACCAAATAAAAACTCTCAGGATGCATTAAATTAAAACTTATGTTTATTTTTTTTCCTTACATTGTTTAGATGGTGATATTTATTTCATTTTGAGTCACCATTGTGGTGATCAGTGTTTGCTTTAGTTGGGCTCTTGGTCCCAATAATTAGTATTCTAGCTTTTCTTTGGCTGTTGTAACTGTGTGTGTTTGAATAACACCATTATTGTGACAGAGAAAGCCAAGAAAATTGGCTCTCATCAGCTCCTTGTCGGTTGTTGACGATGATGATGATGAAATCAATATAAAGTGGGCATTTAACGTTTTGTTTAGACTTTTGTGTTTGTATCCAGAGTTTATAACCACCAATCTTGTGGAACTGCATTATTTGGCCTAGTAGTTGGACAAAAAGCAAATTTACACAATGTTTTGAGAAAATGTTCCATCTAGTCACACACAGACATCAAGATTTTGCATATGATTCACAAAAATGGTGACAATAAATAAAAAAAATGCTTCATGCCGCAATGCATGATGGGTAGCTTTCATAGTACAAAACATCCTCGATTCCCAGGCTTTTTTGTTTTGGTTGTCACCGTCGTTGAGAATCATATGCAAAATCTTGATATCTGTGTGTGACTATGTGTTTCAATTTCTTAAAACATATTGTATGCAGTGGTCATTATAAAGTTACTGGTCCATATAATGCAGTTCTACGAGACGAATAATTATAAATTTCAGATATAAAAACATAAGTTTAGATGATTTTGTCATCATCAGCAAACATCTAAAGACATCTAATTTTTAATTTTCTTGGCTTTCTCTGCACAATCAATGGTGTTATGCAAACAGTTACAACAGCCAAAGAAAAGCTAAAGTAAGAAGAATTGGGACCAAGAGCCCAACTAAAGCAAACACTCATCACCACAATGGTGACTTAAAATGAAACAAATATCACCATGTGAACCACATCTAAACAATGTAAATATACTAATTAATTTCAAATTGTAAATTTAATGCATCCTGAGAGTGTTTCTTCAGTCCAGAAACAGTTTAAATTGTCTAAATAAGACCATGAGTTATGTTGAAAACATGTTGAACTTGTTTTTAACCTTGTACGAAGGATCCATTAATGTCTATATCGGACGTGCAGAACACATCACAAAAAGATGTCATGAAAACTTTCATTCCAGCCCCTCAGTGGATCAGCCCCAACAGACTTTTGTGACAAAAACAATATCTAAAGTATAAAATGTAAGGGTTGACAGACTGCCCCACTGAAGCAAACACTGATCTCCATAATGGTGACTTATAATTTTGATTTTTCACTTTCAGTGATTCTACTTGTTAACATCAGGTGTCTTCAATGTTGGTCAATCATTGCTCAATTAATCACTTAATTATCTAATTAACTTTAACACTGCTTCAGAGTTAATGTAACACTCTTGAGTGTGGAGTCATATAAACTCCCAGGAGAGTTAATTTAACACTGGAGTTTTTGCTGTGTACTGTATCCTTTCAAATGGCCACACTGTTGTCCACATTTCTGGGGCTCAGATAGGTGTAGGGAAGCTCCAGCTTCTTGTTCCGCTCCTCGATGAGATCGGCCAACTTCCCCAGATCCTTTTGGAAATCTTCAATGAGCTTGCAGGGGACCTCTTCATCATACAAATGTTCTGGGAAATTTCCCAGAGGGTACTACGGACAGGGCATCAAGATTGTAATCGTAAATAACGTTGATAAGAAACAAGTTTATAACAATGTTTAACACACTTCTAATGACAGCACTAATATTCTGCAAGAGCCCACTATGCTTACAGTTTGCTAAATCTCCTTTGTATTGTAACAGTCAGGTAATGCAAACTTGAGGAATGAAAGCAGTGTAAGCAAGCCATTGTCATCCAGAGTAATGTGATGGCATACGCAAGAACAATATTCCCATTTTTCACAGCAAAATTGAATTTCAGTCTTTCAACATGCCCTGATGATATGAAAACTCACATGGTCTGCAGAGTCCTTGCTCAGCAGTGACAGCACAGCCATCCCGTTCACCGTCGTGCCCACATCAGGTAGGGTCTCCATGATGGTGCGCTCAGTGGTCTGGCCTTTCTCTTTGGGAGGGGGCTGTCTGAGGGCAGCGGGGTAGTTAGGCATCCAGCCGCCGAAGTCAAACTGAGGAAAAGAATGGGTGAGAATTGTGATATATACGCCAAACAGGGCTCATAATTAACATTACTTAGGCCATAGAACGTGTTTTTCTTGTCGTCATGGGCTACTTGCTCTATGGCAGTGGTTGTCAAACTTTTTTTAGTCAAGCCCCCCTTGAACACTTGACAAGTCAACGGTCTTAAGGAGAACGATTCAGTGGAATTGACGATCGTTGCTGATTTATCAATGCGGACCGCCAGCCACTATTCACGCACTTGAACGCTGCTGTAACGACTGTTTTCTGTTTGCCTGCATCCACTTTAAAGCAGAGTCTGCAATGATGGGTGTGTGAAAGGTCGGATATTTGAGCTCAATAGCCAATCAAATGAAAACCCTCCCCTCCATGCTGCTGAAGCTTGATTGGCTGGAATGGTTTATGGCTCGGTCCAAACCCCACTATGTTTGTTTCCCGTTCACAGAGCCAGGACAACAGGGTTTTTTTTTGAGCTTGAAAACTGAGGCCACATTTACACATAGCCGGGTATTTAGAGAAACGAAATATCTGCGTCTTCTTTCACCCCCAGCGGGGCATGAATGTCACTGTAGGTTGCAGCAGAGATTAAACAAAATCAAATTGCAGAAGTCTTTTAATTTAATTTCAAGGACAAACTCAAATCTTCACAAAACAGAATTTCATGAACAGGCACAAGCTCAGGGACAGAACAACCAACAAAACAAGACGTTAGAACTGACAACTGGATAGGACTCAACAGGCCTTAAGTCCACCACAAACAGAGGAACTAATGAGACTAATTAGTGTAAACAATGAGTGACGTAGACGCGCAAGCGATCACTTCCGTCGGAATGTTGAACACAGTTCAGTTGGACATTGGATAACTGATTCAGATCAGTTGGACATGGCTGTGTTACAGGAGGTAAAAACGATATAAATACTGTTTGTTTTCTCACACAAACCGCTTGTTTCGTGTCTCTGGCCATCAATGTGAACTTACATTTACGAGTCATTAAATCATGTTTAATTTGGACTTCTCTGTGCATGCTCTTTGAGGTGGACCCCCTAAACCTGCATTATATGACTGACAGACAAGAACGGTTTGACCGAAAAATGTCAAAATTGAAAATACTGTGGAAACAAAAACACCTACATCTTGGATGCCCTTGAGGGAAGATAAAACATATCAAAAATTAATTTCAAAGTGAACTATCCCTTTAAGGAGGAAACAGTTAATGGGCTGGTTTACAAGGGATAATAATACACATCTCACTAAAGCAGTACTTATGGGAAAGAGTATGGGAAAAATTTGACAGATTGGAAATGATATAGCCAAAGAATTAGAGGTGTATAATTTGAGAATGAGTCCCACGATAGTTTATCCAGAGGTTGCTCCATGGAAGATAGTTTGGCCTGTGTCACAGGAATAAAGGAAGGCTCAGGAGGAAATTAATTTAGATCGAGTGTTCAAAAATCGGTTATTGGAAAAATATAATGCATATATCCAGGTTTATGGAGATGGAGCTAGGAATCCAGAGACAGAAGCAACAGGATTGGGGTGGTGATACCAGATAAAGGAACAGGAATCAATAGGAGAACATCTAATAAATTAGGGGTTTATACAGTGGAATTGCTTGCAATATTAATTGCATTACAATGGGTAGAAAGGACGGGACAGAACAAAGTATTGCTATGCTCAGATTCATCATCAGTTTTGACAAGCCTAAGGTCATTCAAATCCAAAAGTCATCGTAACAAGAATAGTTAACCAAGGTACACAGGTAAAGTTTACATGGGTGACAGGACATGTAGGGATAATGGGGAATGAAATGGCAGATCAATTAGCAAAAAGGGCATTAACAAAAGGAAATTTTGCAAAGCAGAAGTGTGATATGGGAGAAAACAAATCAAAAGTGGCAAGAAAGGTGGGATAGAGAGGGGAAAGGGAGACACTTATTTCAAATTCAGATGAAAGTTAAAGAGACGAGGGTTGGAAGTGGAAATAGGAGAGAAGAAATTGTGATATCTAGGTTAAGATTGGGACATTGTTTCTTAAATAAAACACTTAAAGAGCATATTGCAGGTTCTGAAAAAAAAATCTAAATGAATAGATAACCTTGTATGAAAAAAAACATGAAAAGTTCATGCAAGATTTAAAATGTTTTAAAACAACTTAAGGGCACTAATTTAGTAGATAAAGTGAGTGTTTCTAGGACTGCTCATAAAAACGTCGCACCATTTTACGTCACGCTAGGGAGCCTCGGCTCAGCGCGGAGTCGGATGGTGTTTAGTCAGAGCGGTCGTCAGTTGGCTAAAACACACGTAAGCAGGTCTTAATACAGTATGTAGTGAATAAACACCCAATCTGGCAACACCAGCCAGCAGCCGCCGTGGACAAAGCAGCGAGCGAGGAGGCGTGAGGTGTCGTATGATCATTTAAACGGATTTTATGACGAGGTCGGTGAGGATCTTACATTTCTGTGCAAACTGCCCGTCGATAAAATAATTGTTGTCTGTGGTTGTATAGCTATGGGCTGTGGCAATAATAATAAAAAAGCCATATGGAAAAAAAGAACTGTAAATGAACTAGTTCATTTTTTGAAGTATGAACTGAACTATGTGTGAACTGAACTTTGAACTAGTTCATGGAGAAATTGAACTTTCCCAACACTGGCTTTCGGTAGTTTTTGTATTTTAATTTATCATCGTCATGGTAAATTATTGTGTTTGTGGAGGTTGCAAAAACTCTGTCAGTGCTGTCAGGACTTCAAGATCGAGTCCACAAGTTTCCATTACAAGAAAAGGGACGGTGCTATAGCCTATCTTTCGTTCCTGGTGCGGTTTGTGCAGGTGAAGAGACGGGATTTCTCTTCCGCATCGGCTTCGGAAAACGCGGTCGTGTGTAGCATTCACTTCAGATCAAATGATTATTATCCCGGCGATATGATGGAGTTCAACATGGGATGCCGAAGCAAGAATATCGATCGTCTTATACTGTACCAATTGCATCAAATAGTGTGATATAGGTAACTTAGTCATGCCCTAAATAGAGGCAACTTGTACTGTAATTGAAAAGCAAAACTGGTTGTTTAAACACTCAAATCTTTAATTTTATAACCAGGGGTGTAAAGTAACAAATTACAAATACCTGACGTTTCTGTAATTAAGTAGTTTTTTTCAGAAATTGTACTTTTTTGAGTAAGTTTAAAATTGTGTAATTTTACTTTTACTTGAGTACATTTTAAGTGATGTATCGGTACTTTTTCTCCGCTATTTCCTTCTGTTTGTGGCCGTTACTCGTTACATGCTTGTTTTAATTTTATTTTTATCCATCAACGTGATTGGATCGAGTAACGTTAATCGGTCTCGTGACTGTCATCAATTCAAATTAAGCATTCCCGCTGTTACTCGTGACTGCTGTGGAAGTGCATTCATCACGCATCAATTCAATCCAGATATTACACGCAGGATTGAAATGGTGGCTACAAAGAAATATCTAATGTTGATTTTGGTCAATCTGACGGTCGTCGTTGACGTCATACTGCAGGACTGAGAGTCAAGTCTCATGACGCCGCCAGAATTTCAAAGGAGGTAAACTGTGATCGCAGCGGTCTTTAATCGGCTGTCGGTGAGCATGTCAAACTAACGATCAAAGACTTCAGAATTTAGCCAAAGATCAGACGAATGTTTTAGGATTTGCTAAATTTGTCCCAGACGTCCGAATCGTGGCCAGAATCCCACAGTGTGCGGCACTAGAACAAAACTATACACATGACTCAAAACATGAACATGTGACCCTGAACGGACAGCTAGAGGAATGCGTGGAGCAATTCGCTGGATTTGAGGAAAAGTGTATGCGATTAGGACCACGGACTGAGGCTTTAATGGCTCTGTGTGATTGGAATTGAATTGATTTAACTGACCTGTCCATTGTTCACAGCGGCATGTTGGGCTGATGCAGTGAAGATCACCATGGTGACAAACTTGATCAGCTCTTTCAATGTCTGAAAAGATGATGGTATTCCTGGGAAGAAGAGTGTAAGTCGGTTTCTCAGTGAGGAACTCAGTTCGGGATGTTTCTACATGTGCGCGCACACACACACACACACACACATGGAAAGTAGAGCCATAAACTAAACTAATTTTGGCTATTGACCTGGTTAAATTATTTTGCATAAAACAGTGAATTACAGTGGGGTTTATAAAAGAGGTTGTTCCTCAAAGCAAATATGTCTATCTTATGCTGTGCAAATACTGAGTTTTTACTGAACACACACACAAAGAAAATAAACCTTTGTTGGATTATATGTCCTAAAATGGCAACAATTCCGTTGGAAATGCATTCTCATTGGTCTAGACACATTTGTATTCCACCAGAAATCACTCGTGCAGCATTTCCACCTGCAACAGTCCTGACAACGGATTGATAACAGACCTGAGGAATCTCTTCCCAGGAAGCCTTTGGTGAATATCTCACTGATCCAGCTCTGCAGCTCTGTGTCCTTCTGCACGTTTACATCATGTTGATAGTAGTGGGACAAGAGCGCTGCAACAAACCTGTAAGCAACCTCACAGTCAGATGTTTCCCAGGTTCACATATTAACAGCTTTACTTGTTTGCATTTATTTCTTAAGCCGGAATTTATTCAAAGCAACACAGTACATGTGTTGAGCACAGTACATGTGTTGTACATGTACAGCATGTGTTTACTGAACCATGAACCTGTATAATTGACACTGTATTTGTTGAAATATGAATCAGAAATTGCACCAGGATGTATTAGTTCAGCCCTAAAAACTGGATGTATTGTGTAATACACACAGAGAGAGAGAGAGAGAGAGAGAGAGAGAGAGAGAGAGAGAGAGAGAGTAGAAAGCATACACTCACCTGAAGGATTTTAGGAACACCTGTTTAATTTCTCATTAGTGCAAATATCTAATCAACTAATCTCATGGCAGTTTCTTCAATGCATTTAGGGGTGTGGTCCTGGTCAAGACAATCTCCTGAACTCCAGACTGAATGTCAGATTGGGAAAGAAAGGGGATTTAAGCAGTTTTGAGCGTGGCATGGCTGTTGGTGTCTGAGTATTTCACAATCTGCTCAGTTACTGGGATTTTCACACACAACCATTTCTAGGGTTTACAAAGAATGGAGTGAAAAGGGAAAAACATCCAGTATGGGTCAGTCCTGTGGGCCAAAATGCCTTGTTGATGCCAGAGGTCAGAGGAGAATGGGCCGACTGATTCAAGCTGATAGAAGAGCAACTTTGACACTGAAATAACCACTCGTTACAACCGAGGTATGCAGTGAAGCATTTGTGAAGAAGACACAACACACACAACCTTGAGGCGGATGGGCTACAACAGCAGAAGACCCCACCGGGTACCACTCATCTCCACTACAAATAGGAGAAAGAGGCCACAATTTGCAAGATTGGACAGTTGAAGACTGGAAAAATGTCGCCTGGTCTGATGAGTCTCGATTTCAGATGGTAGTCAGAATTTGGCGTAAACAGAATGAGAACATGGATCATCATGCCTTGTTCCCACTGTGCAGGCTCGTGGTGGTGGTGTAATGGTGTGGGGGATGTTTTCTTAGCACACTTTAGGCCCCTAATGGCTCGTTTCCACTGAGTGGTACGGTACCGTACAGTTCGGTTTGGTATGCAATTATTTGCGTTTCCACTGTCAAAAGTTGTGAATGGTACCAAAAAGCCGAACCGTACCGTACCACTTTTTGGGTACCCTTCCGTTGGGGTACCTAGCACAGTGAAAGGGTACTAAAAGGTGGAGCTAGACTCACTGCAGAACGCTGATTGGTGGACAGAGTATCGTCACTCGTGCGTGCCACAAGGGCATTAAAGCATACAGTTGAAATATAATACTATTGTTATTGTGTCACGAAATGTGGTTTTAATAGGTTTTCAGGCGAGACAGTAAATCTGGCTTAAAAGCTCAAATCTGGTTTATTCATAGATTTATGATCATTTGAAGATCCATTCCAAGCGATCACCGGACGCTCGCGCTCGTGTCCCCCGCCTGGAACAGCCTTTCCTCGGCCATTCATTCTAATGTTTGCCACTGACTAGAGGTGGGCAGATCGATACTAATATCGATAATATCGATACCAACGTTGGTATCGGTATTGATCGATACCAACGTGAAAATATCGATACTTAAGTTTCAGTTTCTCTCGTTTTGCGACCTGACCGTGTTTGTCAAAATGCTGCTGCTGTCACAGAGCAGAGCAAGCTCTCAGTAATCCGTGCTGCTCTCGTCTCCCTCTCCTGTGTTGTACCGTCACGTGACTCACCATTAGCGCGCTCCAGGACTACCACCAGTCAGGCGCGCGCGGCCGCGCATTTCTAGTCTACAGCAGCACAATCAGAGACGAACTTGTGACTTTGTTTAAGAAAAAAATCCTGAAAAGAAGTGCACTAAACAAGAGAAACATTTTTTGTTAACATGCTACTTGAAAAGAAAATTTGTTTTTACAAATTTGTTGTATTTTTTATATTTGTGAAGTAATAATTTTGTAACTTTGTTTAAATAAAACAAAAGTAACCAAAAGTTGTTTCTGAACAAAAGCTTTGATTTTTTAAACTGATTTTAACTGATTAATAACCCAAAATGCAAATCACAAAAACAAAAGTCATGAAAATTCATTTAGATTTAGGTTGAAGAGGCATCCTTAATTATTAAAAAGTATCGGTATTGGTATTGGTATCGGTATCGGCGATACTGGCCCTGTATTTACTTGGTATCGGATCGATACCAAATCTAGCGGTATCGCACACCTCTACCGCTGACTCTGACGTCTGTGTGGTGATTAAACATGAGATATAAACATGAGATATTCGTCTTGTACAGACCTAACAGGCGATCTTTGGTCTCGTGAATCTATAATTCGTTCCCTGGCCAATAGTTTGGGCGGAAGGATCAGTGAAGTTTCATGTATTTGAGCGCTGAATTTGTATATTTGACTGAATTGTTTGCTTTATGTTATTAAAGCTTTACTGTATCTTTATTACAAGATCATCTGTAATGTTTATTGCAATATTTGTAGGGCCTACCAATGCAATATGCAATACATTACATATTGCCTGGAATATGTTTAATTTTGTAAAATTTAAACGAAAAGAGTCAGGGTTGTGTTTTATATTTAGCTTTGTTATAAATATAACGTTACATACATGCATTGAATAATCAATAGGTTATGCGTTGCCTGAACCACATTTGAGTGCTTATAATGTTTAAAATGTATTTAAATTAAATCGAAAAGAAGCAGAGTGGTGTTTTAAAACATATTAAGTTTTGTTGTTGCCTCAAATGTACATACAGAGATAACCGGAGTAGCAGCGCGAGCTGAGAAGTGCATTCAAGAACGTGCGGTTCCATTAGCAGAATTAACGTTACTGGACTCGCATCCTCGGGAGTCATTCTCCTGAGTCGGGCTTAGCGTAGGCTACTTGGTATTGAGAAACGCCTAATGCCAGCGCTTGTTTCCTGTGACAAACATGCCGAGAAGCAAGAACAAGATCTGCTATATGTCATCCATTGTTGTTTACTATGTCGCTTTCTTCACGCGAGAATGACGTCGATCGCTTCTTTCCAGCAAACACCACGCCTATCAAGTAAGGGTACTGTTGGCAGTGGAAACACAAGCCTGATCATGGTGTACCGACCCGTACTGTACTGTACCGTACCGCACCCCTCAGTGGAAATGAGCCATTAGTGCCAACTGGGCATCGTTTAAATGCCACGGCCTACCTGAGCATTGTTTCTGACCATGTCCATCCCTTTATGGCCACCATGTCCCCATCCTCTGATGGCTACTTCCAGCAGGATAATGCACCATGTCACAAAGCTGGAATCATTTCAAATTGGTTTCTTGAACATGTCAATGAGTTGACTGTAGTAAAATGGCCCCCACAGTCACCAGATCTCAATCCAATAGAGCATCTTTGGGATGTGGTGGAACGGGAGCTTCGTGCCCTGGATGAACATCCCACAAATCTCCATCAACTGCAAGATGCTATCCTATCAATATGGGCCAACATTTCTAAAGAATGCTTTCCGAAGGCGAAAGTGGCCAAACAGTGTTAGTATGGTGTTTCTAATAATCCTTCAGGTGAGTGTAATGCCTATCAATTAAACACTAGACTAAACTCTACTGGTTGTCATACTTGTTGATGAAATGCCACAGTTTCATCCCATCATCTCTGTAGTAGTAGTTTGGCACAGTCTCCAGGCCTCTCTCTGAGATGTTATCAGGAAGACAGAGGGCGCTGTAGGTCAGGGAGGCAGTGGCACGCTTCAGCAACTTCTCCAATGACTCTCCACCTACTCCTGCATACTACGAGTGGTAGAACGGAGAGAAGACGCGACATAAAGTTAGGGCAAAGGCTACTGTATAAGCAAAGTTCTGTCATCACAAATCCCATTATAATTTCCTCAGCATTTAAATACAAAAATATTAGTTAAAATTTAGTAAAAGCAATCTAGCAATGTATTGAAGACGTCAGAGCCATTCATATATTTATTTATGTATATATTTTTTTTACCAATCTTACAAGATATTTTTGCACGTATTCATTTTAGACTGATCCTTTAGTGCCTCTTTTAACCATTGAATGTGCACACCTTTGTAATGGCCCCATCCTTGGATATCAGCTGATTCCGGGCCATGATGTTGATCTGGAGCGTGTATCGGATATGGGGAAAGAGGAGCTGCAGAAGGAAAAGTAAGAAAGACATTTGTATTCACTGCCTTCACATTCTTTGAAGATATATGAATAACGAATGAATTTTAATTTCTTGTCTGTGAGTGCGTGCGCTATTGCACCTGTGTGTGTGTAATTGAACCCGCAAGCCTTCTTTTGTATGCGACTCCCTGAATTCCACTCCAGTTATTTTTACACAAATTACAGAACGATTCCATTTCTGGAGAGAATTGTTAGAGGGAGGTGACTGGGTTTGAGTGAGACATTACTTGTGTGCCTAATGTTCTGTGTAGTCTGTGTCCACAAGCTATAGATGAGCCAGTCCTACCCTATCTCACGACCAATTCGTACGAGTGATTAAAAAGTGGCTAATTCGTACTAATTCGTACGACCTCACTCGTACGAATTCATACGATTTATCTAAACCCACGTGACTGTTATGTTTAGGGGCGGGGTCAGGGGTAGGTCATTCGTACGAATTCATACGAAATGGCCAATTCGTAAAATATGTACGATTTAGCAAAAATCGTACTAATTTGTACGACTGAGGTCGTATGAATTGTTACGAATTAGCCACGAATTAGCCACCTCGTAAAATTCGTACGAATTCCCGTGAGATCGGGTTGGCCAGTCCCTCTCTCCAAAAGGCCAATTATGAAGGATGGCCTTTTTCACTTGGTAACAATAGATACGATAGGTCAAATAGACACAGCTGTGACCACACACTACACCTGAAAACTCCCCTGCCGTCAAATAGTATAGAAGTGCCATACATTATTGAACTCGCTATCATTCTCTCTCTCTGTGGGTGTGGATGTGGCATCTCTGGAGCACGCCACTGTTGTAGCCCTCATCCTTCACACACGTCAAACCGCCTCATGCGCGGCAGATTCAATACCTTGTGGAGAGGGTGTGGCGAGGGGAGATTGCGCAGCGTGGCCACGGTGAACACCTCCGCCAGCAGGTGAGTCCTCAGCAGGTGAAAGTCCACCTCGTGAACGCCAAACTCTGCGCTTCGGACGAAGATCTTGGCCAGTTTCCAGTCAGCCTTTGAATCCGTCGGGAGGAAGATGGGATTGTCTTTGCCGGGCTTCTGCCGTAACTGTGGAGATTACATTTGAACATCCGTGAAAATGCTACAAATGGTTTCTGAGGGAATCTCTGCAATTTTTTTTCTCCCTTTTTATGAAATGAGAAAGGATTTCCACGACATCTGTCGTAATTACTCTATAAAGACATTGACATCATTCAGACGTTTGCCTACTCTTCAGTTGTACATTATATATCACATTTTATTCTTTGTAATAATTTGGTTGTTTACCTCATCTTTCGAGATTTATTCATCTGTGTTTAATTTAATAAAGACTGAGCAGGTAGTTGTGTTTCAGTCTGGGATATGTCACTTCTTGAGCATTTCCCAGCTGAAGCCAATTCGAATCTCTCTACAAGCTCAAGGAGCGACGTCCCATTCAGCGTGATGTCTTGTGTTCTCCCTCAAAGAGCCGAGGTTTTATTCGTAATGTATTTCTGCTTGTAGATCCGCACCTGAATGGCGATGGGCAGCATCATCCCTTGAGGGTTGCAGTACAGCAGGACCAGGGGAGCCGTGAGATACTGCTGTCTGCCACTGACCACATTGCCCACCAGCTCATCCAGCATCTTATAGTCAGACAGGAAGATGTTCCCGTTCTGGGTGTGGGTGCAGATCACACCAAATATGAAGACACACACGAAATTAGACAAAACCAAAGCAAACCAGACCCAGTCTTTCCAAATCATTGCCAGTAGCAAGAAAGCGTACCTCCATCTCCTGCTCCAAGCTGCTGCCTCCTAGGGAGCCTTTGACCATGTCGTCTGTGACGGGGAAGTTCTTGGGCAGAGTTGAGCAGAGCTGGATCATCATGGGATTGAGGCCATTCAGAAACTGGTAGCCAAAGAACTCGTCCTCATCCCAGTGCTCCTGACAGTATTCTGCAAAGCATGCCGTGTCAGAACATATCCCTTACAGAACCGAAATATATTTCCCATGTGTGAATGGTTTAACAGTACATTTGAAAAAATTCAGAAAAATATATTGTGTTTATATGTTACAATCTATTGAATTATACATAAGGTATTTGCTGCTTTTCATGTATTGAAAAATATGTGGCAGTATATTTACTAATATATCATAATGTATGTAACTTTATATTCAGTAATACACTTCATAATATATAGATGTATACATGATTAGCTATGGCACTGCAGATATTTTATTTACTTACTCAAGCACCACATAAACACACGTATATAGAGATACTCGGATATACCAGAAAACCTTTTAAATTAAAAAAGGAAACACTAGCATATCTCGGCCCTATACTAATATTGAGCAAAACAGATTAAAATAACACTTGATTTTAACATTTGCTCTCCTTTAACAGTCAGAAGCAAAGCATGCTGGGAACTAGAAGTCTGATGTAACTCATTCCGTGACTGTGTGTGAACATATATATTTGTGTGCCATTCACATTGAACATACATTTACAATTTTTTGGGAACATGTATGTGCAATACATGTACACATAAAGGCCAAAACCTTGTGAATGTTATTGCTGTTTTTGTCTCTATTTATAAATATTTTATATTCATGAATAGCCATAAATGGTCAATGTATAAATTGCAGTATATTGGAAAAGATGAGCACTAGTTTCCCATATATGGAAACGTATTATGTAATTTATTGCATTACATTTTGCAATATATTCCCATATATTTTTACTCTGTAAGGGATGATATAGTATAGACAGTACTTTATTTGCCATACAGTAATTTTGAGCAGTTTTTTCATTTAAGAGGAGTACCAATGGTTTCCGATCTTTTGTCACAAAGAATTGGTTCCAGTTGGCTGATGCTTTCCCATGAATCTCTGCAGTCAGCTAATCCAGTTAGCTTTAGAGGAACTAACCTGCACACACAGAATACACAGTGCAAACATTCATAGTGTAACAGCCTTGATATTCAACTAGTTGTGAGCATCTTTGTAGTTACTACTTTGGCCGTGTGGAAAGTGCACGTTTTCTGACACGTTTGTTCAAACACTATATACAATTTTCAACACTTGACGAGCTATAATCCTGGTTGTGGGCGCTCCGTTGCCGACAGTCTCTGCCTACGGTTTACCGATAACAACTGACTGGGTCATCTGACCAATCGCCGCAGATTCGCGTCACTCAAAGGAGGTGTTTGGGAAAATGAATCGTCGAACGAATCATTTGGGAGTCATTGATCAAATCAGTTAAAAATAAATGCATATTATAAGACAAATAAAGTGTTTTTTATCCTTGCATGCACGTTAAACCGTTTTTTTGGGAACTCCTGAAACAAAAATAGGAACATTTCAAATGCTATGATAGGGGCTCTTTAATGCAATTTTGAGACAAATAAATGTACATTTCTGGTCAGGATTTTGACCAAGGTCCTGAGCCGTTGCTGGGCGCCGTGTACACTCCTAGAGAATAAAGTGCTTCAACTTTAAATATGTGGCGCTGAGCTTCTCGTCAGGTGTGCTAGAAACCAGCATGTCAGTGAATAAAATATAGTATAAAGTAGGCCTATAGCTTGGGTGTCAATGAGTGACAAAAACAGGATTGTTGTTGTAACGTTATATAAATACCAGAACTGCTACCAGTGCAAGTCGGATATTACTACTGTTCTTATTATATAATAAAAATTCGCCAATATTTCTAATACACGAGTGTAAACTTTGCTCTGGCTCTTTTGAAAAAAATTGAAAAAGCACAAGAATCTGTCCCTGACTTCATCATACTCATTTTCTAATAAGAAAATGACAAGAAATAGAATAGAATAAGAATAATAGAATAGAATAATAAGAAAAGAAGCAGAGTGAAACTACACCGACGTGAACCTGCTGCTGCTGCCGATAATCTGGAAGAGGAAGCCAATATGGCAAAACCATGAATACGCCTACTGAATATATTGCTTGTCATTCAAATAAGAAATAGAGTTGACACCAGTTCAGTTGTTTCCCTAAATTCTTAAGGTTGTGTTGTTGTAAAAACCCAATATTGGGTCCAGCAGACCCGTGAACTCTGAACAGTGTGTAACAAAGAGATGAACACTACAGGAGGGAGTAAAAATGACTTGGTCACTTACTGCTTTCTTGCAGAGAAGTAAAACTCGGATTCCTTTGAGAAAGAGAATCGGACTTCAGGTGGCAGAGAGATGGCACTGTCGCAATCGATAACTTGAGGCATGCCCTCAGCATACACACGCCACCTAGGAGTACAGTATTCAGCTGTATTTCAACACAAGGAACTTCACTTCTCTTTATCTTAATATAACGCAGACACTTGGCTGTCACACTCGACTTGTATAGGCAGGCGTGCTGTCCACCAACCTAAATAACTTCTGTTGCTCGTCCACCTCCCTCATCCTTAGTTTTTGGGCTATTGGGTTGGTGTCTTGGAACACAAGTGAAGCTGAAATACAAATGCCAACATTAATTTACAATCTAAATTTCAGTTTGGAAACACTTTTGAAAAAAAAAAAATGGAATCTATATTTTGTATATATATTAGGGTGACCAACTGTCCTGTTTTCAAATAACAATTTTCTATCCATACAGAGGAGGCATAACCTACTTTAAATGTATTGAAATTAATAAGGTATCTTTGAGTAAACTTCGAGTATCATTTGAGTAGGCCCATCTGTTTGCCAGGCCGAGTGTCCTGGTTTTTGGTAATCAAAATATGGTCACCCTAATACATGTATGTATGTATGTATATATATATATTTATCGTGTCTTGACTATACAACGATGACTTCTCAAATGTGCTTTATTAGTAGCATAATAAGTAATAGTAGCATTAGCCTATAGCTAATCTTCTGAGATACATAAAAAAGAACCATTTGAATGACAACTACATACGCAGTACATCTGCAAGCCATCAGCCATATGGAAAAGGTTTGCTAAAAACACCTGTGATTCCTTCCAACAGAATATTGAAAGGGACATATATGCTGCAAAATCCACATATATAAATTGCATAATATTAATATATTTTTGTCCTACACAAAAGCCATATAGATTTTCTTGATGTAAAAACATAGGAAAATAATGCTAATTTAATATTCATGTCCAGCATCTTAAAGTATACGACAATTCACCATGACGTCACAACAATAAAAGACGTTCTTCCGGGTGGCAAAAGCCGAAGCGTCCCTATGGCAACACTAGTAAATTGCATGGAGGGAGACACACCGCCGGCAGAAGCCTAATCTACATTTCAACAGTTGATTCAAGAACAGACGTGGTGGAAATTCAGACATAGTTAACATGATCATTAAAGCTTAGATTTTTTTGATCTAGAGACGTGCACTCCCAACGCACTAGACCGCGGCGCGGGACTAGATCTGATGGCCGAGTGCGGGCGGTAATGCACTCTGTGTGTGCGGATTGCAGGAGAATAAAACGATTCGCGGGACTCCCGCCAACTAGAAATATCTATGAATAAAACAAATAAAAACTAATACATTTGTATTCATCTGTTGCAGAAAAGCAACAAGAACAACTAAAACAAAATAGAAATGACTTAACAGTTACATGGCAGAGTTTAATTTTATAACGTGACTGCAGCGATGAGCGATGTAGCCAATCACAGACATATGTGTTGATTTATTGAACGCATTGGCCAATCAGAAGCATTTACGATGAAGAAGCATTTACTCACCGCTCAAAAGAAAGTAACATGGAAAGTAATAGAAATAACTAAGTTAGTTGAGAACGTCAGTTATATAACGACCCACGTATTAAAATGGTTGGATTTAAATCGGGCTCAGGCTCATAATTAGAAGACGACATGCACTTTTGACGACGTCCACTCGCTTTAACCTCCTCACCCACAGGTTCTGCTGGATAGATTTACTTTTTTCTGAAGGAAATCGATAAAAAAAACCTACACCTTTTGCTGTATATCTGGTGGCGCAACCCCAAACACAACATATTTTCGCCATAGATTCAACTTTGATCAACAACAATGATTTTAACTGTCTAACTGTTCAGTTGCCGGCTGGATCTCTTCAGTTAGTCAATGGAAGCCGCTCGCGTTCTGCCACCCGGAAGTATCGCGGTGCCTATTGTTTACAAACATTCTGAAATGCCCTATTAAGTTGACTTTTAAAACTCATCCTGATGTCATCCAAGATATCCATGTATCACTTAAATTTTTTATACTCAGAATGGACTTCAATGAAATGTTCAAAGAAGTTTCAAAAGTATATATATATATATATATATATATATATATATATATATTATTTTTAGTAATTTTTTAATTATTATTATTATTTTTTTAACGACCGTTCGTTTCGCTAGATTAGACCCTTATTTCTTGACTGGGATTGTGTCGAGACTTCGAAGCTACATTGAGACGGACATTTGAACCTTCTTTGAAAATTTGAATCTTTGGTTACCAGTCCATTCTGTGTAGAAAAATCCTAGAATGTTTTCCTCAAAAACCTTAATTTATTTTTAACTGAAGAAGTGAATTAATAGAATTGAGTGAATTAATAAAACAGTGAAGTTTACAAATAAGTGTAAGGCTCATAGACAGTAAAAGGGTAAGGCTGCAGTCAATCATGTCAATCATGCTCAATCATCAACATTTGATGAAACTTAATAGAAAACTATTTAAAACTGCACACACAAGCACACATTTAAATTACAAAAAAAAAAATATTAGAGTGTATTCTACAAGATACAGTTGAATATTTTACATATATCAATGGTTTTGTTTTAAATTCTGTATCATCAGATTTCATTTTCATTTGTGACAATTTCTGTAAACTTTATCACAGTAAGCCTACTAAGTTAGTACATCTACTATTCTTAACCTGAAAAGGATACTTAATGTATTAGAAAGATGATTGATGTGAAATAAGATGCAGAATTGTGATTATTTTTGTTTCATGGATTCAAATGTCTCTGTATTTTCCTTTAACGTTTTCTCAATAAAAAAAAAAAATATATATATATATATATATATATATATATATATATATATATATATATATATATATATATAATACTATTCTTAACCTAGTACAAACATAAAACTTTCCTTAAGTTATTCTTATGCATATCACCACCAGAGTTTGTCACATACAAAAATATATTCTAGCCAATTTTCAACATTTTATTCATTTGACGCAACTTTGTTAAATTGCTGCACCCTCTGATTGAAATAAACACTTTGATGAATTACATCCGGGGGAAAAAGCACAAGAAAAGAGAGAGGTGGATGTTAGAGTACCTATGGGGAAAAAGGAGGCAAAATCGATTTTAAAGAGGAAGTTAATAAATAAATGGCAAATTAGATGGGATAGTAGTAGCAAAGGGAGGTCATAGTATCACAAAGATAGTAGGGAGGGTAAACTGCCAGGGAGGAAATGGGAAAGAAGAGGTTTTGCTGTCTAGGTTATGGCACGGGGATGTGCAGGGTTAAACTCAACACTGGCAATTAGGGGATTATACATGAGACTGGATTATGTGATGAATGTGGTGTATCTGAAAAGGTTTGTCATGTATTATTTAGTTGTAGTAAATATAATATTTTTCGGGATGTGTTGAAGAATGGAGAGTGAAGAATGAGGATATTGTAGGAAAAGGTTTAATGGATAGACAGTTATATAGAGCATTCTTTACATTCATATATGATTCAGGTTTGGGATATAGATTATAATAAGTGTGTAATGTTGAACCTGCCATGGGAGATGAGTGTGGACGGAGGAGCTGAACACACAGCGCCGGATGAAGCCCAATGAAACCTCTATTGCAGGTATGATAGTGAATGTTGATGTATGTGGGATGATATAGACCATTTCACAAGATGTAAACAACACTGGTCCAGAAGCACTTCCTGTTTCAGTTTAACACTACATAAAAGCTGGGATAAAATACAACCAACAGAACATATAAAACTGAATCAAAAAGTTAAACAACATCTTTAAGATGTTTTCTTTACATGTGAAATAAAGAAAACAGTTACAAACTGAAGTTATCGAGCATCCTTAATCCTTCACCGGAAATAACGCCGTGCATAGAGCCCATTTTCTTTGATTCGCGATGCAAGCCATCCGATGAGGGAAAACGCATGGATTAAGTGTTTTATCGCATTTATATATGCATTGTATAACGTCTTATTGTTTTATAACAATGTGTATGTGCTGTGCGTGGCTAAACCGCTCTCAGGGGGGCACTTAATTCCGTCGACGACCTAGCCAGGATGGGTTTGTTTTTTAACAGGGAAACGGCGAAAGTAAGTGTTTTATCTAATTTACAACATGTATTTTATAATATATTGATTTATAGCGATATTTAGATGCTTTGTGCACTTAAACGAGCCGAATATTTTCTCTAAGGCGACCATCTTTGACTCAATACTGAGCTCAATACTAGCGTTAACAGGAAAAACACGGAAAAATGTTTTTAATCTAATCTACAACATGTATTTCATGGCATTATATTGTTTTGTAACAATATTTATGTGATGTGCGTGCTTAAACCTTTCTCACAGAGGCCTGCATCTTCTTTGACTCGCGACGCAGTGCAGACGTGGAGTGCTTTTAGCAGTAAAAACGAATAGTAAGTGTTTTAACTCATTACAATACGTGTTTTATATTGTTTATGACAATATTTGTGATGTGAAAATATTAAAAGTATGTATATTTATCCTCAAACTATCTTTTACTCTCGTTTACCAGAACACCTAGTGTAGTTAAATGAAAAACAGAAGAACAACGAGTGGGGGTTCAATCTTCAACTGGCTGGCAGGAGCTGCCACTGGCAGGTCACGTGACTGACTGGCAGCTGCCAGTGGTTGTCTGTCAGTCTGCCTTTGGCAAGTTTCAGAAACCATTGATTTTTGACAGTTTTTGTGTTTTGTGTTCCTCCCTTTATAGCTCATTTATTATGTATCTGTTGAAATTATTCGTTATTAGTAGTAGGATCCCAATTTAATAGTCAAATGGCCGTGATCAGACTGGCAGTTGGACTCATCCAGTCAGCCGCGGGTGATCAGCGAATATAACGCGTTGCCTGACACTCTCGCTGTAAGGAAATAAAAAAATTTCTTATTATGAATATAATGTCATGCCTTTATTCTTGTGTATGATTGGTGTTTTGGGTACTGTTGTCGCGATTAAACCAGTCAAATGGCCGTGATCCGACTGGCAGCTTACAGACGCTCATCCAGTCAGCCGAGTCTGAGACTGCGAGTCTAACGCGTTGCCTGACACTCTCGCTAAAAGGAAATCAATTGTTTTCTTATTATGAATATAATGTCATAATGTATAATGTGCCCACGGCCATTTGACTGGTTTAATCGGGATAAACGGCCCCAAAATACCAATCATACACAAGAATAAAGGCATGACATTATATTCATAATAAGAAAACAATTTATTTCCTTTTAGCGAGAGTGTCAGGCGACGCGTTAGACTCGCAGTCTCAGCCTCGGCTGACTGGATGAGCGTCTGCAAGCTGCCAGTCTGATCACGGCCATTTGACTATTAAATTGGGATCCTACTACTACTACTAATAATAATAATTTCAACAGATACATAATATATGAGCTATAAAGGGAGGAACACAAAAACTGTCAAAAATCAATGGTTTCTGAAACTAGACTGACAGACAACCACTGGCAGCTGCCAGTCAGCCACTGACAGGTCACGTGACCTGCCAGTGGCAGCTCCTGCCAGCCAGTTGAAGATTGAACCCCCACTGAGAACAACTCCACAGACTGCAGATCAGCAATGCACGTGAAATTGTCACTTTATTTCCTTTTTTGGAGGACCAAGTTTCTTAGAATGGGTAACTAATTCTTTTAGATTAAATATTTATGCAAAATGTACTTATCAGAATAACTTTTGATGTTGGGTGGTTATGCTTTCATGTATAAATGTAAGTTATTGATTTAGCTTTTTGTGTTTTCTAGGAGCATTTCTATGATGCACCGAGTGGCTAATGCTAACCAGGCTTGGTGTTTAAACGCAATGTTTGAGTGGTAGATAATAACCATATATCGTCAATATTATAATCTCAAGCTACCATAAATGAATCAGCAAAGTTAAACCTCGTTCTGCCTTTAACACGATCACGTTTCTCTTTTTGCTTTCGTCCGATAAAACCTTTGCTTTCTTGTTTTTCTGTGCTGCTTCGCCCATGAATATAAAATTTGGCTCGCACGTCCGATTTTAAGGAAGTGGTAGTGGAAGTGACGTATGTGCTGTACAGCAGTCGAATTTTGTAGTTGTCTTTGTTCGCGGGGTTACTACCCGAAACCCGAAGTTTAAAAGTACAAATTAAAAACGCTACAGGCCCCGTCGGGCTATGGCGGACGTGTCATTCAACCTATTGTAAGTCAATGTACCATCACAAGAGACTTGGAAATATATTATGAAGGTTGAAAAGTTACCTGGTGTTACTTTAAACCCACTGTTTGAATTTTGCCCTTTTTTTACTTTACAATGAACAGGATTCTACACTGTACAATTTCCAAATTTGCAAACTTCATATAAGTGATGTTGGTCATCTAAACATGAAATCTGTATGAAACACTTTTTATAACGAGTATAAAAATGACACAAAATGTGTATAAATCCTATATGACTTTAATTTGACTAGCATATGATTCAATAGGAGAACTTTAAATGATTAGTATATGACTTTAAGTTGTTTTCTAATAAAACCATATACCATTGCATATATGTTTGTCATTTAAAATTCATATGATTCAATATAAGAACTTTAAATGATGTATATGAATATTGTGTGTTTTCTACAAGTACCATACACCATTGCATACTTTTGTCATGTTCAACTCATATAAGACTTTTACAGTATTCGTATATGACGCAAAAATCCCCTATAAGTTGTATGTGTGCTATTTAGTATGAAAGGGGCCATAATTGGTCTGCTTTTTTTATAGGACATGTATTGGTCTTACATGAAACACGTAAGGTAATTCTGGCCAATTTAAGCAAGGAAGATGTATGGTTGCTGTATATGAACCATGCTGTTTTTTTTTCATATGGGACAGCCCAACAATCATAGCCATGTAATCTCTAGTCCTGACCCTGTGCAGGAGTTATACTGTATTTGAGCATCTGACACTCTGCAATATACAAAAGCGTGTGTGTGTGTGTGTGTGTGTGTGTGTGTGTGTACGCACATGCAGTATATTTGCAAGACATCACCACTGAACTTTCCATTACTCCGGTAAATGTGAATGGGGGCCATGACTTGAAATGGGAGTGCCTACCTTTAGCTGGTCTTAAAACGAGCCTCTCGTTCCAGTCCAGCCAGTTGTAGCACGGAAACAAAATCTCGTCTCCTTCTGGCGTGCTGATGGTGATCTTATCGCAGAACCACTGGTCGTAAAGAAGACCCATGAACGGCTTGGAGTGGAGCTTGACATCTATGAGCTCTCCCAGGGGCGCTTTACAGTCTATCTGAAATTCTTGCACCTAAACAGACGTATGTACAATGGCGTATTAGGGCCACTGTGTGTAAAACAATGAAATAATATGCAGTCGGGGGAGGGGGTTCAAATTCACAAAAGAAACTCCAGAGTTTACATGAAATTTTTTAAATTTTTTTTAATAAAAAATGAATTTTTTTTATCATTACAACTTTTATACTCACTCTTTCAATTATCGTTAAAGGGACACTTCACCCATTTGCATTAAGATTTCCATTGTTAGAAATAGGGCTGAACGATTTTGGAAAATAATCTAATTGCGATATTTTTATTTATTTATTTATTTTTTTAACCAATATTGCGATTGCGATTTAAAAAAAAAGTTATTTACCTTCTGTATTAATCGACAAAGACAAGCAATAAATCATTGTACTACAGTAGGGATGGGAATCTTTAGATGGCTCATGATCCGATCTACTTTTTTTCTTATTAATTAATCTTAATAACTCTTAAAATATGTATTTAATTACATGTGTAAAAACACATACTTTAAAAAAGCAAGAGTAACGTTATAACATCAAGCAAAGCCGCAAAACCTGTTCAATGAAGCCCGCGAATGTCCTTGTAGTTCGGTTCAATCCCGAACTTTATGAAATAACGTTACTATGTTTTGCGCTCCAAGGTTTGGCTGCATTTCACGTGTAGAATTATGTTTCAGAATCACGGCTGATGGCGTCATATTATATTAGCGCGCATTATCTGATTTCATTGTGCGAAATGATTTCCAGGTGGTGGCGTAGAGTGGAGCTCAACTCTAGTCTACCGTTGATGGGCGGAGTAGTGAGAGTGGCCTGCGGAGCTGAGCATTGCAATGCACTGTGGGGATTGTTGTCTACAATTCACAAGCACTAAAAAGTCATTTTCTGCCTTTTATCGGCCAAGAAGGACCCAAATTAGAAACTTATGATACTATTCTACTATATATATATATATATTCATGTCTCCACCAGTGGAATTACCCTTTAATACTGTTTTTTACTTACATAAACACTTAAGTCAATACTGTTAACTACTAAGGAAGATATGTTAACTAATCATTATGTAATAGAATTTTATGTTAAGTAACAGTTAGTCAATTAATATGAATTCTGTCATACCTCCTGAATAACTATTAATGATCTACTAATTAAGGTTCAAGAAAATAACTATGAAGTAACTACTAATGAACAGTCATACACAATAATCACTACATTAATCCATTTTTTTGCAGTGTAGTGGTAGATGAAGTACACAAATCAAGTACTTGAGTAAAATTACAGATTATATATATATAAAATATTACTCCCAATAAAGTGAGTTCATGAGTTAATATTCTGAGACGAGATGGCGCCGGTGCTGGCATGCCGTCTCTCTGTCCTCTCCTGTTTGTTTTTTATGATTGTTTTATTAAGAACATTGTTTATACACGACGCTACCTCCGCTCTGATCTATGATCGTTATACACTTTTAAATATTCAAAGCTCATATGAGAAATATTTTGAGGTTGGAAGAGGTGATTTGCGACCCCCAATTAAGCCACCGCTGATCATTCCCTCTTGGCTGAAACGTGAGCCCTGGCCTCCCCTGGAAAAGAAACGGCGCCGTCGGGGAAAGCGGGGAGGAAAGTTGGTGAAACTTAAAGCGTACCTGATCTCTCTCCCGAGAGTGCCCTGTCCAGCCGATGTGTTTCTGTGGGAGTGGAGTGGCGACCGGGTGCTGTGTCGGCGCTCGGGGGGAGCGATGCCGCGGTGGGTGCGGCCCGTCGGACTAACGGAGCCTGTGGGGACACGTTATGGAGCGAAGTATGTGCCTAAACCTCCCACACACACAAAACGTGTTTTACTCACACCCAATGATTCACAAACAAACTCAGTGTGGTTTGTAAATACAAAACATCACTCACAAACTAATGCATATTGTTCTGCAAATAAAAAACGTACCTATCAAACAAATACAGTATGTTTTACATATACATAGAAACGTATTTCTTCAATGACCAAAATATCCTGCAAGTACAAACTAAAATCTTTAAAAGTACAAAACAAAATTCTACAAGTACAAAACAAAATTCTACAAGTACAAAACAGAATTCTACAAGTACAAAGCAAAATTCTACAAGTACAAAACAGAATTCTACAAGTACAAAACAGAATTCTACAAGTACAAAGCAAAATTCTACAAGTACAAAACAGAATTCTACAAGTACAAAACAAAATTCTACAAGTACAAAACAGAATTCTACAAGTACAAAGCAAAATTCTACAAGTACAAAACAAAATTCTACAAGTACAAAACAGAATTCTACAAGTACAAAGCAAAATTCTACAAGTACAAAACAGAATTCTACAAGTACAAAGCAAAATTCTACAAGTACAAAACAGAATTCTACAAGTACAAAGCAAAATTCTACAAGTACAAAACAGAATTCTACAAGTACAAAGCAAAATTCTACAAGTACAAAACAGAATTCTACAAGTACAAAACAAAATTCTACAAGTACAAAACAGAATTCTACAAGTACAAAACAGAATTCTACAAGTACAAAGCAAAATTCTACAAGTACAAAACAGAATTCTACAAGTACAAAGCAAAATTCTACAAGTACAAAACAGAATTCTACAAGTACAAAGCAAAATTCTACAAGTACAAAACAGAATTCTACAAGTACAAAACAGAATTCTACAAGTACAAAGCAAAATTCTACAAGTACAAAACAGAATTCTACAAGTACAATTCTACAAGTACAAAACAGAATTCTACAAGTACAAAACAAAATTCTACAAGTACAAAACAGAATTCTACAAGTACAAAGCAAAATTCTACAAGTACAAAACAGAATTCTACAAGTACAAAGCAAAATTCTACAAGTACAAAACAGAATTCTACAAGTACAAAGCAAAATTCTACAAGTACAAAACAGAATTCTACAAGTACAAAACAAAATTCTACAAGTACAAAACAGAATTCTACAAGTACAAAGCAAAATTCTACAAGTACAAAACAGAATTCTACAAGTACAAAACAGAATTCTACAAGTACAAAGCAAAATTCTACAAGTACAAAACAGAATTCTACAAGTACAAAGCAAAATTCTACAAGTACAAAACAGAATTCTACAAGTACAATTCTACAAGTACAAAACAGAATTCTACAAGTACAAAACAAAATTCTACAAGTACAAAACAGAATTCTACAAGTACAAAGCAAAATTCTACAAGTACAAAACAGAATTCTACAAGTACAAAACAAAATTCTACAAGTACAAAACAGAATTCTACAAGTACTAAGCAAAATTCTACAAGTACAAAACAGAATTCTACAAGTACAAAACAAAATTCTACAAGTACAAAACAGAATTCTACAAGTACAAAGCAAAATTCTACAAGTACAAAACAGAATTCTACAAGTACGAAAAACCGTCACGTGACTTTTGGCACTATTTTTCCGCGTCCAGGCAGAATCAGATTTTCTCACAAATACAGCTGCGCAACTTCCTCTTCTAGAACAGTAGATGGCGCTAAGATAAGGGATCAATTTTCTGCCTTTGCCCATGGGAAAATGAGCGGTGAACAGGTGTGTTTCTGTCCAACTTTATCTATAATGGGGTCTATGCCCAGCAGTGTTGTGCAAGTTACTTCCAAACTGTAATACATTAGGTATTACTTGTTACTGTTTCATTACCTTACAATATTACTGTCTCAGAATTGTAATGCGTTACATTACTCATGTATTACTTTTGAGTTACTTTCACCAAAATAACTAGAACAACTTTGGGGCTGTAACGATATGCAATATGAAACCGAAATTGCGATTCGCCACACGACTCAGATCCACGAACAGAATCGCGACACACCTCTCCCAACTCCAGCGTTATTCTCCTTACCGTCCAGATCCAATGCTGCCTTATCTTTAAATTAGGCTATTAGTATTGTTTGAAGTTAACATTATAAAATATGTAGACCTACACCACAAAACTAGTTAAGGAGCATTATGGACATTTGCAGTCAAAACTTGAAATAAAAATTCTCAGAAAATACATGTATTGAAACATATATAGGCTACTTCCTCAAAGGACTCCAGACATTAGACAAATATCAGTCTATGTTTTATTTTTAATATTAGGGAAAAGACACACATTCATGCGTGACAAAAAAAAATAGGAGGCAAAATATATTTTTTGTAATTCTGTTAATTACACTGAGCAAATCGGATGAGGAAGGGTTGGCTCTCCAGTCTCCATAGAACTTAAAATATTCATTTTATTTTAGTTTTCGTGTTCGCATTTATGAGGAAAAAACAATGTTACAGACGCGACCGCTCTGAACTGGCACTAAAAGACTGCTTTAAAACTTTCACATAGTCTGTTGCCTTTAAGAAGTAAAAGCAGACAATACACTGTAATACAACTGTAATTCAAGCCTCACTGAACATGTAACGAGTAAAATATTACTGAAAATTGATTAGTAATACCTTACACTACTGCGTTACAGCAAAAAGTAATATGTTACTGTAATGTATTACTTTTGTAATGCGTTACTCCCAACACTGATGCCCAGCTGCACTACTTCCTGAACTTCAGCCAGCTCCTTGTTTCCTGTCTGCCATTATTGGCCAAATTGATTAATTCAGGTGTACCTGACCTCAGTAGTCATGGCAACAATAATCAGACACACCTGAATTAATCAATTTGGCCAATAATGGCAGACAGGAAATAAGGAGCTGGCTGAAGTTCAGGAAGTAGTGCAGCTGTGCATAAAGCCCATTAACCTTATTGAGGTTTTGGAAAATGTTTATTATATAGACAGAAATCAACATTAGCACTTAGTAGTAACATACTCCACTCTAGCATAAGGGAATCTATAAGCTGAAAGCTCTGCCATCATGCTGCTTTTACATTTTTGTAAAAATGTTTCATTTACTGAATGACTCTATTTCTTTCGTTCTCCGTAAATTAATGAGACCATTTCATTTAATTGAAAGGGTCCCACTTATTCATTAATTTAGTTGGAATTCAGTCCGCGTAACTGTTAATGTAATAAAATAATGAATGAACAAATCAAACAATATACAGTTGTTTCTTCCCTGTGATGTAGGCTATTGTCCAAATTATTATTTTGGACAGACAAATGAAACCCTCCTTTCAATTAAATTAAATGGTCTCATCACAGTAAATTCCCCGGTGTTAAATTTAACACCGCTCGGTGTTTATATGGGAACCACCAGCAGGGTGTTAAAAGTAACACTGATACAGTGTTAGAGGTAATGAGATTAATTTAGTGATGATTGAGCATTATTGAAGACACCTGGTGTTAACAAGCAGAATCACCGAAGGAGAAAATCACAAATTGTAAGCCACCGTTATGGTGATCAGTGTTTGCTTTTGTAAGAAAAAATGAAGTGGACGTCGAAGATCTCAAAAATGAAGTTTATTTACAGCATAGCAGTGGCAAGGCACACGAAGCACCTTGGGTTCACCGGCGTCAGAATGAACCCCGAACATTCAAATCTTCAACCTTTTATCCTGTTACTGTCCTCTTAATGTAAATGAAGTTGCTCTTGTCGTAACAGCTGTGTTCTGTCTTTGATCTTCTTTCAAATAAGAACGGCCAAATGTTTAAGGTGATAACATCTCTTTGAAGCCCCCTAATCAAGATGGTTCTTGAATACCTGCTGTCCTTCCCACGCTATAGGTGATGAACATGACTGTGATACATTTAAGATTGAAAGGAATTGATTCTATGATAAATAAGCTCTTTTAAGTGAAGGAACCTTTTAATATAATCTATATTGGAGTGGAAGTTGGATCGGAGCAGACTATAATTTCTTACACTTTAGTTGGTCTATTGACCCTTATGTTTTCACTTTAACTTTGTTTGTCTGCTGTTATAGATTTATAACAGTTAAATGAACAAAGAAAACTGTGATCTGATATTGTTGGTTATGTTTTGACATTATGTTTTGGATCACTGCTACATAGGCTGCCTAAAGGATAGAAATTTGACGGCCCAGAAAGTCAATGAAGAAAATGTTTAAATATTCCACGTGACAACAGTGGCTCAAGTATAAGTTTATATATTGAATTGAACTGAAGTAGAGTTGAAGAAGATCACAATTCTCGTGCATGCGTCGTGGAAATCTCTTGAACTCTCATCTCAGGCCTACAAGGAAGAAAAGGAATAGTCGAATAAAGTCGTTATTTTTGTTTGTTTTTTTTGCACAAAAAGTATTCTCGTCGCTTGATAAACTTATACTTGAGCCACTGTTGTCAGCTCAACAGCTCATTCTGTCTATAATGTTATGTTACACCAGCAATAATTTATATGATTATAACTAGGGGTGTAACAATACATCGATATAGATCAATGCATCGATCAAACGTCCAACGATAAGATGCATCGATGCCACACATAAAATATCGATATACGGTACCTTTATTTTGACACACTCCACATCTTGGGCACATAGTACACTTGGCACATAGTATCTAAATATCGATTAATCGATCGATATAGCCCTGAAGCGAATCGTAAAGTATAATTTTTTGAGGTATTTGCAAATATCGTATCGCTGGCTGAGAGAATCGATATCGTATCGTGATTAAAGGGTTAGTTCACCTACTAACCCTTTAACTGTCAGATTTACACCCCTAATTATAACACTGTTGACAATGTGTAACGTTTAGTACATTTTGCTTACTATTACTATGTAGAAATAGAATAAAAGTACTGTATGCAATTAAAAACGTTCCTCCTTCCTCCACTGGTAGAGATTAGAGGAATTAAGACTAAAAGTATTATTTATTTATTTTTGTTTTTAAAACAGGAAAAGATTTAGGACAATCGGGCCTGGCTCAGTATAAAACTGATTTTAATCAGGTTCCTGCTCTGCAGAACATAAAAACCGCATACACAGCAAAGCTCACACACTAGACAGCTAGAGACAACAACAGACACACAAACCAAGAATTGGGCAGCATGAGGGGCTGTAAAGCCATCTCAATGGTCACAGATATACTGGTCCATCAAATGGCGAGCAAATGTTATCTTAAATAGTCTTCTTAATGTGATATTTCTGATGTGCTGTGGGATCTCATTCCAGGTTTTTGTAAGCACATAAGAAAAAGATCTCTGTCTATAACAGTTTCTAAAAGCCGGTAAAGGCAAGAGTCCATTTGTAAAAGATCTCAGACCTTGAGCTAAGTTTTGGAACCAATTCGGTTAGAGCAGTTACAGTGTGTCCATTTGAGATTTGATGAAACAGGTTTATCCCATGGCTTATTTTATAGTTCTGAAATGTCAAGGCATTACACAAAGATAGTGCAGTAGTAAATTCCCTGGTGTTAAATTAACACCGCTCGGTGTTTATATGGGAACCACCAGCAGGGTGTTAAAAGTAACACTGAGGCAGTGTTAGAGTTAATGAGATAATTAAGTGATTAATTGAGTGATGATTGAGCATTATTGAAGACACCTAAAGCAGAATTACAAGGAGAAAACCTAACTTTCAGGTCACCGTTATGGAGGTGAGTGTTTGCTTTAGTTGGGCTCTTGACCCTTTTATTATTAACTTTACATTTGAATTGGCTGTTGCATCTGAGTTATACCTGCCAGATGAACAAAGAGACAATTTATATGATGGTGTTGGTCATGTTATGACATTCATTTGAAATATATGTTCGTGGATAATTTTGTAGGTCACAACATAACTGAGATTGTACAGAAATATCCAGAATGTCAGATATAATATAATGGATTTCTACAAGTTGTTAGAAAAAAACTTCTTATAGGCACACATAAACCTCAAAATTCAGTCAATGCTTCTCAACAATGGTGACGAGCAGAATATTCAATTAGGAAAAGTAAATTACATAGACAATTCAGATCATAATTTATTCATACCGCAATGCATGATGGGAGCCATTAATGAGTTGTGATTGGTGGAAACAAGGATTATTAATGTCACCATGGTTGAGATACACAGGCTGACTATTTATGTCTGTGTTTCTAAATAAAGATGAAAGTGATTTGATCAGAATAGTTGTTATTAAATATTTTCGGTTAAAAGAAAAACACGGATATGCTGCACAATCACTAAACTGTTACTAACAAGTTAAGCCAATTCATCTGAAAAGTTAGATTTTTCAGATCACAGCATGATTATGTGAAAACATAACCAACAATATCAGATCACAGTTTTCTTTGTTCATTTGACTGTTATAAATTAATAAAAGCAGACAAACAAAGTTAAAGTGAAAGTATAAGTGTCAAGAGCCCAACTAAAGCAAACACTGATCTCCATAACGGTGGCTTACAATTTGTGATTTTGTCCTTCAGTGATTCTGCTTGTTAACATCAGGTGTCTTCAATAATGCTCAATCATCACTCAATTATTCACTTAATTATCTCATTAACTTTAACACTGTATCAGTGTTACTTTTAACACCCTGCTGGTGGTTCCCATATAAACACCGAGCGGTGTTAAATTTAACACCGGGGAATTTACTGTGATTAATGTATGGAGAACGAAAGTAGCTAATAGATTCGTTCAGTGAAGATAATCACTAATTTCATTTCACACGCGTCTTATGTAGATTATTAATATTATTTTTTTTAAAGCAACATATGATATAGATTTCAGCCTAGATTCCAATATCCTAGAGAGAGTGATGTGCTACTAGCGGTAATATGGATTTTTGTCAAGAAATAATTAACATTTTGCAAAAGAAAACCTCAATAAGATTAATTATATAAAGTAAGACAGAAACACACCGTTCACCGCTCACTTTCGTATTCCATTACATTAGCTACTCAATCTGAGGGATTACATCCGCATTGAATTGCCTTTTATAAGTGTAAGAATTGTGGCCATCTAATTCTGTTTACTAAACTGGGCTATTCTGGTGGGTGCGGTGATGCGGTGGTGACGCGTGTAACATGTAGGGTGGCACTGCCAATAAAGCACCATAAAGCTGTCACAAAGAACCGGCAAAAGATAGGCTATGTAAAATATAGCAAGAAGATATTTTAATTGTTTATTAATAAACAAGTGTATCTTTGTCAGTGTGTCGGCTGAAAACATGAAGATGACAATGCTGACTCGCGATCTTTGCAGTGAACGCACCAGGATTAATAATCTAGCCTACATAAAACGCGTGTTAAATGACTAAAGTAGTGATTATGTACACTGAACGAATCTATTACTTTCGTTTCGTTCTCAATAATGAAAACATTTAATTTAATTGAAAGGAGGGTTTCATTTGTCTGTCCAAAATAATAATTTGGACAATACATCACAGGGAAGTCAAGTCAAGTCAAGTCACATTTATTTATATAGCGCTTTTCACAATACAGATTGTATCAAAGCAGCTTCACAGTGATAACATGTAAGTAGCACAACACAGATCAACAACATTGCTAAACACTAAATAAATAACCCCAACTGAGCAAGCTCAAAGCAAGCCAAAAGCAAGGCGACAAGAAACAACTGTATATTGTTTGATTTGTTCATTCATTATTTTATTACATTAACAGTTACGCTGACTGAATTCCAACTAAATTAATGAATAAGTGGGACCCTTTCATTTAAATGAAATGTTCTCATTAATTTATGGAGAACGAAAGAAATAGAGTCATTCAGTAAATGAAACATTTTTACAAAAATGTAAAAGCAACATGATGGCAGAGCTTTCAGCTTATAGATTCCCTTATCCTAGAGTGGAGTTCGTTACTACTAAGTGCTAATGTTGATTTCTGTCTATATAATAAACATTTTCCAAAACCTCAATAAGGTTAATTATAGATAAAGTTAGACAGAAACACACCTGTTCACCGCTCATTTTCCCATGGGCAAAGGCGAGCAAATTGATCCCTTATCTTAGCGCCATCTACTGTTCTAGAAGAGGAAGTTGCTCAACTGTATTTGTGAGAAAATCTGATTCTGCCTGGACGCGGAAAAATAGTGCCAAAAGTCACGTGACGGTTTTTCATACTTGTAGAATTCTGTTTTGTACTTGTAGAATTCTGTTTTGTACTTGTAGAATTCTGTTTTGTAGTTGTAGAATTCTGTTTTGTACTTGTAGAATTTTGCTTTGTACTTGTAGAATTTTGTTTTGTACTTGTAGAATTTTGTTTTGTACTTGTAGAATTTTGTTTTGTACTTGTAGAATTTTGTTTTGTACTTGTAGAATTTTGTTTTGTACTTTTAAAGATTTTAGTTTGTACTTGCAGGATATTTTGGTCATTGAAGAAATAAGTTTCTATGTATATGTAAAACATACTGTATTTGTTTGATAGGTACGTTTTTTATTTGCAGAACAATATGCATTAGTTTGTGAGTGATGTTTTGTATTTACAAACCACACTGAGTTTGTTTGTGAATCATTGGGTGTGAGTAAAACACATTTTGTTTGTGTGTGAGGTTTAGGCACATACTTCGCTCCATAACACATCCGTGGGTTGCTCTGCGTCCCTACCGGAGGGGAGCTAATCTGCGGAATCTTCGCCTTGTACCACTTGGCCTGCAGCAGTCAAATGGCATCTCAGTGGACGATGTGAGACCAGAAATCAGGTTGGCGCTGATAAACGTTCGTTCTTTGAGAAATAAGACTTTTATTTTAAACGAGTTCATTAAAGCTCGAAACTTAGATTTTTTTATTCATTACGGAAACATGGTTGAATGCCGGGGATATGTCTGTCTTTGGAGAGGTGGTACCTTGCAATTTTGCAGTTCTTAATACCCCCCGAGAAACGGGAAGGGGAGGCGGTGTGGCCTCTATTTTTAAGGATACTTTTATCTGTAACAGGCTCAATATAAAGCGCTTTTCAAGTTTGGAACTCCAAGTATTTGAAATGCAACTGTCATTTCCTATGCTTTGTGCTAATGTTTACCGACCACCTGGACCTAATAAGAACTTTATGTCAGAGATGTCTGTTTTTAACGGATATTGTTGTGAAATATGAAAAAAATATTAATACTGGGTGACTTTAACATCCATGTATGTTGTCCAACAAATCCTCTTTCAAAAGACTTTTTAAATCTCATTGACTCTGTTGGCCTCCAGCAAATATGTTAACGGTCCCACACATATCCACGGACACACTCTGGATTTGATTCTGTCGCTTGGTTTATCAGTCAGTGACATTATCATAGATGATCTCCTGGTCTCTGATCACAATCCTATTTTATTTACTGTCCTTCCCCCATGTCAATCCGAAAAAGTCTGCACTACAAAGAGACTGGCTCGGTCGATTAAAAATATACATGGGGATTTTAATAAACTTTTTATGGACTCTATGCAGGATGAAAAAATTGACCTATTATCACCCCGGTTTAGCGTGGAGGAGTCGGTTAATGTTTTTAATTCTGTTTGCTCAGACACACTTGATCAGGTAGCACCTCTTCGGCAGGTGAACAATAAGCGCAAACCCACTCCATGGCTAAATGAACAAATTAGATCCCTTAGAAGGGAATGTAGAAGATGTGAACGGAAATGGAAGAAAGATAAGTTGCAAATTTCCTATGAAATGTTGAAAGACTCGCTGTCTAAATTTCAACGGCCTGTAAAATCTGCTAGGACGAGCTTCTTTGTAAATGCTATTGAGAAAAATCGCCAAAATCCGCGATTTCTTTTCTCAACAATTGATTCTGTTTTGAATCCTAAATTGGAGGCACCTCTGGTTTTTTCAACTGATTTATGTGAAAGTTTTTTGCACTTCTTTATCGATCGTATATCCGAGGTCCGGAATAATATACAGCAGTGTACATATGATGGTACATCTGTGCCATCATATGCACTAGAAACGATCGTTAACTTATCGCAATTTGAGCCTATTTCTATCCCTATTTTTAACAATATGGTTTCTAAGCTGAAATTAGGGCTGGGCGATATGGCCAAAAAATCATATCTCGATATTTTTTGGTCAAATGGCGATATACGATATATATCTCGGTACTTTCTACGTTTTCTATTTAGATAAAGAAAATCTTTATATTTTAATATGTATATATATATATATTCACATTCGGCCCAATGATATCCTACAAACAATGTTGATATTGAAGGATATGGAAACAAATATAATATAGGCTATGCAATATATTATGTGCAAAAAGCTTTTGTTTTTATATTGACTAAAAGCTAAACTAAAAATGAAAATAAAAACAAAAACAAAAGCACAAACTAATTATATTAGCCTGCATTTGATTACCCCATTACAATCACTTTCACTTTCATTAAAAATATATACTTGTAGGTTTAAAATTCCACATATGGCACATTTATTTTCTCCAACAACAAATATTTAAGCAATATGTTTATTTTAGTCAGAATTATTGCGTACTACGTAGTACTATTCACGCGCATGCGCGCGCCGGCGCTCGTTCAAGGAAGCATGAATTTTAGCGGAGATTCACTTGCAGAAGCTCGTCCTCTTCTGACATGGACATATTTGTTGTGAAATGGACATATTTGCTTTACTTTCTAACATTTACAGATGGAGAATATGTGAAATGTAAGTTGAGCACTGAGGAAAGCACCACATCTCAAACGCATTAAACAGCGCAAGTATATCTGTCAGTCAGCAACAGTGTCTGTCAGAGCATTTGACCGGGCAGCAAGCTGCCTTAAACTTGTTAACTATATCAAAGTGATTTTGACGCAATTAATATAAGCTTGTGTCATGTTTAGGACAAATTGTACTACGTAGCCTAGCTACTTTCACTGCAGCAGCTCACACTGCAACCTCCGCTATTTTTCAGATGTGCTCATATCAAACTACTGTATCGATATAAACGGTATTGCCTCATTCCATATCGTTTCAAAAAATATAACGATACATCGTACATACTCGATATATCGCCCAGCCCTAGCTGAAATCCACTTCTGCTCGACAAGACATTTTTCCGACATCTCTGTTAAAGCAAACCATAGAATCGGTTGGCCCATATATGGTTGCTATAATTAATAAAAGTTTACTCTCAGGGATTGTCCCCGAGTATTGTAAACATGCCGTAGTTCAGCCTTTGCTGAAAAAAGAAAATCTAGATAGGAGCGCTCTTTGCAACTATAGACCTATCTCAAAACTTCCATTTCTGGCAAAGATCCTAGAGAAATGTGTTTTGCCTCAATTAGAGGCATTTATTGATGAAAATCATGTTGGTGAAGTACTTCAGTCGGGATTTAAGAAGCACCATAGTACTGAAACAGCTCTATTGAAGGTCTTTAATGACATCTTTTTGGCAACCGATCAAGGGAACGTGACTGTTCTCCTGCTGTTGGATCTCTTGCGGCGTTTGATACAGTTGACCATAATATTCGTATCTCCCGGCTTGAAACATGTGTAGGCATTTCTGGCAATGCCTTAAATTGGTTTAAGTCCTATCTCTTGTTGAATTGATTGTTTTTGGTCCATCTGACCTTGAAAATACATCCGAAGCCAAATTGGGTCCTCTGAGCCTGTTTAGAAAACATCATGTAAAAAATCTGGGGATGATTTGTGATAGTGCACTTAAATTTGACAAACAGGTAAACGAAATCGTTAAAACGAGCTTCTTTAAACTGAGGATGATTTCAAGAATTGAGCCTTTTTTATCCCATAAAAATCTGGAAAAAATAATTCATGCATTCATCACTTCAAGAATAGATTACTGCAATTCTCTATATTATGGTGCCCAAAATAAAGTCTTAGAAAGACTTCAGATGGTACAAAATGCGGCTGCAAGTCTGTTGACAGGCACTCGCAAATTCGACCATATTACTCCGGTATTAAAATCACTACATTGGTTGCCTGTCACTTTTAGGATTCAGTTCAAAATGTTGCTTTTTGTATTCAAATCTCTACATGGGTTAGCCCCATCCTATATTGCAGATCTAATCCAGGAACAAAAGTCGATGAGATCACTACGATCAAATTCTCAGAAACGCCTTGACGTTCCTCGGTCAAAGATGAAATCTAGAGTGGATCGCGCATTTGCGGTCGCAGCCCCTAAATTATGGAACAGTTTACCTCTATATATTAGGGACCTTCCTACACTTAGTCAGTTTAAAAGTCACTTGAAAACCTACTTTTTTATGATAGCGTTCGATCAAGATAAGCGTGAAGGGTGCTAGTGTTTTTCATTTTTCTTTATAAATACATGTTGTTGATTGATGAAGCCTATATTACCTAATTAGATATGTGGATGTACATTTTTTTTTTCTTTTATTCCTCTGTCTATGGTTTTATTGTCTGTACAGCACTATGGTCAACTCTGTTGTTTTATTCAGTGCTTTATAAATAAATTTGAATTTGAATAAAATATAACTCCAGTAAAATGATAATTAGTCCTGGAGTCAGTCCCAGCATGTTTCTCTAAGTGAAACGGTCTGAAGTTAGCAGTTTCCCCGCCGAACACGAGATCCAGCACCACTACCGTGGACACGGGAGGACAGACACCGTCTGCTTACACTTGTTTTAAACCAGTTTCAGGGATTAAAGTTCTCCGTCGCTACGACGGATTTCCGTTAATTGCAGCGAGTCTATGACGGATATCCATCAATTGCAGGGTTCCCGTCTGCCCTTATGACTTAAATTAACTTTTCATAATTTTAAGGCCGTAAATAGGCTTTCATTTCGCAAACGTGTGATAAATGTCTTAATTTTAGTTTGAATAGGTCTTAAATTCAGGAAAGATGATGCGTATTCACCCTGCTGAGGGGGGATGTGATAAAGCCTGGAGTGGAGCGAAAGCATGTAACTCCGGTTATCAACTCTGCCTTTTTTCATCAACACCACTGTGCCTCTTTTCATTTATAAATGAACATAATTATTATCATAAACATATAAATGGCCACACAAATGTGGTTCAGGCAACGCACATTGATTATCATATATTTATAACAACACGAAATATTGCTAAAACACAAACCTGCTTCTTTTTGTTTTCATTTTAAAAATATGAAACATTATTTATCATTATAACTGACATTTAACAAACAGACAGGGTTGTATCATTTTATTGTATTATGTGTACACATACAGTGAAGAGAATGCATAGTAATATAATATTTTATATATTTTAGAATATATAAAATTACACAACCATGTGTCTTTTTTTGTTAAATGTCAGTTTTAATGCTAATATCCTGTTCAAAAGTATAAGTAGCCTAATAGGTAGGCTATAATAAGCTATACAATGAGAAATAAAGCAAACAATTCAGTTAAACATAAGTCAGCTCTCTAATAGGCTACAAAGTTAAAGTTAAATAGCCTACATAATAAAATTATGAAACTTCACTTTGCCCTCAGCCAAAACAATTTGCCATGGCACAAACTATATATTAATATAGTTTAGCATTGTTTGGTCTCATAAGATAAATAAAAACATGCACTGAAAAGTTATGTATATGGTTGATTATTTGTCAAGATAAGTAATTGTTTTTCATAGATTAAAATAGCTTTTAAACTGGCAGTAGATCAGTTTAAAACATCTCCCCTTAAAACGCTATTGGTCTCGACTATTTAAATAAAGTTACAGGAATATGACTTGGCCTGAAAAAAAATTCAGTCAGAAGAATTTTTTTCACTTTAATCCCTGCAGTTTAAAATTAGGCAGTGTTGTAGATGTAATTAAAGTCAAAATTAAGTATCTGTTCTGAGTTTGTGACACCACAGAAAATGTGTTATTAGCCACCCAGCCAAATTTGAATGATAAAAAATGCTGGGAAGTGCATAAAATAAGCTATCAAAATCATGAAAAAATGAGCAGTATTCTGTGCTCTCAAACGCTGGGGGCGTGTCCACTGGCTGCGCTGAAACCACGCCCACTCACGGGAAAGCTGTCGACGGTGATATTACCGTTAGCTGATTAGCTTAGCTTTTTGAGACGGGAGGATGAACACTGAGGTGGGAGATCGTCGTTTCGGCCCCGTTTGCCAGTAACAGCGGATTATCAGTCAATCCAAGTTGTCTCGGAGGAAAGTTTATAAAACGATCCAGTGTAAAACGATCACTACAGAGGCGGGTGTTGCTGTCGGTGATCCTCAGCTCTTCATCACGGTAGGCTCTCTAAAAACCTCTTCTTGATGTGGTCGTTTTTAAGGGACTTTAAATGAAGATACCGATCTGTTTTGTACATGATCGCATCCAGGTAGTAGCCCATGCATGTCCTTGTGGAAGGCATAGCTAGCTAGAAAACTGCAGGCTCAGCTGTAGTAACTAATAGTACTGACAGTCACTCGCGATTGAGCGGTGAATGCGAATGTGCTCGGGGAGTGTGTGTGGAGAGGGGGAGATCAGACTGTGCGTCATCAAATAGGGGCGTGTCCAGCAGCTCATGGGCTCCAGTGCGTCATCGAGCCCTGTTTCAGCCCCGCCTAATTAATCCGTAAAATTGCAATGGTGAAAAACTGTTTAAAGCTAGGGTATACGATTTCAAAGATTGTTCATTATTAATATCCTCGTTTAGATGCTGTTTATGGTTATATAGTATAATCCTAACAATATAAATAGAAAAAAGAACGAAAAAAATCCATTCACTCTATTGGCTGTAAAGCCACATAAAAGTTGACCAATGGAAGCTTTGCGAGCGCAAAGCTACATTGGTCAACTGCTCTCATCCAATCACCAGCTACACTTGAAACTCCGCCTGGAGCTCGCGTCTCCACCCCGACCGCGCCCCCCTTCTTCGTCATGAGAATCGCGCACGTTAGCACTAGCAGGTGACCGCACATGGTAGCTAGCTAAGTAGCACATCAGACAGCAATGGATAACAACGAAAAATACATCAGCAAGCGTCCCCTGCTTGCCCCTACAAGAAAGTTAGGACGGAAGAGAAAGTAATTTGAGGAAAAAGCAGAGACGAAAAGAAAATGTGAAGAACACCGAAAGTTGAGCAGGATAAATATAGGGTCCACCATTGACCGATGGAGGAAACTTTAGCGAGATCTGGGACTGAAGACCGACGCTGACACGGCTGACTTTTTGTTGAGCACGTAAACATTTATTTGTACTCTTATATGGTGTGACGTGTTACATAAATAGCTTTTTATCAGTCTGAAAACTTGCTAATGCTGCCGGTCGGCATTGGAATGTTAGCTGTTTAGCATCGCCTGTATCACGGTTCAAAGTAAATATATTTCTTGAAGTGCTTGAATATATTGCAGTATGCCTAGCGGGTTTCTGTTCGAGCCGATCGGAATTTCAAAAAGATGTGCTGTATGCTGCTATAACAATTACTCACAACCTTAGCAATACTATTGATATCATACTTACGGTGGTGGGTAGTGTAGAACATTTCATGTGTTGCTAATCTTTTGCTAATTCGTTTCCCTGTGGGAGGGATCAGGTAGCAGAGGGGAGGGGGGTGTGTGTGAAGAGGCGGGATGAGTTTTTCAAAACTTCCCTCCCGTTTCAGGCTCTCTCGACCGATTTTCAACATCGTATACTACAGCTTTAACGGTCTAACTCCACATTTCAGTACTTCACAGTTCACAGACTTTGTAATATGTTTTAGCAATACATGTAACATTTATAATGTGTTTAGAACTTTTTTGTAGAATTGCCTTTACGTAAGGGTTAATGCCCGACGAGGTGTCCATTGTCAGGTTTTAATGGACGACGGCGAGGCGTAAACCGGCCGACGCGCAGCGGAGGACGGTTGCCTCCGCCGAAGTCCATTAAAACCTGACAATGGACACCTCGGAGGGCATTAACCCGCTTATACCATGGTCACTTGCGAAATAAAACATTAGTTTATATTTTAATTAGGCTAAATCTAGTTTTTACAAATAATAACTTGCCTTGCCTGCCTGACTGTTTATTTAGCAACCGGAGATATAGTCCGCTTAGCTCGTATCCCTTCAGGTTCACAAAGGCATTTTTTTTTCATGAAACACAAATGTAGGCATAGTTTTTTTTTTATTACACATAAAACAATTAATCAAACAACAATAAGAAAACAATTAGCTCTGATCTCCAGCGATTTGCGCTTAACGTTATAGAGGGCAATAAATTAATCAGATCAAAGAGAGGGTCATTTGCCTCAGGCTCCTTAGGCTTGAAACGCTGTAACGTTCAGCCTTCTCCTGCCTTGGTTGTCTGGACAGCTGCGTAAAACTCCCGCAGGGTCTCATTCAGGGGTGCGTTTCCCGAAAGCATCGTTATCCAACTATGGTCGCAAGTTACGTCGTTACCAATAGAGTTCAATGGAGCAGAGCAGCAGCGGTGTAATTTTCTCCGTTTTATTTACATTTTTTCTTTCTTCAGCAGCATACCAGTCGTCAAAGTTGCCATATTCTCCATAAATGTTAAAAGAAATAGCACGAAGTCGCTCATTGTTGTATTAGGCTATAATATCTAACGTTAGATGATAGAGCATGTGACTGCCTGTTGCTATGGTTACTCACAGCCGTTGTAGGCAGCGCATTTATTTATTCATTTCGAATGGTAAACAGGCAGTTTCACCAGAACTACTTTACTAGGTGTCCTCTATCACTTTTTAACGGACACCCTGCAGCCAATCAGAATCGAGTATTCACCCAGACCATGGTATAAAGGGACTTTAATAAATGTTCTGATTTGAAATATAGGAAGATATCATGTAAACAAGTCATTGTCGTGTATTTTAAGGTTTAGATGATTACGTTAATAGTGATTTTTCACTGTAAGTTTGATTTGAGTCAGAAGTATATTTTTTTATTAATTACTAATGAGCACTATATTTTCACTTTAGAATACTGTTTCAGGTTCTAAGTAATTCCTGCAGAATTGATTTATTAATTACTAATAAGTTCCCTATTTTTTCAGTTTCCCCCAGTTGTTGCCTCCAATAAATGAATTTACTGATGCATGACATTTAATGTAAAACACAGCACTGAATTTAACATATAAAAATTAATCTGAGGTTAGTTATGGCAAGGCTCTTGAGTGGGGTTCCTTTCTGAAGTTGATTTCTTGCAGAACACAAAATCACAACGGCAAAAACATCTTTGACAGTTAAATGTCTTTGATAAAATTTTCACAATACTACTATTAATAACATTAGTAAATTCAGAAAGGGTCACAATGTAGTTTTTGGTCACTTCTTAGTAGGGATGGGACGATAACTGGTGTGATATGGATGTGCGCTGTGTAATAATGTGTTGCTATTGACGACGGCATTATAAAGAAGCAAATGCCATAGAATAGAATCTTGCTTAAAAAAACTGCATAGAGAGGCTTGTTTTATTTGTTGTTTGTTGATTTTCAATTATAAAACTTGTTGAAATGTTTTCAGTGTGAGCATCAGTTCTTTTTGAGCACTTTCATAAATTTTTAACAAAACCGTGATAATATTGATAATCACGATTATTTTGGACACTACTGTATAATCGTGATATGAAATTTTCATACCGTCCCATCCCTACTTCTTAGTTGTTTCTCTTGAACCTTTGTTAGTTGATAATTAATAGTAGGTCTTTAGGCCGTATGACGGTATTAGTTATTGATTAACTAACTGTTACTCAATCATACAATTCTGTTAAATATTGATTGGTTAACAAATCTTTCTGAGTCATGAAGAAGAAGTTAATGAAGAATTACCTATTAGTTCTTCGTTCCTTATTAGTTTTGCAGTAAGAAAGAAACTGCAGTATTGTAAATTGTTACCCAATTATCTTCCATTAAATATAGCATTAATTGATAGTTTTTTGTCCAAAACACACTCCATACTACTGGTTTAATTGGGTGCACTTACCGATCCCTGCCAAAACCCGCGAAAGCATTTTAGACGCTGTTCGTCACTCTCATCCTCAGTCCCACGCAGCTGGATGTAGATATAGCTGGTGGTTCCTGCCAAAAGCCTTTTTCCTGTGTTCACCGTTACTGTGTAGATCACCATGGCTGCTCTGCAAAGGAACGGACAGCGATTTTTAAGAGAAAACACAAACATGATGAGACCAGAGTAGAGCATGTTTTTATTTTTCATCAGTTTGAAATGCCACCACGAATCAGCCCCCTTAAGGATGCCATGCATCATGTTGTTTCAAAAACTGACAAAACATTCAAATTAGATGTGAAGTATATCAATGCAGTGAAAGGTAAGGTGGTGTGATTTTTATCATGAAATATTTACCAAGATATGCATTTCCTAACCATAATCTTATGAGCATGTAATGCAAAACTCCTGGGTATATTTAATCAGACCCCTGGTTGCAGCTTATTTTAAATCAACTGCCAACTATTGATGACTTTTTTAGTGTATTTGGTATCCTTTATCTATAAGGTTTTATTAATTTAAAATGTTTTTTTCTGTATTTTGCAGGACGTGGTCTATTTGCAAAGGCTGCCTTTTGCAAAGGTGATTTTGTTGTTGAGTACAGGGGAGATATGATAAATGAAGCAGAACTTCAGAGGAGAAGAAAACGTTACCACGCATCCTGTGCTGCATTTATGTTTGATTTCAAGTGGCGAGGGAAAACATGGTGGTAAGAAGTCAAGTTGTACCAAAGCTATATAAAAAGATAGTAAAAATACATTGATTTGTGGTGGTTTAATTGTATTACTTGTAATCATCCTTTTCTCATGGTTTCATATGTAAGTATTGACGCGTCAAGGGAAGATGGATCGTATGGGCGTATCGCTAATGATTGCCACAATCATCCAAATTGTAAGATGAAAAAAATTGACGTCAATGGAAAGCCTCACCTTTGTCTGTTTGCCCTGAATGACATTAAAGAAGGAGAAGAAATTGCCTATGATTATGGGGGAGAAGACTACCCATGGAGAACACAAGTATGTTGTTAAGCACACTGTGTACAAAATAGGTCATATTTTTGCAACATGTCAACAAATTTGTTGGTTGAATAGATTAGAATTTGAATCTATTAGAAATCTATGAATCAAATTTGTCTGTTCCAATAAATTATATCCAAATCCCCAAATCAACTAATTGTTGCATTGAAATGGACACTCACGACGTCCCCACAACACACTTTTGGTCAGTATTTGAGTTCACACCCGTGTTTTGAATTTGATGAAACTGGTCCCCGTAAGGAACTATAACGTTGTGTGTGTAAAGTCCCCATGAGGCTGGTTTTAATCCAGATGTAGATCAAGATGTAATCCAGATGATCAAGCTTTGCTGGACAGGAATATATATATATATATATAATTTTTGTTTTCTTGCGCTTTTTATTTTAACATGTCAAATACTAAAATGTTGTTTACACTGTTTTCTTTTCTTTTTACAGATTGTGATACAGCACCGAAATGAAAATGACATTTTTGTACCAAGACTGAGACGGACTAAAAGTTTTGTGGTAAGTCCTCAAGTTGCAACAAGAGACTCAATTGCTATGTTTACATGCACACGTTGGAGTTTTTCCCTCTTTTGCTCCTCTCTTTTAAATTTTAAAATCGTCGATAATTTGAAAGCGAAAGTTAAATGTAAAGGGCATTCATAATTTGAGTCCATTCTTATGGAAGCTTGCTCTGCTCGCTTTTTACATAGGATAAAGGTGTTTGCATATGAAGGCTTTTCAGTCTGATTAAAGGAGAACTCTGGCGAACAATGAACCTCTGGTCTAATAATACATCGGTACATAGTCAATCGTTCTCTGAGATTTGTTTTCATGATAATCGAATATAAAGAGTTTTATCTCTAAAAACTGTTTAGCGTATTATGCTAGTAATGGGGGCATTGAGTAAGTAAAAAGAAATCGCTAGTTTATACCACTAACAAGGCTCAAAATAGCCCCACACTAACACAGTAACATAATGAGGCTCAATACATGCAAAACGAAGCATTGAGAACTTTGTGAGTGTACAGACCGTTTAATAAGAAGATACTTTATGAAGACAGTTCACTGTTAATGTATACAGACAGAAGCCATCTTAGAAAATAAGTCTCGATAAGTCAAACCACGAACGTCGTGCTGAGTGATCTGAACTGTATGAAGTTCATCGAACTTCTGAACTGTATGAACGGCGTTCGTGGTTTGACTTATCGAGACTTTTTTAAGATGGCTCCTGTCTGTATACACAAAGTGAACTGTCTTCATAAAGTATCTTCTTATTAAACGGTCTGTACACTTACAAAGTTCTCAATGCTTCGTTTTGCACGTATGGAGCCTCATTATATTACTGTGTTAGTGTGGGGCTATTTTGAGCCTTGTTAGTGGTATAAACTAGCGATTTCTTTTTACTTAGTCAATGCCCCCATTACTAGCATTATACGCTAAACAGTTTTTAGAGATAAAACTCTTTACATTCGATTATCATGAAAATAAATCTCATGATCTCAAATCTCATCAAAGAGAACGATTGACTAGGTACCAATGTTTTATTAGACCAAAGGTTCATTGTTCGCCGGAGTTCTCCTTTAAGCCGTCAGTCTGATTTCTAATGGATTATTTGGTTGCATGTAAACGTAACCATTGTCATTTGTTATTGATAAGTTATTTTGCTTAGAGCTGCCATCAACATTTTATTCTCATCAATCACTCAGTGAAATATAATGTAGGCTATGTAATTAATAAATTATGTGATAAATCATTTTGACTGCAAAATATCAGTGAATCAAAAAAATTGCATCCCCTTTATTTGAAATCAGATGTCCTTATTTGTGTCAGATCAACTGCCCAAAATGTTTTATTACACTTAAGAACTTTAGTGTAACAAGCAGTAAGAAGCTGCAAATCACATGTAAGTTGTAAATTAAAAAAAAATACTTGAACAGTACTTTTTTTTTTAAATAGTTGCCAATTTATATCTTTTAATTATCAATTAAATGCAGCAGTTCTACCTATTTCTAATGAACTTTTTGATATTTCTTGTTTACTTTTTTAAGATGAAAGACATTGATCTTCAAGATTTTGGTGAGCTCTTTGATTCTACACCAGAGAGTTCAGATAATTATGTTCCAGATACCACTTCCGACAGTGACTGTGACAGTGATGTTAGCCTTACACTGAACCCAAAAAAACGTCAGCTTCTTGATCAACTGGATATGAATGAATCTGCCTCTGTAAGCTCCCCTGACTGTGACTCAACAACGTCAGACAATATGCACAGCGTTACGTCTAAAGCATCTGGAACAGTAGAAGAGCCCAGTTCAAGTCAGAACACAATAGACTGCGTAGTTGTTAATGCATACCATAAAAGAGATGGTGGTAGAGTGTATAACAAGAGACATTACTGCTTGTATTGCTCCAAACCTTACGCTAAGATGGCAAGGCATCTAGAAAGTTCACATGCAAATACATCTGATGTGGCTAGAGCTCTAAGCTTTCCAAAATGTTCAAAGGAGAGAAAAAAACAGTTGGATTATATTCGCAACAAAGGGAACTATGCCCACAATGCTGCGGTTATGGAATCAGGAAAGGGGGAACTGGTGCCATTTAAACGACCACCTAAAAAAGCACTGGGAGAGGATTTCATGCATTGTGCATACTGTCAAGGACTTTTTACGAGAAAGGTCCTTTGGCGACATATGCGTTCTTGCAGACTTAAACCTCAGTCAGTCCCCCCCAAACCAGGAAAAAAACGTGTTCAGTCCATGTGTACATACACGGAGCCTGTGCCTTCAAACATGACCAAACAACTGTGGGGAGTAATCAGTGCCATGAATCCTGACCCAATCACAGATATTATAAAAAATGACAAAGTAACTACTGAAATTGGGCAGCACTTGTTGAACAAAGGAGGGATATCAGCCAAAAATCAACAGTATGTGCGGGAGAAGATGCGAGAATTGGGACGGTTGATTCACAAGGCGAGGAGAGTCCCCTCGTTAAAAACGATGGAAGATTGTGTAAATCCAAAGAAGTACATGGAGACTGTCAAAGCTGTGAAGTATACGTGTGGGTATGACAGTGAAACAGACAAGTTCATGATTCCATCGCTTGCAAATAAGCTTGGGAATTCCCTGGTTAAAGTGAGCAAACTCTTAAAAGCTCAGGGATTAATCTCAAATGACAAACAGCTTGTTAAGAATGCCAGTGAGTTTCTAGAAGTCCATCAGAATAAGTGGAACGAGTTGATCTCGGCTACAGCATTGAGGAACATCAGTGAAGCAAAGTGGAATGTGCCCACTATCATGCCCTTTACTGAAGACGTCCAGAAAATGCACACACATCTCAGTGAAGTGCAAGAGAAGTAGTTCAAAACACTCTCTGGAAGTCCCTCTACTAAAACCTGGATGGAGCTGGCAAAGGTGTGTCTAGCCCAGATGATTCTCTTTAACCGCCGCAGGGAAGGAGAGGTTTCGAGTATGCCTTTGTCTGCATTTCTTTCAAGAGACACTTCTCATCCACATGAGGATGTGGACTGGGCACTTTCTGAAGTGGAAAAAAAAACTCTGCAGACACTTCACAAGGGTTATCACAAGAGGAAAGCGTGGTCGACCAGTTCCAATTCTTCTGACTCCAAAAATGCTATGTGCCTTAGAACTCCTTGTTAAGCAGAGAGAGGTTTGTGGGGTTCTGAAAGACAATCCCTATATGTTTGCAAGACCAGAAGCCATGACACATTTTCGAGGGTCAGACTGCCTCCGTGGCTTTGCTAAGGTGTGTGGCGCAAAGTGTCCCAAGTCACTGACATCTACAAGACTGCGAAAGCATGCCGCAACGCTTTCAACAGTGCTGAATATGACTGACACCGAGATGGACCAGCTGGCAAACTTCCTTGGACACGACATAAGAATCCATCGTGAGTTCTATCGACTCCCTGAGAAGACCTTGCAACTTGCCAAGATCAGCAAAGTTCTAATGGCACTTGAACAAGGAAGATTAGCTGAGTTCCATGGCAAGAACTTGGATGAAATTGGGATAGATCCTGATGGTGTGGTATTTTATTTGACGTTTGTTTGATTTTTCTGTTTACCATCTATTTACGATCTATTATATGCCATTAAGCTTTACTTTGAACTTCCACAGAAAAAGTTCTTAACTCTGATGAGGAAGACGAGAGCATAACAGAGGGACTCTGTTCATCTACTGTTGACGGTTTGTATTACTTTCAAAATACACTACTAGATTTTGCAGTTATTCATAGGTTTCAGTCACTTTACTTGTGAAGACCTGACATGCAAAAACAATGTTCTAACATCAAAGCCAACATTAAAGAAGATTCTTCAGTATGCTGAACAAAAGCTTTTTTCTTTTTTTATTAACGAAACTGCTCATTGTGTAATGAATCAAATGCCTCCAAGCTATTCTTCAAAATGTCTTGCACTAAACATTTATTTTGGAGTGAATATTTTTTGTGGACTTTACTACCATAAAAATTATGTTTCATAAGAGAAACGTGCACATTTTTCGTAAAATGCTAGCTGATCCGTTCTCTTCTCGTGTTTGTTGTGTTATGGCACTAAATGAACCATGTCAGATTATCAAGTAATTAACCATTTTATTTCATGTCTTAGTTTGCTTGAGCTTATGTTTGATTAAATGTCTGCTGGAAAGATGCAGTTCAATTATACTTGCAATAATGAAAAATTACACAGGTTTAAGAGTTTATTGTACTTTAATGATTTAAAATAATCAGTGCATAAGTGTGACTAAACACATTGTGTATTGTCTGTTGGAAAATTTTCCTTCGAACCAACAGACATTGGGATATCTTTCAAGCAGGATTCTTTACTGAGAACTCACTGTCCTGTTTATATACCTTTCAAGGGGGAGGGATTTACATAGAGGTGGAGACACTCTGAAACAAAGCATGTAAATGAAGTACGGAAGTCAGTTCATTACTAGAAATTCCCCATCCCTGATCTCATTAGCATAACAGTGTCATTCAGATACATGGGTGATAATCCATTCAGCCTGACTATTCAACGACTGGAACGGGCTCCTAGAGCCATTTAAAGACGGTCTCAGTAATTTGACTTGTTTAACCTACAATAGAGAAACAGGACTGGCAGGAATCTTTGGCTGGAAACTCTTGAGGAAACTCAATTGTCAGCATTTTATAGTAAATTTTAAAATGTATATCTTTCTGAAAACATTGAACTTTGATTATTTTCCATAGAACCATCTTCAGAGGTGGCACTTCCTCCTACCAAAAGGAGTGACATGCCGCCACCACCCAAGAGACGCAGACTACCAGCAGATGAAGAGATGCCTACAGAAGCCAGTGCTGTGAGGCCTTCTTCCAAAGGTGAAATCTTTACACGTTTCTAAAACTAAATTAGACAATTTAGGAGCACTTTGATACCCAGATTTCAGACCAGATCACTAAATGCTGATTTTGTTTTTTTGCCATTTCCTGTTTTCTGCCATTTTGAGACGTTTCTGCCAAATCTTTAGTGATTTGAAAACTTGCAACTTAATTGTTCCTCTACACCAGTCCTTAGGTCTTTACACTGGCTCCCAGTTACATTTAGGATTGATTTTAAAGTATTATCACTGTTATATAAATCATTTAATGGGTTAGGACCTCAATATATTGTAGATATGCTCACTGAATATAAACCCAACAGATCACTCAGATCACTAGGATCACATCAGCTAGAAATACCAAGGGTTCACTCTAAGCATGGAGAGTCTGCTTTTAGCTATTATGCTGGAACCAGCTTCCAGAGGAGATCAGGTGTGCTCCTACAGTAGTCACATTCAAATCCAGACTCAAAACACATCTGTTTAGCTGTGCATTTACTGAATGAGCACTGTGCCACTGTTCGTACGACTGTTACTGTACTTTATTTAACGTTCTTATTCTAAACTGTTTTAATTATTTACTGTATTTTATTTTTTATTCTAAATTGTTTTAATTATTCTGATTTATTTTGATTATTTTTATTTCTTCTATGCAAAGCACTTTGAGTTACCATTGTGTATGAAATGTGCTATATAAAAAAACTTGCCTTGCACATGAATTTCAATATCATAATGCTCAGGAACCCTTCTGTAGTTTAGTTGTCTTTGGCGGTGAGAAGTTGAAATCAGGTCAACTTTTATGGTAATGAGCTCCCACATAGCAAACAGATCCGGAACGGATCTGCCGCGGAGGTAAGAACCAGGTCCGGAACGGAGTCCACTTGCACAGCGCAACGGATCCGGAACAGATCCGGATTGCGGATCCAGACTAGATCCGCGGCAGACCCTATCCGGATCCGATCTGGACCCGTTCATTTCGGTCTGAAAACCTTTCAGATCACTCATTCAAAACTAGTAATCTGGCCAAAACTACAAAAATATTTCAAATCTATTGGTGGGCCAACATTAGATAGACTGCCCACTAAACAACATGATGTCCAAAAGATGTCTTTTCAACGTCTTTGTCACAAAAGTCGGATGCTGAAAAGGCGTCCACTGAGGAGCCAGAATTAAAGTTTTTATGACGTCTTTTTTTGACGTGTTCTGCACGTCCGATGTAGACGTTCATCGAACCTTCGTACAAGTTTAAAAACTAGGTCAAATGTGGCCATCGTGTTTAAAACTCATGTTTATATCAATGTCATTTCCTTACATTGTTTAGATGAGGTTTAGATGTTGATATGTTTCATTTTAAGTCACCATTGTGGTGATGAGTGTTTGCTTTAGTTGGGCTCTTGGTCCCAATTCTTACTTTAACTTCTCTTTGGTTGTTGTGACTGTGTGTTTGTATAACACTATTGTTGTTGCACAGAAAGCCAAGAAAAAGTAAAATCGGCTGTCATCAGCTCCTTGTTGATGATGACAAAAACACAAAGCGAGCTTTTAATGATGTGTGTAGACTTTTGTCCTTATATCTGCTGTTTATAACCACCTATTTTGTGGAACTGCGTTATTTGGACCAGCACCATTACAATTGTTGCTTATTTGAAGGTCAATAAAAATCATGTGTACTCAATGTTTTGAGCAAATATATCACATAGTCACACACAGACATCACGATTTTGCATATGATTCTCAACAACGGTGACAACCAAAACAAAAAAGCTTGGGAATCAAGGATTTTTTGTACTTTGAAAACTACCCATCATGCATTGCAGCATGAAGCTTTTTTTATTGTCACCGTTCTTGTGATACATACGCAAAATCTTGATGTCTGTGTGTGACTATAAGGTAAATTTCCTAATAACATTGTTTAACAAGCTTTTTTTTATTCACCTTCAAATAAGTGCTAATTTTAATGGTATACAAATAACACAGTTCCACAAGATAGGTGGTTATAAATGGCAGAAATAAAGACTAAAGTATAAACACAACATCAAATGCTCACTTTGTGATTTAACAATGATAATCAACAAGCAACTCACTTTTTCTTGGCTTTCTGTGCAACAACAATAGTGTTATACACTCACACAGTTACTACAACCAAAGTAAAGTTAAAGTAAGATGAATTGGGACCAAGAGCCCAACTAAAGCAAACACTCATCACCACAATGGTTTCTTAAAATGAAACATATCAACATCTAAACCTCATCTAAACAATGTAAGGAAATGACATTGATATAAACATGAGTTTTAAACACGATGGCCACATTTGACCTAGTTTTTAAACTTGTACGAAGGTTCGATGAACGTCTATATCGGACGTGCAGAACACGTCAAAAAAAGACGTCATAAAAACTTTAATTCTGGCTCCTCAGTGGACGTCTTTTCAGCATCCGACTTTTGTGACAAAGACGTTGAAAAGACATCTTTTGGACATCATGTTGTTTAGTGGGCAGTCTATCTAATGTTGGCCCACCAATAGATTTGAAATATTTTTGTAGTTTTGGCCAGATTACTAGTTTTGAATGAGTGATCTGAAAGGTTTTCAGACCGAAATGAACGGGTCCAGATCGGATCCGGATAGGGTCTGCCGCGGATCTAGTCTGGATCCGCAATCCGGATCTGTTCCGGATCCGTTGCGCTGTGCAAGTGGACTCCGTTCCGGACCTGGTTCTTACCTCCGCGGCAGATCCGTTCCGGATCCGATCTGGACCCGTTCATTTCGGTCTGAAAACCTTTCAGATCACTCATTCAAAACTAGTAATCTGGCCAAAACTACAAAAATATTTCAAATCTATTGGTGGGCCAACATTAGATAGACTCCGTTCCGGATCTGTTTGCTATGTGGGTTATCTCACAGGAACGGTAAGCTCTACAACGGTAGGAATGTATAATACATTATCTTCAGAAATGATTTAGAAATTCATTATTCAACGCATTATTACACAGAATGTAACTTGAAATATAATTATTTTCATAAATGACTGTTAAAACATCCCAAAACAGCACCCAAACCTTGCAAAGACCTACCTCATTAATTATTCACATTCAACAGCCAATGGCAAGTCTCCAGCAGCAGACCTTTCAATTTGTTATTTTTGTGTTAGTATTTTTACTTCTTCAAATTACAATATGCAGTTTGTGTTTAAGGATAAATAAATAATATAAACAATGCAATTTATTTAGTTAAGCATACAGTATTGTTTATACGAAATTCCTTTGCGCAGCTGCGCAGTGCATGCGATGCGAGAATCAAATTCTGGTGGTTTTGTACATAGTCTATGGTTTTGTAGGCCTACAGCAAAGCTTATGCTAAGTGGTTTAAAGTTTTGTCGTTGACAAAGACGACTTTTGACCAACAACAACGTGCGTGGAAACGACTCTGGAGCTAATTAGATGGTAGGAACAGACAGTATAATAAAGGTAAGAATAGAGAATTTGTCTGCTACATTGCTAAATTTGTATTGCAGTATGTTATGCATTGCTTTTATTATTGCTGTATTGTTGGTGGAAACCAGGTGCTTTTGTGACTCATTTTTATGAAGTGTAGAGTCATAAATCAATTTGGTTTTGGCATAGTTTTACTTAGTTTGGACTTTGGACTAATGATATTACGTTGTTTGCGCCTTTTACTCAAGAAAGCCACTAGATGGCACTGTGTTGTGTATGTGACGAACTATGCAGATTAACAAAAAATATAGGCAGAGAAAATAAACAGAGACGTTGAGATCATACAGTGAAGTATTTTATTTAAATAAAATGAATAAAACAAGACTATTGTGGTCTACTTTAGTTGAAGCCTAATATGGTTGTTGTTTTGGTCTGTCTCAGACCATTAAAAAAAGTGTGCCCCCCTATGAAAATTAAATGCCCCCCCAATTGGTTTGTTCTGGCGACGGCCCTGGGGACTACTGGCCCGGCAGTGGAAACACAAGCCCGGTGCTTGAGGCCCGAGCCCACTAGCTCGGCTCGGCTCGCTGTTAGCTCTGGCCCGGCCCTAGCTCGGCTGTGGAAATGCGGCTAATGAGACCAGAAACTGTCTGGTTACTGATATTTTTCTAAATATCCAAAAATCGGCTGAATTGATTCGAAAATGGTAAAACCCAACTGTTTATCTCTGGGGGTGTGGTAAAATGAGCCTATTTCCAAAAAAAAGTGGAGTATCCCTTTAAAAGGTTTTGGGAGGTTTCAGAGGGAAAGTGCACCATCTGTGTTTTGAGGGGTGACCCGTGATTTACCCAGATACGGTACACTGATGGCATTTCCCCAATGTGTTGATTCTTGACGCAGCATCTGCCCAAGACATTTTCTGAAGGTTCCAAAACAAATTCACTAAGCAAACATACTTCAAAATCCCTGGTAATAACACCACATTTGGCACAAACCAAGTCAATCCCACCCAAAAACTTTTTTGCCCATGATCCCACATTTGTCTGATTAACATTAAAGAGACAGACAGCCTATATATTATGACCTACTGAACCGCATGAATGTAGAATAATGTTACACAGTAGATGTTTTTACCCAACAGTTAAACAAATGTTAATTTAAAACATGACAGATAATGTCTGTGTTAATACTCACCAAGACCGATTTTTGAAATACTGTAATCCTGTGTATGTCGGGATTGAGCAGTCTGAGAGTTTTTGTGTCCCTCAGCGCGAGTAAGATCATTTGTTTACATCAGCATTAGTTTGAAAACACATTTCATTGGTTCAGACTCATGCCCTCGAGAATTTACTATGAATATTCTCAAAAGTGGAATGCTGCGCTATAAACAGTATTTCGCATGGATTATTAAAACAAAGGAAATATTTAGGATGGTACAACTTCAAATTTGACCAAAATTATTATTTTTCCTGCACACACACTGAACAAGCTTTTATATATGTCTATATGTAAGTAATATAAAAGTTAAAATATAGTATAATAGTTAAATAAAACTTTGCACTGTCTAGTCTCTCCAGTTTCAACTTCATGGTTTCACAATTTCTCATGTCTATCCTCGAAAACTTGCATTCATTTTTCTTATTAGTGAACCTTTACTCCAACTCATTCACACTGACACTGCCTGTTGATATTATATTAACACATATCTTACCTGGAGTCTCTGTTCTTGATATGGTAGATATCTGAAGCTGTAGTGATATTTAAAGTTCTGCTACTGTGAAAGGGGAGGTGGCCCAGTGGTCATAGCCACTTTGACCTTGAAATGCTTTCTGGCAGTATAAACACATTTTGTGTGAGGTACGGAGTAGAATTTATTAAAATGTTAATTTCAGAAAATTGTATCCAGATCCAATCAGTGAAGTCAGTCACACATATCTCATTCGCAATATATTCATATCTCACACAAACACACACATTCACCCCACCTGGTCCCAAACGGCACACTTCAGCCGGTTTCACAGACAAGGCTTAAGGAATAAAATGCATGTTAAAGCTGTTTTAAATGAAAGCATATCATTTTCTAAGGCATATTAGAATGTTCATCCAGTTCCTGGGTATCCAATGTTACATTTTCTGTCGAATTTGAACCACTGAATTTGTGTAAGCAAATTAGTACAAATAAAATAAAATGGTGCGAAAATTACCTGAATATTTTGAAAGTGAAGTCTGAAAGGTGAATATGGATTAAGTTTTTAATAAGGAAAATGTGTGTGAAATGTTTTGACTTGAATTATTTCAGCTTAAATATACAACCATGTTCAATTCCAGCCCATAAAACCAGCCCCAAAACCGTATCTTCCATCTTTAAAATATATCTAAATTTCTTCATATGCTCTCAATTACAAACGCAGAACAGATACTGGCAGTTCATGCGTTCATGACATCAAGGCTAGATTATTGTAATGCTCTACTGGGTGGTTGCCCTGCAAGCTTAATAAACAAACTCCAGCTAGTCCAAAACGCAGACGCTCCAGTTCTTACCAGAACCAGGAAATATGATCATATTAGCCCGGTTCTGTCAACCCTGCATTGGCTGCCTATTAAACATTATATACATTTTTAAATATTGATGATTACCTACAAAGCACTAAATGGCTTAACTCCCCAGTACTTGAGCGAGCTCTTAACGCATTATAGTCCGTCACGTCTATTGCAATCTCAAAACTCTGGCCAGTCAACATGACATCATGACTTGCGTAAACATATACGCCACTTTCGAGTCAGGTGGCGTTTTATCTCCACGCATTTTGAGCTATCCGCGTGTATCTGCGTGTATGCGTATATGTCTACGCCATTAACGTCCGCGTCATTCCGCGTGTCTGAACACACAGTCAAATCTCCAGTCATAAATGCCATTAACCCCAGTGATTGTTAAGTTTAGGGATGGGGTTGAGGTAAGTCATATCTTTTTCTTTCCTAGGATGGTAAGGGAACAGTCATAAATGCCATTAACCCCAGTGACAGTTAGGTTTAGGGACGGGGTTGAGGTAAGTCATATATTTATATAACGGTAAGTCAACGGCGTTCATAAACACGCTGGACATAATTTCACCCAGATATTTTTTCACCAGACAGAACACGTCATAAAGCCCATTACAAGTCTTCACTCATTTTTGAGCAAATGTGTAGTTACTGCGCTTTGCCTCTGTAGGGCAGTGTTAATATGGGTGTGGTTATATAAGACTGGGTACATTGGCCCTCATTTATCAAAAGTGCGTACACCACATTTCCAGCGTACACCTGGCGTACACTCAAAACCACGGTGATTTTGAGATTTATCAATATGGACGTTGGCGTACGGCACGCTCGAATCCTACACCAGCTCAGGAGGTGGTGTACGCATGTTTTGAGTTAGTGCGGAAATGCGCAGAAAAATTCCTAACACCACAAAACGCACTGACAAACTAAAAGAAATGATATATTATGACCCAGTGTAAAAAAACAACAAAATAGTATTTATGAACTAAAAAATAATTCAGACTGACAAAATAATAAAAAATACATTCCTCTTCTTTTACATATAATTATAATACAAATAATAATAATAACGACATTCTTCTTCTAATTAACAAGCGCCATTAATAATACAAATCATAATAGGCCTAATAAGAAGAAGAATATTGCAAATTGTCGTGCAATTATTAATGTGAATGAATGGTACTCCACATCACATCAGATCATCATCATCACTATTGTACACCCCAATACATGTGAAGTGATTCTAAATTAAATGCTAATTCAAAAGACGTGCTGTAAAATAATGCATTGTGATAGGTCATTTCAGTTCCACGTCAGTTGCCGTCTTCCGTGTGTCCATGGCGTAAAATGAGGGCGTGGGGGGAGCGGAGACTTGAATATTTAGGGGCGTGTTATTCTAATGATGATCGTTTTCTGCCACGGGATTTATCAAGGGCAGGCATTGCGTACACCTGGATTTCAAAGGTACGCACAGCTTCATAAATCAGGCGGTGAGAGGAGTGTAACAAGAATGATAAATGAGGGCCAATGTGATCTTGTTGCACACTGAAGATAGCCTGGCTGCGCCCTCCTACGCACTTCCGCTCAATTTCATTTTCCTTCAGTACTACGTCTGGGACTGCTGTGTATCCTTAGGTTTCTAAGAAATCAATTTTTTTTGTAGGACCAATCAGCGAATAGAAGGAGTGGCTGAGAACGATGACGTTGATGTAAGCGCGTCAGTTTGAGTTCAGTAATGGCAGCGGAGAAAGACGTGAGAAAAGCTATTCGGTCCGTTGTTGGAAAAGAAACTGCCGAATATACAGAATTTAAAGCCGGATTGTTGTCGTCTAACCTCTTGTTGCACAACGGAGGACCAAGTGAAGGAGGCAGAAAGGTTGGAAGTTTGTGCTGGGCAGTTCGTGCACGATGACCGTGACATTTTGGACGGACGGTTTAGCCTGGTGTTCGGAAGCCCCGAGTCCTGGCTGCTAAACTATTGTTGAAGATCCGCTCAGGAGTCATGTCAGTCGCTCATATTCCCAACTGTTTTGAGCCCCTTTGTGCACTCGTGCAGGAGGTTGGTGTGTCAGTTTTACATGTTGTAAATCATACAAATTGGTTGTGATTTAAAAAAAATAATTGTCATAAATAAAAATGTGAAAAACCATACTTTGAAGATATTTGATTTTCAGTTTTAGATGGCAATGGTTGATTTGTTTTACTAAAACTAAATGCCACATAAAAATGTACAAACACATACTTTGAAGACCATAATTAAGGTAATTAAGAAACAATAAGACGTAATATGAAAAATTGTAGTTTATTACACATCTGCAGATAGAGACAGACTGATCATTCACTGTAGCTGCTACAGCATTTGCGGCAGATCAGAAAACGACCACAGCGGCGTATTTGTAATGATTAGACACAGCTTCCACCGTTGAATGAATATATCACTTTCCTTCGTGTCAAATATACATTTCGAATTAATAATTGTTCCTAGATTAACAAAACCTGCGGCGCTCGTTGACTGAAATCCTATTGTAAACATAATCCTCTGATCATTCGGACTTGTGGTTTCCAGCCGTTTCGGCGCATGACATACGTCACTCACGACCACACGTTAGCGATTGGCTATGGCAGATGGTGAGTGACTTTGGGCAGATCCAATAGATTTGAACTGTAATAGTGAACCCGCCTACAAGGAAGGAAACGTTTCTCAATGGAGCGGTGCCAGACTCTCTGTACAAATGAAATGAACTAGAGTATGGTTGAACCAGGCTACACTGAAGAAGGCACACTGAAGAAATGCATCTGTGCAAAAATAAACAATATATGCATAGTGCGGCCTCTTTTCCATGTAATATTTTTACTGTGTGTGGCCCAGGGGGGCCTATAAGAGTCTTCCCTAAGTGCCCCGGTTCCTGAACGAGATTCTCTCTCACTGAATCATCTTGAAGGGGTTTCTCGGTCAGTACAATAACAACAAATATAACAAATAACAACATCCTAATTTGTTTCAGTTTGTTTCTATTATTTTTTTTATTACACTATTATTTCTAGACTTATTTTACATTTGATAACTCAATTTATGTACCTGATAAGTTAGATTTCCTAAAAAAAACATAATGCACTGCTTATTTCAATTGTATTTATCCAAATGTAATTTTGTTTATAATGTGTAATTTGTTTATAATTTTCTATGCAGATTCACTTTTGAATAGATTTCACTCCCCAATTATTCTATAATGATTCATTGTTTTCAAATGGACCTAAATAAATAAATAATCTGATGAAACGTTTTTCAATATCGTGCAGCCCTAATATAGCCCTATTTGTATATCTTAAAGGTGCCCTATAATGTTTTTTAAATTATTTTATAATGTTTCCTGGGTTGTTCTTATAATGTTAGTATGTTTTTTAGATGAAAAATAGCCATAATTTAGAAATAAAAGGCATTTTTCCATAGCCTGATTTTAGCCTCTGATTTGAACACCGGTTTGAAGGGGCGTGTCTGCTGTGTGTAACTGGCCTCTGCTGTGATTGGCTGACATGCTTGCATATGAAATAGCTACATATTACATGTGAAACTGTCTCGAATAATTTTACTACAGCTATTATAGGTTTTTACTATTACAGCAATCGAGATTAACGGATCGTGAGATGTTTTTGAAGTATTTAGATCTATTCCCATCACATAAAGTGTTGCTGTGTTGAACAAGCAGAGGACAGACAGTCTGTCGATCGCGAGCATGAAGATATTATCATTGCAATGCAGTTTCTGCTCTCTCTAGTCTAATGCTTTTTCACCAACGCAAACACACGATCATTTAAATACAGCAAGAGCTTCGTTGTGCAGTGTAACGTGCGTCATTGAATTCATAACGAGTTTGGCAAGTGTCCAGATAAACTCGCGCTGTGTGGAAAGATATTGATCGCTTTCTGTATACAATTTATTCACAATTATTATTTTTTCATCCTACTAAAAGAAACGATGTGAAGTCCCTGGTTTGACTAACTGATGCATAAACAGTATTGAACGATTTTGAGTGAAAGATTAACGTTAACTTTACCTGTTTACACATCTGTTTACACAACAATTACACATCAGCTCGGTCCAAGGCCAGCTCTTGGAAAGTTGAGGAAACAGTCTTCGGTGAAATGTTTGGAAATATCCAGAGAAAATAAAATTAACACATTGTTTCTTCAGAGGCTCGGATGAAGGAACTAAAAATACTTTTGTCTTCATAGGGGTGGAGCCGAACCCGAATACGGTATTTGGAAAGGCACAAATAACTTGTTTTTTACAAATACTTATTTCGAATAAATACTTTAAAAAATATTTGTATTCGGGAACAAGAAAAACTTTTTATTAAAAAACGTGTTTCTTCATGAGACCTCAAAGCGCGAGTTGAGTGAGTGACGTTCAGGAAGAGGTGACTGACACAGGCTGCTCCACACAGCAACAGAGAGGGCTCGGCTGAGCGAAAAAACACTTAACTGCATCACTATTTTTGTTGAATAGGTGTTTGTACCTTAACTGTGTTCCGGAGGCAGTTTATAACTTTCGTGAAAGGAAGTTTTAGTAACTAAGTTCGGGAGGAGCACGTTCAGATAATTAACACGAGTGGACAGCAATCAGCAACCAATGAGAAGAGGGTATATATAGACTCAGCAGTCTTACCTCGATCCATTGGCAGTTTGCAGCATCCCTCCTCCACCCCTTCTCCACACTCCTACTTCTCCACACTCCTCTTTCTAAAATATCACTTGTATACGGGGGGAGTACTCTGGGTTCGGGCAGAATTCCGAGCTCGGAGCCCTCCCTCCGGACAGCACGTCAAATATGCATTGAATCTTACTCACTCAAAATTATATGTAAGTGTGAACTCGTGAAATGGAGTTTGATCGGGAGATTATTCCATTACGCTGCATTATTGACGTCTGCTGTCGGGTGCTCATGTTCGCTCTGTTTACAGTACGTAGCTCTGTTACCTCGGTAACAGTAATTATTTGTTTTTATTACATGGCTTGGTTGAATTCTAAAATGCAGTTTTTTTCTTAATAAACAGACCGCTGCTAATTATAACACGTTGCCATCTAAACGTAGAGACGAAACAGACTATTTTTTAGCGGAAGCAATACAATCGATTTAAATAAATAAACTCTTTTTTAAATCATTATTTTGAGTCAAATTATTGATTTATTTGGTAGGTAGCCATGTAATAATCGGGATAATCTACAGCGAGGCGTTTGTTACAGATTCAGGATGGTTCAAGACCCCTCCGCTTCGCGTTGGCTCATAATCATCTGCCTCGCTATACATTATGCCTAACTTATTCGTTCAGCGTCCTCCAACAAGGACAGGTGGTGGTGGGGTCATAATGTTCACAATTCTATTTTATTAGTTGGTTTAATCATGGATTAATGGGTAATGGCTTTTATGTTATTTTAATTTTAATGTTGATTGCTGGATTTATAGAAAAATATCAATCAATATTGCATATCCATAATTATTATAATGGATAAAATTAAAGAATCCTTACACTATAACGTAAATTTGAAGTGTAACCATAAGTGTAACACAAAAAAACGGATGTTTACGCCTATTTTGAATTTAAATACAAATACGAATACAAATACTTCCCCCCCCTCAACAAATACAATTACTGGCTGCTTTGCACACTCCTAGTACATCCAAACACTGATCAACGGCCATGCTTCGACTGCGCAGCTCCGTCTCCTCTGTCACTGAACATGCGCATATGCAAATATTTTGGGTCATACATATTAATAATCCCGACTTTTACGTCAGAGTCGGTATTATGTGGAGATTCGCCCGTTTTTCAGGGGCGTTTTTCAAAAACGAGATTTAAGTAAGAAGGAGAAAACAATGGTCCCAGCAGGCACCAGGGGCTCGTTCTTCATACCTCGCTAACTCGGTTAGCTGGATTTGATTGTTGGCGATTTGCCATGATCTTGGATCGTTTGGTTCTTCGACGCTCATCCTGGACTTGCTGTCATAGCAACAGGTCCGTCAGCTTGAACCTGCTCGCGAGCAGGCTTATTTCATGTAAACAGGATTAGAACGCGGCTGATACGGGAAGTCCTTCAGCGCAGCTCGTTAGTGTAGCCTAATTTCTGAGATTTATTTATTTTTTCTCGTGAAACAATCGTCGTGAGGGTGTCGTTTATACTTTATTATGTTGGAAATGCACATTAATGTTCGATTCGATGTCGGGCTTCAACAACAATGTGGTCATTCAACAAAAATGTTTGCATCGCCCTAAAATTCTTTGCGAGTGGCTTCCTTTACACTATTGGAGATGCAGAGAAGCTTTCTTTCATGCCATTCGCAAAGTTTACCTAGCGCTTTTAGTTTTTTTTTTTTTTTTTGCCAACTTAGGGTATATTATAATTTTAATGACGATAATGCAATCATGATGACCATGCCGATTATGACTTACAGTCCCTTAGGCTTAACTTACGTGATTGGTGCCATATACTGTAGACTACACACATGTTCCCATCAAGGCCTCAATGAAGGGATTTTGTGAGCAGAAAGGGGGCTTATACAGTGCAGCCAAATTACTATTACAATTTTTAATATTCCAGATTTGGAATATTATATCACTTTTTTAAAAGGCATTTGACTGAGTAAAATCTTTTAGATGGTGTGTGACCATGTTCTATATCACAAATCAGTGTGAAAGCAAAATGGCCAGGATCTGTGCATGACTCAAGAACTTTAAGAGATTCACATTTATGAACATTATTTGAACTTGGTAAGGAAAATTATAAATATCAAACTCACGGTATTACATACACTTATGCTGAGAACTGCATTTTTCCATTAAACAGGTGATTACAACAGGATCCTGCATGGAGACAGGTGTTTTATGACCCCATTCCCTGACCCAAACCCCAGACCAGTTACAATGCAGCTCTAGGACAAGGGCACACAATGACATGAGCTTTGGCCAACTAAAGGGAAGATTTCAGGGTCTAAAAACCCTGAGGGTTGCACCTGACTGGGCCTGTGACATTGCATGTGCCATATTACACAACACTGCCAACATCAGAAAAAGAAAAAAAAAAAGTTTAATTAAGCCTAAAATAAATGACAAGACAAATTTGCAAAACTCTATTTGCTTAGAGTTTTATTTCAATAGTTCTTTGTAAAGAAAAGCCAGTTATTCAGTCATCTTTTTAAAAGAGATATTAAGGTCAGCAATAGTACTCTGTGTGAAATAGTGTATTTTACTCTGAAGTTTATTTTGAAGCAACTCTATTTCTAGTGCAATTTTTTCTTTGTCAAGTTCTGTTTCTCCCCTGATTTTTGTTTTTTCAAAATACTCTATTTTCTGTTGAAGACTCATATAGGGAACGAATTTAACCCAGTGTCGTTTGTGTCACACATGCCTCATGCAACACATAAAAAGGAAAAGTCGTCTCTACACTCCCCACCCCTGTATCACTGCTGTGTGCAGACTCTTCTGTACATGTGGACTCCTGTCAGAAATAATAGGCACAAGTAGAAATCAATTAAAGCCATCAATTAAATTAAAGTACTTCCTCCAAAGGACAGTCATCTGAGAAGTTTTCTTCACTCTCCAGTGCAATGTGTTTGATAACTCATGGCAAAATATTTTTTACATTAACATAAGTTTATCAGTTTTTACTTTCACAAGACAAAGCAATTTATCATTACTCAAGATTTAACAGTTGAAATGACTAAACCAGCCAGTTTGGATTATAGGTCTACTTCATTTAATGCAGCAACAAATTATTTCACAGTGTACAAAGATAATTTAAATCTCATTTCCCAGTAATGAAGGTGTTGCTGCTACTGGTCCCTGATGTGGGTCTGGAAGAGCTGAACCCAGCGATGCCCTTCACAACAGGCCAATTCACATTCAACCCAAGGGTCAGCTCTTCTGCCAGGGTCAGGAGCATCATTATTATTATTTTCTCAGCCTTTTTCCTGTTTGCTTTTATGAACAGACAATCATTTATTTAACAGTGCCTTTTTAAAAGAGACTAGTAGGCCTATAAGGCCTAAAATTACCATTAAGTAGAATATTTTTGTACTTCACTTTCACCATGTCCATTATTATAGTGTGGTGACTCGACATTACAATGAACAAAGTAATTATGAAATTATGAAAATAAAAATAAAATAATAATAAGTTATTAAAACACATTACAATGAACAAAGTAATTATGAAATTATGAAAATAAAAATAAAATAATAATAAGTTATTAAAACATCTAACATGGCCACCACAAACGCATTTAATTTGTCTTCTACTTTTGCCAGCACTCTCTCCTGGCTTTTGCAGACTTTGAGGTGTTCCCTTACACTGAAATTCAGCATAACCTTCGATTAAAAGCGCTTACTCTGCTTGGGAGAAAAACTGGGCGTGTCCTTTGGCCATGCTGAACAGCCAATAGCAGCGTTGCTGATCACTGGTTCTGCTATCGATACATGTCCCCTTTTAAACCAACGCGAGAACGCGCAGTTATCTCAGATAACTCAATCCAGCGATACTAATCATAAACAGGTGTGTTCGAAGAACCCAATTAGCCGGATCATGATTAGCACGATGATATTATCTTGGATGTCTCATTTGATCTCGGATGTTTTAAGCAAGGTACGAAGAACGAGCCCCTGGACGTCAATTTGACATCAACAAATAGTCAAGATTTTGACCTCATGTGAAATGTATATCAAAACAATGTCTGAAAAAGTATATTTATTACTCACTGTAAATCAATGCGACTAATTTTCAACATCTAAAAGACCTTGAAAGTTGTAGGCCTTTGTAGGTCTATGTATTTTGGATTTTTATTTTATTTAAATGCTAGCTAGTTTAATTCAGTTCTTGATTAAAATGACAGCAGACACTATAATTGCATATACTATAAAAGGTAAATTTAATCTGACATTGAAGCGGATTTTTAAAATGATCATCATCAACTACAAATTGACTACAAAAAGACGTCACATCTTGGTCATATCGCGCGGAAAAGTAGAAGATTTGCACAACCGCCCTCACTCACACGTCTGCTCACTGCCAGAGAGATCGTCGATTTCAATTTTAAAAGATACTCCTCTTTCAACTCTTGGTAAGTAACCAGCTAGCATGCTATTGTTGTTATGTTAATACACCATCTTATACATAGGCTACTTAATCTGTTTGGTATGGGTGTAATTTTCAGAATTATGTCGAATAATTCCACAGCCTTGCCCTTTACCTGAGCGAGTTAGCTTGCTAATTTAACCGGAGATTAACTTAACTGTAACGTTGACATTCTGGAATGATGGAAGAAGTGTCTTCCTGTCTGCCATCGTATGATTTTAAAAGTGTGTGCATGTGTGTGTGTGTGTGCGCGCGCGCTCGCGGAAAAATGTCCAAAAAAAAAAACCGGCGACGATATTTACTGTCGATTCGAATTTGTTGGTTTAAAAGTGGACATTTCAAGCTTTAGCCCGGTACAAGGCTAACGTTAGAGTTGACAAATTAACAATGATTGTAAAATGATATCCTAAGCATGTGAAATATTTTCATTTTTTTCCCCAGCGTAACTTACTAGCCCCAGATCTGTCACAGATTTCAATAAGAGGTAAGTTGCAATGGTAGTATCCATAAAACGTTACTGACCTATGACATTTTAAATATTCCTTTCCCAATGGAAGAGAAAAGTAAGTGTGTTCTTCTAAACAAAAAATAGCTGCTGTATTGAAATTTTTTTTAATGCAAATTTTTTGTTTGTACAGAATATGATGTCACAAGAGTACCAGCTCCTGTTGAAAAGTTATAATACACAGTACACACACACACGAGAGGTACACCCTCTCACTGTATACTCTTACAAAATGACAAATAACCAGCCTGAAAAACACGTTATATGAAGAACCAATAACGTCCAAGCTTATCGATACTGTGGTCTTCCTTGATTTGGCCCCAGGGCCCGTTTAATACTGGGTTTCAATACCCATCCCTACGTATGGGTGAGTTCATATAGATGAAGGCCTGTTGTGTTCACGCTCTTGAAAGTGGGAAACTCACCTTCATCTATTTAGTGTGGATGGCATCAAGATCTTGTCCTGGGGCCTGTTTCAATAAGGAGGTTCAACCAACTCTTGAGTTAAAGCTTGAACTCTGAGTTGACTTACCCTGGGATGGGAAACTCTGAGTTCCCTTTCGAGGGAACGCTACACTGCGTCGAGAATCGACACTTTGGGGACGCTCCCTAAGCGTGCGCCTCTGAAGTATGAATGAAACTAATCCAATCCTGATTGGTGTTGCGTCGTGACGTAACATGTGACGGCATACCCGGAAGTATAAAAGTGACACTGTCACAACACACACTAGCTTTCGCTCTTCAGCAAGTTCTCCGTCTTATTTGGTGTTGTTTGTCACTCAGTTTGAACTAGAAATGGCCAGCGAACAATTTAAAAGATGTGTGTGTCCCTGCCCTCGTTATATCACTGGTGGGGACACACATGCTTTATGTGTAAATTGTTTGGGAGCGCAGCATGCACGAGCAGCTCTCGAGGGAGCTGCTTGTGCAGACTGTAAAGCACTTCCTATTAGAGTGCTGCGCTCCCAGCTGGCGTGCTTTGATGAGCACGGTCAGGCTCGCGTTCCCCACGGTTCTGGTCCCGCGTCCGTTGAGGTGGCGCGGCGACTGAGATCGTGGGGTTCGCAGCGGGATCTTGCAGACGAGAATGAGACTGCTGAGGCACTTTCCCATTCATCGTCTGATGATCCCGTAGCCCCTGAGAGTGGTGCAGAAGTCCGCGCCGCGGCTTCTTCTGACCACGATCAGGTTCCGATACTTGAGCTCTCTGCTTCCGTGGAAGTAGACGTGCTCAGTATCGATGCGGATGACCGTGAGTTAGGCGCGCCAGTTCACGGCCAAGCATATGGGGAACTGGTGAGGGTGTGACTCGTGCCGTGGCCAGACTTAACATCAGCTGGCGAGACTTAACAAGATGAGCAGGGAACGCAAGTTCAAAGTAAATTAGATGAGCGTTTCACGGGTCACAGTCTCAGCGCCGGGGTTTGCCGTTTTTCCCTGATCTCCACAAAAAGATCACGAGATCGTGGGATGAACCGCATTCGTCCTGTGTCTCCAAACCCAGTGTCCTAAATTTTTGCAATAAAGATTCTGTGACTGAGATCTTGCGTTGCCGAGGCAGTGTGTAGATAAGGTCTGCATTGCAATACCGAATCTATAGTGGCTCGGATCTCGCGTTTGCCAAGGCAGGGTGTAGATTTAAAGTCTGCATTGCAATACAGAATCTATAGTGGCAGCGTGAAGATTACGAGTCTACTTTGCAATAAAGAAAACTGCCTGTTCTCCGACGCTGTAACTTCATTCGTCGACAGGTTTATAATTAAATAAATTGTATATATATATATAAATAAGGAATTTATACATCAAATATATATATATATTTATATATATGTTGTCCCGCCGTTTTGAACGTTTCGGGCTACATGAATTTCCAGCAAACGCACACCGTGGCGTTCACCCCGAGGGCTTGCAACCGGGCACCGACTATGGTCACAAAATTTTTCTCGACCAGTCTCGAGGGGCTGGTTCCCTTAGTAGATTTTGTGGAATGGCAACGCCTTCCAATAGATCTATATGGGTCCTGAATATTTTTAAATATGCGTACAGATTGCAAGTCGGTTAACGACCTCCCAAGTTTATTGGGGTCGTACCGACTGCAGTGGTTCCAGAACAGGCTCGGGTTATGGAACAAGAGGTACAGACTCTACTGGAATTAAGGGGACATAGAGAGTGTTCCCCTACCAGATAGGAAGTCCAGGTTTTACAGCCGGTACTTTTTAGTTCCAAAGGAGGATGGTGAACTGAGGCCAATTTTAGATCTAAGGCTATTGAGTTGTTCTTTGAGGAGATTCAGGTTCAAAATGCTTACTATTTCCATTATCGGAAACCAAATCAGATCCGAGGACTGGTTTGGTAGATCTAAAAGTTGAGGGTCCACTCAGTTGCGGGGCAATCGAGGCCCTCTAGGAAACGATGTGTATTGCCCGCCGTCTATGGCGCTTTGGGCCGCATTAATCTCCAACGAACGCACTCTGCGTCGTTTTTCCTCTAATAAAAAAATAAAAAAATAAATAAATATAACGAGCATCAGTTATGGTCACAAAACCGTATCGACTACAGCCTGCCGGTCTTCCACTTCAGGCAGTCGAGAAGGGTGCTCGAAAAACATCAGAGGCCAGTCTCGAGAGGCTGGTTCTCTTAGGTCCGTTCGGCCTAGCACTCTCTCCCCGCATGTTCATGTGTAGGTATACGGATGCGACTCTGGCTCCACGGAGGCTTCAGGGCATCCGTATACTGAATTACTTCGATGACTGTATCTTAATGGCAGTTCGGCATCGAGATGTCGCCCTTGGCCAAAACTAGAATCGGGGGTTGAGACTCAACACTAAGAAAAATGTGTTGGACCCAGTTCAGAAGACTGCTCTTCTGGGCATGAAATGGAATTCGGTTACAATGCAGGCACGACTGTCTCCCGCTCGTATCGAATCCATCCTGGCCATTGTGTCCGGGATAAAGCTAGGCCAGGCCATCACTGTAAAGCAGTTTCAAAGACTGCTGGGCCTCATGATAGCGGCATCCAACATTATACATTTGAGCCTTCTACACATGAGGCCCCCTTCAGTGGTGGCTGAAAACCAAGGGTTTTTCCCTCAAGGGGAATCTGTTCCGTATGATCAGATTTACGCGCAGATGCCTTCGTTCTCTGGTAATTTGGAAGAAACATTGGTTCCTATCCCAAGGGCCAGTGCTGGGAGCGTCATGTCGCCGGGAAACCGTTTCGACAGTCACCTCCCTCACTGGTTGGGGCGCGGTCATGGATGGCCGTTTTGCCAGGGGTCTGTCGCAGGACCACCATCATTCTTGGCACATAAATTTTCTAGGAATGATGGCTGTGTTCAGGGCTCTGAGGAGCTTTCTTCCAGACATCCAGGGTTATCATGTCTTGATACGTTCGGACAATACATCAGTGGTAGCCTATCTGAACCAACAAGGGGACTCAGAACGCGCCCTCTGTGCAGACTGGCGCATCAGATTATTCTTGGGTCCCAAGGGGAAATACTGTCTATCAACACAATGTATATTCCAGGGGTTCAGAATCAGGGAGTAGACATCCTGTCGAGGCAGGGGCTGAGGCCCGGGGAATGGAGACTTCATCCAGGTGTGGTGAAGTTAATATGGGAGAGGTTTGGACCAATGGAAGTGGATCTATTTGCGTCTCGAGAGACGTCCCACTGCCCACTTTGATTCTCCCTCTCACATCCAGCCCCACTGGGGTTGGATGCCATGGTACAGGCCTGGCCGAGGCTTCGCCTGTATGCGTTTCCCCCGATCGCTCTGCTCCCGGGAGTCCTGGAGAGGGTCCGTCAAGAGGGCATCAGTCTTCTTCTGGTTGCCCCAATGTGGCCGACCCGAGTATGGTTTTCAGACATAATTTCACTCCTGATAGCTCCGCCATGTCAGATTCCTCTGAGGAGGGATCTGTTGGCTCAGGCCGAGGGCACAATCTTCCACCCTCGTCCAGAGCTGTGGAAACTGTGGGTCTGGCCTCTGAGGGGGTTCAGTACCTGAATGCTGGCTTATCAGCTGGATTGTTTGAAACCATACTTAGCTCTAGGGCCCCATCTACCAGGAGATTATGGCCTCAAGTGGAATGTGTTCGTCACTTGGTGTAGGGAACATGGGTTAGATCCATTAAACTGCCCGGTGGCTTCAGTTATGGAATTTCTCCAAGATCGTTTCTCTGCGGGTCTCTCCCCGTCCACGCTTAGGGTGTACGTGGCTGCCATTTCGGCTTTCCACGCACCATTAGATGGTGGGCCTCTGGGGAGGCACCAGTTGGTCATTCGGTTTCTCCGTGGTACTTGGAGGATGAGGCCGGCAACCAGGTCCAGGGTTCCTGCCTGGGACCTGGCAATAGTTCTGGAAAGGTTATCCCTGGCTCCCTTTGAACCTTTAGAGTCGGCTTTGCCTAAGGACTTAACACTAAAAATGTTTTTTCTCTTAGCAATTACCTCACTTAAGAGGGTGGGAGATCTCCAAGCCCTGGCAGTAACGCCAGCTTGCTTGGAGTTTGCCCCTGGTAGAGTAAAAGCCTTTTTGCACCCGAGTCCGGACTACGTGCCTCAAGTTCCATCAGATACGGCTCGCTCTATAGTCCTTCAGGCATTCCATCCTCCACCTCATGTGTCGGCGGAAGAAGAGAGGCTTCACTTGCTCTGCCCCGTCAGAGCTTTGAGCTTATACCTTGAAAGGTCCTCTTCTTGGAGAAGGTCAGACCAGTTATTAGTATGTTTTGGGTCACCTAAGAAGGGGCTCCCGGCAACCAAGTAGACTATTAGTAACTGGATTGTCCAGGCTATTACTGAGGCTTACAAGGTGTGCGGCTTGCCTTCACTTTTAGCCTTAAGGGCTCATTCAACTAGAGGCATGCTTCCTCTAGGGCCCTCCTGGCGGGAGTACCTCTACAGGAGATCCGTGAGGCAGCCGGCTGGGCTACTCCACATACTTTTATCAGGTTCTACAGTCTTAACCTTCCTAGTACACCTGGAGCACACGTGCTTAGTCCTTGCTGAGTGCCTAGACAGCTTCACTCCGGGACAGGCCTATTCGGTGCGTGGCTTAGTGGGCACTCGTTCCCCAAAGTGTCGATTCTCGACGCAGTGTAGAGTTCCCTCGAAAGAGAACGTCTCGGGTTATGACTATAACCCTTGTTCCCTGAGAAGGGAACGAGACACTGCGTCGTTCTGCCACGCCCCTTGAGGCCTTAGAGCGTCTTGCTTCATCGCGAGGCTAGTGTGTGTTGTGACAGCGTCACTTTTATACTTCCGGGTATGCTGTCACATGTTACGTCACGACGCAACACCAATCAGGATTGGATTAGTTTCATTCATTCTTCAGAGGCGCACGCTTAGGGAGCGTCCCCAAAGTGTCGATTCTCGACACAGTGTCTCGTTCCCTTCTCAGGGAACAAGGGTTATAGTCATAACCCGAGACGTTTTCGGTTACAGAACAGCTGAAATGAGGTAAATAGGCTACTGCATAAAAGGGTTGTAACGGTATACCGGTATGGCGGTTTATTGCGATATTGACACGTACGATTATCATATCGTGCACATTTGCTTATCCGCGGTTTAAAAAAAAAAAAAAAATTAAACCAGAACTCACCCGCACTGCCGCATGCAACTGCTTTCTGCTTGACTGCTACTCCACCCATACCTGAACAGCGCTGAAAATGTCCGAGACAGAGGCCCCAAATCTCTATCTCCCGCCGAAAAAAAAATTAAAATCTGCAGTATGGGAATATTTTGGATATCCAAAAAACGATCGTGGTGTCGTCCTTGAAGATGGATATCCAGTTTGTAAGATCTGTGGACGAAGAGTGGCTGCAAAAGGGGGGAACACTTCGAACATGTTCTCCCATATTCGGGAACACCATCCCTCCGTGAAGATGAAGGTAATTCATAACTTTTATAACTTAAGGCCGTATTATTTCTGTCATGCTGAGGGAATCCCGCTCTGTCAAAAAGACGCACACCAGTCGTTTTGTGTTAGGCCTACAATACAGATGCCATGTAAAATGTGCGATTTGATAGATACTAGATGGATGAATAAATCAAAATATAGCTGTGCAGTAGCCTAAATCAAATCGCGATGTGCGTTTCTGTGACTATACAGCGCAAAAAGACTGGTGTGCGACCCTCTTAATTCTATTAGTGTGTCTCTGTATTAATGAGCAGCGCCGTTTTGTCTCGTAGATCTAGTACACACTCAAGTATGCATGACGCTCATGGTTTTTAAAGCTGTCTCACCCACTATGTGAAGACGTGAACACATGAACATATCCAGACAGAGAACACTTAATGATCATTTTATGATTGTTTTTAAAAGAATAATCATCAAATACACTGACTGAAACTCATAGGTGTTCAGTACAACCTGTAAAAAAGTTCGTTTTAGCCTGAATAAATAATGACTAAAATATATACCATTGTGTATATAGTTTTTTTTGTCCATATTTTAATTTAGTAAACCTCTCGTGTAGACAAACAAAAGTTGTTACATTTTATCTGATTGCATTTCAAAAATACATTTTGTATTCAATCACAGAATCCAGACCAGTTATATGAGACAACCCAGAATTTCTGAGGAAATAAATATATATTTCATAAAGACTCTTTGTTCTTAAATAATAAATAATAAATTAAAAATGTTTTTTTAATACAATTTATTAGACATGTTTCAGTATTTTAAAATTTTGAATTAGTTTGCTCCATCCAAGTTACTTAAATTTCCTATTTAAATCCACGTTGTTTATTATGTGTGTATATGAAGAGTTCAGATGCAAAAGCCTCTAAGTGCCATTTGAAATTTTCTTCTAGAATGATCATTTTTATCAAGCTTGTATATTTAAGTTCTGTGATTTCACTTAAATGGCAATGATGATTACCTATTAATTGTTATTTAAGTGAAATTACTGAACTTAAATATACAAGTTTGATAAAAATCATCATTAAAGAAGAAAATTTCAAATGGCATTTAGAGGCTTTTGCATCTGAACTCTTCATATGTAGTTACATGCTAATTGTTTACATGCTAATAATGTTCATAATTCTGTTTATTCTTTAGGGTCAAACTACCTCTGCAAAGACGCTTCCTGATCCAGCTCAACCAACTGTCACACAGTCACTTGCAAAAGCAATCAAGATAGATCCTACATCCAAACAAGCAAAAGAATTGAATCATGCTGTAGCTTATTTCATTGCTAAAGACATGATGCCCTTTAGAGTAGTGGAAAAACCTGGCTTTCTTCACCTGATGAAAAAGGCAGTCCCAATGTACCAGGTACCATCAAGAACATACTTTTCCACCAATGAAATCCCTCGCATGTACAAAGAGGTAAGGGCCAGTGTTGAAGAACAGCTGAAGGAAGCTGTGTGGATTTCAGCCACCACAGACCTGTGGACCAGCAGTAGTGGAGGTGGGGAGCCATTCATAAGTTTTACAGTCCACTACCTTTCCTCAGATTGGCAGCTTAAGTGCCATTGTTTGGAGTCTCATTTTTTTCCTGAAGACCACACCTCAGAAAACATCTCCGAGATGTTTGATAGTATGCTCCAGGAATGGAAGATTTCAAAAGAAAGTCTGTGCGGAATTACCACAGACAATGCAAGCAATATGAAGAAGGCCTCTGCAGAGTTCCCATGTGTTTGGCTCACTTGTTTTGGTCACAATTTAAATCTGGCCATTAGCAAAGCCTTGAAGATCCAAAGGGTTGAATCTGCAGTAAGAGCATGCAGACACTTGATTCAAGGATTTTCTCGGAGTTGGAAAAGGAAAAGAGAATTTAAAAAAAAACAGTCAGACCTGGAACTCCCTGAGCATGCCCTCATCCATGACGTGGTAACAAGGTGGGGATCAACTTATGAGATGATCTCTAGGTTCCTGGAGCAACAACAAGCTGTCTGTGCAGTCCTGGCTAGTGACAGAAGTACATGGCATTTCATGCCAAAAGATAGTGACATTGCCACTCTTGAGAATGTCAATCAGCTCCTTCAACCACTCTATGACCTCACTGATACCCTGGCATCGGAGAAACGGGTCACACTGTCCTCACTCACACCGGTACTGGAGCACATTTGCAGCGAAATCCTCTCTGAGCAAGCTGAAGACAATCTACTAATCAGACAGATGAAGCAAGTAATGAGAGAAGACTTGCAAGGGAGATACACAGAACAGGTGGAACGAGTGCTACAAATCTCCAGCTTCGTGGATGCCCGATTTAAGGGAAGCTTCTGTAAAAACCTGGATGACACAGTTGAGGCATGTGTGGAAGAAGCTGTGAATCTTGCTAAAGTTCCTTTGGATAGAGAACATCTTCAAGCAGAAAGAGGAGAAAATTGGGCAGAAGCAGGAAACTACCACTACCACCACCAACACTAAAAAGAAACAGAAAAGTCTATCTGGTTTGCTACAGCGAATCACTTCATCTAAGCAGAACAAGGCAACCTCAGGAAATGAGAATGTCAGTGAAAAGGTGATGTCTGAAATGACGATGTACAAGTCTCTTCCAAGCATCAGCGCGGACACTGACCCACTGGCATGGTGGAAAATGCATGCTGATGAAATGCCTCTTCTGGCAAATGTGGCCAGAAAGTATCTTTGTGTCCCTGCCACGAGTGTACCTTCGGAGAGGATGTTTAGTACAAGTGGACACATTCTCTCACCTCAGAGGTCAAGAATGAGCCCTGAAAATCTCAACATGCTTACATTTCTTCATCATAACCTGACCTGAAAAAAGCATAGAAATGCAGGCTGCTATGATAATCTCAGGAAAATATTAACATGACCCAGCACATTTTTCTCTCCCATATTAAAGAGGAAGGACAGTTTTGTTTATTGTTGTCAAATATAAAGAGAAATAACTTATTCCTTATTTTGTTCAAATGGGAGATGTTCAGCTTTATTTTTATTTTTCTTCCAAAAGGTAGATTCATACTTCCAAGTTTTCTTATTTTCATAAAAAAAGTTTGTTACAATAAACCATGTTCAACCAAAAACCATATCTGTTTTTATTCATTTAAGGATCATTGTAGCTGATGATGATTATAACAATAATGATAGTTTAATATCGTATACCGTGAAACCGTGATATTTTCTGAGACGATTATCATACCGTGAAAATCTCATACCGTTGCAACCCTACTGCATAAACTATAGACCAATTCAGTATAAAACAATAGTTGATTTAACATACATTTTTAAAAGGTATATTTTTTTAATGTAACCTTCTCCCTCTACACACATTGATCAATTCTAGAATAATTCATGCAATTGTATATTGTTAATTTGAAAGAATTAAAAGTGCAGTTTCTTGTCTCTCCTCCTTGTATTAATCAAGTAGTTGAGGTTGATATAGGATTTAGCAATTAGTAATATGTAGACCAATACTTTCTAGAGATAGTAATTATTTCAATAATCTAACTACACCATTGGAGATGTCATTTGTTGTTAATAATTTATAACTATTTTAGAGTAACTTACTATTATAATATCAGAGGTGAAAGTGGAAGAATGTTATTCAACCTAAAGTAGGCTACTATTACTTTGATACATTTTTACTTAAGTAAAAATACCAGTCTAAAAATCATAATTTAGTAAAAAGTAAGTAAAAAGTAGTTAAATTAAAACATGAGTAAAAGTTGCTGAGTAACTTGTTTAACAGTGGGCGTGGCGTGGGGGACTCCCACGCCCACTATATCATCAACTATATCATCAAAATTGGTGGTAATCAAATAAAAGTTTAGCAAACGTTTTAATCCTTTTATTTTTTGGCAAAGTATTGCAAAACAGATTTAGTCAATTAAACCATGGAGAAACAATATATATTCCTTAAAGAATGTGTAAATACATTTTAGTATTATTGTTGGTGTTTAAACAGCACTTCCTCTTTAAAAAAGGGGAGGAGACCACAAGAAACTCTGGGTTTACTGAAGAAAACCTGCTCCCGACCAGGTTAGGTTCACAGAGTAAGTTACCATGGTAACTGACTCTGAGTATAAGTTACCTCTCTTTCAGAAACGGGCTTGACTTACTCTGCTTTCTCGGGTTTGATATACCCCCCTTTCTAAAATGGAAAACCCAGAGTTTCCCTCATTTCAGGGTTAACATACAGAATTTTCACTTAACCTCCATTCTGAAACAGGCCCGAGCTCTCTCACCCGCGCGCTCCAGTCTTTCCATGCGACTCGAATGTTTACGGGCACGTGCATTAAAACACTTCAAATGCACGCTGCATATAAGCAAACATTTAGATTCTTCTTCTTCTTTCGTTTTTTGGCACATTGCATTCTTAGTGCATATCTAAATTAAAACATATAACATAATTTTAAACATGATTAATATTAATTCATGAATTTAGTTTAAGAATTTAACACAATCTCTTTAATTTATTTGAAAATATATATATATATAGCTTTAGAAATGGTAAACAGTGCAAAAATAAAAGTAACCTACATTGCAAAAAGTCACTTGATTAAAACCTATACATTATCATTCATAAATGAACTGAGAACTAACTGGTGCTTAATTTTTTTTTTGTGTGACTCTTTAAGATATTTCTGTTCCTGTTCAGAAGAGCAGGGAAAAGGTGAAGCACGGAGTGTTATTTGAATGTATTTATTTGTTTCTGCTGAAAAAAACATACACTCATAACACAAAATCTGTCTAGCACATGTTATGTATTGCTCATCAATGTTGTTATTTTATTACTTAGTAATTAAGTAAAGGTAGGCTACCCTTAAAGGGCACCTATTATGGAAAATTCACTTTTACATGGTGTTTGAACATAAATGTGTGTTGGCAGTGTGTGAGCAAAACCACCCTAGAATGATAAAAAATCCACCCAGTGTTTTTTTTACAAACTCAATAAATCATGTGCACTGTCTCAGAACGAGCTGTTCTGAGATTCAGCTCTTTGTGACGTAGAAAGTGAGCAAGGGGTTTGATTGACAGTGTGGCTGTGGCCTAGACCCCGCCCTCGGTGATCTGTACACATCATCCTCCATTGTTTCAATGACAGCCGGTAATGTCTCTTGGAAACATAAGTGTTCTGTCGTGGACTCGTGGGTTAATCCTGTTGTGGCTTAAAAATTAATCCTCAAGTGTGGATCGTCGTCTACTGTTTGCGATCCACCGTCACATCCAGTAACAGTAAGTGTGTTTTATGATTTTTGAGCAAATAGTCTTTTCAGTCAATGTCAGCCAATTCAACAACAAATGCGTCTAAAGTTGTTGTCGTCGTAGGATGTCTGTGTAGGCTATATAATTTAAACCTTGTTTGTATAGTGTGTAACCACACGTTTATAAATATATATTTAAAGATATTGTATTAAAAACTGCATATATGTTGTTGTTCTGTAAGTTAGCCATCTCCTCACATTTGCCACAGAAGCACCTGTATGACAAGCTAAACATGACGCAACAGGTCCCCGTCCCTCGCATAAATGTAATTTCGCTTGTACGTAGCAAACTTTATCACAGCATGTGTATGTAGTTTCAAAAAAATTGCGCCAGCGTTAGTGTTTGTGTGTCTCTGTGTGTGTGTGTTGCACATGCCCATCATTTCAAAGAGGACGCGATTACAACGCTAAAGTTCATAAATGTATCAAATAACCATACCGAGACGTACTGGTCCATTCTCATGTGTTTATTCTGCCGGAGTCTCTTCGTACTATTTATATATTCCGATTCAAACGTACGCTGAATGACATTCAAAACAGCGCGTCTCTCACTCTCTCAGTACCGACTGCCATAGTGACGCCCTCATCCAAAGGCAGGGCGGGGATATGCAGCTCATTTACATTTAAAGTCGTATACCCCCGAAACAGCTCAATTTGAATCAGGTCCCAAAATGACTTTTTCAAATGGTTATAATAAATTAACTGTGGGGTATTTTGAGCTGAAACTTCACAAATACATTCTAGGGACACCAGAGACCAATATTACATCTTGTAAAAAGGGGCATAATAGGTGCCCTTTAAGGTTGTCACAAAAAAATCTATTTGACCAGCATCAGCAGCAAAACCATGCTGATCCACCAGCTAAACCAGAACCAGACCAGCATAAACCAGCATGGGAACTATGCTGTTTTTTTCAGCAGGGTCACGCTCTTTTAAACTCGTAATAAAGCGATAATAAAGAATGATTTTTCCAGAAATGACACTGATCTACAGTACAAGTTTATATTTAACATGACGACAATGCACACAGCTACGAGCTGTGCTTCTTTGCGTGCCTATTTAGCCTTTTGCTTCGCAGCACCTGATGGGCTCACCGGCGTTAATGTGACGTAATGTAACAGTCTGTGGTTAAGATAAACATCGTCACTATTTTTAGTTAATTAATAAATATTGAAATAAATTGTAGATAGGAAACTGTAAAATTTTTTATTTTTGTCCCTCTGTCTGGGCCCCATCCCACCAATCGGGCCCTAGGCACGTGCCAAGTTTGCCTTTGCGTTAATCCGGCTCTGACTACAGCGCTGTGAGTCTTGATGACTGCAGCTACAAACAGCTCGTGTTCTCAATAAAGAGTCCTGCAGAAGATACAACAGTCTCCTGGTCTTCGCTTGGGAGGCAATGGACAGACTGTGGTCCGGGCAAAACCAGAAAAATCTCCAGGAAGCAAGGAATATCACACAAACCAGGAATGACGTCTCAGAAAAAACACTGTATGCCCAGGAGGACTACAAACGATCTGACAAAACCACAGAAAATAAATATAAAGCTGCCACTGATCTGCTCATCAGCAGAGATAATGAGCCATGCTCACTCACACGCGCACACACACACACACAGTGAGCCCTTGAACTTTAATTCCCTATAATCACTGTAAATCTGCTTTGACACAATCTCTATTAATAAAAGCGCTATATAAATGAAGATGATTTGACTTGACAAAAATGTAAACCCTAATAATACAATGCCTTCAATAGCTAGCACGGTTAATGCTGTTACGAATCTGCTCAGCCACTGGGATGAAATCCAAACGCAGCTTTATTTGAGGGCAATCCAGAGGCGTAATCCAATGTACAGGCAAGGGTCATACACAGATAGGCAGTCCAAAACAGAGAAACAAAGAAACAAACAAAACAGGCAGGGACCAGAGGCAAGAGAGCAATCCAGGGAACAGGGCAAAATATCTAAAACCAACAGACCAGAAAACCACAAGAATGCTCAGAATTGCAGTGTAACACTTAAACAAGACTTCGCAGTGAGTGACTGAATGAACATGGTATATATAGACAGACAAACAGGATGATGAGACATAGGTGAATGCAATCAGTGAATGAGGTACAGGTGAATGTGATCAGTGATGAGTCCAGGCAGTGAGTTCTGGGAAATGTAGTTGTGAATGAAACATCTGGTGTGGAGTGCCCTCTGGTGACTCTCAAGGGCACTCCACCTGGTGACCGTTACAAATGCAATGCATATTACCACAACTCCACAGCGCCAGCCAGTGCATTTCACAAGTTCACACGCACATAAAACTTAATTTAATTATAACTGTGAGTTCCCAGTTAGGATTTATCATGGATTCACTGCATTTACAGCCAGCAAAGCAATGTAGTAAATAGGAATAGTATTTTATTGTGTTTTGTCTTTGTCAAGTATTGTTTCCTGTAAACCGCTGTTTGGAAAGCATCATGTCCCATGTTTTTGAGTTCATCCCACGCCAATCTTTTGTTTTCTGTTTGATCAGATTTTGTAAATATACTACACTTGGGTTCTCCACAAAGTCACAACTTCAGTGGACTAAATGTTACAACAGGGCTGCCAAGTCTCATGCATTGAGCGTGAGACTCACGCAATTGAGCAATTTGTCACGCTCTCACGCCACACCCCCGATTTCTCACGCTGAAGTGTCAAGCCAGTCGGTAAAATACCTGATTCATGAGTTTATTTATAGATCCACCAGTTGAGCCACTCGTAATCGACTAGTTTTACCGCAAATTAGTTAAAATATCCTCTAATCTAGAGCGATCTTGCCTGCGAGATGTTGAGCCAAAGCACGTTCCTCTCTGTACTCTAACACCGTGTCCTAACTACACGCGTGGCGATAAAATTCCAGCGACAGCAAGTGTGTCTGTCCACACTAGACGCGACGCGACTGTGAGACGCCACGCATTCAGAACAGCGTGTGGGCGGAGTCTCTCTGTGAAAGCGCACTGTTGGCCCACACTCGCAATGGAAATGGGTAAGGACATAATCAAATCAAGAAATAACATTATTAAAAATCTAAACATTAACAAAATATACTCATTGACTAATTTTGTTATGAAGTACAGTTGTATGTTTGCATAGAATTCATTTTGAACGCTATATTATATGCTTTCAAAATCTGAGGTAAATTATCCGTTATTGCTTGTGGCACAGTGACCTATTTTTAACTAGAAATAAATAATGTGTAACTCATAACCAGTGTAATTTCTTCATTCTGTCAGCCGCGACGTCGCAGAAATAGGAACCGTTTCTAAATTAGAAACTTCGCGTGTCGCCGTCGCGTCTGGTTAGGACAAAAGCTCTGATTAACATGGAAAAGATACCTTTTATCGCGTGTTGTGGCGTCGCATCGCTTGTAGTTAGGACACGGTGTAAGCGTTCTGTTATCACTCCGATTACATCCACTACAGGTTTTCCAGTCTCACAGGAAAAACTGCTCCGTGTTCTATCGATTTTAAAAGATAATCTTATGTTTTACTGACTTTTACTGACTGCTCCCCCGCAAGAATTTATTTTACATTTTAAGGTTAAATGCATCAGTCTCGTGCTCTTTGATAGATCAAAATTAAAGGGGGGGTTGACTGCCTTTTTTTCTTTGCATGATTGTGTTTATGGGGTGCAATATAACATGTATTCGTGGTTTTTCTTTTTTAAAAAGTCTTATTTTGTCAGCCGTGTTCTCCTCTGTCCTCTGAACGACTGGTCGACTTCCTGAGTCGCAGTGGGCTCAGATTGGTTCGTTTGGGCCGGTGTATTGTGATTGGCTAAACTGAGTAGTTCACGTTGTCCGGATACTAACGCCCATTACCTTTACAGGCGAGAGTTGCATGTGTGTCCTGCCATGTAAATAATGGTGTCGATACTGCAGTATCAGTGAGCCAGAATCAGACTGAGAAAGCGGCGATGAAGAGAGTCATGCAGAACCTCGCCACACACGGCTCTTATTAAACGTTTCTGAAAAGAAATTTGCCTATATATTTTTCTAACTTTATACACGTTTTTTTTAAACAATAGCATCGAACTGACTGTCTACTATATACCTCACAAACAGCGTTGGCATTGGTTTACGTTCTTGATCAAATCGAAAATAACGTCATAAAATATATATCCATGAACTTTCAGCGCTGCAACAGATACTGTTCATGCACCAACAGCAACATTACACACTATTTAAAATGAAAAAAATGAAATCACAATCAAACCCCTCCTTTAAAAGCTTCAACCCATAAACTGCTCGTTAAACAAAGATAAAGCATTGATTTGTACCAGGACAATAAATAGGGCTTAAAACATTTTTTTTAATTATGAGAGTCTCAGTCTACATTTTATTATCAATGGTGTTTTAGGATGCCAAACAATTATTATTATAATGTAATAATGATTTATATAGTTATTCCTATAATGTAAAATCCATATAAATGTAGGCTAGTATATAAATGACAATGAATATTTCAAAAGTATATTTTAGTCTACATTACACTATCCTGGGTTTCCCCATTCTGCCTTGCCGCAGCACGATTTTATTCGCACTGCAAGGCAGTCTGGATACCATGAACCAAAATTTCCCCTGAAATAGGGAACCAATCACAGAATGGGGAGGGAGCACAGGCACATTTGATAGACGTACAGGCGCATTTGATAGACTCGTAGCACCCAACAATACGGCTCTGGGGATTCGTAAACCACGCCTCAAATACGAGAAATTTAACATGTGGTTTCCAGATCATGTTTCATTCTCAATGATACGTGGTCTGGGGTTAGCCAGGCTAACATTACACTATAATATAGGGAAATTAAAATACTTCTGTCCTTTATTTCTACACTTGCAAGAAATAAACCCTTGAGCTTTTAATTAGGGGGAAACAAAAGATGACCATGCTGATCGCATGAGCAAATTGCACATGTTTCTCTAAATCACCAGCACAAACAGAATGCCTATTCTTACAGTCTTGTGCTGTTTTATGAAGGCAAAAAAAAAAACATATGGTTTCGATTATAGATCATTGGTAAAATATAACGCTAGAGACCTTCATGTTAGTTTATACATTTTACATCTCATACGTTCGCCAAAAGGCGGATTCGAACTCGGGTCCGAGCACATCAAAAGCTCTTTCACGAACTACATGCTCTAAGATCTACACCACTGTAGCTGTGCCGTAACGGGCGTGCTTTTGCTAAAAAGACAGACACTTAATTAAAATATACCCTACATTCCGTTTTATCAGACCAGCCCTCGCGGCCTCGAAACACTGCCAAGCTAAGCTAAACTTAAAAGTTGGCAGCTCTGTTACAATTACAACAATGAGTGGGTCCTGACACGTGTTGTCTTACTCCAGTAGTTTAAAATGTTTCTAAATGCCAATCCCAATACAGCTTTTTCATTATCAATATGGATATTAAAATCATCTACAATTAGGACTTAATCTGTTGCCAGTACTAACTACGATTAAAAAAATCAGAAAATTCTTTGATAAAGTCTGTATGGTGCCCTGGTGGCCTGTAAACAGTCGCAGCACAAATGTCAAGAGGGATTAATCATTTACAATAGTCAGCGGTCACCAACCTTTTCAAGTCCAAGTTCCCTGACATCGGCCTTGATAAAAGGCACGATGTACCTTTAGATTTTTTATGGCCGATTCTGTTTCTTTTTTTTTTCAAGCAATACCGATACCAGCTGCTGTTTTTTATTTCTTCTTTATTTAAACAAATACGTATATTTGTTAATTTGCTCTATAACAGTCCAAACTGGCCTTCAAAAAAACTGTAGCTATTTGAAATGAGTCAATCACTGCATTTTAATCACAATCCAAACAGAGATGCTACATACATGTAGCATGAGCAGTTGTTTTTGACTAGATTGTGTAATTTCAAGACTTGAAGAAAACACAGAATGGTCTGACTTTAGCTGTGAAATTGTTACATAAGACACATGTGCATAAAACAAAAACATACGGACTGAATGAAAATGCAAATTCACACTGCAAATATGGGCAGCTGAATTATAAGAAAAAAAAAACTAAATTTGAGGAGAAAATTACTTAAAACAAGAGAAATTATCTGTCCATGCAGCAAGTTAATTTCACTTAACAAGAAATCTTGAAAAAACATTATTAAATCTATAAATAATAAGGAGTAGAAAATAAGTAGAAAAAACTGATTATTAGATCAAATTACTTGAAAACAAACTTCCTACAGCACAAAATAAGTGAAATATACTGAATACAAGCAAATTATTCTTATTTAAAAAGATTTGTATTCTTAAATTTGAGCAAATTAAGGCTTCGGAACAAGACAAAATTAACTAATCTAAGTACAATTTTACTCTGTTTTAGAGAAGTATGATTAAGCTGTTACTTGATACAAGTTTGCTCATCTTGAAATAACCTAAACACATATTAAAACTAGTCCTTATTCTTAGAATATACATCTTAAAGGGGTGGTTTACTGCTTTTTTTCTTCACATGATGAAGTCTTAGCCTACTTACAGGTTGTGGCCCAACAACTGCTGCCTCTGGTTATAAAGTCGGATCTGCTTCATGTTTTAGTAACAGTTTCTTGTTGAATCCGGTGTTGAACTCGTGGAGATTCTGGAAGCTGTCTTCCGTAAAATGCGCAGCACAGAGAGCTAGATTACGATCCTCATTTTCAGGAACATAATCAAACAAATTGTAACCATTGTGACAGCTGGTGAACATAACACACTTGACAAGCCGCAGAAATATAGCCATTCGAATCGTTTTTGTAGGGAATATACTTCCTGATTTTTAAAAGACGATATCTCTGCTTACACTGAACTTTCAGCGCTGCAACTTTGCAGATACACTCCTGAACAAAATCTTAAGACCGGGGGAAACATTGCAAATATTTGCATTTTGCGCTGGTGGATCATAACCGGGTTGTAAGTACTGCTTCTCACTACTGAGTCCTTTTTTGACACTTTTAGTTCTGTTGTAGGTTTATTTTTATGCCTATGGTCTTAAACTTTTGATCAGCTGATGAACAGCCTGTTTGAGTTTAAATGCAGTTTTCAATAAATTGCCTACTCTCTATTTTTTGTCTCTTGCTCCGGTTTCTTCTTTTGGCATTTTGAAGCAGTACTTACAACCCGGTTATGATCCACCAGCGCAAAATGCAAATATTTGCAATATAACCCGCCGTTCTTGTTGATCACTTCAAACACTCGTTTCGGCATGCTTGATGTGACTGTTCCCAGGAGGCTGCTGGGAACATTGCTCCATGTGGTGAAGATGGCTTCACGAAGGGCATCCACGGTCTGGAACTGACGTCCGTTTTTGTAAACTTCCCTTGCCATCCATCCCCAAATGTTCTCAATGGGATTTAGATCAGGAGAACACGTTGAGAACATTTGGGGATGGATGGCAAGGGAACACGTTAGGGCAGCCTGAACAGACACACAGAGCACCAAAGAGGGAAGTTAAGAAGCTTACATTTCGAGTGTCTTTGAAGCATGGATATGCCTCAAAAATTTTCGTGGGTCTATCTTCGTCCTTTGTAACATCCGCATCAATGAAAGCCCGCCTGGCCTCGAACTCAAGGTCCAAAAGTTGGACAACATCACCTCTGTTGGGTTTTACATTGGGCTTCTTGTACATGATGTGGGCAATGGCTGAGTCAGCTGATCGACTGGGGTCAGAAAAAGTGTGTCAAAAACTTTAGACTCTGAGAAATAACATATGATGTGCTTAGGAATTTCAACTCTGGCTTGCCCTCTGACAGCTACCATCATAGAAAGGGTTTTTCCTGCATAGACAATTATGAGGCGGCCTCCTCTATCAAACTTCACGCCACCTCCACCTCTCGTCAAAACTCGGACAGACACTAGGGGTGTCACCGAAATTAGGTCATCGAATTAAAAAATGAAATCGTCGCCCTCACGTCACCCCCATGATGGGAAGTTCGGATCATTTTACTGGAACTTGACCCGACCCGGGCCGATATTTCCCATCACTATCCTCGGGCCTCATAGCGGGCCCTCGTTTAAGACTATAGACGTGCACTCACAATAGAAAGGGCGTGGGACTAGATTTGATGGCCGAGTGCGAGCGTGGGCAGTAATGCACTCACTCTTTGTGTGCGGGAGAATAAAACGAGTCGCTGGACTCCCGCAAACTAGAAAAATCTATGAATAAAACATTCAAACTAATAAATTTGTATTTATCTGTTGCAGAAAAGCTACAAGAACTAAAACAAAATAGAAACGATTTACAGGCCAGAGTTTCTATTTATAACATGTTTGCAGCATTGAACGATTTTGCCAATCACAGACAGCCAATCAGAAACATTTAAGATAGACTCCCCTCACCGCTCAAAACAGACTTTTTGTTCATTGCTGAATTCTGTATGCTGGAAAAACCTTGAATTATAACAAACAAAGTGTTGTTACAAACAAAACTATAATGGATTCGAGGATTTTGAGAATCGTGACACCCCTAACAATCACATGCTCATTTACACTGGTTCCCGCTTGTGTCCATTCTCAAACCATATAGCTTGCCGATAGTGCTGCACGGACCACAATCCGCAGGTCGAGCTGGCCAAGTAACAAAAACACTCCATTCAATCGAGGGTGGATGACAGATAAATCATTATAATGTGTTGAGTGTAATAAAGACACGTAACTTTCATCAGGGTAAAACGCAATGAACCTGTGTCACTCTTTTACTTTGGTTTTCAACAACGTAATTCTCCTCAGGAAAACAGTACGTTACAGGAATCACTAACCCGTCGATAGAGACTTTTACTAAAGTCTTTTATCACTAAAGTCGATCGCGAAGAATTTTCAAAATCAGAGAAAAAAAGCCTATTGTGTGTAGTAAATAGTATCTATGGGATGCGGAGATGACATGATTGTAACAGCGCGCGCACTTCCGACCTTTGGACTCATGCGATGTGGACGCGTCCCAGCTCAGCCACAGTAACAGCTCATATTAGCCAGCTAAACTATTACTACCCTGTTAGAAAAAATATATAGCTGCTCCCTCGCTGTATTATGGGTTTGCTACAGTATGTGGGGAGAAATGTGCTGCTGGTTACGTTTGTGAGACAATCAGCTGATTATTATTTTATTAAATTATATATTAAAACCCTTGATCCTCACCTGACTATGGCTTTGTAAACAGACAGTATTCATGATGTGGTTTATAATGGACTGTGGTACAGAAACAGTGACAATGTTACACACTCTTGGCTTACTCTGGCTATTCTCTGCTGTCTCAGCCGACGAGATGTAGCTTCTTCGAAAGGGAGGGGTGAGCAGTGGGCTGAGCCCTTAGTGCAAACCTGGTGCAAACTCGCAACCGAACCACTAGATGTCGCTAAAAATCACACATTGCTCCTTTAAGGGAAAAGTGATATAAAAACAATAAGAAATACAAATAAAAAACAACAATTGAATCACAGGAAACCGTGAGGAAGATTCCATTTTATTTCATTTAATGTAAGTGGCAATTGATAGCCTATAGTTGATGATAATAGCTTATAGGTCTACCTTATATACGGACGGTAACAAAGTTGCGCTGTTGAGGCTTGCGCAGTTATTTATAACATTAATTATATAAAGAAACATGGAAGGCTACGCACGACCAGAGTGCCGTTTTCCTGAATGCCATCACGATTGAAACCGAGATTTCATAACAGTTCAATAATCGAGTCAAAGATTCAATTACCTATTATTAAACCGTCTCATTCTGGGGAAAACAAAACAAAACAAATCAGCCGTTTGATTGAAAAATAATGTTTAAAGTAATTACTCGCTCATTAAAACGGTCGCCTCCTAATGGTGGTTTAGTGTCAAAGTATAATTCTTTTCGACATTCTTTTTTTTTTTTCAAAAATGTTTAAAACAATCTCATAATCTCATTTAATACAGTAATAATTTTTTAATGTAAATGTTTTTATTTAATTGTAATAGCCTAGTGTCTTATTTTAATGAACTATTGATAAAATTCAAAAATTTGAAATGAAATTTAGAGCATACATTAAATAAAATTAGGGGGAAAATGCCCTTTATAAAGGTACAAAAAATTATTCAGATAAGAGTATTTTCAAAAATGAAACATTAACAATTTAAGTTTAAAGGGAGTAAAGACTCTGTTTAGGCTATAAAGGAGAACTTTTAATTTAAATAAATGTTAAATTTTAAATCAGCCTACTTCAGTGTGATATGTTACCATATTATCAAGCTTAATTGAATAATTGTAATGTGATGTGATGATCAGATGCAGATATCTAAATCAAAGAATATGGGTGGTTGACGGGTGGACTTTTAACAAATTCAAGTGACTCAAAGTGCACCAGATTAATGAATTTCTTTAAAAATGTACAACATTTTCTACTGGGGGAGCATGCCCCCGGACCCCCCTAGTATTGCGATTTTACCACCTCTGCCTCATTTTGAGCCAGGAAAAACCCTGACATTGGCATGGGTATTGATGGTCTTACCAACAACATCCTCTGCAGGTGCAGTTAGGCTACGTTCACACTGCAGGCTGAAACGACCTAATTCCGATTTTTTTGCCCCTATGCGACCTGTATCTGATTTTTTCATGACAGTCTGAACGACACAGATCCGATCTTTTCAAATGTGACCCAGGCCACTTGGGTATGTGGTCCAAATGCGATATGAATCCGATCTTTTGAAATGCGACTTCAATCTGAACGGCCAGGTCACATATATCCGACCCGCACGTCATTGCAAGCACCTGTAGCTAGCCAATACACGCTAACGCCAACGTTTCTGCACTGTTATGGGCCACTGCAGACGTGTCTCTTCCCCAGTGTTGTGCCTGAACGCGTTCATATACTGTATTACTGCCTGATGAACATTACTGTGAACACGTTCATTCTGGTGTCTGTAAACGTGCGCTCTCTGTCAGTTTAACTTTGTACAGTAGGGTGCCAGATTGATTTCTATAGAGCCTTCCAGGCGAAAACCTGGCTAAAACACATGTATACATGCCTTAAAATGTAGCGGAAAAACACCCAATCTGGCAACACCAGCCACCAGTGACGCACTGCGGCCGCCGGTGACAAAGCAAGGAGCGCCGAGGACGTGGGGTTTATGACGAGGTCGGTGAGGATCGGAAAAATCTTACATTTATGTGCAAACTTTGCCCGTTGATAAAATAATTGTTGTCTGTGTTTGTATATGGGCTGTGGCAATAATAATAATAAACAAAAGCTCGGAACATATGGAAAAAAAGGACTATTCCGCAAACAACAAGTGACGTCGTTGACCGTTGATTACTCTTCTGCGCATGCGGGTCACTTCTGGGTTATTTCACGTTCACACAGGAGATCACAAAAGGTCGCATTTAATTGGAAATGTAAACGGCCTTGCAAAAAAATCTAATTTTTTCAAAAAATCGGAATTGAGCATTAAGCCCTGCAGTGTGAACGTAGCCTTAGTGCAGTGGTCAAAGTCTTGGGCAAGGGGTCTGATGCTGAGTTAGATGGCATCGGTGAGGCCAGAGTGCTTATGTGCGTCTTCCTTGGCACACGGGGGGCTGGCTGTGGTGAAGATGCTTTTCCTGGGAAAAATAACCAAATAAATTGTAAACAAGTATAAGTAACAGGAAAACACAGGCCAATCTACTCTGACGTACAGAAACGAGGACTATGTAGCACACTTTTATTTATTCCCCATTTTAGCACACACCTCCACTGAATCCATCCTCGCTGAGTTCATCATTGCTCTCAAGAATTATATAGTTATCGCTTGAAAAACTTCGTCTGTCGCCTTCTGTCTAGTGGTGGGAAGTTCGGATCATTTTACTGACTCGGATCTTTGAGTCTCGTTCAGTAAAATGAACAAATCTTTTATTGAGTCATTTCGGTCATTTCATCATTATATGATTAAAATGTCATGTTAAATATCCCAAAACATTATAAGCAAAATTAGCCAAATTATAAGCAACTGAAATAACTGTATTAATTAGTTGCTGGGTCTCAAGTTCAGGCTATTGCAGTCTGACCCTGTTATAGTTCACCTCACCTCCTGATCCGAGACGTTCTTTCCTTTGCAACTTCATATTTATCAGGTTTGTTCTCCTCCTCTCATGTCTCGAGACGTTAGCTGTTGACTGGTCAGTGTCTAACTATGATCTGTGCTGTCTGCTGGGCCGTGCCATGCGATATAGCAGGACCGGAAAGAGTAAAGATTAGTTCATCTCTCGAGTCTCAGTTCGGGTTCGGCGGGTCCGAGTCTTTCGTTCTTCCTGTCAGTCCCATAGAGACTATGCTGTCAGTACCGGAAAGGGGAATGATTAGTTCATTTAAGGGCTGTCAAAACGATTAATCACGATTAATCGCATCCAAAATAAAAGTTTCTGTTTACATAATATATGTGGGGGCACTGTGTATATGTTATGCTGCAGGCAGGAATGAAACGGAGAGTGAATCCACATGCAAGCACTTTTAATGATAACAAAACACACAGGGAATCCAGGGAAACCAAGAATAGGGAACTCATAACAGGAACTAGGAAACAACAAACATTAAACAACAACCGACAGCCAACAACTGAAACACAGGGGTTTAAATACACAGACAAACAAGCTGAACAAGATAACAAGGGGGCGTGGTTAATGAGAAACACCTGTGACTATCAACCAATGAAAACATGACACAACAGAAAAGTGAACACAAGGCAAGATCACATGACTAGAATAGGGGATCACATGACAGACAAGAACAGCAACAAGACACAAAACCCAAACCGTGACAGTATAATTATTTTGTATATATATATAAAAAAACACATATATATTTAAGAAAAAAATATTATTTATATATAAAATATTTATATTTATATATAATATAAATTATATATAAATCTATATACATGAAAATATTTCTTAAATATATACAAGCGTGTGTGTGTATTTATATATATATATAGAATAATTATACACAGTGCACCCACATATATTATGTAAACACAAACTTTTATTTTGGATGCGATTAATCGTTTTGACAGCCCTAGTTTATTTGAGTCTTCGGGTTTGAGTCCTTCGTTCTTTTCTCACGTGGCCACTGGTCTCTCGCATCAAATACAACATTAGATTTGTGTTATTGACTGCGTCTGAATGTATATTGTGTTAAACATGAAAATACAAAATATGTTCAATAAACACTATAAACAAAAGTTCCATTATTCATTATTCCTAATTATTGTCCCTGTCCATCTGTCGTGTGTTTTAGTATAGCCTATATTATACATTAATCGACTACTATTATATTATACATCATCTACGTGCTTGTTTGTAAAAAGTTTGTGAATTAGTTTGTAAAAAGTTTGTGAATTGGGCTATTCGATACGGTGCAATTCACATGACTAAAGAATGAAGGACTCAAACCCGAAGACTCAAGTGAACTAATCATCGCTCTTTCCGGTGGTCTGACCAAGGGGGAACCTCCCCGTCTCTCTCTTGAAGCCAACACGGAAGTGAATTAAACTGCAATTTATCGAGTGGCCGCTTGAGGCAGGCTGCAGAAGCGAGTCAAATCTGTATCTCCCCCATGTTAAAATGCCCAACTTTACAGCAGAAAAAAACATGTTTACAGCCTGGTGGCAAATAGTTCTTTTGGTCTATATCGCTAATTTCGCCCTTCATGAGGACTGTGAGGGGGGTGAATTTTTTTACAACTCATCTGTTTAAATTATATTTAAATGATGCACACCCTTGAATGAGCGCGGATTTCTAGTTCATTTCTAGTTCATCTGAGAAACTGGCGGCCAAAATCAGACGAACTTGACGTGAGATGCCGGCAGCCGAGTGACATGTGCTTAATTGCCTTGAATCACTGTCACATGCACAAGCTTAGAGCAATATTGTAAGTAACTAATACATTTTTAACTAGCAGAATAATAATGCATCACGATGCACATAGTTGACTGCTTGTATGTTGTGAGGAATGTGTGTGATATGTGTTAATGTACTTGTATACATGCTCTTAACTAATTGCCCCTTGTGAGATTAATAAAGTTGATAAAAAAGTAAAGTAAATAGTCTCACTTTTAGTTACGTCTTAACTATTATAATATTTAGAAGGGCAAAACATGAACTTTAACCATTGGCTTTACTTTTTCAATCAGCTGTCAATTCAGCGGCAGTAGCATAGCATTAGTATCTCAGCTCCACCCGCGGCCCGCCTCTTTGCCCATTTTAATTTATCCGGCAGTGACGAGAGGTGACGCACTGCCAAGATGGTGACGGCCGGCCCCGCCCACTTTAGGCTTCTAAACCGCTCTTTAGAAACCTATGGGTGATGTCACGGAGACTTAGGGTGGCCATACGTCCGGATTTTGGCCGGACAGTCCAGATTTTAAGCTTCGTGTCCGGCGTCCGGCGCAGCCTCAAGCCGGACACTCACTTTGTCCTCCTTTTTGGAGTTGATCTGAATCAGCCACAAAAAAAAAAAAAACGCTCTAGAATCTTTATTGAGACGCAGCAGCAGCATAGCATCTAATGCCGTAAGCTCTAGGCTTAGGCGGTATTACGGTAATATCGTATACCGCGGAATCTAAAAATAGCAACGGTATCAGTTTCAATATCGTCATACCGTCAGAAAAAAAAAACAATGCACTTATTGCATTTATATAGGAGACAAGGATTCCTTGTCTCCTATATAAATGCAATGTTTTAAATACAATTCATTTAATGGCTAAAATGCTTATATCTGGTTCTCATGACGTGACAGTGTGGTGACGAGAGAGTGGGGGAGAGAGGGCAAAGATTGCAAGTTGCGCACCGAGTGACTTGGTCTCGAAGAAGAACACGACTTCTGCAGTTTGGCAGGGATGGGCATTTCAAGCAAAAATAATATTTAAAGATTGCCTGGTATTATTCGATTATTATTTGAAAATTGTGCCCCACCACCACATGCACGCCACATGCATGCAGTCTACAGCGGGACGGACGTGTGACGCTTAAATATAAGCTAGGTTTGAAAAAAAAAAAACTTATTCCTTTCATATTTTTTAATAATATGATGTTTTTCAATGTATGTTGATTTTATGAAAAGGGAACTGAATAAGATAAGATCATAAAATGCGCAATATCGGAAAACATTTGGAATGGGTCAGTCAGACATGATTATGTCCACTTATTACGTTTTGTTTTGTAGAAATCCTTTTTTAAAAACGAATTTCGTTTTGAATAAATTGCATCTTCATTTTAATTTTTTTTCATCAACGAATTGCCTGGATTAATTAATAAAAAGCAAATATAGTGATCAGGACACGCGCCGGCGCGTGACTGGAGCGCGATTCATACATGAACTGAAACTCGGCATATAAGATACATGTCTTAATGATCTGAGAAGTGTATATATATAGTAAGCTTGAAATGTCTATACTTTTAAACAAAACAATTACAAGCTATATCTTTTAGATGCATTATTGGAACCGACACTCTCTGGTTGAACGTGTCATCATGTGTGATGCCGTCTGAGCCTTATCTCGTAATTTTTAATTAGTCACGCGGTAATACCGTATACCGCGGTAAAATAGGGAGGAGGTTTGACGGTGTGAAAATTTGGATACCGCCCATGCCTAGTGAGATCTCTAGTCAAACACATGATTGAATCCAGGGTTGCCAACTCTCATGCATTGAGCGTGAGTTTCAGGCAAAATTGAGCCAATTCTCACGCTCTCACGCCACAGATTTCTCACGCTGAAGTGTGAACCCGGCCGGTCAAATCCCTGAAAGATGAGTTTATCTATAGATCTACCTGATGAGCCACTCGTGATCAACTAGTTTTACCGCAAATTAGTTAAAAAATACACTAATCTAGAGCTTAGCTCCTAACGGCGCGGACGCAAAGCCAGGACTGGAGCAAAAGCCTGTTCCTCTCTGCACTCTAGTCTTAGTGTTCTGTTATCACTCCACTCTAATCCACTACGGGTTTTCCAGTCTCACTCACAGGAAAAAAACTGCTCCGTGTTCAATCTAATTTAAAAAAGATAATCTTATGTTTTATTTTTTTATATATCATAAACGTCTGAATTTATAATACTATATGTAATGCTCTGGAAAGTATTCTACATGTTTAATAAATGTTCCAGCTGCTTACACAAGGAAACAGAATGGGAAAGCGCACCCAGGTAAAAATAAGAATTTGACAAATTCTACAAACAATCTTAGTTTGCCAACAGTTAATATATATAATAGAATTATAGATGCAGCACGCGCATGATGACAGAGCGTTTGCACGCGCACGACGCAAACCCCCAAACGTTGATTTTACGAATGGGAATATGAATATTATATGAAATATGAATATGTATTGGGTTTAAAACCATACCGATTTTTGAAGGCTGATAAAACATGGCTTGGTGGACATGATGACCCTATGGTGCCAGATTATTTGTTTATTTATGTATTTCTATTAATTTTTATGTATTTATCTTAGTCCAGAAATGTTTTTTTTTTTTTTTTCTGGTACTGGTACATATTATGGAAATGGCCACCCTACGGAGACTACGTCCACATTTTTTACAGTCTATGGGTCTGACAGCATAGGCTTAATGCATAGACATATACACTAGACCACACCTTGAGGTTCTAAGCATGCGTCAAAACCCCGTCATCTTGGAACAGGGGTCTTGTCATAGGAAGAAGTTAAGTAATGCTGCTATCTCTGCCTTTACTTCGAATTCATTGATGGTGGCGGACTTTTGTGCAGCGTATGATGTTCACGGATGAAATCTGAACTAGGAAGAATGTTTTTTTTTTATTATTATTATTTCTGGAATTAATGATAAATACATGTCTGACCCAGTGTTGGGGTAGTTACTCAAAAAAAAGTAATTAGTTATTAATTACTTCTGTAAATTGTAATGAGATTACTTTACTAGTTACTGCGTTGAAAAAGTAACTTCACTACTTATTACTTTACTATCCCGTTTCTTAATTTACCGTGTACATGGACAAACATCATATATCATCAGTTTTTGCCCCATCATCACTTTATTGTAAAAATTTATACAAAATGACATGAACAAACAATATCCCTGTCTGCACAAATAAATATGCCGCACTATAAAATTCACAAACAAAATGGGGTTCAAAATTCAAAATTTTAAAATGGGGTTTAACACAGAAGTTTCAAAAGAGGCTGGGAGAATAAAACTCTTCTTCTGAGAATACAGCCAACTTTTTATTTGAAATATCGTAATAATAATAAAAAAAATTAAGATGTGAATGAAAAATAATAAAATAAAGGTCACTTTATCCCATAAAATTCTTAATCTTAATTTAAAATGTATTTTTATAAACCTGGGGGATTAATGGTCGACAGGGGAAGCATGTCTTCTACAATGAACCCTGCAACAATCCTGTTCATTTCGTTTTGTGTTATCCAAGACTTTCGAGCCTTGTTTTTACTCAACGCGTCCGTACATCCGCTCGGGGTATTTTACTTCTTTCCCTGCTAGCACGCAGGATCGCAACCATGCTGGGGATTGTGTATCTTACAAGTCTGCAACGTAGCTCCTTTGACATCTTGCAAGGATGCCCTTGACATCCTTTTCCTTTCCATTGCGAAGGAATGCAAAATACTGGCTGCACACCATCTCTAATTCTGAATCTGTGTAGACCACATACTCTGGTGGGTCTGGCATTTTCATAGTTTGGTCAGCAGTTTGGGATATAAGGCTGGAGGCTGACAAGGTGGCACGACACTAGTTGAGCGTATAATCCCACTCCCACTACAAGTGGTGGCATCTTAGTCAGTCGTGTTTTTTTCACACTAAAAAAATTGCAAGGGAGAAAAAAAGAAAGACAATTGAGAGCATTAATAATACAAGATATTTTGATAATCCCATTAGTTATTCCAATATGTATATTACCTTTTGACTGATGAAATCCCAAAGCTTCTTATAATAATATGTTTTATTTATAACGCACTTTTCATCCAAGGATCTCAAAGTGCTACAGGTTAAAAACAATAAAAGATAAACAGTTCTTTAAAAAGAGAGGAAGATAAAAAAAAGAAAGAGAAAAAACAAAAGAAAAAAATAACATCTAAAGGGTATCAAAAGCTTTGCTAAAAATGAATGTCCTAAGGCCTTTTTTAAAACATTCAGTGGATTGAGGTGCCCTCAAGGTGTCAGGGAGTGCATTCCACAGTTTTGGGGCAGCAGCACAAAAGGCCCTATCTCCCATTGTCGTAAGTCTGGTTCTGGGTATGTGGAGGAGGTTTGAGTGAGTGGAGCGGACAGAACGTGTTGTGTTATGTGGGTTGATAAGTTCTTTGAGGTAGGGGGGGGCATAACCATAGATGCACTGATGCGTGAGAAGAGAAACCTTGTACTCAATCCTGGTGGAGATGGGAAGCCAGTGGAGTGAGTGGAGAATGGGGGTAATGTGCTCATGTTTCCGCACTCTCACCAGGATCCTAGCTGCAGAGTTTTGGATGTACTGAAGCCTCTGCAGACTCTTTCTAGGAGTCCCAATGAGAAGTGCGTTGCAGTAATCCAGTCTGGAGGAGACAAAGGCATGAACCAGCTTTTCAGCATCTGAGAGGGAGAGAATGGACCGGACTTTGGAGATGTTACGGAGATGGTAGAAAGAAGTCTTACACAGGTGATTTATATGGGCTTCGAAAGTAAGTTGGGGGTCCATTTTTACACCAAGATTAGTGACTGTTTGTGAGTGGGGTATGATGGTGCCAGAAAAAGTGATGCTGGTTATGAGTGATGATTTAACCTGGTGAGGAGTGCCAACCAGGATGGCTTCGGTTTTGGAGCTATTTAGTTGAAGGAAGTTGTGTTCCATCCATACCTTTACCTCCTCCAGACAAGTGATGAGTTTTGATGTGGATGACTGTGAGCCGGGGGGGTCAGCTGTGGCATTTACATAGAGCTGTGTATCATCGGCATAGCAGTGGAATGAAATTTTGTGACGGCTGATGATTTGGCCAAGTGGGGTGAGGTAGAGGATAAAGAGGATGGGCCCAAGGACTGACCCCTGGGGGACACCACAAGTAACCGTGTGTGGTTTCGATTTGGAGTGGCCCAGGGAGATGTATTCTGTCCGGTTTGTGAGGTATGATCTGAACCAACTGAGGGCAGTGTCATTTAGTCCAGTAGTGAGGTGGAGCCGGTTTAAAAGAATGCCATGGTCGACAGTATCAAATGCAGCAGAAAGGTCAAGGAGGATGAGAAGGGAGGGAGAGCCAGCATCGGATGATATGAGGAGGTCGTTTGTGACTCTGACTAGGGCAGTCTCTGTGCTGTGTGCAGAGCGAAAACCTGACTGGAATTTTTCAAAGAGGTGATTATGTTTGAGGTGATTTTGAAGGTGGGTGGCAACTGCTTTCTCAAGTACTTTTGATATGAAAGGAAGTTTGGAGATGGGCCTATAGTTGGATAGGACTTCAGGATCAAGAGTGGGTTTTTTGAGCAGTGGTGTGATAATGGCATTTTTTAAAACAGGGGGAACGTGACCAGTTTGGAGAGAATTATTTATAACAGCGGTGATCAGGGGACTTGGGACAGTGATATGGGTTTTTACCAGAAAGGTTGGGAGAGGGTCCAGGGGACAGGTGGAGGATTTCATTTTCCTAATGATGTTCTGCACCTCTTCAGATGAAATCTCAGGAAAGCAGTTTAAGGGTTTGGAGACGGTAGATTTTGGGGGGACAGTTTGGGTGGGAGGACCAGAAAGGGCTGAGCGAATATGTGCAGTTTTTGATGTGAAGAAATCCATGAATTTATTGCACTGCTCTTCTGTAGTGGTGGTAAGTGATGGAGATTGTGGTTTGAGAAGATGGTTTATAGAGGAAAAAAGCTGCTTGGAATTTCCTGGGCTATTTCTGATGGCATCGGAGTAAAACTGTGACCTTGCCTCATTGAGGGACTGTGCATATTTTTTTTGTTGCTCCTGGTAAATTTCTTTGTGGACAGTGAGGCCAGAGGCTCTGAAACGGCGCTCAAAAACCTGCCCTGCTGCCTTCATTTTACGAAGCCTGTCTGTTTTCTTTCTCTTAAAAAAATTTCAGGGCCAGGGAAAAGATCCTTCAGGTCATCACGGCTAAGGCTTTTCAAAGCCTCCTCATCAATACTGGCAGCTGTAAATTGATGAGACAAATATTTGTTTTTGTCTCTCTGAATTCCAAAACATAGCCCAAGACAGAATGTTTGACAGAAACCTATAAAATACTATTTTTAATGTAATTGTTAATCTGATTGAAATTAATTAACCTACTGCAACCAAGAGAAATTGAAACTAAGCCCTTTTAAAGGAATGTCTAAATTTACTGGCTAAGGCCAAATTGATAGCCTGACTTCGTCATACTCATTTTCCTACCCTCCGTCTGGCTTTAATTATGAGGCGTGTCTTAACCGAACCAGGAAAAAACAACAACTCTGCACTCAATTGGATAGTCGGTAAACCTACAACCAATCAGAGCAACGCAGTAAGTCAGCTACTTTGCATATAGTTTTCAAATACAGAACGTAGCCTAGCTTTACTTATTTTAGAAGTTAAATAACGAGTGTTGCTTCTTTTACCTACTCCTTCTTGAGTGCCACCAAAGGAGAAACCACAACGACCACAGGCTTTTCATTACGTCCCATCTTCTTAACGACCGTCGGAGCCAGCTGATAAGTTACACTTTTCCCGAATCACGTAGGAAGGACGCCAAAAATATCTTTCCGATCGACAAATGCCTTGATTGCAGTTTTCTGTTTGTCTATTAAAATTAATGCGCTGTCGATTTATTTCACAACAGACGCGACAGCGGAATCAATACATCTCAATTCTCCAGCTGCAGTCGTCTCTGAGGGAAACCAGTAAGCGCTCTTTGATAACGTGATGATTATGTCCCTTAAGATCACCTGTCCATCATCGTATAAAGCCCGCCCTGGCAATTTGATTGGCTCGATGATTTCTGAACCGACCATAATTACTCCTCAATGGATCGAGTCCAGACCGAACTTCCCGACCAAAAAATGTTGTGGGCTACCAGGCTACCAAATTGACCAATTAAAGGGTTAGTTCACCCAAAAATGAAAATGAAGTCATTAATTACTCACCCCCATGCTGTACCAACCCCGTAAGACCTTCGTTCGTCTTCGGAACACAAATGAAGATATTTTTGATTAAATTTGAGAGCTGTATAACTACCACATTGGCTCCTAAAGGACTGCCTCTTGACGGCCCAGAAAGTCAATGAAGAAAATGTTTAAATATCCCAAGTGACTACCGTGGCTCAACTATATGTTTATCAAGCGACGAGAATACTTTTTGTGTGAAAAAACAAACAAAAATAACGACTTTATTCGACTATTCCTTTTCTTCCTTGTTGGCCTGAAACGAGACTTTCTTAGATTTCAACGACGCATGCGCGAGAACTGAACTGAAGTAGTTGAAGGAGATCGCAAATCTCGCGCATGCGTCGTGGAAATCTATGGAAGTCTCGTTTCAGGCCAACAAGGAAGAAAAGGAATAGTCGAATAAACTCGTTATTTTTGTTTGTTTTTTCGCACAAAAAGTATTCTTGATAAACATATAGTTGAGCCACGGTAGTCACTTGGGATATTTAAACATTTTCTTCATTGACTTTCTGGGCCGTCAAGAGTCAGTCCCTTAGGCAGTCTATGTAGGAGTGATCCAGCTCTCAAATTTAATCAAAAATATCTTCATTTGTGTTCCGAAGACGAACGAAGGTCTTACGGGGTTGGTACAGCATTGGTACAGTAATTAATTACTTAATTTTCATTTTTGGGTGAACTAGCCCTTTAACCAAGCTTTCAACAACATCATCACTAAAGTTGCTGCTTCTGACAGCCTCATAAAATGTATATTGCTCAAAGTACATAAACTGGTGCATTACTCCAATTTGTACAAAAATGTTAACTTGTAACACAATTCTATTGATTCAAATAATAAAAGCATATTCAAGAATATCGTTTAGTAGATCCAGACGTTAACTGATTCAAATTTAAAAAAGCATTTGAGGAAATTAGAAACATTACTTGTGACAAATATTATTTTTCTGAAAAATTATCTTTTTATTTTTGGACAGTTACGTTTTATTGTAATACATCATAGATGTTACATTTTCTTAAATGTCTGAAATTCGACTTAAAACTGACAAAAATTGATTTTAAGCATCCAGAGTCCACGTTTTTTCAAAAGAAACTAATAGCTGGCAGCCGATATAATTTTACTCACTTATTTTCTGGAACTATAACTTAGTTGTTATCCACGGAGACTATGGGCTTTTGCAGACAGGCCTTATCCAACAGTGTGCAACATTAACGATTCTGTGATCAGAGATACAAAGACCGACGCTAAAGGGGGGGTCGCACACTGGACGAGAAGCGCAGAGCCACGTCTTTAAAATTCGAACACATTCTCTATGAGTGTAAGGTTAGCTACACACAGCAGCGGCTCATGACCTTGTTCAATATCCTGCCGCGCTACAGAGCGCCATTTACAATAATTACATTTTTAAAATGTACGTTTACTTGTCTCAAATCGTGGTTCGTTTCGCCCTGTGCAGCAATATACATTTGGTTTTACATTCATTTACAGAAATCAGCTGCTTGAATGAAAATTGCTGATGTTATCGTACTTTCAGGTGATTCTCAATTCATTCACTTAACGGACGCTCTGAGGTAACGTTAAAGTGTTCAGACTGCAGACTTCGCTACAAATAATTGTATTTAATTGTCCAGTACAACATAGACAGTACTGACATTATCTTAATAATGGCTTAAACATAACAATTTTGCTGGCCATAAACTGAGAAAAGTGGCCGTCGGTGTGCGAAACCTCGAGTTGTCCTAGACGCGACGCAGCGCTGTACTTGAAGTCCGGTGTGTGACCCCCTTAAAACAATGCTAAACTAATCCGCAAATATTAATGAAAAACACGATTTACCCTCCAACACAGACAGTATGGTGTCGTCAAAATCGTCCATGCCAACTTAACAGAGCTCGCCCAAGCAGCTCCTGGTAATAATGAGCCACAGCCAGGTGTGTTTGTCCCAATCAATTTGCAAATTGCATCCAAGAAAGACCGCGAAATCGCTTAAGAACGTTAAATGACTTACATCATCCACACGTGACCGTGAACGTAACGGACGAACGCAACAGACGGGCTGAAAAAGTGAAAACGCAAAACAAAAAAAAATATTTTTGTTAATAAAAATTATTTTAAAATAACAAATATAATTATCTAAAAACAGTTATTTTATGCTGTATGTTAAATGGAAATAGTGTAGTAGCACAATAGCAAATAGTAAAAATCGCCTCACTTTCCCATCGTCCCTCAGGCTCATGGTCATATCAGACGCGATCAGACTTAACGCGATTTGTTGTGTTAAGTCTAAAAGTGCTCCTTACCCAGACAGCACTGACATTGAATCAACGTGGAAACGACGTCTCTCATGACATCGAAACAACGTTGATTTGGCATTGTTTTGCTCATCGAATTAACGTTGAACCAACGTCAGACGTGGCATTCTTCGAAGCTTAATGAAAATCGAAAATTGGTTTGCTTTCATAACGTTGAAACAACAACGCGTTGATTTCAAGTTGATTTTCCATTAGTTTTGAAGAATGCCGCGTCTGACGTTGGTTCAACGTTAATTCGATGAGCAAAACAATGTCAGATCAATGTTGTTTCGATGTCAGTTTGCTATCTGGGTAGCCACATAAATACAAGTCACGGTCGTAGTCTGGATTTTTGGGTTTATTGTGGAATTGATGGTTGTGAGCAAGACTTCAGAGTTTTCAACTCATTCTTTCGCCACATTAAACGGACGCACCCTCTGTATTTGACGAATGGATGCCCAGGGGATGGAGAACGATGCCCACAGCACACTCACATGGATTGGAAAATTTTGGGGTATCAATTTTTTCCAATTGTAGCACTCCTACAACGACCAACGCTGTGGAAATATCGCCTGATACTTCTGGACCCTCTCGACCGGAAACACCACAGCCTGAGGTTGTTGGCAGACCTGTCCAAGTAAGTTTCAGTGGTCATTTTGACAGCCAACTTAACCCTCTGATGGTCTTCATTTAGGAGTCACGTCCTGAGCCTTCCCGGTCAGTGACCCCTAAAAATGAAACTTCCTCCATCCCAGTAAAAACCAATGCAATTTATAATTTATCTTTGTTTTATATAATATTTATTCTTTTTAATTTAATTTAATATTTATTCTTTTTTAATTTGATTAGATTTAGTAATATTTCTGCAGTTGCCATTGAAAAAATTTACATTTTTCTACATATATTAATTATTAATGCAGTATTTTAGTTTAATATAGAGTCTAGGCCTTCAGAAAAAAAAAACATTTTTTAAAGAAAATCAGCACCATCTGGTTACAGTATAGAGAAAAAGGGTAGAACCATGGTGTAACCACTAGATGGCATGTACAGCTCTCTATGGATAGGCATGTGAATGAAGTTTTTTTTTTCTTTCTTTCTTTCTTTCTTTTTTTTTTATAAATATTGATAAAGTGTTTCCCATTCATTTCCTATGGGGGTCATTTTAGCATGCTCGGATCATGACCTCATTTTTTTGTATTCACATACCCAATGCCAGAAAAGTCACCAAGTATCATAACCTTCCGATGAAGCTGTGATTTTTTTATTTATTTTATTTTTTTTTTTGTAAATTCTAAACAGAATTTTTTTCGGTCAGAAGTAACCGAGGACCATCAGAGGGTTAAAGGATTATTTCACTTCAAAATGAAAATTTCCTAATAATTTACTTTCCCCAATGCCATCCAAGATATGACACCCAATAATGATACAAAAACATCTTTAGTTTAAGTCAGACACAATCATTATTGTCAGGTGGCATACGGATATGAAAAACTTGCTCTCTTTTTTTTTTTAATCTAAAGGAAGACGCTGTTGCTGTAACATCCAGAGCCAGACCTGATATTACCAGATCTGCAGCAGCTTTTGCAATCTGTGTCCGGGAACAGTGTCACTTGTCCCAGTTGTGCTTGTCATGATGGCCAATATTTGTTTAAAATGGCAATCCCTTACATTGTCATGATGGCCAATATTTGTTTAAAATGGCAATCCCTTACATTGTGTTAGTGTAGTGTATATTGTGGACCTCTAGGTTATTATTAATAGTGGGGAGGATTTAATACGAATCTCTTATTTTTTAATGACCAACTTCTAAAAAGATGATTTCTTTGTAAAGAAATGCTCGCACACACGCACGCACACACACTACTTTGTTTAAATAAATGTATGTAGTTCATAAGTAACAATAAATTCTTGTTGTACCAGCAATATTTCCAAGTTTTGTTCTTCGCTGTATAAATTTCAAATGTCATGATTTGCCAATGCAAGAGAGTACCGGCACCTTTTTTCTCCCACTTCAAGCACTGGCCCTAATATTGTAAAAAAAAAAAAAAAAAAAAAAAAAAAAGTATGGTTTGGAAATAAAATAAGCAAAAGCAACTATCCACTTGAGACCATATGTTGTTTTTCCACTAAGAAATAACCATTGTTATGTTGTTTTGATTGATACTGTGAAGCTGCTTTGATACAAAATATGCTAAATTGTGAAAAGTGCTATAAAAATATTTTACTTGTGTAAAGACATTGTAGCCAATTGATGTTTCTGAAAAGGTGTTGAAAACAAAGTTAGGGGATTGTAAAGTTCTAAAAACAGAATAGTTTACAGACCCAACACTGTCTACTCAACAATTAAACCCAACTAGTTAAAAAGCCATTTAAAAACTACATTTGAAATAGAGATCCTGGTTAAAAATACTTCAGAGAACGTGTGGGACCCTTACGGCGGGTTGTTTTTACACTTACCTGTGTTTCGTCGTGAAGCAATGGTGTATTTCTTCTTTCTTCGATTGATATGTTAAACTACTGCTGTAACGTTAGATAACTAAAAACTGAAAAGATAGGAAAGTGTGTAAAATAAACAACTAGAAGATAATCGAAGGATACGAAAAGTGAAAATTCAAACACAATCCGCACACGTTCGTGAGGCGGGACTTATACACCAGCAACGGAAGCTCTTCACTGCAAGCGTTTGAGTTGCATATACTGCCCCCTACTGTACTGAAGGGAAATTGTTGAAATCTGTATGACTTGAATGAGTCTTAAGTGAGACACTACAGGTGAATAGGGTAACATTTAAAAAAAGAATATATATATATATATATATATATATATATATATATATATACCCGGACAGCAAACTGACATTGAATCAACGTGGAAACGACGTCTCTCGTGACATTGAAACAACGTTGATTTTGCTCATCGAATTAACGTTGAACCAACGTCAGACGCGGCATTCTTCAAAGCTAAATGAAAATCGAAAATTGGTTTGCTTTCATAACGTTGAAACAACGCGTTGATTTCAAGTTGATTTTCCATTAGTTTTGAAAGAATGACGCGTCTGACGTTGGTTCAACGTTAATTCGATGAGCAAAACAATGTCAGATCAACGTTGTTTCGATGTCATATTTCCACGTTGATTCAATGTCAGTTTGCTATCTGGGTATATTCTATAATTAAATATAATTATACTATATGTAGTTTCACTATTTGAATGAAATTAGAGATATAAATCAACTTTTTGATGATGTTCTAATTATATTACCAGCACCTGTAAATATAAAACATCTGAAAACAATTTCTAACTGCGAAGTCTAGAAATGCGTGGCCAAGACGTGGTGAGGAGGTTAAAAGATGATTGGTCATCACCTGGTCTTTAGACAATGTTGTGGGAAGGTAAGGAAACGACCAAGCAATGTGGTCACAAGACTACCTTCTGATGACGTTGCCACATAGTCGTGACATAGTCTTTTGGTGACGCGACGAACCAACGACCAATACTGACGTCACTTTTGGTCGTCGTTACGTCACGTGTTTGCTGAGCTGACGTTGCCGGGATGCACAGGTACCTCCGCGCTAACATCACCAGCCCGGGGAACACGTTCACTTTCCACTCAAACTACGCAACGCAGCAGCATTAGTTTAATGATAATCGATAACAAATTAACGTGATCGACGAAATTCTTAATGATCAATAACCGATCGTCGATTAATCATGCCCATCCCTAAAATGTACCCAAAATCTCATCCTGAAGCTGAGTGGTTGTCTCTGGATGCTCTTCAAACACCCTTCTCATTCCCTCCCTCAGCGTATCCAGGAGAACAGCTTGGTATTGTTGCACCCCTGAGATGACATTGTTGACTGTTCTCTGTTTTTTTTAATAAACTTAATTCTTTTGATTCATAGAACAATTGCATGTAAATGGTAAACAACAAAAAATAACTAAGAAAACTGCTCTGATATTGTCTTTTCAGTCATACTTCGATTTGTTTACAGCAAACATAAAAAAAGTACACTCGGGATTGATTTGTCATAAAATTTGATTGTATTTTAGGATGAAGCCAAGTCGGAGAATCTATTTACAGTCCTGGAGAGCTACCAGACGCACTCTCCAAAACCTCCATGCAAGCCAGGCAGAAAATGCACGTGCAAGCCAGGCAGGGAATACCCGGGCAAGCCAGGCAGAGAATCTCACTCGCCAAAACCCTGAGAGCCTCAATAGAGACGCATTCATGGCATGTGATGAGAGAGATGGAGATGGAATTGTAATGGAGGACGTGTCAGATTTGAAGAGAGATAAAAGCGTGAATGAAGACAATTTGTTTGAAGACAGTGTGCACGAGTTATGTGATAGGCACAAAAGTTGTATGGAGTCACCCTGCAGTGACTCAGTGAGCAGTGACTCAGACCTCGACAACCACTCTGATGGCACATTGTTTGAAGCCCTTGCAGCTTGGACCAGTGAGTTCCAGGTGAAGCACAATGCTGTGGATAGCTTACTGAAATTGCTGCAAAGCCATGGTCATCCACAACTGCCATCCACTGCCCGTACACTTCTGAAAACACCTAGAGAAGTGAAAACTGTGGAGAAGTCTGGCATGGAGAGTCTACACTACCAATTGAAGGAGAAACTAGTTGAGACCCTGGATCGTTACCCAGTTCAGCTTGTGAGTGATCTTGAGACTCTGGAGCTGTCCTTTAATGTAGATGGACTGCCTCTCTTCAAAAGTTCTGGGAAGTCCATGTGGCCGGTCCTCTGTGCTGTAATGCTTAGTCCAGTAACTATTTTTCCCACTACACTGACTTGTGGGTTGAAGAAGCCAACTGACCTTGGCTTCTTGGAGGACACAGTGAAGGACCTAGCTGAGATCTTAGCAAATGGCCTGGACTACAGAGGGAGGCACATTAAAGTGACGGTTAGGTGCTTTGTGTGTGACGCCCCAGCCAGAGCAATGATCAAGAAGACCAAATGTTACTCGGGGTACTATGGATGTGAGCGATGCACACAACAAGGATTATGGTTAAATCGAGTCACATACCCGGAGACATCTGATTTAGAGCTGCGTATTGATGCATCATTCAGAACTCAAACACAGCCTGAGCACCACCATGACACCACACCACTGTCTGACCTTCCAATTGACATGGTTCAGAGTTTCCCCATTGACTATATGCACCAGGTCTGCCTTGGCATCACAAAGAAGCTGCCCTATATTTGGTGCAGAGGCGAAAAGGGGATGCGGATATCTGCCAGCCAGGTTCAGGAGTTGAGCAGCAGGCTGCTAATGCTGAAGTCCAGGGGCGGCTCGCCCATAGAGGGCGCTGGGGCGCCGCCCTCCCTCCGACCTGTCTGTCTGTTTTTTTAATATATATTATAATTTATCATTTTGAAAAATAATCAATGTTAATTATATACTAATAATGGTTTTACTTTGAAAAGTGTTTTGAACTCACCAGAATGATATTTGCATTCACTTTCGTTACTTTTATCATGTTGGTTTAGTAGTATAGCCAATAGGCTGTCTTCTCAGGGCGCCAGTTCGCTCAGCCCCACAGTGCTGGAATTTAAGCCAATGGTTCCCCGGTTGCTATGCAAAAAAGTTTATATTTCGCCAATCAGCGTCGTCAAATTTTATGGTTTGGGGGCGCTGAAAATATCGCCCACAGTATCAGATTAGGGGAGTGCACCGTGCACGCGCCCCACGGGACATTTTTTTACCTCAGATGAGAGCAGAATGGCAGCGCCAGTGACGTCGAGTGGAAATAATGTAAAGTTAGTCGTGGGAATTGACCTGTCTGTCTCTGTCACTCACTCACTCACTCACTCACACACACATAAACACTGTTTCACACACATTTGATATTAAAATAGTTATAGGAATATTAATACCTGTGTGTTTGCTTTGTTTTTTGATGTTTTTAAGTTCTGAGCTAGATTACTGTGTTTCATACTAGTTAAAATCAACTTTCTTCTCATACTTGGGTGTTACCCTCAAGAACGTTGTCCCACCCTCTCTTTCAGAGCCTTTTCTCTCTCTCTTTCTCTAGTATCAACACATTGTTATCCATTATCCAATTGTCAATTTGTCAAAAATATGTAATCTACAGCTGGGGATTGATTAAACTAGATTGTTGTATTATCTATTATTTTTTGTATTACCTATATTATAATTTATCAATATTATGCGTTTGCACTTTTTCTGTCAGCACACAGAGCATAATAAACATGCAACTTGTTCATTATCAGTAACTGTCAAACTGTTATTATTATTATTGTATTATTTGACCATTGGTATTGACTGGTTTAAGTTATTTTATTGGTATAGGTAAGGGCATGGCCTAAGGCCTAAAATGCACCAGAATGCAGGAAATCACATCTACTAAATTCAAAATTTTCTGGGGGGGGGGGGGGCTCTTATTCAGCCCCCCTTCCAATATTTTTCACCAGCCACCACTGCTGAAGTCATCAATCCCCTCGTTTTTTGCACGCAGTCCTCGAGGTCTGGATGAGCTTGAACGATGGAAGGCAACTGAGTTTCGCCAGTTTCTGCTATACACAGGGAAACTGGTGCTGAAAGGTGTCTTAACTCTTTCCCCGCCAGCGTTTTAAAAAAAAGTTGCCAGCCACCGCCCAGGTTTTTGACGATTTTCGCTAAATTTGAATGCCCCCGCTGAATATTTTCTTCCATGAATATATGAAGATGATATATATAAAAATAAAGATCTGAGCCTCTGCTTTTAGGCAAAAAAAACGTTTTTATTTTATCTTCATCTGTTCTTTTTTTATTGCCTCTTGAACAGAGGTAGGTTTTGTCAAAAACACAACATTTTGGACAAAAAACTGAGAAAAAGGTATTTTTATCAAACAAGTGCATTTAAAAGCAGAATACATTCAGATGTTGTTTCCTTCATATATAAAACTTTCCAAAATAAATTAAAAACATAAAATAAATGTAAAATATATCAAATTTCCCAGGATGTAAGGGAAATGTAACTTTTGCATTAAAACTTCTGCCTCTGCCTCTCTGTGTTCTACCTGTGAATAATGAATAATTGGAATTACAATAAACAGGCCTAGACACACACACACACACACACACACAAATACATATTACAATGTGGTAAATGTGCACAAAGAGAGAAATAATTTGACAATTACCGCTTCATATTTAGACAGCCACACATAAATGCCTGCACACACACATACATATTGTAGTGTCATAATATTATACGATCTATCTGCGGCACGTCCATGGCTAGCATGAACATGTGCATCTCTCTCACTGACTACTTCGTCCCGATCAGATTCAGAATTATCAAATAAAGAGTGATCGGACTCCGAGTCCATTAACCTCCAGTACTTCAGCCATATACCTCTGCATTGTCTGTCTGATACATTCTCACCACTCCACTGTTTGAGACGATTGCGATCTGTTTCTCTGATCAAAGAGTTGAGCAATCATTCAGGACATGCGCGCGGGTCTTCCTTACCGTATACCACCTAAACACGGATACCCGGAAAATTCCGTGTTTGGCGCAGATGCGTTTTTTCATTAAACACGGAAAATTCCGTGTTTGGCGGGGAAAGAGTTAGGAGAGGACCTTTACAACCACTTCCTGACATTGAGTGTTGCTGTTGGGTTGCTGGTGTGTCCAACACTGGTGCAGCAGTACCATGACTATGGTCACCAACTACTACAATACTTTGTAGAGAAAGGCTGTGAACTGTACGGGCACACCTTCCTGGTCTACAACACACACACCATGCTGCACCTGTCAACAGATGCAGTTTGCAGTTGTCCAGGCCTTCGAAGCAGTGGTTTCATGTTTGAGAACTACCTCCACGCCATTAAGAAGATGGTACGATCTGGAAAAAGTTCCCTGGCTCATGTAGCAAACCGACTGGAAGAGAGTCTGAACCGGCCAATTAAACATCAAAAAAAGATAACTTCTAAAAAAAGGAAGGACCACTACCGCCACCCTGAACCTCTTTTCTCTCAGCCATGCAGTTCGTTTTTTGATTCGGGTGTTCCAATACCACAGGAGGAACACTGATGAAGAGGATTTCTACAACAGAACTCTGGAGGAGCGTCATACTAGTAGATAGGGGGCAGATTACAACTTTTATGGCAGTTCTACATCAGGTCTGAAGAAAGTTGAAAATGGATCTGAGGGATTAAGACCAAGTAGAAAATGTCTTAGCCCAAAGGCTGAATCATTTAAAGACTCAATTTTTTTAAAACAAATTATTTCTAAATAAACACGACAATGTATATAACATCTAAATAATCGAACAATCTAAATAACATAACATAAGATAACATTTTTGAAAATCATTAGAGACGGTCCCATAAATGAACGATTAACCAAAGTATCTTGGTAATATGTATCATCTAGGTTTGTTCCATGGACCACCAGAGGTGCCACCTTCAAGGAAATCTTCTGCAGGACCAACACACCCTCCACCTCCCATCTGCTTTTTTCCGCAGACAAACATTATAAACGGAAAGTTTACAATTGTTGCATAAGGTTTGTTAAGTTGTGCGGATCTGTATTAAAATATACCTTATGTTGACATTGTATCAAAGGCTCGATTACCTTTTACCCTTTACCTTTTAGGTTACTTCACCGTAGCTGCTGTTTTTGAAAAAAATATACCCCTGTTACTTCGTGCCAGGCAGTGGGATATACCTTGATGCTTAAAAACTGTTTCTGCAATGGAAGGTCTGGACTCTGAATATTAAATGAAGCTCGGAAATGTTAGCTGGGGGCTTAAGACTGTGCAGGACACACCTGACTTTAAATGGGATTAAATTACAGTGTTGTGGTTGTCTCATTTCTAGGTAAATGCATAGAATTACCACGGGCAGGAATATGTCAGTGGTCATTGAGATTGTCTATTCTTTCTAATCAACAGTATGTCTTACATCGTTGTTGAATTCCTCAGTGAAGGGAGTGTAGCTGTGGTGGCTAAATGTTGGACGTATAAGGAACAAACGGTATTTTATCAGATCATTGGCTATCGACTATTTTCTGGGGGTGTACTGTACTTTTTAAAATACAGTACTCATTAAATATTTTTCATGAATTTCAGGATGGCTATTGTTACTGGCCTGCATGTAACCCGACAGCCAGAGCACGAAAGGGAGAACAACCTGATCCTGATACTTGGATTTTAAGGAAAGTCAAGGTGTTTAGTGGTGTTACAGGTACAGTTGTATTAATTTCTTGTCCTGTTTTTGCTGTGCATGCTCAAGTAATTTTTTGAAAGCTGTTAAAAAAGCTAAATACATTGCATAATGTAGAATACTTGTAAATGTTTAAACTAATCCTATATTGTTTGTACTTTCCTAATGTTAACATTTCTTTGTAGCTGACTTCAACCAGGCACTGCGGTGGTTGAAAAAGGCAGAAACAATGTCAAGCGTGGAAAGTGCAGATGATGGGGCTGTGCTCTCAAAAAGGCCAGCAAAATGTGCTTACAGCAGTGATGAGGGTATTTGCATTTCCATGCAGTTATTTATTGCATGCTGTATCCCTGACTGGTTTGTTGTCTGGAGTAAATTGTATGCTTTTTAGATGAAGACCTTGCTGAACAGGTTCTCCAAATTAATAAGAAATCCAGAGGTATGATTTTAAATAATTGTTCAATATTTCTTAAGAGTACCATGCTTCACAAGACTCCCCTCTATATGAAAATCGCTAGCATAACATTACATAACATAACATAACATTTTTGAAAATCATTAGAGACGGTCCCATAAATGAACGATTAACCAAAGTATCTTGGTAATATGCATCATCTAGGTTTGTTCCATGGACCACCAGAGGTGCCACCTTCAAGGAAATCTTCTGCAGGACCAACACACCCTCCACCTCCCATCTGCTTTTTTTCCGCAGACAAACACTATAAACGCTAAGTTTACAATTGCTGCATAAGGTTTGTTAAGTTGTGCGGATCTGTATTAAAATATACCTTATGTTGACATTTTTTATTTATTTACACAGACCTTGATCCAGTTAATCCTATTCAGCCTGAGATGTCTGATGGTGTGATTATATTCTTATTGTTGGTTTAATGAAAATCTTGTGTTAGTGTTAAAAAAGTGTTAGTTATCAACATGTTGACACACAAGAAATGTAGCCAGGTGATTTGAACTTTGGTAGTTTTGTTTTATGCAGAACCTTTCACGAGTTCACACGTACATGAAATCAAATATAATTTTAATGCGTATTTGGCTTGCTGTTCGGGGGAGGGCTCCGAGCTCGGAATTTTGCCCGAACCCAGAGTACTCCCCCCTATACTGGGGTAGACCCAGCCCAGAGTGAGGTGATGGGGTGGTGGAGGGATGCTGAGAGACTTGTCGTGAGACATGAGGTGAGAGAAGCTTTAATTATACCGGCTTCCTTTGAGTTGATTGGTTGATTACCTGAACATGCTCCTCCCGAACTTTGTTTACATAAAACTTCATTTCAGGAGTTCACACGTACATGAAATCAAATATAATTTTAATGCGTATTTGGCGTGCTGTTCGGGGGAGGGCTCCGAGCTCGGAATTTTGCCCGAACCCAGAGTACTCCCCAAAAAGCAAGGTATGGGACAGCGAGCGTAAAAATATTTCCCCCAAAAAGTGAAGGGCATGAGAAGGTAATTACTAAAGAACGAGCTTGACCGTTCGACCATTGAGGGCTCTCGCGACGTCCGACGGGAACTTGGATGCTCACAGCATCGGACGGATAAGCCCCGCCAGCAGTTGAACTGACAGCTCGATGACGCCAGATTTATACGAGCGGGATATTGGAACGAGTTAAGCCGTTCAACCGGGAGGGCTCTCGCGGCATCCGACGGGAACTTGAGTGCACACAGCGTCGGAAGGGTAAGCCTCGCCAGTTGAACGGGGGCGCCCGCTGTACTCGGTCGGGAGGGCTCGACCGGCGCTTCGAAGGGTGCTGGGGCACGGAAATAGACCTCTCGCGGCCCAACGAACGGGGAGCCCTTGCGGCGACACAAGCGCGGTCGTCCAACGATGATGAAAATAGGCAGGCTCTCACTGCGATTCGGACGGGAGGGCTCGACCAGCGGCTCGGAAGGGGGACGAGCCCGACCCACGAGCGGGGAGCCGTCACTTCGTACGAACGGGGGAGCCTGCAATTTTAAAATGTTACGCCGTAATTTGGATATGCTTACGACGCGGGCGTGGAATACGGTGATGGTGTCGATGAACGGAGCGCAACAGGTGATGGAAATTAACTAATTAATTAGTAAGGGCTTGGTGAGCGTTTCGGATGTGGAAGCGGCTGGATCTAATGTAAGTATTGAAAGCTTCAGATGACCAACGACCGAGGGTTTGGATTTGTTGTTGGGAAAGACCTTTTTGTGCGGCTGTGGTTGCTGCGCCGATGCGAAAAGAATGGCTTGAAAATTGGTTTGCAGAGATGCCGGATTTGATGAGGACTGCTTTGAGATGTTTTTGGAACCAGAATCTCGTGGCTGGATGATTGGAGTCGTCTGTGAAGAGTGGATCGAGAGGGGATTTTAGCGTGGAACGTTTATACTGAAGGTAATTTAGCAGGGAATGGAACGGTTGAATGGGAGTCGGCAGATTGAAAATATATACAAAAATGACCTTTTTTAGCTCGATCTGTTTTGCTTTGTTTGATGAAGAAAGATATAGTTTCGTTATCCACGATCTGCAAATCTGAAATGGTAGGGTGAATGTTTGGATTGAAATTGGATGTGATTGTCAATTCTGAGCAACGGAGAAAGCCGAAGAAAGCTAAAATAAACATAGCTTCTAATGTGCGCGCTGTGTTGGTGGAGTGGTATCCTAGACGGAGTGATGAAATGCATTTGGCGAGTATATCAATTGTAATGGGTTGTCTGGTATCCGGGCGAGTGGGGTGAGTTCTTTGAATTCCTTTCATGAGAAGGGACGTTTGGAAGTTATTGATAGCGGGGGCGGGCTTACCATAAGTTAGTTTGTGAAAGAATTGAATGCCGCTTAAATAGCTTTTTATGGATCCGGCTTGGAGACCTTTAACTTGGTTGAGGTGAGATATGAAAGAAGTAACGGTTAGAAGAGAAAAATCAGGAAACGGTAAGCTATGCGAGAGGTGAAATAATTTGAAAGATTTCCACGCGGTGTAGTATGATTGGAGAGTTCTGGGAGAAACTGCTTGCAGGATAGAATCGATGGACGTGACCAGAAGGGATTTCAATGGATGGTTTATGGGAAGATTAGTTGAGAATAAGGAGGTACTGGGGTTGGAACGGGGTCCGCTTCTGGTGCCAGCATCCTGAATCTCTGAAAATAGAAACGGGAGAGAGAGTCAGCGATTTGGTTGAGAACACCTGGGACGTGTTTTGCATTAATGATGAACTGATCGCAGGCGGAGATCCAGATGAGGCGTCTGAGGAGTGGCATTATTGCAGGTGAGCACCTTTATTGATGCATTGAACGGTTGCTTCATTGTCGCAATGAATTTGAATGCTTTTAGATGACCATTCTTTCCTCCATAGGGAAGCTGCGACGACAATCCGGTAGAGCTCAAAAAGGGCCGAGGAGGCTGAGGACTCGGGAGTGTCTAGCAGCTGGGGGGGCCATGGAGATGCAAACCAGCGACCCTGGTAATAACCTCCGAAACCGACTGAGGGAGCTGCGTCTGTAAACAACTTGATGTCGAGGGGGAGAGAGATAAAATCGTTGTAAAAAAAAGTTAGACCGTTCCACTGATTAAGGAAAGTGATCCATAATTTTAGCTCCTTTTTGCACTCGCAAGAAAGGTTGATTTGGTCTTCCAGCGCGTGAACTGATGACGAGAGTGCGAGGAGATGCGTGATGAACGGGCGGCCTTGCGGGATGATACGCATTGCATAGTTTAAGTGGCCAAGCAGCGAGAGGAGTTCGCGTTTGGAACACTTTGAGCGGTCCGTAAGATTGGCGGCGATTAAAATGATTCGATCTATTTTTTCCTTTGGCAGTGAAGCCTGGAAATTAACGGAATCCAGATTGATGACCAGAAATTCTATGGATGTGGTTGGCCCTGTTGTTTTTTCCTGAGCTAACGGAATCCCTAGCTCGGCGAAGACTTTTTGCACCCTGACGAGGTGAGCAGGATGGCGTCGTGAGGTGAAATAATTAAGAAATCATCGAGCAGATGGAGAAGGTGAGGAATTGCATAATTATTGGAAAGGATCCAACATATGGCTTCTGATAGGGTGTCAAAGATTTTGGGGCTGCTTTTGCAACCGAAAGTTAAGCGTACCGAAAAATAAAATTTTCCCCGCCAGTTCACGCCGAATAAATGCCACGAATCTGGATGGATAGGCATTACTTTGAAAGCAGAAGTGATATCTACTTTCGCCATCCACGCGCCGCGACCTGCTATTTTGATCATGGTTATAGCTTGATCAATGTCGTGATATTTAATTGAGAACTCTTCGAGGGGAATGAGACTGTTGATGCTTGGATATGGAGAGTTGTGAGGAGCTGAGAGGTCGATAATCAAGCGCTTTTTTCCTGAAAATTTTCTTGTAGCCACGCCTATGGGGCTAATGCGAAATTTGACGAACGGGGGGGCTTCGAACGGACCGATCATGAAACCTGATTCTATTTCTTTTTTTTATTAGCTCGTCTACCACTTCAGGCTCTGCTAAGGAGGACTGAAGATTATTGCAGATGATGTTTTTGGTAGGCTGGCATTCCACGCCAGGTTTAAAACCTTGGCTGAGACCGGACAACAGGTAATTTGTAAAGTTGACGTCTGGGTGATGGAATAATTCCTCAGCCAGGCGGGAAATATTCACTGGAGTCGAGAGATAGTTTTTCTCACCTTTATTTACAGCTTTTTGTACAGGACATACAACACGGGCGTGGGCACCGCCACAATAATTGCAAATGTGGAGAAAACGACAGCGTTGTCTTTGGCATTTACCCTCGTTGAAATTATTGCAGACTTGCCTGTTGGACACGACGTTTGGGGCTCTGCTCGGAAAGATGCTACCGGAAGAGAGGTCCTCTCTTGCCAGTCGCGGGACGTAGCTTGTGGGTTTGATGGGGATCTGCGCTGGGCCGGGAGGAATCGAGGGATTGATTTGCGGGCATGCTGTGGTGGCATGGTTTACGGACCTGCAAATTGCGCAAGAGATGTTTCGGCATCCGAGAAACACGCGATTATGGAGATCAGAGTCCAACGCTCCCCAGTAAGGACACTGATTCCATTGAGAAATACGGACGGCGCATTTAGCAGAAAATAATTTGTGATAAGTGTAAAAATGACTACCCCCATACGACAGCGCAAGCTCCGCTATGATAGAAAGGTAATCGTTGAGCTCGCGCCGTCTATGGGGGAAAACGGAGCATATAACTTCGGTATAGCGGTTAAAGGAAATACAGAATTCGGCCAAAGACAATGTGCGAGATGAAGCTTGCGTGTTGTTTTTTAAAGTGACGGATATATCGCCGCAATCCACCTGGCGATTGGATTCCGACATGGGGAACATCGAAAGTAGGGAGCCCAAGTCTACATCCGCACCTGCGAGGATTTGAGCTCTGATGCTGTTCGTCACTGGCGGAGGTTCTGCGGCAACGGCGTTTGGAGGGGCTGGTTGAGGAGTGGCTGAAAAGAGAGAGAAGGAAGATCGAACGTGTAGAGGATTAGAAGTGGGGAGGGCCGGAGCTGAGGTCGTTTGCGGAGGCATCCTCACGCCAGAGTCAGCCCCTGCTACGGGTGGAGGGGGGAAGAATTGAGGGTAGTAGTGAGGAAGAGGAAGAGGAAGAAAATGTGTCGGCGTCTGACCGGCTAACGGAGGCATCCTCGCGCTAGGGTGCGCACCTGGTGCTTGAAAGTAAGGAAAATTGAAAGAAGTAACGTCAGGAGGGAGAGGAAGCGTTTGAGGAGCTGATGTAATGTTGGTGTTACAGAGATCCGGCGCGTACGGTGCCACGGTGGGAGGGGCTGGAGGGAAAATTTGACCTGGAAGAGAAAGAACCCCTTCCGCGACTAGGTCTGGGGCGCGGCCCAGGCTGGCGGAAGGTCTGCGGCGACGTGGCGCGTGGGCGGAGCCCGGCACTGAAGGTGGAGAGGCTGGAAGGCGAGCAATCCGGGTCCGGCAGGCTCTGCTCGTTCGAGCCGGTGAAATGGCATCTGGAACAGAAAGGTGAGTAGATTGTAAAGACACGTACAAGTTATATAAATCTACTTTTTTCGCTCTGCGAGAAAAGTTAACGTCTGAATTAATCAGGGCTTGTCTCAGCGCTTTAACGGTCCACTTCCCTATGGGAGGTATGTTTGGGTGTGTCAAAGAGTGCGAAGACGCAGAGGAAGATGGTGGGGTCCTCGCCGGTGGTGGTGAGGGGAGTCCTCTGCGTCTTGGCGTGCGTGGAGAGGATCGTGGAAGTTGGCGTCCCCGGTTTGAGGAGGCTGGAGATGGAACGATCCTTGGATCCGCGGGTTGTGATGGAGTCTCATCAGTGACGAGAGAATCGTCATCGGAAGGGAAAAGCTCTAGCTCGGACATGACGGCACAAGGGCGGAGTCAAATGCTGAGAGACTTGTCGTGAGACATGAGGTGAGAGAAGCTTTATTTATACCGGCTTCCTTTGAGTTGATTGACCTGAACATGCTCCTCCCGAACTTTGTTTACATAAAACTTCATTAAGTGTTGAGTTTAATCGCTTGCATTTTCTATTGCATATGTGCACACAGAAACTGCCAGCTGCTCCTCGAGTGTGTCAGATTCTATCTCCGCCTTAACCCAAACGGTTACAGTAATACAAGGTATGTTACTTTTTATTGTGGGTACAAGCTGAACTGCAATGTGTTATCTTTGCACTTTGTACGTTTCTGACCTTCATTTTAATGTCTTTGAAATATTTTGTGTTTCTGAAACAGAGACACTTAAGACAATGTTGACCCGCCAGGATGTGATGTCAAAAAACATCCAGGAGATACTTCTCCGATTAAACCAGATTGGAGGGGCCAGCCAGGGTCCGGAGACCCCAATAGAAACCGATGTGGCCCAGTCTTTGGAAGAACTTGCTGTCTTGGAGGCAAAACTGAAAGACCTTCCGGACTACAAGAAGAGATTGGTGGGTAATGGTTTAAACATAAAGTATCTTTTATGTAGAGCTAAATATTTACCGCATTACTGATTTTTAATTTTCTGTATTTCCTCTGTGTAGACACACCATCTCAGTCTGATTGGTGGAGCCAACCCGGGAGAAGTTACAAGGCGTATCATGCGGGCTGTTGCTTCTAGCGGTGTCTGGAAAAACTACAGCCTTCATGGGAAGAAGGGGAAAAAAACATTGCTGCATACAGCAGTGTACCAGGTTATCAAACGTGAGTTTAATATAAGTGTTATTTTTGGTAGTAATTGTGAAATTAGTTTAGTGAAACTAAAAATTAGTTTCAGTTTATGCTCTAAAATTATTTAATGTTTCAAAATATAGCTTGCTGTTTTCAAATCTAAAAGACAATATCAAAATGCCCATAATATATATATTAAATGAGTCCACCACTTGTTTTGTAAAACATTGTAATTACACAAGAAATAAACATTTAAAAAAAAAATGTATTCTACACAACAGGGGCTATCTTGTTTTTCTAGGTGCAGTCAGTCCCAGAAGTGGCGGTCCCGCAACAGGACAATAACCAGCAAATCACATGAAGACCTTTTTAAAGTGTTTTAAAAAGTGTTTTAAACATTTTTTTTTTCCAAAAAAAACAACATTTTTTTGCTTTAATGTACAGTTGTTCATTTTTTTCTCATTTGTTTTTAAAGTGTTTTAAATAGTGACATTTATTTTTTGCCTTTTTTTTGCTTTAATGTATAGTTGTTCATTTTTTCCCCAATTTGTTATTATAGTGTCTATTAAATTATGTTAAATAAAATCTGCAAAAACACTTTTCAGTTTTTTCAATTATTCTACATATTTTTTTAACATTAACAATAGTAAATGTTTAAACATGTTTTTACCAATTGTTTGAGTAAAATGTCACGATTTGAACAGTAAAGCTACTTGAAAAACAAGTTCTGAACAAGAACCACAATTATAGATGTTGCTGTGGCAGTAGTGGCAGGTAAATGGTTGTCAATAAAAACCACTGCAGAATGAATATATATATATATAATGAAAAAGTCATCAAATGACCAATCGGCGACCAATAACATGGTCACAAAGTGATGTACTGGAGACGTTGTCACGTTTGGCGACGTCATAGCGACATCTTTTGGTGTTTCACTTTGACAGTTGTGGCGACGTCATATGCTAACGTAAGTGTGACTAAAAATGACCAGCACGTGACGTCACAACGTAATATTGTTTGCTGGGAGTCCCCTCATCAGAGCTGTGTTTACAGCGGCTGGACTGAAGCATTTGTTTACACTCGACGCGTCCGCACGAGCGAGCATGAAGGTGCGCGAGGCAAAAATTAGTATAAATATAAACCCCTCGTCCATTTGGGGAGGTGCGCGGGCAGTCTGCAGAGACTCGCGCTCACGCGCTGAAGTGCCAGGGGAAAGTGTAAACAAGGCTTGACGGTCACCAAGCAGGTTGCGGTCGCGTCTGACCCCAGATCATGTCATCAACATGCTTATCTTTCTCAACAGAAATCAGTAGACTGGAGCAGAAGTTGTATGTGAGTTATTTTTTTTCTGAAGCTTAAAGGAGCCTAGCCTAATTGATTGTCAGTTAGTATAATCTCTCTCACCCTTTCTCGACTCTGTGCCTTGATTGAGTTACATGTTGACAAAACCTGTCAGATCTAAATGTTATTATGTTTTTGGTGAAGTTATTTTTATTATTATTTATTATACCATGGTCTGGGTGAATACTCGATTCTGATTGGCTGCAGGGTGTCCGTTAAAAAGTGATAGAGGACACCTAGTAAAGTAGTTCTGGTGAAACTGCCTGTTTACCATTCGAAATTAATAAATAAATGCGCTGCCTACAACGGCTGTGAGTAACCATAGCAACAGGCAGTCAAACGCTCTATCAAAACAAACATCTAACGTTAGATCTAACGCATTACTATAGCCTAATACATCAATGAGCGTCTTCGTTATTTCTTTTAACATTTATGGAGAATATGGCAACTTTGACGACTGGTATGCTGTAGGTCGACTCTCCGATGCTGGACTGGAGAGCCGTCAAATAATGTCGGTGACAGGCCATCGATGCGAGAGCAGTCTGCGGGCTTACGTTACTGGGCTCCGTCTGTCCGTGAGAAACGAAGCTGGAGCAACGTACTGTCTGCATCAAGTGCCCATCATGGGCAGCAGTAACGTTACCCAGCTTTTGTGGATCCTCCTGACTGGCCGACTTTTTCAAATTGCACTATAAATGGAAACGTTGAAATTAATTGTAAATAAAAAAAGCTAGCATGTAGGCAAATGACCCTCTCTTTGATCTGATTAATTTATTGCCCTCTATAAGCGCAAATCGCTGGTGCTCAGAACAAATTTTTATTTTTTTTATTTTTTATTAATTGTTTTATGTGTAATAAAAAAAATAACTATGCCTACCTTTGTGTTTCATGAAAAAAAAAATGCATTTTTGAACCTGAAGGGTTGTACAAGCTGAGCGGACTATAAATATCTCCGGTTGCTAAATAAACCGTCAGGCAAGTTATTATTTGTAAAAACTAGATTTAGCCTAATTAAAATATAAACTAATGTTTTAAAAATGTTTTATTTGGCAAGTGACCATGGTAACAGCGGGTTAATGCCCTCCGAGATGTCCATTGTCAGGTTTTAATGGACTTCGGCGGAGGCAACCGTCCTCTGCTGCGCGTCGGCCGGTTTACGCCTCGCCGTCGTCCATTAAAACCTGACAATGGACACCTCGGAGGGCATTAACCCTTACTTATTTTGGAACAAACGAGGGTCTCACAAGGGCCAACTCGCAGCTGCAGGTTTAGTTGCGTTAGAGCACTGCCGCGCATAACTTTAAATTTAGCCTAACCAAACGCCCTGTTTAACTGCCACAAGTTGATAATCTTGTAATAATTATCTATATATATCGAGGAAAAACACGCTTTATTGTTGTATTTTCAATGCATTTTTATTTATAAAAAGTGAAATATAATAAATTTGAATATACAAATATTAATCATTAATCGATAGTCGATCGTTAATTCTTTCGACGATTGACTAAGAAAATTTTATCGAATGCCCATCCCTAGTACATTTGATAAGTTCATAGACCCTTTCTCCACCACTGCATATGGACAGAATAGAACTATTCGGGAGCTTTTCAATCCAGTCAACCCAGAAGAAGTAGTAGTGTCCCAGAAGATTTGTTGGGTAAAGCGAGGTTGTTCAAGGGTCATGGCTATGAGAAACAAAAGTTTTTACTATGTACCACTAATTGAAAGCCTAAAACAGTTATTGACCAATTCTAGAATCTTCAACATGTTAAACACTGCTCCACAAAGAAGCAGAGAAGGATTCTTTTATGACTTTACTGATGGGAACCTCTTTACATCTCATTCTTTATATTCTCCAAGGCCTAATGCATTGCAAGTAATATTGTACTCGGATGAAATTGAAATTTGTAACCCCTTAGGGTCCCATGCGTCTGCAAATAAATTGGTGATGTTTTATAATAGTTTAGGAAATATTGATCCAAAATTGGCTGCTATACGACTCCTTGCTATTGCTAAGGCAAACGATATTACTCAGTCGGGTGTGGATCTTGTACTAAAAAGAATTCTACAAGATCTAACACTGCTTTACAATGGTGTAAGGATTGAAATGCCAAACGGTGAAATAGAGTTGTTCGGTGCGGTAACAGCTGTATGTGGAGACACACTTGCCCAGCATGAGCTTGCTGGCTTTAAAGAAGGTGTTGGATTTGCCTATAGCAAATGTAGACAATGCGAGTGCATCTTTGAGGATATGCAAAGTATTTTTGAAGAAAATAAGTTTGTTGAAAGAACTTTGGAGAAACAAATTAGCCAGTGTCTTAATATAGACAAAGCAAGCACAGATACCTTTTAATAATAGTAACAATTATTTAAGCTCCTTATTATGTAGCCGAATCTGTGCTGGTTTGTATTGGCCGCCTCCAGTTTTCACTTTGTTTTCATCCCTCAGTTTTCATCCCTCAGAACCACTTACGGGATTAACTGAAGAAGTGTACTTGTTGATTTTCCTGGATTTGACCTGATCAAACAAACTCCACAGGACGTCATGCATGTAATTTTTGAAGGCGTTGCACCAATGGAAGTTAAGCTTGTATTAAAATACCTTATTCTGTCAGGACTGATAGAATTAGATGAGTTTAATTCAGCCATTCAAAATTTTCCTTACTCACCTCTCGATATACGGGATAAGCCATCTCCTATTAGTGTCAGCACTTTGGCAGCTAATGACAACAGATTGAAACAATCTTGTGGGCAAACGTTAATTCTTATAAAAATAATGCCTTTTCTTTTGAATGATGTGCACAATGAGTATGTTCAATTTATTGTCAAATTAATTGAGATAGTTCTGATAGTCCTTGCTCCGATTATTTCTTTGTAGACGATATTACGGCTTAAGAGTATGATTGAGCAACACTTGTATCAGTTCAAACAACTTTTTCCTGATGCCAATGTAATACCCAAGCAGCATTACATGTTGCATCTTCCAAGTCAAATCACATCGCTTGGTCCTCTAATAAGGAGTATGTGCATGCGATTTGAGGCAAAGCACAGTTATATTAAGCAGTGGGCTTCAAAGTTAAATTTGAAAAATGTTTGTACTATAAATGTTGATTGATTGATTGATTGATTGATAAATCACTTGCAAATCACAATCAGTTTCTTGAATGTTGTCAGAATGCAATAGGTATTGAGCATCCAATTTTTGCAAATGAAAGAGAATCAGGGCCCGTCTCAGCTGTCAAAAATCTTGAATATGTTAAGAGAAAAGTCAAAGATTTTTTAGGAATAGAGGTCATACAATCTGTTGTCTCTGAAGTGGTATATTCTCAATGGGAATAAATACATCAGTGGGAAGTCTATGATTATCACAAATGTAAATGATCCTTTCCCAGTATTTGGATTGATAAAGGATATCTTATTGATATCCTATGATATCAATCTTTTGTGGGGCAAGTCCTCAAGGTGGTGGGCAATCAGATGATTGGGACAGTTTGATGATGATTTTGAATGATTTTTGAAAAGAGTTGTCATTTTTTTTTTATCTTCACTTACTGTTCACTGTTACTTCACTGTTAATCTATTAAATCTATTTACTACTAAATCTATTGAACAGTAGACTGAATTCTGCCTTTAATGTTTCTGGGCCCAATATTTGCACTAATTCACTGTTTCATGATATGACATTTGACATTTTATAAAAAGATGTTCTCATTTTTTAAATGTGTTCCTGGACATGTTTAAAGATGAACTGAACTGAAAAATATCGACGTTGAAAACGTGTTGTTTATGACAATTAAAAGTAAATTACACTAAACATTTTTAAAATATATATATTAATATAGCTTTTTTAAGCAACGCAAAATTGCGCTTGTTAGCGCTGGCAGTTCCGATGACGTCACTGGCATGGTAGGACCCGCGGAGCGCCATAGACAACAGCTGTAGGTCCTGTATACACAGACGAAAATGAGCGCTTTTAACGGCATGGATTACGCATTTGAGCCCGTGAGGGACAGGCCGGTAGTGTCTAACTACCACCACATGGAGGACGATCAGTTTCAGGCTTCACTTGCAGTACAGGATCGTTTGGGGGAAAGTGACTGTGGGCGCGAGCGCTGTGGAGCATAGACACTGCACGGAGACGATCTGTTGCAGAGAGGTCAACATGGACATTTATTGATCGGCGAAAAATGCATCACCATGCACCGTTCATTTCGGATGCTGTTCGGTGAGAGAAACGTGTTGAAGGAGGCTATGCTGTCTCTAATGGATGTCCGAGCTGAGACGCTGGACCGCCCCATAAGTAGCAGGGTATTTTACGAATAGGTGACGGCTGGGCTAACTTGTTACACTTTTCTCAGATTGTTTAGATTAACAGCGTACTGGCAGTTCACTCTATGGGCGAGGGTGCATTTAGGAAGGAGAAAATCCCATCCTTTACAGTGAACTATACATCAGGGATCTTTTCCCCTCAGCCGAATATCAAGGATTCGAGTAACGTTAACGTGATGCATTGAACTTGTAACTTGTGTAAATAAAACATTTCGTGCATTGTCAGACGTTTCATGTACTCATTGACGAAAGTACACATCTCTAAATAGTGTGTCGCTAAAAAATCTGTTTCCTCAGCCATATGTCAGCGCGCCTCAGACTGTTTACAAGCTACGGCTGTTCTGCTGGTGCGGGTAGGCAACGGAGTGGCTTACCATGCCAGTGACGTAGTCGAACGTTGAAATCCAACATGGCGGCGCCCGTGTAACAAAAACAACACTTTCAATGTACCATTTTATCCCTTTTAACAAATTCTGCCATTTTAAAAATTGTACCAATGAGAATAAATAAAATACATCTGTTATATCACCTTTTCTCAAATTTCAGTTCAGTTCATCTTTAAAACTTATAGAAGCGAGAATCAAATGTTTTTTTGTTTTTTAATCTGTTACTACTGAATTTAAAGGGTACCTATTATGGATTTTTGAAAATTGCCCTTCATGTAGTGTTTAACATAGATCTAAGTGAACGAAAACATCCTACAAAGTTTTAAACATGAAAGTTCATCGTATACAAAGTTATTATCTCTCAAAAGTAAGAGTCGATTCTGAGTCGCTGATATGAATCGTTCGAAGAACGATGCTTTTCCTTTGTCTAGTTGACGTCAACTTGACAAGTTATTTGAATAAGAAACGCCCACTTATTGCGCTCGGAGACGCCAGGGAAAACTGGAAAACAATCATGTTGACGAGACGCTGTGTTTTGAAGTGCGACGCAAAAGCGAACTTTTTTCACCTGCCAAGTGAGGAGCATTTAAAGACTAAGTGGCTGCAGTTCATATAAGTATACCACACAAGTTTAGCCCAAACCTTGTTCTGTGTTCGCGTCATTTTGAAGATGATTGCTTCACAAACCTAAACGCTATAAAGTATGGATCGCGAGCCGGCTCTATCCTAACGAGCTGAGGATCTGAAACAGGTGTGTTAAATAGACCCCTTTTGCGCCGACATCACAGTTACGTCACGGCGCTAGCTGGAGGCAAAACAAAGTGAAAACTGGAGGCGGCCAATACAAACCAGCACAGATTCGGCTACATAATAAGGAGCTTAAATAATTGTTACTATTATTAAATGTCATCTTGTTGTGTTGTTTGGTGCAAGAATTGATGAAAAATGAATATGCTGTGTCTGGAACTTTTATTTCTAGAAAATATTCACATCATTAAAATCGCACTGTAATGTCACTCTTTACATTGTCGTGGTCTCGGCGCTGGCTCGGCAGAACTGCGGATCGTACACACAAGTCTTGTACAGGACCATATAGGCATCTAAAGATTTATATGCCCTCAGTTTCTCTTTACGATCGGTTTCTCTATAAAGGCGGGCATACACTGTGCGATTTTCGTCCGATTTTGAGCCGAATTCTGACTCGTGCGACTCATTTTCGTGTCGGACCGATTTTCAGCTTTGTAGTGCGTCATTTGTCGTGCAGTGTTCGTGCAGTGTACAGGGAGAAACGAGAGGCCATTAGCCTCTCACGATCGACAATCGGATGGTCGGATGAATTTCTGGCATGTCAGAAATTTTGGTCGCTCCTCGTGACTATATCGCACAGTTGAAGCAAAGCTACGAACCGATTGCCCTAAACTCAGTGTTTTTTCCCTCACTGCACCTGCGCGAAAACAGAAGTTTAACCATTTCATCTGCAGCAAAAATAAAATTAAAATAAAAACGAGCTACAAATTACTGTTGCTTACCTCCAGTTCGTGTTGCAAAATGGATAATATTACCCACTGTCTTCCAAGCCACCTGATATGTAACACCTCTTTTATTATTTTGTCAAACAATGTTTTTGAAATAAACCTGTTTTTAATTTTCATTGATGATTAATTATTGCAATGTTTGGACATATTATAGACTGTTAATAGCTATTTTATATGCCTATAATTCATTGTAATCGACCTAAATGTTTTAGACAGTTTTTACTGAGGAGTAAGATTATGTAATATTTTATTATCCTCACAGCACGTTGGTTATGTGCTGTGAAAATATTGCGTGGCAAATTAATTATAATAGCGGATCAATTTAATAGTAAAATTAGCCTATAGGCCTCCCCTAATAATGATAATATAATAATAATAATAATTAAATGCATAAATTGAAAAATACAAAATCATCTTGATACTGATAGCAGATGCTTGTTTTGACAATATCTCTGGATACATACACGTAAATAGGCACAATCCAGGGGGTTATGGCAGATATTACACGTGTGAGCAGTGAAGTCGCAGCTCGACGATCGGACCGTACAGTGTAAGCACATAAATCCTGAACTTTGGCTTTGCATCGCATGCGATTTACTGAGTAGGTACCTTACTGAAATCGCACAGACATCGCACAGTGTATGCCCGCCTTAAGGTAGGTGTAGAAGTCAGGCCACTCACCCGAGGTAACGTACGTTAATCCTGTCAGATCGTCCATGCATTGAGTGAGCGTGTAGGCGGCTAGAGGTCGGCCAATCTGGTTCTGTCCATTAAAAATAACTTTTGGAAATAACAATCGCAGTCCTGGACACTGAGTGACCTTACACATTAAGATAATATCGGATTTTCTCCAGTCATTGTTAAAGGAGCATTTCACCCATTGCAACATTAATCTTTATTGAAAGTGGATCATATATGTAGTCGAAATGTAAAATCATTTTTTAATTTGGTGCCCTCTTGACTGAGAAAAGACAGAAAATAACCAAGGGGCGCCTTTGTGTTAAAAAACTACAGTTCCCAGAATTCCCCAACATTGCACAGCTCCGCAAGCCACACCCACCGGAACAGCGCAAACAGAGACGCAAACACACTCTTCCGTCTACAACGCTAACATTAGCTGTCACCAGAGTAAGAGTTTGAAATTCATTTCACACTGTGGCGAGCAGGACGATCGAGGGCGAGGGATGTAAGAGGACGGCGCGCTGCGCGAGGCCGGTGGCGTGAGTGATAATGAAAGACAGCTGTAGGCCCGCGCCGGTGCGTCTCTCACGAATAGAAGGAGCGAATGCATAAAATGGGGAGCGACGACGGCAGATCGAGAGAGAAACAGGCCTGATTTTATGTTTTGTTTCTGTTGTGTGTAACGCTGGCTTACTTTCGTTTTGTATTTGTTCGTTTTACTATTAAAATGTTTAAATGTTCGCCGGTTCATGCCTCTTTCTTCCCACAACAACAAACCCAGTTCACGTTACATTTGTAAACACATTAACCTAGTGAATTACACCTCATTTGTATTTATTTCTGTTTGGTGAATTACTGCATGATACCTGGATGTTCTGAAGGCGAAACTATCACAACACAAACGTCCGTGTGCTCGTCTGATTCAGAGATTTCCTCCAGGAGAAATTGCCATCGTTGAAATTCTCTGCAGCAGACGGACTCTGTGTCCGTAGGCCGTGACACGCAGCGAGAGTCCAGGCAACAGCAGGCCGCCGAGCTCGACCCAGTCCGGGCGTCTCGACCGACAGCCAGGCGTCTCCTGCTCCTCCATCAGCCTCAGCTGCTCTAAACTATACTGCAGCTCGTAAAGATAGCCACGAACATTGGATTCGAGCAGCAGACTTTCAAAACCCTCTTCTTCCATATCATGTTTAGTTTCTTCCATCATTATCATAACTTCGTATCTCCACAGGGCTTGTTAGCTTAGCTTCCAAACAAGATGGCGGATATTGATTTCAGTCTCTGCAAGTGAAGTCCCACCCACTGATCTGTAATAGGCCTGTGGGTGAGTGGGTGCCACACCCTTGAATAATAATGAGCTAATCATTGTAGTCTGTTGACATTTCAATGAAATGTGACTTCCTGCTTATCGTGACGCAAAATGACGATTTTTACGTCACGATAAGCAGGAAATAAAACACTTAAATCCTTATTTCTCCCATCTCAGGGGAAAATAAGGGAATAAACCATGACCATTCACAAATATGACTGGGTTTCTAAAGATACAAAGCTTAATGCAAATGGGTGAAGTGACCCTTTAAAAAACAAGCTAACAATCCTTGCTAACTCGTGTTAGTGAAGTGGCCAGATGGATCTTGCTGCCTCCACCTAAGCTCCGCCCACAAAAAAACGTCACCATGTTTACCAACTGTAAAAGGGTCTATAAGGGAGACATACACAATATGCAGAGCCGTGGGTCGCGAGGACTGGAGTTGAGAACCCATTTAAGGTGATAGGCGTTCTGTTTGACAATCTCTGCACAGAGAATACCAATCACAACTGACTAGGTCATCTGACCAATCACCGCAGATTAGCGTCACGCAAAAGCAGGTTTTGGAAAAAGGACTCGCTAAACGATTCATATGGGAGTCGGTGAGCAAATCAGGTAAAAATAAATGCATATTATAAGACAACAAAAGTGTTTTTTGTCATTGCATGCTTGTAAAACTGTTGTTGGGGACTCCCAGAACAATATTAGGAACATTTTAAATGCCATAATAGGTACCCTTTAATTGCATGGGCAGTAGATTGAATTCTGCCCTTAATGTTTCTAGTCCCAATTTGCACTAATACACTGTTCCATATAAAATATGTTCTCATGTATTAAATGTGTTGTGGTTTCAAAGTTATATTTTTAAAAGTGCGATGATCAAAAGTTATCATAACATGCAGTATTGTTTTGCACTTTCTTGTTAATGAAATTTAAGTATATGATTGAGATACAGCATAAATTGTTCAGAGGATTAAAATAAAAAATCCAATTGAAACCCCAATAAAATTCATTGACATGTCTTTCTTTTTATTTTTTGAATATCAATCATTATTTATCACAACGTCAGGTGGTGCGACCAGAAAATTTACATTTAAATGTATCAATTCCCACTACAATTGGAAAAATGAAGTATTAAATATAACTGTAAACCTTTATATAACGTACACAAATCATTTTTACAGTTACAAACAAAACATAAAAACTCTTTATGGAAAAATGGGTGGTTAAACACACAGAAAAGCAGTCGTTTATATGAAAAGGGCAGTAAATAAATAAATAGAAAGTGAATTTACCATATGATATGCATTTTACTTGCATATTAGTCTACAACAATTCATATTTACAAGTCCCTGTGGTGCTAAGTACATTAAAGGTATATTATTTTAAATTAATATATGGTCGCACCACCTGACATTTTCTGGGTGGTAAAATCAGAAATCTTGTTTAATAATGAATTAATGCTGCCTAAAATGCTTTAAAACCAATATCAATATACACTAGGGGTGTAACGGTACATGTATTCGTATTGAACCGTTTCGGTTCGAGGCTTCCAGTTCGGTACGCATACAAACCGAACGATTGCTTGGACCATTTTTCCTGCCGGCAAAATTCGTGCTGACGCGGCCAACACAACATCAAATGGCAAGCGTAATGAAAGCAGAACGAAACTGCGCTACTCATTATGTGCTTCACAGATCGTTTATCAGTTAGGACTAGCAACATCTGTTCAGCGCTAGCAGATCTCAATCAAGCAACACTGTTACCACACCGCGCTAAGAGATCCTGTAATGGCATTCTTTGCTTGGCTGTACCTTTAGCCCTATATTCAATTACTTTTCTTTGCCATCATGCACAGGTAGGAGTGAAGTTTCTACGCAGACACAAGATTTTCCAGCCGTTATTGCAGTTGAGATTTGTGGTTTATTGAAGTAAAAGTACATCAAAGTTGAACATACCAGTTGTTTTCTTGTATTGTTCCCAGATGTGAGTTGTGTGTTCTAATCCGTGGTCTGGTGAGAACTGTTTGTGCTCCCCTTACCTGTGCCTTCCATTTCCTGTCACCTATGCCCACGTATATACAACCATGTGCATCTAATCACGGCCACCTAGTGTCCAAAATACTAATATAAATATACCCAAACAAAATAAACTATCATGCAAACAATAAACATAAATGGCTCCTGCAGATCCAGTAAAGAAAACATTTGAATTCGCCACTGAGGTAATAACATCGCTGCGAGATCTAGTGAGATGCATTCACATTTCTCCGTTATTAACCGTAGATCTCTATTAGATCAAACAGCGCTGTCAAGGACCGGACCTGTATTTGAGCATAAAAAATTGATGGATAAGCAATTTAAACGTGCTGTACGGTACATAAAAAGAACGGAGTATAAACTGAGGGCTGACTCCTTAGTGCGAAAATTGTTGCAAAATGATGTGCAGGACTTTTGGAAAGAAATTCAGGTTATGAATGCTGCTAAAGTTCCTCTGTCCTTTAGTGTTGAGGGAGTTACAGGGCCTGATAATATTGTGGAGCTGTGGAGAAAGCATTATAGTGATCTATTCAACTGCGCAGAAACTAAAAACTTCAGTATTGGGGATGTTCCTCCCGATGATGTGAGTGTTACTGCTGAGGAGGTATTTAAAGCCATTGGGAAACTATCAGTGGGTAAATCTTGTGGCTTGGATAAAATCTCTGCAGAGCACTTAAAATTTGCCAGTCATAGAGTTGTGGTACTACTTGCTTTATGTTTTTCTGCAATGTTAATGCATGGTATATTGCCCAGCTCTATGTTATCTGTTGTTCTTGCACCTGTAGTGAAGGATAAAACAGGGAAGATCTCCTCTATGGATAATTATAGGCCAATTGCATTGGCTAGTGTCATATCAAAGGTTTTTGAAATTGTGCTCCTGGATAGATTTCAGAAATATGTTGTTACCACTGACGAGCAGTTTGGTTTTAAAAGTCAACATGGAACTGATATGTGCATCTATGCCATGAAAGAGGTTGTGAGGAAGTACAGAGGGCAGAACTCCACTGTGTTTCTGTGCTTCTTGGATGCCTCAAAAGCGTTTGACCGTATCAATCATGGCAAACTGTTTGAAAAATTGCAACAGCGAGGGGTTCCTCCCTACCTAATCCGGATATTAGGTTTTTGGTACACACATCAAACAATGCAGGTTAGATGGGGTAGTACGATATCAAGACCTTTTTCTGTGAGTAATGGGGTGAGGCAGGGTGGGATCCTGTCACCCATGCTTTTTAATCTTTACATGGATGATCTCTCCCGAACTTTGAAAAACTGTAAGACCGGCTGTATGATAGGGGATAGACTATTAAACCATTTACTTTATGCTGATGACCTGGTCATTATGTCACCATGTTCTGCAGGCCTCCAGCAATTGCTTGATGTGTGTACTGAATATGGTGAACGATATGACATCAAGTTTAATCCAATAAAGTCTGTTGTGATGATTGTGAGGACCGGAGAGCAGCGTAATGCTGTATTTCCCATGTTCCACTTGTCAGGAAGGGGTCTGGCAGTTGTGGAGAAAGTGAAGTACCTTGGTCACATTATAAGGAGTGACCTCTCTGATAATGATGACATCCAGAGGCAGTACTGTAAATTGTATGCACAGGCAAATATGCTAGTACGGAAATTTGGAATGTGTACAGAAATTGTAAAAATAGCACTGTTTAAAGCTTACTGCACACCACTGTATACTCCTCATCTGTGGTGTTGCTATACTAAAGCTGTTTTTTACAAGCTACAAGTAGCATATAATGATGCTCTAAGGATTCTTTTGAAGGTACCTCGCTGGACCAGTGCAAGCCAGTTGTGTGTGCAGAATGGTGTGACCACACTAAATGCTGTTATAAGAAATGCTGTTTATAAATTTATGATGAGACTCATGGACTCGCAAAATGGAATTATAATTGTTCTTATATGGCCTGACCAGAGCAGTACTAGGTATAGTTCACTGCTCTGGAGGCACTGGAGAAATTGTTTATATGGACTATGGTAATCCTTTGTTTTTGTCTATTTGTCTGTCTGTCGTATTTGTATGTTTTTTATGGACTCTGTTTTTCTGAGTCTGAAATAAAATAAAATAAAATATGGAAACCAGGAGAAACATTGTGCCGTGAATGAACTAGTACTTTACGTCCACAGACCAGCAACATTCACCATGGATTTAATATAGTAACACTAACTGGAACCAGTTTGGCTGGAATGGTGAAATGCTTTCAAGTACTTCACACATCTTTTTCCAGCACTTCAAAATTCAAATATTATATAAATAAATATACTGTATATTTAAATGTTATTTTTAATGTGACGACCAAAACATTATTTGTTCACCCTTCAAAGATGAGCCCCATTTATAAACCTGAAAGTTTCAAGATCTAGGAAAACTCACACTTATTTAAAAATATTTTTTCTTTAAACAAATAGGAAATTTCTCTGGCATTTCTTTCTTTTTGCTATATCGAAAACGTACCGAAAAAAAAAAACGTACCGTGACTTTAAAACCGAGGGATGTACCGAACCGTGATTTTTGTGTACCGTTACACCCCTTGTATACACAGTACATTTTTTTGGACATAAAAATGCACTTTAAAACTATTTTGCATAAAATATATATTTTTTCATCTTGAAACTCTTATTTGTTTTCAGCTTTCAGCTTTGTAGTCAGGAATCTTGGGGTGTTTTTGGACAGTAGTCTGAAGCTCGATAAACAAATAGACTCTGTGATCAGGACAAGCTTCTTCCAGCTCCGGCGATTGGCCAAAGTCAAACCATTCCTTAGCCGTAGTGACCTCGAGAAAACAATCCACGCTTTTATTAGTTCACGCTTGGATTACTGCAATGTCCTCTATATCGGGTTAAACCAGGCCTCACTGCACCGTCTACAGCTTGTCCAGAACGCAGCGGCAAGGTTTCTTACCAACACCCGTAAATATGACCACATCACTCCTGTCCTGCTCTCTCTCCACTGGCTTCCAGTCCAGTTCAGAATTCAGTTTAAGATCCTACTCTTTGTTTTTTGCTCTATCCGTGGCCTTGCACCTGCTTATCTGTGTAATATGCTGACCCTTTATAAGCCCAGCCGAGCCCTGCACTCCGCTGAACAACACCTGCTGCTGGTGGTCCCAGGATCCAGGTGCAAAAAGTGGGGTGATCGTGCAACTACGCGCCATCATGGAGCTGCCCCTGTTCAAGGCCAGGTTGAAGCACCATCTTTTTAGATCAGCTTTTGCTGATTAGCAAAATGATTTTATAGAAGTGGTGTTTTTTTTTTGTTTTTTGTTTTTTTTAATTGATTGATTGATTTGTCATTGACCCATATAATGTACTTCATCAATGTTATTGAAGTCAATGTATACTAGATCTAAATAATAGGGCTGGGTATTGAGACTAATTTCACAATTCGATTCGATTTTGATTCACAAGCTTGCAATTCGATTCGATTTCGATTACGATTCGATTCGATATCGATTATTTTGGATATCAGTTACAATAAATGGAAATTTTTCTCAAGGGAATCAAATCTCTTAAATGCTGTAAACTATGGGAGTCTAGTTGTAGCCTACTACATTAGCCTAATATGAAGGTAATAATGAAATGTTTTGTGGCTATACAAACACTTAAATTACACTTTTATTTATTTTTTACAATAAGAAGATTATATGAAATAGAAACATTTAAATGGTGACTGTCATAAAAACTTGCCAGATTTATTCAAATATGCATTAAATATTAAAGAACATTAAGATTATAATGCATATGTAAAGGTGTATATATTTAGCAAAATGCTCCTCTCTAGAGTTATTTTTTCTAGCTGACTAACGAGTTTATGTGGGTTTTCTGAGGTAAATATGACGATACATGACATTGATTACAAGATGTTTAACTGACGTCTTTCCACAGTTAAACGCTGATTGAGCGAATCAATGTGACATGATACGGATTTCGATAAGTTGTTCTCTATCTTTAACAATTGACAATGACAATTTATTTGTATAGCACTATTAAAAACAACAGCTGTTGACCAATGTGCTTTCCACATAGACTTACACATCAATAAGAAACTTATAAAAAAATAAGAATAAAACACATATAGAAAAACTAATAAAATACATATAAAAACAAAGTCTTTAATCAAAAGCTTTTAAAAATAAGTATGTTTTAAGCTTTGATTTAAAAATAGTAAGAGATGGAGCCTGTCTTAAGTTAATTGGGAGAGTATTCCAAAGTCTGGGTGCAGCGATGCTAAACGCTCGATCTCCTCTGCGCTTTAATCGAGATTTTGGGATGGACAGTAGGGCCAGATTTGAGGAGCGTAGAGATCTTGCAGGCTTTTGCTCTGTTAATAATTCTGCTAGATCTGTTGGTGCTAATCCATTCAGAGACTTATAAACTAAAAGTAATACTTTAAATTCTATCCTATAACACACCGGTAACCAGTGCAATGATTTTAGGATCGGTGTGATATGCTCTCTCTTTTTTTTTCCATACAAGAAACGGGCCGTAGCATTTTGAAGTTGCAAGTTGTAAACGAGATAGTGTTTGCTGACTTATTCCCAGATATAATGAGTTACAATAGTCCAATCTCGTTGAAATAAATACTTGGATTAATTTCTCAAGATCTTTTAAAAGAGAGAAACGGTTTTGCTTTATACAGCAGACGTAGCTAATAAAAACACGATTTTACCCAGGGCCTCAAATAAACGGACAACTCCCCCAGATTTAAGTTTACAGATTTTGATAGCTCAGATGGGCTAAAAATAATAATTTCAGTTTTCTTTTCGTTAAAAATTAAGAAATTTAAAGAAAGCCATACCCTTATCTCCTCTAGGCATGCTGTAAGAGACGTTAGGCTTGAAGATTCTCGTTTCACGGGCAAATAAACCTGTGTGTTGTCTGCGTAACAGTGAAATGACAGACCGTGTTTTTAAAAATGGACCCAAGAGGAAGCATATATAAAGAAAATAATAATGGAGCTAAAATAGAGCCCTGTGGAACTCCATAGTGTAGGTGTGCTGTATTCGAATAACGTTCGCCCATCTTAACTGAAAAACTCCAATTTGTTAGAAATGATATTAACCATTTCAAAGCTGTACCTCCTGTACCTACACAGTCCTTGAGACGGTCAATTAGGATGGTGTGATCAAATAGTACCAAACTCTGCTGTTAAGTCAAGAAGAACAAGTACTGAAAAATCACCAGAGTCGCAAGTAATTAAAATATCATTTAGAACTCTAACCAGTGCAGTCTCTGTGGAGTGACATTTTCGGAAGCCAGATTGAAATATTTCACATAATGAGTTCCCAGCTAAATAACTGTAAAACTGTAAAAGAATAATTTTTTCGAGAAATTTAGAAACGAATGGCAAATTAGAGATTGGCCTAAAGTTTGCCACAACAGAAGGATATTTGATTTTTTAATCATTGGACGAATAACTGCATGCTTTAAGCAGTCAGGCATAATGCCAGATTCTAGATTGCGATTTATTATAATCAAAAGATATGGGGTCAGGTCTATAATAAGTTGTTGAAACAAAAAAGGAGGAAGACTATCCAGTGGTGAGCCAGAAGGCTTTAACTGCTTTGCTATTTCTAACAATTCCGCCTCAGTAAAACTCACAAAATGACACAGCAGCGGTTTCATTTGAAAAATGTTTTTTGGGATTAAGAGAAATTGTAGAGGACGTACAAGTTATACTCTGTCTAAGATCTCTTATTTTGTTTTCAAAAAAGAATAGAAACTCATCACATGACGGGGATGTAACCCCCGGAGATAAAGTGGATTTAAAGTAACATTTAAAATATTAAAAAGTATCTTTGGTCTGGAGCAGTTTTTGTTTATAATGTTTGATAAATGTCGACATTTGGCTTTCTTTACTTCCATCTGGTAGCTGCGCAGAGCGTCCTTTAAAATCTCAAACGACACCTGAAGCCTGTCCTTTTTCCACTTTCGTTTCGCTCTTCTGCAACAGCGTCTAAGACAACGAAGGGAATCATCAATCCAAGGTTCATGATGGGATTTTTGTCGCTGTGATTTTAGAGGTGCCACGGCATTCAAGACATCAGAACAGGTGGAATTAAATCTGGAGGGAAGTGCTTCCGTGCTGATCTCACAAGCAAATTCATCGAGTGGTGGCATAACTTCGTCAAAGATGGTTAGGAAGGATGATTTTGTGTAATTATTAATGCAACGATATGGAGCCTTGCAAGATAGGGTTGTAGATATCTTCGCATGGCAGGGTACAGTGAACATAATAGTCTTATGATCAGAGAACCCGTTTTCACAGATGTCTAAATCAATTATAGAAACTCCATGTTGGAGCACTAAATCAAGGGTATGGCCACCTTTGTGTGTGGAATCCCCAAAGGATCCCCAAAGTAAAATCAAAAACATTTAGTAAATGCATAAATTCCTTAGCCAAGCAATCATTCATGCAGCACACATGCACATTAAAATCACCCACGAAAAGAAACTTATCATATTTTGGGGTCAAATCACCAAGGAATTCCGCAAAATCTGTTAGAAAATTTTGTGTTGTATTTTGGTGGTCGGTAAATAACAGCAATCAGAAGTGGATCAGTAAGTTCAAAACAAAACATCTGAAGTTCAAAACTGCTGTAACTGTTACTCGCCACCGAGCGACAGGTAAAATGTTCTTTATATATAGACACTAGTCCACCACCCCGACCAGTTGTCTGTGGGGAGTTAAAATAGCGACAGTTCGGAAAAGGGGCTCAGATCTCCTGGACAGAGCCAGGTCTCAGAGAACAGATCATTTAAAATGAAAGTTTTGTTTACGATCGATCTGGAGTTTATCAAGGCCATCCTTACATTCGTGGAATTTGATGTAGATTCCTTTTCATGTACTGCGTGTGGTAGCGAGCGAAGATGATTTAAACACACGCCTCCACGATGGAAACAAAGAGAGAAATCAAGAGTGTGAACACCCGAGGGCGACGCCAGCCCAGCCGGAACCAAGGGAACTATCCATTGTCGAAGCGGATACAAAGTGCGTCTCTGAACAGCTCAACGCCAGTTTAGCGGAACTTCTCCACGCCTCAGCAACTCCATCCTCAGCTTAACCGCGATGCCTGCTCGTCTTCCCCGGCGCCGCCTCCGCCTCAGAATCGGAAAAGAGCCAGGCCAGCGGCGCAGGTATCCAGGTATAGATGATAAATCCGGTGGTGGAACAGAGTGAGAACCTTGAGAGACATCCTGCAATTGGCATGGCCGCATATGCGACGAGACCTCTACAATTAGAGTCAATAGAGTTTAAACCAATATTGATGCGCAGCATTTCTGCATGGTAGCATAGGTTAAAACATACAAACAAACAACAGACAGAGCAATAGACGGCCTGCCACACACATCGGCGCCATCTTGAGTATCATTTTAACACACTTTCAGATGCTCATTCATGTTTATTTGGCGCTGTGACTGGTGTTATTAAGCCGGAAGAGAGATCAGCGCTGCTGCTTCTCTTTAGCTGCGCCAGAGCGATCTCACGCCACAGCGCCAAAACGTCAGTTCATAAAAAGGACAATCGATTAATATCAAGAAATCGATATTTATTACCCAGGCCTAATATATAACCTATTACTGTATTGTATAGTTGTGACGTTCGCGAACGAACCGATTCTTTTGAACGGCACATGAACGATGGGAGCCGAGTCGCGGCTGGAGGGGATCCGTTCTTTCTGTCGTTCTTTTTTTCCTATGCGTGTTTCACACAGATGCACACAAATTAGCTCCTTAGTCATAGGGGAAAGGGCGCACCCTGCGCAGGGGTGCTACCATAGAGCGAAAAAAATAGGGTGCTACTGTCTAACAGTATGATGATAGTTGTGCACGCGCGCAGCGCGCATTCTTTACGTGAGGTACATTGGGTAGGAGCGGAGCAATGACTTGTGACTTGACGCTGCCGTCACATGGTTACTCCAGTAAAAAAAACACGAGCGAGACGAGTGCCTCTCTTTCTCAGTCAGTCACTGAGCCATTTAACGACTCTGGTCAGTCAGTGCCAACGTCATAGCGGATAGCGGGTCGTTCGAAGGAGGAAGACACACACGTGACACATCTAGAAATGAGCCAGAGGAAAAGGAGCAGCATTTGGGTGCACTTTTCTCTCGAAGAAAACAGTAAGGCTAAATGCAGCATTTGTCAAAAAGTAATTTCATTTAAGTCTGGGTCAACAAATAATTTACAAAGGCATTTGAAGACTCAACACCCAACACTGCAGCTCACAGGTTTGAGAGCAGAGCCAGACTCGGACAACAACAGTGACACTGATGTGTCCATTGCCTCCTCTGCCTCCACATTAGTGTTGTCACGGTACCAAAATTTCAGTATTCGGTTTCAATACCAGTAAAAATTCACGGTTCTCAGTACCAATTTCGGTACCAAAGCTTAGTTTAGATTTACATATATTTAAGTGTTTATAACGGTTACAAGTATGGAAACTGTACATTTGTATTATAAACACTTTAGAAAAAGATTAGATAAAATGACCTAAAATAAACAATAGTATACACTAACACATTTTTAAAGTTGTTTGTAAAGTTTTAATCCGTTAACATTTATTTAATGCACAATGAATGAAGTAAACAAACATGAACAATCAAGTGTTTGTATTAAATTACAAACATTAATTAATGTTGTAAAAATATATTGTTCACTCAATGTGTTGATGTGAAGTAGCTAATGTTGATGAATGGAATCTTATTGTAGCGTTACCAAACTATACAGGAGATAAAACATGTTTTATTTGACTTGACTGTACTTTTATTTAATCTAAAACTGCGTTCATATTTAATTTTTAAAAAGGCTTTTTAAACCTGCTGAGTTATAAAGGCAAGAATACGCCTAGATCTGGCACTGACATTAAATGACATAAATAGGGATGCATCGATACTAATACCATAGTACTCTGGTGTCAGGTGGATACTACTGTGCTCATGTACTCGTAAAACTACCCCGAAAGCACTTTAGAGGCCGTTCACATATCACGCGTGTTTTTTATTATATTTTTGCGCGTGCTTATTCTTTCCAAAGCGCTCGCTCTCACGCGGCGTCTGTCGTTGCTATGCAGCGAGTTTTTATTATGAGCGCGCTTGCCTCGCGCCTATATTTGAAATTGCGAATTTGCATGTAATCAGCCTCTTATGGCAATTAGCCTAATCCAAAATATTTCCATATGTGGCTCTTTCCTCCTTTCGTGTCAACAAGTGGATTCAGAGAGAGAGCCATATCAGCGTTATGAAGAGGACGCAAATGTGCACGTTTCAGACAACTCGTCTAGAACTGGATTAACCTGGTATTCGGTACCTAGAAAAGCTGGTACCGTAACATTTTTTTTTTTAGTACCGACTTGGTACCGAAGTACCAAGTTTTTTGACAACACTACTCCACATCAAGTGAATATGCAGCCACATCAACCTCTGACCCCACTGGGCCCACCACATCGCCTGGCCAGGCACGACCAAAAAGAAAGCAGACATCCATCAGTCAATATTTACCTCCTGTCTTGACCCCATTAAGACTGGAGAAGATAGACGAAGAGCTGGCAAAGATGATAGCCACTGACTTCCAGCCTTTCTCAATAGTGGCGCTCAACCCCTCCTACATTCCTCCAAGTAGAAAGGCTCTAGCCCAGAACGACAGTATCATATATGTCTGTAACCTGCCATTTTATCAAGGATTTCCGTGTGGCCTCCTGCCTCCTGGACTGTTTTGAATTCAGTGAGCGGCACACAGCAGACAATCTTGCACAACAGCTGCTTAGTGTACAAGAAAGTAGTGTGCTGCCTAACCGATAATGCAGCGAATGTTTCTAAGGCTATAAAAATAGTGATGGGAAGTCCGGTTCTTTTCCGTGAACCGGTTCTTTCGGACAGTTCGTTTCAATGAACCGGTTCAAAAAACTCGTTCACCAGTTCTTTTTTACGTCATCACGTAATGACGTCATTTAGAGTGACGTAATGACGTAACGTCTTTTATCCCGCCGGTACGCATACACTTAAACACATTTAAATAAAGTAATTTGTAAATAACGAAATTAAATAACAACAATCATAATCTTGGATAAGTTCAGCTACTAAATTGTCCAATACAGGCGCTAATGCAGTAAATGCAATAACCCCAGCATGTTTTATTTGTTATTAAATAAACGTACATTTTGCCAAATTCGCAGCCTCATTCAAGTCCTCACCTCAGTCACCCGCGCGTGCTCATATAGTTGCCTATTATTCAGCCGCACAGCATCAGTTGTCCAAAATAAAAAGTTCTGTTCAGCTTCAGCACAGCAGTGCTGTCATCGTGCCTGCCAGTGTGCCAGGCTGCCTGCCATGCATGCATGTGCACCTCCTCCACGCATGCTCAATAAACTCATCATCGGTTCTCAGATGGTCGGACGTGTCCGAGAAGAAACAGTTGTCGGTTCAGTTCAGTGTACTGGTGATTCGAAACTGCTTGAGAATCGCGGCTGTAGCAATAGCAAGCAAAACGATAGCAATAGCAAGCAAAATAGCAAGAGAGCTGGAGGCTCCATAAGCTTTCGTTGTACTTTAATGTACTTATTTAGAAATAAGCTGTTCCTGAAAATATCATGCATTAATGTTAACACAAATAGCCTAAATGTTTAGTTTGACAGTTTTGCAAAACATTAATTGTGTTTCAAACCTTTAAAATGTAGCAGTTGTGCTTTCATGTTAATTATTTTTTTGTAATGCTTTATAAACAACATTTATATTTCGGAATGTTATATAGCCTAATTAAATGATTTAAATCTGTGTTTAATTATTTATGTTCATGTTGCATTATGTAGCTTCTTGTGTGTACAGTATATATTCTGTTTGCTATTATGCTATTTGTGTGTATAAGCACAATAAACTTTTTTTGGTATTTTACACTTGGTGTTTTTTCTTTACAGTATAACAGTAAATGCCTAAATATACTCGCAAGGATAAATTATAAATAATTATAAATTAAAAGGATATATTAAGAGGATTATAGAGAAAACTATTATCTCTTGGTTAGGCTTTTTATTCTACTAAAGGCTCTCCCCTGTTGCCAAGGGAGACTGGGTGTTACCTCAAGTCAAAGGGCATGAACTAACCCTTCCCCCACAGCTGCTGTATACTGTTACAGAACTTAGGGTACCTTAAGCCCCACCTCTTTTTGACACCAATCAGTCCAAAGTTCACAAACAACAAGGTAGAGACAGGTAGAACATTTTTTGAAGATGACCTCCAGAAAGAGGAGCAATATTTGGCTTCACTTTGATGAGGCTGGACCCCAGAAAGCAAAGTGCAAGCTTTGCAACAATATTTTGTCAGGCCAAGGAGGGACAACTTCAAATTTCAGAAGACATCTTCAGACAAAACATCCAGCTGCATTGCTTGTGCAAGTAAGGCAAGAATCTACAGACTCGCCATCAGAATCAGGTAGTTGTGCTTCTACTGCTGCTGTCTCCTCTGTTACTGCCACTACTGCATCCTCATCTGGCACCAGTGTCCAAAGGACAAGACAAAGTCAGATGACAAGCTTTGTGAGAACACCAATTGGCCCTGTCAAACAAAGCAAATTGGATGAGGAGTTAGTTAAGATGATTGCTATGGATTTTCAAGCTTTTCAATCGTCAGTGACACTGGATCTAGAAGATTCGTGAAGGCAATCGATCCATCATACATTTTACCGAATCGAAAGACTATATCAAACACTCTGATGCCACAGCTCTACAACAGAATTAAAGAAGAGGTGAAGGTGAAAGTCAGCAAGGCCTCTGCTGTGTGTCTGACGACTGATACATGGACGTCACGAACAACTACAAGTTTTATGTCGGTCACTTGTCATTTTATTGATGAAGATTTTGCTCTTTCATCACCTCTTCTTGACTGCTTTTCATTCACTGACCGACATACTGCTGACAACCTGGAAGCTGAACTTTAAAAAAGGATATGTGAAGAGTGGGGAATCACAAACAAAGTGGTTGCTTGTGTTACTGACAATGCCAGCAACATGAAAGCAGCTGTCCGGAAAGCTGAATGGAAGCACATGCCATGCTTTGCCCACACACTGAATCTGATTGTGAGGGAAAGCTTAAAACACATTCAAGGGACAGTGACTGTTTTGTTTTCAGTGGAGTTTTGTTATTTCTATTATTATTTAATTATTATTATTATTATTATTATTTGCATGTTTAATTCAGATGTGTACATTGAACTAGAGTTACAACGGATATTAGAAACGTTTGAGGTTTGTAGCCTAATAGTGTAGTGCCTCTTTAAGAGATGAGTGTGCTGTGGAACATGTGACCGGAGTTCACTAAGTGCGATTCATTGAATCTATATTGACTTCAACCCGGTGTGCAGCCACTTGGTAAGCTCTCTTAATTTTAATGTTTCTTGTCTGCTTTATGATGTATGCTTCATGTTGTTTGCTTTCACCCATGCATCTATATTGTACTGTGTTTGTGTCCGTTTCATGAGAGAGATAATGCTTAGATCTAAACAAGCTTAGTTAACTAAGTTGACGAGGTACCTGTGAGACAAAGTTAACATTTTTAGACTTACTTAAAACATCGAAGATGTGTCCATTTGTGTTTACTTTATCTGACTTTAAACATGTTTGAATTTGAAGTATAAATCGCGGGCTGGTATCTAATGTGAGTAATGTTATCCTTCCCGGTTTGCCGTGGGGCGTTCTGGGAAATGTAGTTCCAGCTGTAGTCTACTGCTTGTATGGGTTTGGTAGGACTTGATTATGGTGCATAGTGTATGAAGTGTGAGGCATGTACATAAAATTATGTGTTGATGATTACTGTTATTATTATGGTGTATTTATATAGTGATTATTATTATTATAAATGTTTTGTATTTTGATTAATGTTATTTATTTTTTGCATATTGTTATTTGAATTATATTAACTAGTATACACATGAAAGTTTAAATGTTGTATTTTCTTATCTTCTCAGGTTTATTACCTGGTTGTTTATTTGTGAAATAAAACAAATAAAGTGAAATCCTGAGTAATATCCATCCTTTGTGCACTGGGTTGCCCTTTCCGTGGGGAGAACACGGAACAGTAATAAACCAACGGCCCGAGAGCATTAAGCCAAGTTTGCCACTGTCTTATCTACATTGACCAGTGAAGGAGCTCGAAGGGAAGAGGAACAGGCCGAATAGACCCCTCTGTGAAATAGCACCTTGGTCAGTGCAGGAAAGGAAGATGGATTCGGCAGAATTAGTGGCCTTGAAAGGAAAGCGCTCAACAGCACAGAGCTCTTTCAGCAAGAGAGACAAAAAGCTGTCACTCACTATAGACCTCCTAGAAAAAAAGGCGCTTATTGACGAGATCAGAGCTCTTGGTGTGGACTTTGGAAAGCTGCACGACACTGGACTCGAATATGTTGACGCTCTAGGAGAAGTGGATGGCGAAAAAGAAACAGAAAAAGAAGTGGCTCGTGTAGAAGAGAAAATGGCGACTTGTCTTGCCACCTATACAGAAATGCTCCGGCTTGCTAAGGAGACGTTATGGTCTAAATTTGCATATGTCGACCTTAAATTGTACGCCGATGGTGCAGAGGAAAAATGCACTGAAGTGGAGGACACCGATGTGAAGGATTTGTCGGAGGACGACTTTCAAGTCCTGAGAGAGGGTCTGCTGGAGAGAATCAAAATGCTAGAGGAGAAGGTGGTTGAATGGGAAAGTCTTGTCCTTGGAGCCAAGACAACAGCGTATAAGCAGCAACTATACAATCTGGGCAACAGACTGCATGACTGGGTACGGAGCTGGCGTACGTTAAAGCGGGTAGAAGAGGATGAAGGAGCAGATACGAATGAAGAGCATAGCGAGTCCGGTGAGGGGCCCACTGGAGATAGCTCGCAGCCCCAAATTCCATTTGCACCTCGACAAAGGATCCCTGGCCTGCATCATGGGGCGTACGGCTTCCGACCACAGATCAGTCTTGAAAAAACACACATTCCAATCGTACCATCTGTATCCAGTACTGGAGCGGCTGCATTTCCATTCGCACCACGACAAAGTATCCCTGATCTACATCCCGGGGCATACGGCTTCCGACCACAGATCAGTCTTGAAAGAACACGCCTGCCCAAATTCTCGGGAGACACGACTGACTACTATCGGTGGAAGGCTGAGTGGGAAGAGCTAGAAGAGCTGGGAAACCCACTGAGGACAGCTGGTGTTACAAGGTTCCACCTCCTGGAAAGTCTCGAGGACAGGGTGAAGAAAGGCTTAGTTCTATCTAGCTGTGCATCGGCAGATGAAATGTTCAGGCGCCTCGATAACCGTTTCGGAAACAAGGCAAGAATCGTTCTGAAGATATCTGAGGAGATTCAGGGCTTACCCTCTGTAAAGGGAGACAACCCTAGGAAAGCAATTGAGCTGATTCAAGCGGTGGAGCGGGCCCTGAGTAACCTTGTGATCCTAGGAGAAGAGGAGGTAATAAAGAATCGTTGGGTAGCACAGTCCCTTGAATGCAAGCTACCAAGTGCTCTGAAGGAGAAATGGATTGCGCACAAGACTGAGCCTGTGAATGGGTTTGATCCGAATAACCACTTCGACTGCTTACTGCGATTCCTGAAGAAGCAGGAGGCGATCCTGGAGGAGCTGGATCAGCTAGAGGTAAGCCCTAGGGACAGAAGCTTCTCAGTGAAGGGCTTGGTAGACAAGCCAGAAGGAGGAGTCAAGAAAGCGTTCTCCAAAGCTACCTCAGGCCGAAGAGAGTCTCAGTCAAAACCACGCTTGAGCTCGTGCACTGCATGTGCTGATGAGACACATGCTGGCAGGCTGTTTGCCTGCAAAACCTTCAGGGAGTGGGATCTCCAGAGGAGAAAAGCCCATCTAAAGATCCATCAAATATGCAATCGTTGCCTGTGCTTCCACCAAAAGGATGGCCGTTGCAACCCGAAGTTCATCTGCAGTAAAATGAACTGCCGCAAGGAAGAGCCTCACCACTATCTGCTGTGCTCAAATTACATCGCTCGAGAGAAAGACGTTGGCAGCGAGGTACAAGGTACTAAAAGGGCCGAGAGGAAAGGCCTCGGGCTGACCAGCAAGCAAGAAGAGCTCTTGGCGAAAGTCAATCCGGAATTAAGAGCAGAATTCAGGAATGCTTTTTCCAACAAAGCATCAACCACGATCTGTACTGCTGGAGGTGGATTGAAAGAGTACCCAGTTATAATGATGTTACTGGAAGCGACAACTAACTCAGGCCAGCTGATAGGCACTCTTATTGACCTTGCCTCTGACACCAACTATATAACAAATAACGCTGCTCAGCGCCTTGGATTGATTGGTGAGCGCATCAAGTTAATTGTCCATGGAATAGGAGGGATGAAAACGACAGTCATAACAAAGAGGTACTCCCTGCGATTAAGAGTGAAGACCATCAAGGGGAAGGTAACGGAACACAAATTGCTCTGCTATGGCCTGGAGAGTATTGCGGAGATAAGTCGGCCTGTCACTCCGCAACAACTTCAAAAGATCTTTCCTGACGTCCCTGTTGAAGAGCTGGTCCGTCCTGAGAACATCGATCTTCTGATCAGCCACAGGGAAGGTCGTTTAGTTCCACAGCCGTTTAAGTTGGAAGGGGATCTAGTACTCTGGGATGGCCCATTGGGCAAAACTGTTGGCGGGACTCACCCTGATCTCTTTGAGGTGGTCGACCTAATGCTGCACCAGTCTGAAACTCACTTTGCGAGGTCTATGAGAACTTCCTCAATGGTGTACAAGGAAGTCCTTGTGGACTCCAAAGCTTTGAGTGAGGATTCAATGACAATGGAAGAAGTAACCCTCAGCAACACCACTGTCACGAATAAGGAGGTGTTTGAGTGGTTCAAGTGGGATAGTATTGGAGCAGCATGTGACCCGAAATGTGGGAGCTGCAAGTGCAGCAAGTGCCCTCTGGGAGGCAAAGAGATGACCCTTGGAGAAGAAAGGGGCTTAGAAAAGATAAAGGACTGCCTCTCTTATGTGCTAGCGGATAAACACAGCGATGCCCCACACTGGGATGCGGCCTACCCATGGAAAGTAAGTCCAGCGATTCTCCCAGATAACCGCCGAGCGGTGGAGGCAACCTTCAAGAACACAGAGGCTCGGCTGGCAAGAGAACCTGTGTGGAAAGCGGCATATGGAGATCAGATCCATGAGATGGTATCAAGAGGAGCAGCCATAAAACTCACAAAGGAAAATATCATGGGTTGGAACGGCCCAATCTGGTACATCAGCCATCTGGTTGCCCCGAACCCTCATTCTAGCTCAACGCCAGTAAGGATAGTCTGGAACAGTAGCCAGGAGTTCAGAGGTTTTAGCCTGAACAACCTCCTACACAAAGGCCCTGATGTCCTCAATCCGATCCGAGGTGTCCTGCTTAGATTCAGGAGTAGACTGCATGCTGCCCTTGGTGATGTTAAAAAAATGTACAATTCAGTGTGGCTGAAGGACGAGGAGGTTCATCTCCATCGGTTCCTCTGGAGGGATGACCCCGAAGATGAAATCGGTGAGTTTGCTGTCATCAGAGTTAACATTGGCGACAAGCCTGCCGGATGCATCGCTCAGGTTGCCATGAGAGAGACGGCAAATTTGCCTCAGTTTACATCCATGGTTGAAGAGCGCCGGATCCTGACAGAGGACTGCTATGTGGATGACATCTTGACGTCACATGATGATCTCCAAACTCTGGATAGGTTGACTGAAGGAGTGGAAGAGATCTTAAAAGCGGGTGGCTTTTCCCTTAAGCCCTGGATCCTGACAGGCCAAAGTGGGAGGAGTAGAAAACCCACTGACCCCAGCAATGTCAGGTCAACAGAGGACAAAACTCTGATACTCCCCAACCAGATGCGGGACGAGGAGAACAAGGCATTGGGATTGGGATATGAACCCGAATCTGATAAACTTCGTGTGCTGACATCAGTGAACTTCTCAAGAAGGAGAGGAAAGATGAGGACCGGTCTGGATCTACGAGAGGAGGAGATCAGAGGCAGCACCCCCGACCCTCTTACCCGACGCATGCTGCTGAGTCAGATCGCAGGGTTTTATGACCCCATCGGTCTGGCCTCACCTGCCAAGCAACAAGGAGTGATGCTCGTAAGAGAGTCCTTTCAGGAAGCAGGAAGAGACCATCCCTCCAAAGACACCTGGGACGATCCTCTTTCTCTACGTCTTCGAGAGGCTTCAATAAAACTCTTTGAGCAATATGTAAGGCTTGGCCAACTTCGATTCAACAGGAGTCTCACACCCCTTGGAGCCATAGGTCGCCCATTGGGGATCACGTTTTCCGATGGTAGTGAAGCTTCCTACGGAGCCATTCTTTACCTACGGTGGGAGACAGAAAATGGAGTTGCAGTAAGGCTGGTTGAGTCAAAGGCTAAGCTTACTCCTCTAGACCAGAAAGGTGATGTTATTAAAGCTGAGTTGTGCGGGGCTGTCTTTGCATCTCGCTTGAAGACATACTTCGAGAAGCACTGCTACATCAAGGTCGATCGGTGGGTCCATTTTGTCGATAGCCAGACAATCCTGGGAGCTATCCAGAAGGATAGTTATGGCTATCAGACATTTTTTGCAAACCGGATTGGAGAAATCCAAAAGGCCGGATCAGTAGAAGACTGGAGCTGGGTCGAAGGAAGACAGAACGTTGCCGACCTCATCACGAGAGGGGCATCCCCTGAGGAGCTTGCTGAAGGATCAGTCTGGCAGGAAGGCCCAGAATTTTTGAAGTTGCCTGAATCAGATTGGCCAGTTAAAACTGCCAGACAGATCAACCCCTCTGTTGCTGAGGAGATTGGGGGACTTCGGAGGAAGGCGTTCTCAGCCCTAGTTACAGCAGAGGCCCAGACCAGGAAATGGTCAAGTCCATCCAGTGTAGCACTTGTGCGCCTTGTCGACCCCCGAAGGTTCAGTTCACTGTCACGGTTATGCGGAACCATTGCATGGATGAGACAAGCAGTAGAAATCTGGCTAGGTAACAGCCAGGCCCCAGTTGGGTCAAAGTGGGAGGCAAGACCATACCTATCTGTGGAAAAAAGGGCAAAAGCTTTCAAAGATCTAGCTCTCGAAGCTCAAGATGGTATCGAGTTTCAGGACACAACTCTGGATCGCCTGGTTGTTCAGAAGGAGGAAATGACAGGACTCTTGCTCTGCGGAGGGAGAATCCAATGCTGGAATGAGGATAAAGTGGCTGTACCCTTAATTCCATGCCAGTCGTGGCTTGCAATCCTACTGGCCAGGGAGGCACATGAAGAAAATCATGAAGGTGTTGCCTCTACCCTGTTACGGACAAGAAGGAAAGCCTGGATTGTGCAGGGACGAAGAAAAGTTAAAAAGGTGCTGAACAACTGTGTCACCTGCAGAAAGCAAAAAGCCAAGATGTGTCAGCAAGTAATGAGTGAGCTCCCTCAAGAGCGCACCAAAAGAGCAAGCCCATTTGAGTATACAACCCTTGACCTTTTTGGCCCCTTCGAGGTGAAAGACGCTGTTAAAAGAAGGACAAGTAAGAAGGTTTGGGGTATGGTTTTTTGTTGTATGGCCTCAAGAGCTGTCCATGCGGACCTCACTGATGACCAATCAGCAGAAAGCTTCCTCCAAGCATATTCCCGCTTTGTTGCTCTGAGAGGGCATCCAAGGAAACTATGGTTCGACAGAGGCACCAACTTCATTGGCGCCAAGTCAGCTCTGCATGAGCTGTATAAAAATCTGGCTTGCCTGCAGGCTACGTCAATAGAAAATGTTGCCGCTAAGAACGGGACTGAGTGGAAGTGGGATTTTCACCCAGCAGATGCGCCTCACAGGAATGGAGCTGCGGAGGCTGCTGTAAAGCTTTTGAAGAGGGCGCTCATGAGCCTCGGAGGAGTTACAGAGTCACTCACATGGGGGGAGCTCCAAACGTTGTTCTATCAGGCAGCTAACCTGACAAACGAACGCCCAATCGATGCCAGAGCTCAAGAACAGGAAGACTCGATCGAGTATTTAACACCCAACTCCCTCATACTTGGTCGAGCATCGCTTGGAGGTGACACCAGCGGGCTTGACCTAGAGACCCATCCCTGGCGTCGTTTAAGGGCTATTCAAATCGGAGTGGACCGGTTCTGGGCTAAGTGGAGGGAACTAGCTGGCCCAAATCTGTTCATTCGACATAAATGGCACCGGACGGAGAGGAATGTCAAAGTCGGGGATCTTGTCTGGATTGCTGACCCAAATGCTTTGAGAGGTCAGTTTCGTTTGGGCCGGATTCTGACAACTTATCCTGATAGTAAAGGAATTGTCAGGGATGCTGACATCTCAACATGTACTGGCCTTCCTGTATCCCTGGTGGGTGGCCGCAAGAAGAGGAGTTCTTCACTGCCCATGACAGTTATCAGAAGAGACGTGAGAAGACTAGTTGTCCTTCTCCCGGTGGAGGATGAAACTCATCCGTCCCAGCTACCATGACACTCACCTCTTCCTGAAACAATCTCATTCTGCTCATTCCCCTTACCTCCTGTTGGCTGGTTGGTGTAAGCCTAGCGCTGCCACCATGCCATTCACATTGCACATACATGAAGAAATAAGAGCATGCACATTCCATACCTTGCATACCCGGGCAGTACACTACACACCTGCCAAAGGGATGTGATTGACTTGGACATTGGACTAAGCAGTTTCTCCATTGGTTGTGCCTTCATTGAACACTAATACATAGACATTGTGCAAAGCCATGGGCTATTTTAAAGTGAAAAAAAAAAAAATGTATGTCTATATAAATAATAATTAAAGGGTGTTAAAATGGGTTTGTTTTTAAGTTCCCTGGATTGTAAGATCAGGAACTTAAGTGGGAGGTGTTTTGTTTTCAGTGGAGTTTTGTTATTTCTATTATTATTTAATTATTATTATTATTATTATTATTATTATTTGCATGTTTAATTCAGATGTGTACATTGAACTAGAGTTACAACGGATATTAGAAACGTTTGAGGTTTGTAGCCTAATAGTGTAGTGCCTCTTTAAGAGATGAGTGTGCTGTGGAACATGTGACCGGAGTTCACTATGTTTAAAGGAAGTGCGATTCATTGAATCTATATTGACTTCAACCCGGTGTGCAGCCACTTGGTAAGCTCTCTTAATTTTATGTTTCTTGTCTGCTTTATGATGTATGCTTCATGTTGTTTGCTTTCACCCATGCATCTATATTGTACTGTGTTTGTGTCCGTTTCATGAGAGAGATAATGCTTAGATCTAAACAAGCTTAGTTAACTAAGTTGACGAGGTACCTGTGAGACAAAGTTAACATTTTTAGACTTACTTAAAACATCGAAGATGTGTCCATTTGTGTTTACTTTATCTGACTTTAAACATGTTTGAATTTGAAGTATAAATCGCGGGCTGGTATCTAATGTGAGTAATGTTATCCTTCCCGGTTTGCCGTGGGGCGTTCTGGGAAATGTAGTTCCAGCTGTAGTCTACTGCTTGTATGGGTTTGGTAGGACTTGATTATGGTGCATAGTGTATGAAGTGTGAGGCATGTACATAAAATTATGTGTTGATGATTACTGTTATTATTATGGTGTATTTATATAGTGATTATTATTATTATAAATGTTTTGTATTTTTATTAATGTTATTTATTTTTTGCATATTGTTATTTGAATTATATTAACTAGTATACACATGAAAGTTTAAATGTTGTATTTTCTTATCTTCTCAGGTTTATTACCTGGTTGTTTATTTGTGAAATAAAACAAATAAAGTGAAATCCTGAGTAATATCCATCCTTTGTGCACTGGGTTGCCCTTTCCGTGGGGAGAACACGGAACAGTGACAAAAGTCAAGAGTGTTGTTGAGTATGTCAACAGAAGCACTGTTGCAACAGAAAGACTAAAGGCAACACAAAAACAAATGGGCCTTGAAGAGCTGAGGCTAAAGCAGGATGTAATTACAAGATGGAACTCCACGTATTACATGCTAAAAAGATTTTGGCTGCAGAAGGAAGCAATCATTGCTACAATTGCACTGGTAAACCCCAGCCTTCCAACCCTGACACTTGACGAATGGGACATGATTAAGGATGTTTGTGAGATTTTGAAGCCCTTTGAAGAAGTCACTGTTAGTGGTGAAAGGTATGTATAATTTAATTTAACATAGAACTGCTTCCACTTGTGAAATATTTGAAATAATTAATGATTTTGTCATATTTCAGTCCTCTTTTTTTCTCATAAACAATAATAACTTATTAGATCTGACTTAGTTCTTTTGTGTTTTTATTGAAACAGATTTGTGACTGCATCAAAGGTCATTTTGATTGCAAGGGGACTGCAAAAAGTTGTCCAGCGATTGCAGGTGCTGTGTCTAACCATGCCCCAGTTATTTCAATGATGGACTCACTGGCTGAGGAGATGCAAAAACGTTTCCACAACATAGAGCATTTACGTCTGCTTTCTGAGGCTACCCTGCTTGACCCCAGATTTAAGCAAAGGGCATTTCGTGATGCAGCAGCTGCAGATGAAGCTGCCAAAAGTATAACTGCAGCTGCTGCAAGGGTTTGGTCCAGTGAAGAAGAGCAAACTCAAGCTGAGCGCACAACCCTCCCAGCTCCTCCTTCATCTGAACAGCCATCTTCAGTCTGGGAGGATTTTGATGAGAGAGTGGCTGATGCAGTCAGCATCAGCAACCCAACATCCACCGCAATGGCAGCAATGAGAGGGTATCTTGCAGAGACCTTGATTCCAAGGCAAGAAAACCCACTGACCTGGTGGAAAGCAAGGCAGGGAGTATATGAAGGTTTAACAGCAGTGATGAAAAGGAGACTTTGCATAGTAGCTACATCTGTGCCTTCAGAGAGAGTGTTTTCAAAAACAGGTCAGATTATTTCAGAAAGTCGAAACAGACTGAGTCCTAACAAAGTTAGGCAGATTGTTTTTCTGAATGCAAACCTTCCCTTGTAAGACAACAATGCACCAAAGAGAGGGTCAAATGACTAAGTTGCATATTGTTACTTGTGTATCTTTTATTGTTTTTTCACTGCACTGGTTTAAAACTGTTTTTGCACTATTTTTTTGATAATGCAAGATGGCATTTGTTATTTACAAATAACCTGAAGAGTTAAATGTGCAAATGCACTTTTTTTAAATAGAATGCAATATAAGTCATTGCCTGAAGACTTAAATACATGCAACTGCACTTTTTTTTTTTGATAATGCAAAATAAGATATTGCCTGAAGAGTTAAACGTGTGCAAGGATTTATTTTTTATTTTATTTTATTTTTTTTGATAATGCAACATAACAGCCATTGCCTGAGTTAAATACAGTGCAAGTGCACCAGTTTTTCTTTGTTAAATTTATCTTTGTTAAATAATGTTATGGTGTATTGTTTGAAATACTTTGACAGTTTTATTAAAACAGTTTATTTAATACAAACTGAATTTGTGAATGTGTAATAAACTATAATTACAGTACAGGAATTTCATAAATCACACTTGCTTACTGTTAAAACAGCCTCTGTACCACTTATTTTTGTCCAAAATCCCTTATTGAGATCATAATACACCCTTTCATTTAGCACAGTCATTAAAGACAAGGTTTTTTAAATAAACAATTTAATACTTTCGCTCCATCAGTTGTTTAAAAACTCATACAGTGACAATACAGTAATTATGTCATAAGCATTCCAAATTATGTTTTATTTTGTAACCCTTTTGGGTTTTCAACAAAATAATAAAGTAGCATGTATTTCGTCCGCGGAAAATAATTAAACGCATGCTCAGTATCTCCAGCTCACCGATTCTCAGTATGTCGGACGCGTCCGAAAGAAACAGTTTTCGGTTCAGTCAGTGGGTGTACTCGAACTCGATTACGAAAAACGTGCTGCAGCCTGCATCGTAGAGGCGGCGCCGCGCGCTACGCACGAGCGCTCTATGACATCAATAATACCGCGAGAGCGATTAAAAAAAGCATATGGAGCCATCAACTCTGTAAACGCTCTCGCGATACTTATACACCGACCGAGTCGAGTCGAACACGCCTCTTTGAGAACCTCTGTCTGTTTACGTTCGGGCCCGGGGTAACGTTACATGGCTACATGCAGCCCTATGTATGCAGCCATGGTACATGACATGTTGTCACGCATGCTCAGTCAGTATCAGCTGCTCGTGGCGTGCTGCTCTGCTCATCATCATCACTTCTTCTCAGGACAACATGATGTCTCAGTTCCGTTCAAACTTGGAGAGAAGTAACATACTCCAGGATATTGTTTATTTCGATTCGGAGGGACTGTGTCAGGAATGTGCAAAAGTGAGTAGTGAGTAACTTTAGTTATTTCAGGATCAGCTGACGCAAGACGCGTCGCGAACTGTTTTAAACGATTCAGTCCGACTTAGTGTACTGGTTCGACCGGTTCACTAAAAAGAACCGGTTCAAAAGAACGATTCGTTCACGAACCGGCCATCACTATATAAAAACCCATGCCTGGCCCATACTATTAACCTGGTGGTAAGAGATACCCTGGGCCTGCAAGCTTCAACGCCCATCATTGATAAGTTGAAAGAGGCAGTGGAGTACTTTCACAGAAGCACCGTGGGGGCACAAAAACTGAAGGAGACTCAACTACAAATGAAGATGGAGGAGGTCCGATCGAAACAGGACTATCCTACAAGGTGGAATGGGTGGTTTGCAGTCACGTGATTGTGTTGACGCGTGGAACGCAGATGGAAGGCAAGGAGTGAAGAACGCAATGGACGAGATGGAGGAAAATCCGTACTGTACTTCTTCAGACGCTATTACAAGAGACATATATAAACAGAAAATCGAAACATATTTGGACGTGATCCTTACGTTATGAAGAGGACCGATTTTCAACTGAATTGAGAGATTTGCCTGCCATCGAGGCTGTAAATATCAGCAACTAACTCGTCTTACAGACATACTTTGACTTTACAAAGTTCGGAAACTGGTACGTTACACAAACAGCCACATAAGTGTATGTAAACACCTGAATAATGTAATTATAAAGCACATAAATGTAAGGACTTTTGCCAGGCGACTCGACCCTCCCCCGGGACTTAAACACACACACACACACACACACACACACACACAAGCCCTTCCCTTCCCCCCACACACGAGGGAGGCTTTTGATACAAGACTTTGTGCACATCGGAATGTTCTTGGGTCTCTGAACAAAGAGAAGGACATTTCTTGTGTTTTGAAGATATTTAACTAAATATATTCAATGTGTTTCTATGTATGTGTGCTTCCCAATGTCACTGTGAAATCACAATTATTGCAGCATAAGGGAAATAGGAAAACCTTCCTTATGCATTGTAAATATCAACGTATTTCTCCTCTGATTTTCATGTTGGTACCTCTAGGATGCTTATGAAATGAAACACTCGAATATGCACAGAGGTATAAAGTAAAGTGTATTTTTAATATGTTTTACTATCAATGAAGATTGACACGAAACTGTAACCCCTCCCACACATGCCCACGTGCATCCCTTTAGAGAACAAAGGACAATAAACCGAGAGTTCCCGCGTACAACGTCCTTTCCCCGATTGGCTCCAGCCAACAGGAAGGGAACGGGTTCCTCCAAGGGGATAAAGGCATCGCGCCGGCTCCGCCTCTTCTCTTCTTACTCTGGACGGTCACACCAGCGCGTCCTCGTCTGCCTTCAACATGTAGTCCGCGTGTCGATCCACGTGATCCAATCCTGGATCTTTTCTTTACTTTCTAGGCTAAAGTTTGTTTCTGTATTCAACTCGTTTTACTTCCACAAAGTGAAATGAACTGAGCCGAACTATTCCTTTGGTTATTCACCGCAAAGACAATTAATTTGTGGTTAATTGCAGGGAAACACATGTATGCATACAGGTAAAATTGATAAAGCCTCCCTAAAATGGGAGATTTATTAACATTTAAGACTGGTCTGATCCAAATCTGTATAAATAATTATTAATGATCAATTATTAATTATGATATGCAAATTCCCCCTTGATCAGACCCGAACAGAGTCTAAGTTAACAAGCAGCCAGCTTGATTTAACCAGCAGCCAGCTAGATCCCATCAGCAGCCAGCTTGATCCAACCAGCAGCATAAAGCAACCAAGACAGGAGAAAGAAAAGGTTACACAGGGCACTTCAAAAAGGCAACGGGAAATTTGAAATTTGATATTCATCGAATTATCTTTGAGGCACAGCGCAGCCAGGAACAGGAAGAGAGCGGGGTACAGCTGACAAGGCCATGAGGGGTGTTCGTAAGCTTATTTACCCTCGTGGTCCTGTCAGCTGTACCCTGCATCCAAGGTTAATATTGTTAAGTGTTTTTGTTATTATGAGAACAAGGTACAGCTGACAAGGTTGAACTATAATTACAGTTTACCCTCATGTAGTCCAGGGGTGTATTCCAGAAAGCAAGGTTAACTTACCGTCAGATAAACCTTGAACTCTTAGTTGATTAACCCCAAACTAGCTTACTCTGGGTATGTCGGTTCCAAAACACCTGTGAGGTGTTAGTTTAATCAACCTCCTATCGGTAACCCAGGGTTAATGCGCGCGCACGGCGAGTACATAAAAACATTTTCAATGGATCGCAGAAATCAGGAGTCACCATGGAAACCAAGGGACAAAAAAACGAGCTACATACTTCGGTGAAACTGAGTTGGAGGTTTTAATGCTTGCTTATGAAGACTATAAGCCCGTTATAACTAAAAAACAATATTGCTGCATCAGCAAAAGAAAGAGAGTTGGCTTGGCAAAAAATTACGGACAGAGTAAATGCGTGAGTTTTATAAATTATAAAAAAAATTATAAATGGGGTGACAAGTGGCTTAGTAAAATGTAGGTGAACCATATTAATGCTAATGATTTATTGATGTGTTCACTGTTTTGACAGTATTTTAATAAAGAAAATCATCAACACTGTCACCATTTTAAAAAGCCATTTTGAATGCATTTTCCAGTCATTGATTCACTTGTGCAGTGTGCATGCTGCTTTGACTGCAAATGCTGTATACTGTAATCTTACAATACTCTTATATGTTACTAATGTCCTTTTTAAAGAATATACACTGAGTATTGCATATGCATGATTATCTTATTGGTTTAACCTCTTAACTGTCACCCCCCCCCCCCCTTTTTTTTTTTGAATAGACATGAAAATGCACATTTCGAACTTAAATGGTTGTAATTCAAGAATGCTTTGGAATATAGACATATGATTGGTCTTGTTTTAAAGAAGACATTTGGCAGATTTTTGTAGAAGTGAAATAAATTAAGAAAGTGAAACAGAAAAAAGTTATAGAAGTTTGAGTTTATGGAAATGTACAATGTAAAAATATTAATTATTCATATTTTACATAAAATATATATTTTCAAAACCTGGGATACTCTAAAACGGCAGAAAGATCAAAGCCAAAAATCTGAACAAGTTGTGTTTCAAATTTTAGGTTGATATCTCAAAAAATGAGCTTTCAGTAAGATTTAGTTTGAGCGCAGTACCAAACTTTTTCACTAGGGCACAATCAGACTCCATTACTGCCCATATAAGGGCGCCTGCATTTCCATTCGTGTTTTGAGTGATATGAACCATTATTTTCACAATTTTCATACAATTTCTGAAGTAGAGATCCTATTCAGAAGTAGTATGGGAAGTTTGGCAGATTTTGAAATGAATTGAGCCTCTAAGAAACACATACAAAGAACACGCATGTAAGTCATAGCTAGCTGCCACGTCACAAATGGTGAATTTATTATTTTTTTCTTGATATTTCAAACTTTTCAGACCTTTTTTTTCCAAAATAATTGAAGGGATTCTATCTTTTGAACTTTTGGCATGAAAACAAACTGAGGTATCTACCATTTTTTCATGATTTTTCATGTTTACTGCTTGTTACGTTCCCGTATCGCGTGTGTGTTCTTGTGTTTTTCTTTCCCGCTTTCTCTCTCTCTCGGTTACTTTCACTTTTGTAGGTACCCGTGATTGGCCAATTGACCTGTCAATCATCGTTGGCGCTGACGTCACCTCTTTTCGCCATCGCCAATAGGAACAGGCCACCTGGGGAATAAGAGTGCACGCCAGACGTCTCCACGGAAGCTCTCGGCTCGCTGAGACTCAAACCACGCTGCTCTCTGTCACTGTTGCGCTGCTCCTTTGTATACCCTGTTGAGGTTATGGTTCTCGTTCACTCGGTGTGATGTTAAGTAGTATGAGTGAATGCTCCCTGTGTTGACTCTCTGATTTTATGTGACCTGCTCTACAGAGCTCAGTAGGTTACTAGTATGGAGAAGAGATAGACAGATAGCATGTCACGTGACATACACTGCACCACGCAGGGGTTTTCGATTCTGTTTAGTACACTAGGGTAGGGGCGAGCGCCACACTTTGTATTTCTGCTTCTGTTAGTTAGTGGAGACTAGATAGGGCGTCCTGGACGCTGAAGATTATTATTTTCTTCTTTATTTTCTTAGTTAGGATTAGAGGTTATTTAACAGCTAGACTTCATTTGGTTTTGTTCTTTTCTTTTCTTTGGCGCCGTCCACGTCTATCTTTTCTTCTTATTAACTTTATCCACCTTACAGAAATTCTGTATAACATGTCCATTTTTACATTTATGTTAATCTATATTCGTATAGATTAAATTCTTTACACTTTTGCCACTGACCTTATTTGTTAAATAAAGGTTTTGGCTTTTTGCACAGTAAATCTGGTTGTAGAGTGTTTTTTGTACAACTCATGGTTTATGTAGGTTTCTCTATAATGTCATCTTTAAAATGTTGGACTCCCGAACCCCTGGACTAACTCGGGGGTCGTAACAATTGGGGGCTCGTCCGGGATGTTTAACACCCATCATAAGACATTGAGAGGAATATATATGAACTATGGTTGTATTGTATTAGTGGCAAAGTGATTTGATTGGACTTCGTATTTTCCAGGGTAGCCTGATGCGTGGTATTTTGTTGTCTGTATGGTTCGTAACATTAGTAGTGATGGCTTTGTTTGATTTGCAGTCGTTTGTTGAGCATCCTTCCTTAGAGCGGTTTGATCAGTGTCGAAAGGATGATTTACTGAAGATTGCGGACCACTATAAAATTGTTGTAGTGAGGCAAGCTTTAAAGAAAGATATTAAGAATGCTATATTCGAACGGTTGGTGGAGATCAACATTTTTTCGAGACCTGGCGTAAATCCTCGACAGACCAGGCCACTTGGTGCTGGCGCGCGGGTTTCTAGTGAGGGGGTGTCGGACGAAGAGCAGAGCGAGACAGGTGCCGAGGTTGATGTCGGGGCGGAGACTAAGGCCATCTTGCCGCCTTTTGATCCGTCCTCCCCTGCTTCTATTGGGTCTGGGAACGGACGTTTGAGAGTCCGTCTGGCTCGTTTACAGTACGAAGCACAGGAAAGGGCCCAGGCGCGTCAGGCTGAGATGGACCTGAAGCTCGAAATGCGCAGGCTCGAGATAGAAGCTGAGAAGGAGGTGAAGCTGCGACAGCTGGAGCTGGAGGCACTGAAGGTGGCCTCTGGGTCGGCTGAGCGGGCACCCGTGTTGAGGCTTCTGTGGCGGTATCCCCGGGCGATCATTCTCCAGCCTTCGATGTTAGCAAACATATTGCTCTAGTGCCTCCATTTAGGGAAACGGAGGTGGATACGTATTTTAACGCATTTGAGCGTATCGCATCTTCCCTCCGTTGGCCTAAAGATGTGTGGTCCCTTTTGCTTCAGTGCAAATTAGTTGGTAAGGCTCAGGAGGTTTGCTCAACATTATCGTTAGAGGAAAGCTTGCAATATGATACGGTGAAGTCTGCTATTCTCCGTGCATATGAGCTGGTTCCCGAAGCCTATAGGCAGCGATTTAGAAATCATCAGAAACTTGCCAGTCAGACTTTTGTAGAATTTGCTCGCGAAAAGGGGAATCTTTTTGATAAGTGGTGTAACGCGAGTAAAGTAACAGATTTTAATTCGTTACGAGAATTGCTTTTGTTGGAAGAATTTAAAAAGTGTTTGCCAAAACGAGTTGTGGTATACTTGAACGAACAAAAAGTAAATTCTTTGTCGCAAGCAGCTGTGCTGGCAGATGAATTCGTGCTTACGCACAAAACGGTGTTCAGTTCAGCTCGTCCTGAGAAAAATTCTTCGGTTCAGTCTACTCATCCTCAACCGTCTCGTGCGAAATCTCCTTCCCCACGTCTTAAAGAGGTAAGGGAATGTTTTTACTGTCACAAGCAGGGGCATGTAATTGCAGATTGTTTAACGCTGAAGCGTAAGCAGCAGCAACAACAACCGTCTAAAAGTGTGGGGTTTGTTAATTCTGTGATGGAGAATACTGATGATATTGCTGGGTTGAGCTGTGTTGATTCGGGTTATAGTCCGTTTGTGCTTAAGGGGTTAATTTCATTGACTGGTAAACCTAAAGATCAACGTGAGATTCAGATGTTGCGTGACACTGGTGCCGCACACTCATTTATGGTGGAAGATACTTTGCCTTTGTCTGAACAGTCATTTTGTGGCTCGAGTATTTTAGTTCAGGGAATCGAAATGGGTTTCGTAAAAGCACCGTTACATCGCGTTCATTTAAAAAGTGACCTTGTAACCGGTTTTGTGTCTGTTGGAGTACGTCCTTCACTGCCCATAAAAGGTGTTTCTTTTATTCTGGGTAATGATTTGGCCGGGGGTAAAGTGATGCCTGTGTTGGAAGTTATGGATCAGCCGAACTTTGTTTCCTGTGATGAGTTATCAGTGAGCTATCCTGATACCTTTCCTGCGTGCGTTTTGACGCGCGCTCAGGCAAAGAGAGTGCATGATGTCGTTGACTTATCCGAATCGTTTATGGTTCCCGTATCTGCTGAAAATGTGTTACCGTCGGAAAATACAAGTTTTTCAAGGGGGCACCTTAACGCGGACCTTTTGAGGTAAGACAATAGTACTTTGAGTGTGCCTATGTCCCGTGAACGGATTATTGTTGCACAGAAGGAGGATGAATCTTTAGCCAAATGTTTTGCCTCTGTAGTCTCTCCAGACCAGATCCGTCAGGAGAAGGTAATCTATTTTGTGGAAGATAATTTGTTGATGCGTAAATGGTGTCCAAATTCCGAAAATGAAAGTGAATGGAATGTAGTGTGTCAGATTGTCATTCCATCCTGTTATCGTCAGCACGTGTTGTGTTTGGCGCATGATCATGTGCTGTCAGGTCATCTGGGCATCACTAAGACTTATAATAGGATTTTGAAACATTTCTTCTGGCCTGGGTTAAAGCGGGATGTTGTGCGATTCTGTCGCACTTGTGATACCTGCCAGCGCATGGGGAAACCCAATCAAGTAATTCCCCCTGCTCCGCTCTGTCCTATTCCTGTGATGGGAGAACCCTTTGAACATGTAATTATCGACTGTGTTGGGCCATTACCAAAATCAAAGTCGGGTAATTTATTTCTGTTAACGATCATGTGCACAGCTACTCGATTTCCTGAGGCGATACCACTTCGAAAAATTACTGCTTCTGCTATCCTCAAAGCACTGATTAAGTTTTTCGCTACGTTCGGGTTACCGAAAATCATACAAACAGATCAGGGAACGAACTTCATGTCCAAGATTTTTAATCAGGTCTTGCAATCACTTTCCATCACTCATCGCGTGGCAAGCGCATACCATCCAGAGAGTCAGGGTTCACTTGAACGATTTCATCAGACGCTTAAGTCAATGTTGGGGAAATACTGCAAGGACACTGGGAAAGATTGGGATGAGGGAGTTCCTTTGATGCTGTTTGCGGTTCGTGAGACTGTCCAGGAGTCGCTCGGATTCAGTCCCGCGGAGCTTGTCTTTGGACATAATGTTAGGGGTCCACTTAAGCTCTTAAAAGAAAACTTATTGGGAGTTGAAGTAAGTCCTAAGACTAATGTGCTGAATTATGTCAGTCGTTTCAGAGAGCGTTTGCATAACGCGTGGGCACAGGCCAAAGAGTCACTAACAGCCGCACAAAAGGATATGAAACGTCGGTATGACATCAAAGCCGTTCCTCGTTCTTTTAATGCCGGTGACCAAGTGCTCGTATTACTGCCCACTTCAGGATCAGCTTTGTCTGCCCGTTTCTCCGGTCCCTATGTATTGACAAAGAAATTGAGTGAGACAGACTATGTAGTTTCTACTCCTGATAGGACACGCAAGACACGGGTCTGTCATATTAATATGTTGAAAGCATATCATGGTAGGGAGGGATCTTCGGAGAAAACTGAGGGAAAATCTGTACCTGTGGTTTCGTCTGTGGCAGTAGCCGTCGAGGTTTCATCTTCAGTAGAAACAGAGGCAGATGAAGATGGTCTCGTGCTGCGTAATGCTCCACAGCAGAGTACTAGACTAAGAAACTCAGAATTGTTGAAGACGTTGCCTTCTTATTTAGTGCATCTATCCGATGATCAGAGACAGGATGTTATTCAGTTGATTGAGAAATTTCCTACTCTTTTCAACGATACGCCTTCTAGAACTTCGGTGTTACAACACGATATAGATGTTAAAGATTCTCCCCCTATCAAACAACATGCTTACCGGGTTAATGCGTACAAGCGAGCTATCATGAGAGAAGAAGTTGACTATTTAACCGCAAATGATTTAGCTGTTCCTAGCTACAGTCCGTGGAGTTCGCCGTGTGTACTCGTTCCTAAATCAGATGGAACTTTCCGTTTTTGCACGGATTATCGGAAGGTGAACGCGGTTACGAGGCCAGATTGCTATCCCCTTCCTCGGATGGAGGATTGCATTGATAACATTGGTTCTGCACGCTTCGTTACTAAATTAGATCTACTAAAAGGCTATTGGCAGGTGCCTTTAACTAGTCGTGCATCGCAAATCTCCGCATTCGTGACACCTGATCACCTTATGGAATATAAAGTTATGGCGTTCGGTTTGCGGAACGCACCCGCAACCTTTCAAAGGTTGGTGAACTTAGTGTTGGCGGGTGTGCCAAATTGTAATGCGTACTTGGATGATTTGGTCGTATACTCTTCAGAATGGTCAGAACATCTATCCTTGCTGCACACGGTCTTTGAACGACTGGAAAAAGCTACGTTAACCCTGAATCTAGCCAAATGCGAATTTGCCCGAGCAACGGTGACGTATCTTGGTAAGGAGGTTGGTCAGGGGCAGGTTCGACCTGTAGCCGCTAAGGTTTCTGCTATCAATGAATTCTCCATTCTCGTTTTTGGGAATGGCAGGATATTATCGTAGTTTTTGTCGAAACTTTTCCAGTGTGGTGCATCCACTCACGAGTCTACTGAGTCCGTCTAGAGCATTTGTTTGGTCACCTGAGTGCCAACATTCGTTTGATAGTGTAAAAGCTTTGCTGTGTAGTACTCCTGTCTTGGCAGCTCCGGATTTTGCTTTGCCTTTTAAACTTGAGGTCGACGCAAGTGCTGTAGGTGCTGGTGCAGTACTCCTTCACGAGGATAAAAACCACGTTGAACATCCTGTGTGTTATTTCTCTCGAAAATTTAATAAACATCAGTGTAATTATTCGACCATTGAGAAGGAGGCTCTGGCATTACTGTTGGCATTGCAATACTTTGAGGTTTACATCGGCTCTAGTCCTCTCCCGGTTATCGTTTACACGGACCATAATCCGTTAGTGTTTCTTTCCCGCATGTACAACCAGAATCAGCGACTCATGCGCTGGTCTCTGATTGTGCAAAATTATAATTTGGAAATCCGTCACAAGAAAGGAACAGAAAATGTTGTAGCCGATGCCCTTTCTAGCTGTGCTTAGTTCTTGACTTGGCTAGGTTTAGGTATGTATAAAAAAATAGGTGACCTGAGCCTACTTGTTTGTTGTTTTTTTTTTTTTTTTGTTTTTTATTTGTCTTGATTATAACAAACTAATCATTTCATCATTATAAGTTTGTTCTTATGGAGGGGGATGTTACGTTCCCGTATCGCGTGTGTGTTCTTGTGTTTTTCTTTCCCGCTTTCTCTCTCTCTCGGTTACTTTCACTTTTGTAGGTACCCGTGATTGGCCAATTGACCTGTCAATCATCGTTGGCGCTGACGTCACCTCTTTTCGCCATCGCCAATAGGAACAGGCCACCTGGGGAATAAGAGTGCACGCCAGACGTCTCCACGGAAGCTCTCGGCTCGCTGAGACTCAAACCACGCTGCTCTCTGTCACTGTTGCGCTGCTCCTTTGTATACCCTGTTGAGGTTATGGTTCTCGTTCACTCGGTGTGATGTTAAGTAGTATGAGTGAATGCTCCCTGTGTTGACTCTCTGATTTTATGTGACCTGCTCTACAGAGCTCAGTAGGTTACTAGTATGGAGAAGAGATAGACAGATAGCATGTCACGTGACATACACTGCACCACGCAGGGGTTTTCGATTCTGTTTAGTACACTAGGGTAGGGGCGAGCGCCACACTTTGTATTTCTGCTTCTGTTAGTTAGTGGAGACTAGATAGGGCGTCCTGGACGCTGAAGATTATTATTTTCTTCTTTATTTTCTTAGTTAGGATTAGAGGTTATTTAACAGCTAGACTTCATTTGGTTTTGTTCTTTTCTTTTCTTTGGCGCCGTCCACGTCTATCTTTTCTTCTTATTAACTTTATCCACCTTACAGAAATTCTGTATAACATGTCCATTTTTACATTTATGTTAATCTATATAGATTAAATTCTTTTCACTTTTGCCACTGACCTTATTTGTTAAATAAAGGTTTTGGCTTTTTGCACAGTAAATCTGGTTGTAGAGTGTTTTTTGTACAACTCATGGTTTATGTAGGTTTCTCTATAATGTCATCTTTAAAATGTTGGACTCCCGAACCCCTGGACTAACTCGGGGGTCGTAACACTGCTATTTTAAAATAAAGGTCTGAACACGCCTTATGAGTATGAAAATATTCTTGTTGCATATTGATAAATTATGGCTCCTCTGTAATATATTTTGAAAATCAGTCACCAAATATGGAAACTAGAGATTGTAAGCTATGATTCAAATGATATATAGTTTGTCAATATTATTTAAGGTATTTACTAAGATATTATTGTTTTAAAAATATAGTGTTAATAATATAGTGTTACAGTTAAGTTTAATTATCTTGAAGTTGCTGATGGCCCACTTTGTATTATTGGATCCTCCTGCAACACCACACTCTGTCACAGATGTAAGTGATTATTGTCTGTAGGTTTCTGTTTGCTAGCTAGACCAAGCATCCTTCCTTATATTATTTTCACTGTAGAATGACGATGAAGAGTCCACTTCTGCTGTGACAGAAACACAAAATGTGGAGAGGCCCGTAGAGGTATGATGAATTCAATGCATTCCCCCTTTTTTACAAAAGAGAATAAATAAATTGTCATTGTCATTTTACAGAAAATGGCAGATTTTATTACAGCTGAGGGTCCATCTACCTCCACACAGAATCTTAGCAGTCTAAGAAATGTTCTGCAGTTCTCCTTCCTCATTTAAATATTTGGTCTGTGTTTGTATAACACACTTTCCCAGACATGTTTAATTATTCTGTCTTTCTAGTTGCCTGCCAAAGAGCTGTATAAGGTCCACCTTCAAAAGCAAATCAGAAAAAGTGACATGGAGATGGACCTTATAAAGCTTCAAATGGAGGAGAAAAGGCTGAACCTAAAAAAAGGCCAGACTTGAAATTGAATTGCTGGAGCACCAGCTTAAGGTGGAAAACAGTATGTGAACATTAATCTGTCATTTGTTGTTGAATGAAATCTAAAGCAATAATTACAAATGTCTTTTGTTACAGGAAATAAAGAAACAATGAACAATACTTGACTGTTAACTGGTTTTAATTAAAGTGAATTTGGCAAATCATGTCTCGTACTACCCTGCCATCTATTTGGTCTGCTGGGTTCACTGGGGGTTCCTCTTGGTCATCTTGAAACCTTAAACTGAAACCTTGCCTTCAGGATGCCTATGGTCATTTCCACCTTGACCCGTGTTCTGCTGTGGGCCATGTTGAATTGTGCCTGCGGTCCAGGCTTCTGTTCAGGGTAGGGTTTCATCAAATAGGCCAGACACAATGATGACACAATGATGACTCCTTAAATATTCTGGCTATACATGTACAGACCCTGGCCATTTTGCTTTCACACTGATTTGTGATATGGAACATGGTCACACACACCATCTAAAAGATTTTACTCAATCAACTGCCTTTTAAAAATATTATAATATTATAATCTGGAATATAAAAAAAAATTGTAATAGTAACTTTTACATTGTAACTTCTACATTACAAAAATAGTAATTTTTACACATTTACATTGTGAGCCCCCGTTCTCCTCACAAAAACCCTTCATTGAGGGGAACGTGTGTGCAGTCTACAGTGTATGGCACCAATCACGTAAGTTAAGCCTGAGGGACTGTAAGTCATAATCGGCATGGTCATCATGATTGCATTATCTTCATTAAAAATTATAATATAGCCTACCCTAAGTTGACCAAAAAAAAAAAAAAAAAACTAAGAGCGCTAGGTAAACTTTGCGAATGGCATGAAAGAAAGCTTCTCTGCATCTCCAATAGTGTAAAGGAAGCCACTCGCAAAGAATTTTAGGGCGATGCAAACATTTTTGTTGAATGAACACATTGTTGTTGAAGCCCCGGCATCATATCGAACATTAATGTGCATTTCCAACAAAATAAAATTTAAACGACACCCTCACGACGATCGTTTCACGAGAAAAAAATTAATAATCTCAGAAATTAGGCTACACTATCACACTGTGCTAAAGGACTTCCCGTATCAGCCGCGATCTAATCCTGTTTACATGAAATAAGCCTGCTCGCGAGCAGGTTCAAGCTGACGGACCTGTTGCTATGACAGCAAGTCCAGGATGAGCGTCGAAGAACCAAACGATCCAAGATCATGCCAAATCGCCAACAATCAAATCCAGCTAACTGAGTTAGCGAGGTATGAAGAACGAGCCCCTGGTACCAAATTTGTCATGTTTTAGCGCTAAGACTCACTGTGTTTGTTGACTGTAGTGATGGGAAGTTCGGATCATTTTACTGATTCGGATCTTTGAGTCTCGTTCAGTAAAATGAACGAATCTTTTATCGAGTCATTTCGGTCATTTCATAATTATATAATTAAAATGTCATGTTAAATATCCCATACATCTAGTACTTACGAAAATCTTAATTACATTTGTAAAAATAACATAATAGGGTAATGCAGCCAAAGCCAAAAGCAACTGAAATAACTGTAACGTTAGCTATTAATTAGTTGCTGGGTCTCAAGTTCAGGCTATGCAGTCTGACCCTGTTATAGTTCACCTCACCTCCTGATCCGAGACGTTCTTTGCTTTGCAACTTCATATTTATCAGGTTTGTTCTCCTCCTCTCATGTCTCGAGACGTTAGCTGTTGACTGGTCAGTGTCTGACTCTGATCTGTGCTGTCTGCTGGCCGTGCCATGCGATATAGCAGGACCGGAAAGATTAAAGATTAGTTCATCTCTCGAGTTCGGGTTCGGCGGGTCCGAGTCTTTCGTTCTTCCTGTCAGTCCCATTAAGTCTATGCTTTCAGTACCGGAAAGGGGAATGATTAGTTCATTTGAGTCTTCGGGTTTGAGTCCGTCGTTCTTTTCTCACGTGGCCACGGGTCTCGCAGCAAATACAACATTAGATTCGTATTATTGACTGCGTCTGAATATTGTGTTATATAGGCATTGAAATACAAATGTTCAATAAACATTATAAACGTCCATTATTCCTTATTCCTTTATTATTGTCCCTGTCCGTCTCTTTTCTATGCATCTGTGGTGTGTTTTATTATATATTGTACATTAATTAACTACTATTATATTATACATCATCTACGTGCTTGTTTGTAAAAGGTTTGTGAATTAGTTTGTAAAAAGTTTGTGAATTTGGGTATTCAATACGGTGACAATTCACGTGACTAAAGAACGAAGGACTCAAACCCGAAGACTCAAATGAACTAATCATTCCTCTTTCCGGTGGTCTGACAGCATAGGCTCAATGGGACTGACAGAGGGAACGAAAGACTCGGACTCGAGACTCGAGAGATGAACTAATCATTTCTGTTTCCAGTACAGATTCAGAATCCATATGTTGCGCAATGCGCATGCGCGGGTAACACAAGATGAACGAATCACTCCCTGAGACAACTCGATAGTCCCGAGTCATATTAAAGATTCGTTCAAAATGAACGAATCGTTCATGAACGACACATCACTAGTTGACTGATTCTTACTCACCGTGTTTGTTGACAGGTTCTAATTGCTCACCAGGGGCCTCATTTATAAAACTTTGCGTAGGATATGCGTCAGAAGTGGCGTACGGATGAAACATAGGACGCACAGAAATATTCAGATTTATAAAACCGTGCGCACGCACATCCTACACAATTTTCCCTTAATAAATCACAATCAATTCTAAATGTAGCGCAGCTTTTGCGGCTTCATGCCACGCCCATAGTTGCCCATAAATAGTCCGTGAAACGCCCAAAAGTTAATATTCATCGATTGCGAAATCATGTTAAACACAGAGAGGAAATAAAAAAAAACGTAACTTCACTCAATGTGAAGTAGAAGTTATCGTTGGCAAGGTGAAAAAGAGGAGAAAATGTTGTTTGAAGGGCACAGTGTGGGCATTACTAATGCCAAAAAGGCACTTGAGTGGCAAAAGGTTACAGCCGTAAATGCTCACAACCTTGGACTGTGGCCGAAATAAAATAGAAATGGTCGGACATCAAAGTCGAGGCAAAAAAAGCGTCTAGTCATTAATTCAATCAGAGAGGTGGCCAAGGAGTTGGGCGAAATCAAGACTGTCCTAACTGAAATAAACTGCACAATGAGGGAATTCTTCAATAAATAATATATTTTTTCCACACCTTTTGTTGTGAAGATGATGCGTTCACTCCGAATCCTTCCATTTAATCGCCACATCTTCTAAGAGCTCAAGATCAGCCATTGTGCGTCATTATACGCATTGTGATGGGGCCTTTTATTTACATCCATTTAATTCTGCATCTGACAAGCTACGGATGTTGGTTATAATCTAAATGGGAAATAGTTCAGCGCAAATGTAATTTCTTGCAGCTTTCTGAATGGTTGAGACGTACGTCATACGTTATTTTATCAAAAATAAAACAAACTAAAGGCATATGAATACCATGATTCCGTAGCTGATGAAAACATTTTTACTGTGAAAACAACTTTCCCCAGTGGACAAATAATACATCTATTTATCGATCTATCTATAGCCTAATATCTCCCTATTATCTATCTATCTGACTGACTATCTAATTGCTATAGGCTATCTGCTCCGTTAGACGCACATATTGGCGAGAATATTAGTTTTGTACATTATTTCGTTCTGTTTACCATCTTATTTATGAGAATGAATTGTATAACATGCCAATATTATTGCAGAACATATTTCACCTTTCTTTTTGGAAATAGGCTGTGTGTTAATTTGCATTTTTGTTGCAGATCTATCAAACGGGTGTTTGTGTAGGCTGTTAATTGTAAGACTTGCTTTGTGAAGTCTTCGTGTTATTTATGTGAGGCAGCATTGCCATTTATTTTACACAACCGTCTACAGTTTCACACACTTTCACGTGTTTTTCCAACTGCCGACGGTGTCGCCATTTCTCATTTCACCCGTTTTTGTGCGTACGCCTGGGTCAGAGCTTGCGTGAGGGACCGCACATTTTACCGTCAAGTTTGCTTTTTATAAATAGCAACTATTGCGTAGAGAGCGGCGTACGCCTTCTTTTGTGCGTACGCAACGTTTATAAATGAGGCCCCTGGTCTTTTTCTGAACTCAGGGCGCGGGTAAGTGAGAGAAAATGAATACATAAATAAATGAGCGCTACTTGAGTATTGTGCTAACAATAACGGAAGCTAGCAGTGTAAGGTTAATCTGAGATGTTGGGTAAGATGAATTTAGTAGTATAAACAACTAGAAATGGTTAAAAACAGAAAGAAATACGAAGCTAATACGAGGTTTAGACGGCGCATACAGCCTTTCAGCAAACAAACACAAAGCACGGCAGGCAGCGAGGCAGACAGGAGAAAACGATCACCGATATAATGTATTGGAACTGGTTTTATTATTTATCAGATGCTACAACATCATCAAAGATTGTTTATAAGACAATATGCATCTATTGTAATGCATTAGGTGTAATGCATTATAAATATAGGCTTTGTTGAAAGAGTTACTGACTTTTTCATTCCATTTCTTCATTTTGCAGAGATTTGAGTAATAGGGTTGTCCCATACATGTACTTCACTGTTCTTTATTTCATCAATAATCATACATCTTATGAAAGTCCTATCAGGCCAAACCACCACTTCCTCAAATATATCTTGCACAGTTGAAATGGGCAAATTTCTATGACATTCCTTACTGCTTTCTTTGAAGTTTTACTGATAAATGATCATACCATATTCACCACATCTAATTTTATTTATTTTCTTAGCAAAATATCAACATGATGCTAGTAATTACCCCAGAAAGCCTAAAACTATGCAGGAAGTGCAAGCATTATACCGTTATTAATATTTTAAACATTGTTCAGAATATAAACAATAATGCCTTTTGGAAATAAAACAACTCATACTAATACTATTAGATGTGTTAATTAATTAAAAGTTATTTCATACAGCTTAATTTAGTCTTTGTTGTAACTTCAGACCAAACTTAAAAATACATTTATCACGATTTCTTTAGTCAGAATAATAGATCATCTCAATATATTGAAAAAAGAAAAATTAGATACAGAACGTGTTCCCCTGTCTCATGTTCAGCTGTTCCCTGTTTTGTTGATTAGTCTCCCCAGGTGTTTCTGATTAGCCATGCCACCTTTGTTATCTTGTTTAGCTTGTTTGTCTATGTATTTATACCTCTGTTCTCCAGTTGTTGTTTGTTGGTTGTTGCTTGCTGTAGATGTTCCTTGTTCCTGCCCTGAGTTCCTTGTGATGTAATTTTCCCTGGATTACCTGTTCATTTAATTAAAGTGCTTGCGGTTTGATTCACTCTCCACTTTATTCCTGGTCCTGACATTACAGTTAAGTCCAGTCAGAATTTTCTGCATAACCTAATTTATCATAATGATATGTAGGCCTACTGTTAATACAGAGGATGCAGGAATCCTAAAAAATTGAGTTTGGTGAACTGTAGTAGTAATATTGGAAAATCTGCCAAATACCTTATCCAGAAAGGTGGATTGTTTAATCAGTAGTACTGTAGTACAAAATATACTATACACCCATTTCACTTCAAAAGTTCATGAATTTCCTAAAACAATATTATTTGTTTTGAGGCTTCAAAAAGACTGCTGTGGGGAAATACAAATCACCATTATAAGTATGTGGAATTGCTCTCATCTTCCCTCTGATCTTCGTCAACACAGTTCACCTCCAGGACTTTGATAACAGTTGCCAGTGTGCTATTTGGATCCAGTAGAGTCACTAAAGGGACATTCAAACCTCTATTCTTGAAGATAAGATTCTGCAGAGTCATGGCTAACATTGAATCAATGCCTAAATCGAAAAGATGAACATCATCATTCAGCTCGTCCATCTCAACACCAGTCGTTTCACTAATCATGAACCTCAGATAATCACGTGGTGAGGATGACGTCATGGGTAGTTCAGTTCTAGATATGAACACTCTGGCTTTACTAATAGCTTCCTGTGCTATTTTGAACAAGCGTACACTCAGGGATTTGTTCTGACTGAGGATGTTATTCCAGCTGTTTTTAAAATTGAACCTACATACAACTTGTTGAGGTTTGTTGATCAAGAGACACTGCTCAAGACTTTCATGGATTTCTGCAATCTCCAAAAGCATGATTCCCTTTGCCTCCAGAAATTTTTGGAAATGGACTTTGTTCAGAAGAAGGCCAAGATTTAAAGCCCCCCAATTAATGGACTGTCCAGAAAGCCCAATGTTTCTGCGGTACTGACAGAAAGTGTCCATGAATGTATTAGCCGCAGCATAATTCGTTTGTGAGGCATTGCCAATGAAGGCAGAGATGGAGGAATAGCACACAAAGTAATCCAGACTGCACTGTATGGTAGAACGGTGAAGGTTAATCACTCCGTTTACTTTTGGTTTCATAACTTTCTCATAAAGAGATTTGTCAAGACGTTCAATCAGCCCATCATGCAGGACAACCGCACTGTGAAACACCCCTTTGATGGGACTGGATGGAAATAGTTTTCCAATATTAACAATTGTCTGGTCCACTTGCTCAGAAACTGAAACATCACATGGCAGAGATTTAATGACAGAACCCCAATGGCTACTGACCTGACTTATCTCTTGTTGCATTTGAGGGTTTGGATTACTCCTAGACAGAAGGACAATGTTGCCTCCTCCTCTCTGAGCAATGAACTTTACTGTCTCAAAGCCCAACCCTGTTAGACCACCTGTGACAATATAAACTGCATTTTCCTGGAATAGACTGTGTTTAGGCATCACTGGAATGTCAGACAGCTGGTTCTTGACTTCACTGTTCAGGATGATGAGAGGTAGGATCTGGCATCTGAAGTATGATTCAGATTCTTTTACAGACATAAGATCAATGTTTTGAGATTTCACTTTTTGAACAGCTGTTGTGTCTAAAGACAAGGGCTTCCTGTCCAAATCCAAGGATTTCATCCAACGGTAGATTTGTGGCATTTGTGTCTGCAGAGACCATTTCTGCATTATTTGGGACATGAAAAGGACATGGAAGTAGACCTCCTCATTTGTACTGAATGTCGTTGAATTCAATGGGAAATCTACCTGGTTGTCACAGACAAACACAATGTCTTTGATGCCTCTAACACTGCTAGCTATTTCAACTGTTTCTACATTATAAGGAGGTAGAAGAACAGCTCCCACAACCTCACTAAAATCACAAGACAGCTGATCAGCCTGTGTGCTCACGCTGACATTCCAACCTGATCTGTTTGCAATAGCAATCAACACTTTCATCAAAGCTGAATCAGGAACAGTGGAGAAAATACCCAATTTCCTTTGCTGTTTAGCTTTGGGTAAAGCCTTGTGAAAGATCTCCCAAGCCAGTACCATAAAAGAGACACAAGGCGCGTCATTCAGGAACGAAAGCCGTTTTGCTTTGCAGCAAACCACTGCTGGGAGAACTACTTTAGTGTTGGCAGCCACAGGGTAACAAGACACAACATGATCACCAACTTTAAATTTCCTGACATCTTTACCCACAGCTGTGACAGTGCCACTGAAGTCAAGGGCCAAGAGCTTATGGTTTTCATTTGTGTGCTTGTTCCAATACAATGTCTGACCAAAATTCAGGTCAGAAATGCTGACTGGAAAGTAATCTGATGAATGAACACAGATTTTACTGAGATGAAGCTCAATATTTTTTCCTTGAATCAGTACAGTATGATTATCCATTTTTGATGCAGAGAGATTTTTCATTGCATATGGGTCAGAAGTTTGCAAGATGAAGTCTTCATTTTGCAACATGTGTATGTTTCTTGAAGAGATTGCCAGGGTTGGCAAAGGTGTGTGGGTGATTTCAGGATGGAGAATTTTGCCCTCCTTCACTACTAGCTCTGGATATTTGTTACAGGGGTAAGACCTGAGGACCTGGACCAAAGCTTTGATGTCTTCAAAAGTGGCAGAACCCATGTCAATCAGCTGGAAGGAAAGTTGTGGCAACTCAGCTGCACATGCTCTCGTCATGCCTAACAGAACAAACCCAGGGTTTATAAAGTTCACTAGGGTCTCAGACGACCTATAGGTTATTACTCGGATATCACCTGGGAAATTAAGTGCCTTGAGATATCCGACAATCTTTCTGAAAATCTCACATAACCCTGCCATACTGTCCAAGACCTTCTCCGATTCAAGAGAGGTTAGGTCTGCATCACCCCACATGAACAAAATTTCTTGAAAGTTTACACTTGAAATTTTCAGTTTTGACAAAAAATATTCCACTCTGCCTTCTAACAGTGTGTTACTGTTTGAAGAAGACACATACCTAGATGTTGGGTCCAAGTACTGTTGCAAAGCTTCAGAAATCCCTACCTGGTCAGAAAACACAAGTGCCTTAATGGGTGTATCAAATCTGGCAACTTCAGAGATGACACTGAAATTGTTATGGTAGAAGTACTCCTTGACTACTTGGGAACGACTTCCTAGCATTCTGATCTTCACATCCATCAATTCAACTAACACCCTACCCTGTTTGTTGGCTAAGCAGCCACAAATGTCAAAATAATCTTCTCTCACATTAACTGCTCTCAGATAAACAACCATCTCCTCTTGCAATGGTTCAAATACAGTCAGGCTTCTGATTTGTGCAGGAAATTGAGGTCTTGCTGATTGGTCATACCCTATTGTTACAGGAACAATTTGCATGAAATAATCCATGACCACAGGGTGAAGGTGATAGTCGTGTAATTCAGGCAGTAATTCCTTTGGGACCTTCACAACAGATATCGCCTCTCTGTATTCTTCCCCACAATAAACATCTACCTTATTTCTGAAGACAGACCCATACTCAAATCCTGTTTGACTTAGATGCTTGTAGAGCTCTTCAGTCGTCATGTGGAATGTGCATCTTTTGGATATACGGTCTACTGAAATGAATTGTTCTTCAGGACTTCTACCTGGTTTTGCTTCTACTGTGCCAAATGCATAGACTGCGGTAGTAGAGTGTATTTTGAAGTTACATGTGTTATCTGCCAAATGGTCAGATGGATCCAGCTGTACTTTTATATCTGGGGCATTCTGGGTGAAAACGAATGGACTCTGAAATGTTATGCTGAGCTGCAGAGAACTTAGTGGAACCTTAGGTTTTGCGTATGCCATGTAAGTTGCTAAACCCAATTCTGCATAAAATGCCCCAGGAATAATGGCAACTCCATTGTGCTTGTGGTCTTGCAGGAAGGCCACTGACTCAGAGGATAAATCACAGCTGAACACTGAACTGTCTGTACCCATTTGTGTAACTACTGGATGGTTGCCAGTGGGACTGAACCACTGCAAACGTGAAGTGAAGACATCTGTCTTCACATCATCAAACTGGTATCGTGGATAGGGAACTGGTTCAGGCTCAAAACCTTTGTAGAACATTTCCCAGTCCACTTTAACCCCAAGCTCAAACAGTTTGGAAACAAGAGCAAGCATGGTCTCGTGATCTTTATCAGGCTGCACTGAGGGAATCACAGTGAAGTCATTTCCCAGAGTCTCAGTGATATACCTCTGCAAAGATCTTCTTGGACCAATTTCAACAAATATAACACTCCTTTTGTTTTTAGCTGCAGACTTCACAGCTTGTTCGAATTCAACTGGCTCTCTGATATTCTTTGCCCAATATTCACCAGTAAGAAAATCGGAGGAACACAAACTAACACCGGTCACCGTTGAGAACAATTCTGTCTCCAAATTATGTGCCTGCAATGAGCCTATACTCTGTTCCACTTTGGATAAAATGGGATCCATCTTGTGACTGTGGTATGCTGCAGGTACGTCTAAAATGCGTAGGAACAAATCTTTTCCACTGGCTGAGTTGCTCAAACTCTGTTGCAGCCTTTCAATGTCATCTGCATCTCCTGAGAGGGTGCATGACTGAGGGCTGTTATAAGCAGCCAGACAAACCCTTCCTGAATAAGATGGAAGCATTTTCAAGACTTCAGAAACAGCCATATTACTGACTACCAGCATCTTCCCTCCTGTCACAGTGCTTTGCAGAGAACTGCGATAGTGTATGACTTTCACTGCATCTTCAAGTGACAGCAAACCAGAACAATGAGCTGCAGCGACTTCTCCAACAGAGTGCCCCAAAACAGCATCGGGACTGATGCCCCAGTGTTTCAGAAGTTTGACAACAGCAACCTGAATAGCAAACAGAAGTGGCTGGACAATCTTTGGATCAGATGGCTCTGTACCTTTCTCAGATTCACTTTCCAGCATCTCTGTCAGATTCAAACTTCTATAGCTTAGCAACAAAGTTTCTATCTTCATGATTTCCTCTCTGAAAACTGGCTCTTGTTTTAGGAGCTGCTTGCACATACCCTGATATGTAACACCATTGCCACAAAACACAAAAACTAGCTTGGAGTCTGTCTTTGACGGTACATGCTTTTTCTCTACAGCAGCAGTAAGTTTCTCTTGCAGATCTGCCAATGATGATGTTTGAATTACTTTCCTGTATTTGTGTTTCAAGTGACTTCTTCTACATGCAGATGTGTACAGTAAAGACTGTAGGTCTGATATTTTTCCTGCACTGATCTGTTCTGCCATTTTTTCAAAAATCATTTTCATGGATTTTTCGGAGGCTGCAGAGACTACAAAATACTGATGGGATTTGCTGATCAGCTGCGCTTTTGGCTTTTTTGACTGCACATATTGTCTGACAATTGCATGTGCATTTGTTCCACCAAACCCAAAATTATTGATTCCTGCTGACCTCCCTGATATGCAGTCACTGATCCATTTTTCTGCTGTGGTGGGGATTTTAATATTGAGAGATTTAACGTCTATGCTGGAGTCTTCCAAAGAGTAGAACAATGATGGCACAATGGTTTCATGCTGCATCATCAGAAGAACCTTTATGAGCCCTGCAACACCTGCGGCAGATTCTGTGTGTCCAATATTGCCTTTAACAGAACCAATGATGAGTGGCCCTGACTTCTGAGGTCTTGCTTTGGCAATGACTTTTGAGATACTACCTGCCTCTACTGGATCTCCAATTGGAGTCCCAGTCCCATGAGCCTCAATGTACTCGACACTAGTCAAGTCAGTCTCTGAGTAGATTTTTCTAAGCAGCTCCTCCTGCTGTACCATGGATGGTTTGGTGATTGGACGAACACTGTGGCCATCTTGATTTACTGCAGTTTTGCTGATTGTGCCCCAAATATGATCATGGTCCTCAAGAGCCTGTCAAAACATAAACAACTTCTGTTTCTTGGTTATAGTTCTGTATCATAAGGTGCATTGTTGTTATGGTGATATGTTTATGTGAGACAATCTCATTGGTTTACTTTTTTCAGAGGCTTTAGGAGAACAATCCCACAGCCTTCACCTCTCCCATATCCATCTGCTTTGCTGCTGAAGGGTTTACTGGTGCCATCAGGGGAGATCATTTTAGCCTTGGAGAGAGCTACAAAAACTAGTGGCTCCAAAATACAGCTCACACCGCCAAACAAGGCCATTTCACAGTCTCCTGTTGAGTGGAACACAGACAGCCAGACATTACAAAAGCTATTAGTGGACTCAAAGGTGCTGTTAAAGATACAAATCAGATATGTGCTATAATGTACTAATCACACTTAGTTGCACTGTCAAAACTTAAAAAAGGTAGATAGGTAGGTTAACTTTATTGTTCCCAAGGGGAAATGTTGCTTGGGCACAGTGCAGAGTTGCTTACTGAAAATCATAAAACAGAACATCATAAAAGACATTACAAATCACTAAACAGTAAACACATCAAGAAAGAACCTGAGAAGAAAAGAAAAAGTAGACAGAAGAAAAAGGAAATTGTTGACAAAACAGTTCCATTGATTAAAGTGCAAGTGATAAACTGCTAGTGAGGTTATTTCACTGAAGTTTGTGTAAAGTGCATTTGCTTAAGGTGCAAGTATGTTTATTGCACGTTGCCCTACTTCGCATCGTTCAGCAGCTTAAGGCAAGACACGGCAGGCATAAACATTGAATTTTCATGCAGTTATCAGTTTTGAGATTTTGGACTAGTTTACTCCTTCAATATTCTTTCAACATTCTTTCTTTCTTTCTTTTCAATAATGTTCTTTCAAGCTGCTAAAGAAAACGTTGAAAATATACATTAAGATGTTTATTTTATTACATTTTGTTTACTTGTGGCAGTAAATTTCTTCCGAATTTACCAAGAAGTTACAGCATTCGAACGCGTCATGCCGAGACCAGCTCTCCTGCACGCTATGTAACCCAAATATGGGCATTTCCTTTCTATCATTAACCAATCGTGAATTTCCAAAGGGTGATTTAAAGCTAATGACGAAATCTTATTGGCTACTGCTGGTTTCTCTTAATGTGATTCACTCAGATGCATCACGTGGTGTATTGTACCAATGTTAATTCAATGAGTTACTGCAGTTGTAGGCCTTAAGACCCCATTTACACCTGGTATTAAAATGCGATCTGTATCCAGATAAGTTATCCGGATAATAAAAAACGCATGTTAATGCAAGGTGTAAATGCGTTGTGATCAGATCGTGATCGGATCTGCCTGACCACATCTGGAGGTAGTCTGGCTCGCATTGTGTTCGGATCTTTACTAGGTGTAAACGCAATCTGGTTGTAGAAACCACATATGTATATGTTACTCCTCCCAAAAATGCAAAAAAATAAACGAGTGAGAGCTTGTTATATAGGCTATATGTCATGTTATAGTCAGATATGACGGCGCTACTGCGACACGGATCACCCATCACCGCAGTTGAGCAGCTGAGCGTCTATTCATCGAGCCAACGTGCAAACATCGCAAATAAAAGTGAAAGTAAGTCACAGACGCTTAACACACAATCATCTTCAAGTAAAGAAACGACATTATCTTACCAGCGGTGTTGCCACTCTCTTATTGATGTCTTTGATTTGGAAATTAGTTGATGATCAACGAAATGCAGCTGATATCTATTGCTTTTGGTGGCGCGCAATCCATTAAATCTGCATATAACGCGGGAGTTTAAGATCGGATTTATATCCGTTTTGCAAAAACACATTTATGTGGCCAGGTGTAAATGGAATCGGTACTTATTATCCGGATAACTTATCTGGATACAGATCGCATTTTAATACCAGGTGTAAATGGGGTCAGGATGCCTGCCATGTCATTAACTGTTAAGTTGCCAAACCATGCAGTAATTCAATATCTGATGACACTCTCTAAGTGTGTATATATACAGTATATAAATATATATATATATATATATATATATAGAGAGAGAGAGAGAGAGAGAGAGAGAGAGAGAGAGTATATCAGCGAACACTATGGCGAAACAATTGCACAGTCACTGTGTTTCTCCCTGCTCGCATTATTTAACGAGTGGACACACACAAACAAGCTATGTGTGATGTGTTTGGGAGTGGAGCATGCGGTGTCAGCCTTCGAGGAGCCTGATTGCCGACATTGTGAGAAGCTTTCGTTTCGCATGCTCCGCTCATGCCGGTCACTTTTCGAGGAAAGTGGCCAGGCTCATGGTTCTCAGGATCCGCGTCTGCCGAGGCAGCACGGAGAATGCATTCCTGATCCAGATTGCAAATGGATCTCTTTATATGGTTGGAGTAGGGTTGCCACCCGTCCCTTAAAATACGGAATCGTCCCGTATTTGTGAAGTAAACAGCGCGTCCCGTTTTGAATCAATACGGGACGCGGTTTGTCCCGTATTTCCGAACGCATGATCCCATGCAAATCATGCCACCCGCATTCTGTGAAGACTCCTCCTATTCTACCCTTGATTGGGTAATACTCGCTGCCATTGTTGGTTTGATTGGTTTGTTTAATATACCATCAGGTTCAGGGCCAATCAGAGTCAGAAGAGGGCGGGTCTTGCCTATGCGTCCACATCTGAAACGAAAGTGTGTGCAAAAGTACCGACGAGAGTGGGAGGAAACAAATACTTGGCTGGAAAGTGTCAGTGGCAATGAGTAGCCTAAATAGTTATAATAAGAAATAAGAGAGAGATATATTTAATACATATTTAATAATAAAAATGTTCATGTTGTGGAGAAAATAACTTATGCTTAACAAACCTAGAGAATGTTATCCTTTAATAGGCTACTATGTCTGAATACATAAATAAATGCATAGATTTTCTTACCAATAATACGAATAGTCATATCAACGGACATAATTTTACATAGACCCACACATAGTTGAATAAATAAATGAGGATTTTACAGTAGCCTATAGATAATACTAATAGTAATTATAATAAAATCAATTTCACAAGAAGTAGAGTAGTCAATTTGCGCAAGTAGAAAGGTAACTATATTTGTTAATGTTATTAAACAGATTAATAAATAAATTATAATTGGTATTATTAAGTATTAATCATATATGCATACTAAATTATGGTCATATCTGTAATACACACTTTATGGCAATTAAAAGAAAGTTTTAAAAGTGCACATTTTTAAAAAAAAATAAAAATTAGACAAACAATTACATAATAAATTCAAAATCAATTTGAGTAAATAAAAACAATAAAAATATCCCATCCATGCAGAATTGTCAAAAACATGATTACTGGTGTATATGAAGAGTTCAGATGCAAAAGCCTCTAAATGCCATTTGAAATTTTCTTCTTTAATGATGATTTTTATCGAACTTGTATATTTAAGTTCAGTAATTTCACTTAAATGGCAATGATAATTACCTATTAATTGTTATTTAAGTGAAATTACTGAACTTAAATATACAGGTTTCATAAAAATCATCATTAAAGAAGAAAATTTCAAATGGCATTTAGAGGCTTTTGCATCTGAACTCTTCATATATATATATATATATATATATATATATAAGTAAAATAATAAAATGTAAAATAATAATATAAAATGTTTTTTGTTGCAAGCTCACATACTTGATGTCATGTTTTCTCGTGGTTTATTGTTGAGCTGTCAAGTCGTCATGTTGAAATAACCAGTTCCATACCCTTGACACATTTTTTTATTTTTATTTCATTTAATTATTTATTTATCTCGTGTATGGGTGTCCCTTATTTTGCCTCACTGAAGGTGGCAACGCTAGGTTGGAGACTGGGACTTATCTCCTCTCTTTCCCAAGGGATCCATTGCTCTCTCTCCGGTATCGGAAGCCTGTGCTGCGGTTTCTTCCGCCCAGGGAGAGAGATCAATGTTTCAGTGAAGAATTGTACCTTTAATATAACAGCTTCAAAGTAATTTCGGTGGTAAGGCACTGGATGCAACAGTGATGCTGACCTGGCGATCATGTTGATGGACTAGTAAGTAAATATTTCTAAGTTTGTGTGTATTTTATATTGTGATTTCACCGGAATAAATCAAGAGAGTCCGCAGGCGATAGATTGAAGAGCGGGTCCGAGTGGAGACTGCGCATGCGCCGCCACAAAGGGCAATTTGGGACAGTCCCCAAATCTAAGCGGTTGTGCCCAATCCAGCCCTAATTGTCCCGAAAATGATACTAAAGCAAAATCTTGAGTAGTTATTGTCTGATAAAGTATTAAAAACTGTCCGTGGAGGTTGAGTCAGCCCCCCCATCGGCGGCTCATTGGCTGCAGCATCTTTTCGGTTTCTTTTTTTGAAGTTCTACAAAGATATAGGCATGAATTTAGACATATTAATAAGCAATTCATTCGTTTTGTTGACATGGCTGATGACCTGGAGCCAACACGCCATTTTTTAGTGGCAGACTAAAGACTAATGACAGACTGTTGATCTTTGAAAAAAATATATTTGATTCAGGTTTGAAATTCATTATCTTTTTTTTTTATTTGTACCTTAATGTAACAGCTTCAAAGAGGTATCAGGCCGTGAGTGTAGAGACGCTCAGCGTGAGTGGTATTTACAATAGTAACGTTAAATACAAGTACTCCACAGCTGTCTCTCCTAATACAGGTGACTCAAATTTAATGTAATTTGGTTTTGGTGATGGATTCAGTGATTCACTTCAATTTGTCTGAAAAGAATTTAGAGAAGCTATTCACAAGCACCTCAGAGCCTGAAATAACATGAGGTGGATTAGTGAGTTTGTTAACCATAGCAAAGAGTGATTTGGGCCTGCACATGGAATTCCTAATGGTAGAGAAGAAATAACAGGATCTTGGAGCCTTAAGGGCTGTACGGTAGCTACTTGAACAAATGTTCTTTAACCCTCTGGGGTTGGCGGTATCGCTGGTGAAACCAGCTCACTTTTTTCCTTTTCAGTGCAAAAGAGACTTAAATTACTCTGTTGATTTTGATCTTACACATAAGTGTTATACATCATTCAATCCTGTTGTTGAATGTAGTGTGTATTTTTTGTGAAACCTCACAATAAAAACAAGGTTTTGTGCTTTTCGCCAAATAAATAATAATAAACATGATGTGTGTTCTGCGTTCTCTCCGTCAGTGAAGTCCATTCTGAAATGCGTCCGGAAAATTAACTGTAACTCAGTAAATACATGTCACAGAGACATGAGACATGTGTCTTTTTAAAGCTTGTGTTCTCTTCTTTTAAATAAAGTAATTTATTAAACAAATAAATATTTCCAGTTTATGTAATCTGTTTAAAACCAAAGGAGAGGTACAGTGGCAAGAGTGGCATAAAGATGTGGGACTGTGTTACTCTTCATTTTTTTCTTTTAAATATTAAAAATAGTAATGTGTCCAATCTTTTCACCGGTACTATATGTTTATATAAGTGCTGTCAAACGATTAAAATATTTAATCGCGATTAATCGCATTAATGTCATAGTTAACTCACGATTAATCTCACATTTTTATCTATTCTAAATGTCTCTTGATTTCTTTTTGTTACATTATTTTTTTCTCATTTTAATGCTCTTATGAATATGGAAAAGTGGAAAAATTATTATTGAAAATAACATTGGAATAGTGTTCAATTTCACACTAACATATAGCCTATAAATAATCTCTCACACAATGTAACACTAGGTGCGTTCCATTCGACCGTAAGTGGACTGCGAAGTGGACTTCACAGGGTATTTTGCCATCTTAAGTGAGATTCCAATTCGAAGGGAACGAACATGTTCAGTTCGAGGGGCACTGCAAACGGCATAGGGATATAATGGAACATTGATACATCACTTCACAGGAAGTCAGTGAAGTCCACTTCAACTGATATACCATGTTCAGGGAGTAGGGAGCAGTGAACACTTGTGTAGGGACCCTGTCGAATGGAACGCACCTCAATAAAAGGGTGAAAGAAATATTGGCGAGGGGGCGGAGAATTCGCATCATCTGTGTGTGTGTGTGTGGGTGTTTGCTTGGCCATCATCAAGTGGTGTTTCAGACTGGACGTGCTGCGATGATGATAGCTCAGTTCAAAAATGACAAAACACAGATCACTTGGTCTTGTCAATGGGACAATATGGCAACTTTTTAAAAGTAACTTTCCATTTAGAATCTTCGGGCATCTATTTCAGCGTCTCGCGCTCGTCATCCACTCAAAATTAACGTTATTATTTGGCCGGCTCGCAAGCCGAAACGAGTGAGTGCGGCACAAAACGTCCTCGCGCTGGGCTCTGAAACCCATTCATTTCAATGGCTTGCGCCGCGCGAGGACGTTTTGTTGCTTCTTCGACCAAAGTGCAAGCGGATCTAGACCGGAAACAAAACAACAGGCACGCCGCAAACACACGTTTCGGCTTGTGAGCCGGCTTTGAGTGGATGACGAGCGCGAGACGCCGAAATGGATCAGGACGCATGCCGCGTCCTGTTGTAAAAGCATGTGAAAAAACTACAAAGTTTGCTAGGACAAAAAGGCCGTTAATCGCGCGATAAAAAAATTAATGGCGTTAAAATGGGTTTGTGTTAACGCCGTTAATAACGCGTTTAACTGACAGCCCTAGTTTATATATGTACAATAAAACAGATTGAAAAACAAAACCTTTGAATCTCCTCTTTATTGCTCTAACCCTTCTCAGTGCAACAACGACTCATTTGAATATCATGCTATTACACTTACAACTCCCATTAAAATCCATATTATTGTCATATATCGCCCCCCAGGTCAACCGGGAAGCTTTGTAGAGGAGCTGGATGTGCTGCTGTCCTCTTTCTCTGAGGATGGCATCCCACTTGTAGTCTTTGATGACTTCAACATTCATCTAGAGAAGCCGTATGCTACAGACTTCATCTCTCTCCTTGCCTCCTTCGACCTCAAACAGCTCATCACCACAGGTACTCACAAGTCAGGCAACCAACTGGACCTGATTACACACAGAACTGCATCACAGACAATAAACGTTGAGTGAAACATCTCAACGTTTCCTTATTACCTTCAATCTACAACTTGCAATCCAAGCACCACCAACTCCCCTACCAGTTACTTAAAGGTCCCCTGACATGAAATTTTCATTTTCTGAGATTTTTTAACATTAATATGAGTTCCCCTAGACTGTATTTGGTCCCTCGTGTCTAGAATTTTCAATCGGTGTAAACTGAGCTTTGGCTATTTTTCTCTTCTCTGCATCCGTCTGCATCTCAGACACGCTGATCTAGAATCTCCCCCTATATAACGTCATATAGGGGAAAGTTTACTCCCCTTTCTATGCTTTACCCGCCCAGAGACCGACCATGAGAAAAAACGAGCTAGGAACAGGAAGTATGAACGGCGTGATTTTATTTTTTCCTAGAGAAATAGCTTTGAGATTTGAGTTTTTCCTCGAGAGATATCATGGCTTGCAAACGAGCGAAGCATGGCAGTTGATCAGTGTTCGGATGTACAAATGAACACAAAAGTATTTTTTAGTTCCTTCATCCGTGGCTCTGAAGAAACAATGGGTTAATTTTATTTTCTCTGGAAATGCGCCGACTCAACTCCCAGAAGTTTTGTATGGTCCAAACGGGCAGAAGACAGGTAAGTTAATCTTTCTCTCAAAATTGTTCGCGCTGCTTTGTTTACGTTATGTGTATCTGCAGCCGGCAGCGTTGGTTTTCCTTTTTGAATGACGAATATAGACTAATATATCTGCAGTAATAGACATTTGGCTTATTAAACGCAGGTGCAGAACACACATTTAGCTGACAGTCGGTAATTCTCTCGATGTGTTCAAGTGCAGCTTTTTACCATGACGAGTTTCGGGCTTGTATCGGGCAGATGTAATATGTGTTTGTGGCTAGAATTTTCACGTGATGATAAACCGAGATCTGACAATGACACGCAAGTATTTCATTAGTCCAGTGGCAGAATTTTTGTCAAGCGTGACAGAGGTTCTGAATTCTAATCCGCACTCGTATCATTTTTTTCTCTCTCTGATTAAAACCGATTATGTTTATCAGTTGTATGTTTGTGTGCATTTTACTTTGTGATTTCACCGGATCGAATATAGTCTCCACAACGGATTAAAGCGTGAGTCCGTGTGCTAGATCGCCTCTTGTTTAAAGAAACGACCTATCATTTTAGACTCTTTAATAAAAGGAACTCCGAGTTATCTCACCAACTGCTTGTGATGTCACTTTGGTGACAGCTAACGGGGATCCTTTTAACAATAAAGAATGTGTAGTTTTTTTACCATTATTGTGGATGTATTTCAAATGGGATGATAAAAATAAAATGTTTTTAAGGAACATGGAATATTAAATACGAACAACTTTTCATTACAAATATATTGCAAGAAAACAACCACACTGGGTAATTTTTGACCCACATATGCATCTTTTGGTTAATGTGGTAACGTCTTTTAGCTTTTTAACTAGCACCATTGGATTCCCTGACCCTGAATACGTGGGTTTATCAGTTAAAATCAACATTCCAGCTTATTCAGAAGCCGAGATAATACAAATTGTAGTTTTATGGTGGCCATTTTTAAAAAAAAATCAATATGGCCGCCACATAGACATCTTGGCAAACATTGCAAACATTGATTTTCTGACTCCTTATACAATAACCTTTCCAAAAACGTATAGTTTAGCAAATCCCCAAAAAATCCCCACAAAAATATATAGTGTAAATAAATAAAATTTTTCTCAGGGAAACCCTGAACTCCCCTAACTAACCTACCTCACATTTGGGACAACAGTGATTATAAAACTCTGCCTTTTGCATGTAATGAAACCGGTTAATAGTAAGCATTAGATCCTAAACTAAACCTAGTGACGCCCCTGCGGGGGTTGTATATCACAGTATACTCACTACACCACTGGTTTGTAATCCGGACTCACGGATTTGTGGCTCGTCGACGATTTAACCAGGCCTCCTGTTTAGATGCGGGATGCATTGCATTGTTTTTCAAATACTTTTTTAAAATGGATAATTTCTTGCATTTAAAAAAAAAAATACATTTAGGATACTTTTATCTTTAAAGTAAATTTTTTGAGGAAAAAGCTCAGTACTATAATAAGCGAAAAAAATAATAAACACAAATTTATAAAAATAATAACACAGTTCAAAAACTGTCAAAGGTTTGGTTGTAAGTTATAAATTATTTTATGTTAAATATATTACTGTCTTCGGTGAACTCATTCATAGTAATAAACGCAAATAATAATTAGCTATCAAATCAAAATGCATACAGGCTACATAGGCCTATTTAGAAGATGCTTTTTTCACAAAAAAAAGAACAGTATGTAGCCTAAATGTAATAATAATGGCATATTGTTGTTAAGCCTATTATTTGCGTTTATAACTTTAAATGAGTTCACTTTAAACAGGAATATGTTAATCATAAAACAATGTATGAATGTTTTATTTTTATAGACCTATAACTTTGTGTTTGTGTTAGGCTATATTTATTTATTTATTTTTTTTGTAAGTGAAGTCCTTTTAAAAACAATGCATCCCGCATCTAAACAGGAGGCCTGGTTGAATCATGCGGCACATTCTCGGGGACGAGCCACAAATCCGCGAGTCCGGATTACAAACCTGTGAGTGCAGATTGTGAAAGCGTGGGCATTATGAATTTGTGGGTACAGATTTCAAAAACAAGTTTACAAATCTGAGAGCAGGGATTAGGAACTCGTGGGTATGGTTTATTAATCCGTGGGCACGAATTGTTAAACCGAGGGAACAGTTTAAGAATCCGTGAGTAGCCTACAGTTTATAAACTGAGCGGACGGATTGCAAAACCATCGCCTCGGATTGTCCCCCCCAACCCCCGCCACCCTTCCCCCACGCCCCACAGGTGACTTTCGGGCTCCGTAGGGTTCTAATTCCACACTCGTTTATTTTTTTTTCCCCTCATCAAAACCGTATGCATACTGATATACTACCACAGAAAAACATTCTCGGTTTTGATGAGGGTAACAAAAACTGGACGAGTGCGGATTAGAACACAGAGAAGTAGGGACACGTTGTGTGTATTTTGATTTGTGATTTCACCGGAACGAATGAAACCTCCACAACGGATTGCAGCGTGAGTCCGATTGAAGACAACACATTTCAGCGATAGATCGCCTCGAACGAATGAAACGAATGCGGTTAGCTAAGATTTCAAAAGTGGTGGGGACAATATCGACCCTGGCAAAAAGTGGTGGGGACATGTCCCACCCGTCCCCAAGTACAGGCTAGAGTGTTAACCTTGAATTTATCTGCGACCTCAGCTCTCAATGAGAAGTGGCAAATTAAGTCGGACACTTTAAGTAGGCCTAAATAAACAGTTAATAAACTCGTGAATAAACAGCTATCTATTTAAGCTTCAAGAACGGTAGGCTAAAACATAAAAGCTGTCGGCCAACAGCATGTAACGAGGTTCGATCTCGCGTCGTTTGGAGGTCGATGAGGTTGAGGATGATGCGTTAACCACACCGCTATCGCTAGACTGATAATGCAGTGATGTCTTATACGATTGTAAAGCCTCATTGATGTAGCCTAATATGTTTTGGCTGCAATGTTTTAAGGTTTCATTATTTTTTCAATTTAATTTCAGTATTGTGATTAATTTATTAATTTAACAACGTTTCACTTGAATTGATCTGCTACCATCTTTCAATCACTCTGAAAGAGCCGCGGCGCAGCTGAAGATTACACAAAAAACGGACACTTTTCAAAGTCTGTGATTGTAGCGCCTCTTAGCGGCCAAAGGCAGCAAATACACCTCAACTTTTACCGCCGCTGCAAAACTGCGGCGGTAAAAACCACATTCTGGTTGTCTACCTACTATACCTCTCATTTCAACCAGATGATCCCACAGTAGCTGCACGAATCTCAAGCTGTCTAGCTGATATCTCAGCATGGATGAAGGAACATTACCTGCAGCTCAACCTGACTAAGACTGAGCTTCTCGTCCTCCCTGCCAATCCGTCTCTACAGCATGACTTCACTATCCAGCTAGATTCTTCCTCAATCACCCCATCGAGGTCAGTCAGAAATCTTGGAGTGATCTTTGATGACCGGCTGACCTTCTCAGACCACATTACAAAGACAGCTCGATAATGCAGGTTTGCAATGCACAACATTAGGAAGATCAGGCCTTTCCTAATTGAGCAGGTGACACAACTTCTCGTCCAGGCCCTGGTCATTTACATGTACATTTATTCATTTAGCTGATGCTTTTTATCCAAAGCGACTTACAATTGCTCTATATGTCAGAGGTTGGATGCCTCTGGAGCAACTAGGGGTTAAGTGTCTTGCTGAGAGACGCATTGGTGTCTCACAGTGGATTCGAAACTGAGTTTCTCACACCAAAGGCATGTGTCTTATCTACTGCGCCATCACAACCCCGGTTTTCTAGCATTTCTAGGCTTGATTACTGCAATGCTCTTCTGGCTGGACTTCCATCATGTGCAACTAAACCTCTACAAATGATCAAGCATCAAGTTCAAGGCATTGACACTTGCTTACAGATGTTAAGTTTAGCAAACGATATATTTGATGAAAAAAATTAGGGACAAGATTTTCAATTTAGCTATACAAGAAGTAAAGAAGAATCTAATGTTTCTAAAACAGAGATATTATGAAGGGGGATCTATTGCAATGAGAAAATAGGCATGGGAACTGAGGAAGAAAACTGCAGAAAATACAATCCATAGAATTATAAGGGACAAGAACAAAAGTGACAAAAATTAAGCTAAAGGAAATTTAGGAATCTTTTGAGGTTTTCTATAAAACTTTATACTCGAGTTCCAGGGAGTAAGCTAATTCAAATGGATACTTTACTGAATTCATTGGAGATACCTACTTTAAATGAAGAGCAAAATAGAAGGATGACCACTGACATATCTGAAGATGAATTAGTAGACTAAAATTAAACAAGTCACCAGGATCAGAAGGTTAAACGGCAGTGCGGTATAAGGAACTTAGGAACTTAGCTCATTAAAAATGATTTAATTCCAGTTATGCTTACTACAGTCATCAACGAACAGAGAGCGGGCTGAGAGCCGTGACGTAGACGCTAAGCGCCGAGTTTACATTGTAAATAGGTTAGAGAAATCGAAAAACAACCGCAGAAATGGGAAACGAGACACGGGATGCAATTCGCTCTGTTGTGGAGAACATTCCGGGGTTTTTCGCTCGCATCATCAGTGTTTACAGCTAGGACCGGCGCGTGCACTTCTGCCGCTCTAGGCAAAAAACTATTTTGCTGCCCGTCTATTTGCAACGTATACCAGCAAAAACCAGCATGCTTGGCCATTATGTAGCTTGCACAACGCGCATACACTTTTGATTCTCTCATCAACACAGATGCAGCCGTTTTTATTTTTGCAAATCATTATAACAAGGAAAAATATTAACACTTCAAGCTTAGGCATTAGGCTACCCAATTTTTTCAGGCTAAAATCAATAAAATGAACTTCCTATTCATGACTCGTGAGAGCAGCGGCTCGACCTCGCGGCGCTGCGGGGTGGCGGAAGCTAAATCATTCATGACTCGTGAGAGCAGCGGCTCGGTCTCACCCGATCGCGGCGCTGCGGCCGTGTCGGCGCATAACATACGTCATAAATAAACGTATCTGATTGGCTTATGGGTAACCAATGATTTTAAACTTCAGAGAAGCGCCCCCTTGCGAGAGAGAAAACACTTCTCTATTATGCCATTCCAGACTCTGTCTACGAAGCAAAGTGAAGTATCAGAGTCTGGTATTACCAGGCTAGTAAAGAAGAGCTTTACCAAAAAATGGTTGTCACACGAGAGCCCTACCCTAAACGCATGGATGGAAATTACAATGGACATTTACAAATTGTTGAAGATAACAGCATTTTTAAATCATAAACTGGAACAATTTGCTTTATGCTGGAAAAAATATGCAACAACTCAAAGACCTCACTTTATTTTCTAGTTAATATACAGAATGCCCAGGAAAACTACTCCCTACATGTTCTTTCGTTTAAAAGGAAAAAAAGTTAACATTTCTTAGGGATAGATGTACATCAAACACAACTGTATGGTGTATGTATGGGCAGTGGCGGTCTTAACATAGAGGCATAGGTAGGCGGCTGCTTGGGGCCCCCTACCAAGCGGTCGTATAGGGGGGCCCCCAACCAACCTCAAAAAAAAAAAGAGCCCCTTATCATCATGAACGCTTCAAAGGCAAGGTACATTTTTATTAATATTCTTAAGAAATGCATTGAAACATTTAAGTAGTGGTTAAAATGTCCAGTTCATGGTTATCTGTCCCTACACATACACCCCCCTATTTTCACAATGAAATGGACTAGTCCTTAACGGTGCGCGAAAGATAAACACACTGAGACACAGTGAGTGACAGGAGGACTGTGAGGTAAAGTTACACAAACAGAGAGAGACGAAACGCGAAAATGAAAAGAAGCTACCAAAGCGGATCAATTAAAAGAAAAACAGAAAAGATGCCGATAAGTATTTGGGAACGCTGGGAAACTTGATAAACTTTTTTATGGCTAACGTTACTACTGATACAGACAGGAACAACGACGACGACGTCCACAGACACACACACACACACTCTCTCTCTCTCGGTCTGTCTCTCTCTCTTACACACACACACACACACACACACACACACACACTCTCTCTTCTCTCTCTCTCACTGTCTCACACAAACACACACACACACTCTCTCTCGGTCTCTCTCTTACACACACACACACACACACACACACACACACAATATTTGCTAAGTATATGGCTGTTTGTGAAATTTTGCTAAATATGTACTGTAACTGTTTGTGATAGATATATGTAAATAAATATATAACTACTTGTCTTGCTGGTTATATTGATATTGATTTGATCTTAAAAAAAGAATAAACAGTGCTGGTTTTCCTGGCATTTCGGCAAAGACAGGTGTTATCTGAAACCTTATTCTCTGTGGGGTTCCATCGTGACTATTAGTTTGTGTAGTGCTACACTTTGTGTGTTCTCAGCTTTCCATCTTCACTTCTGAGTAAAGAAGTATGCAGGGTTTAAAGGGGAAGGTTTATATTCTCCTCTCCAACCTTTACTTACCTGTAGATTAGCTTTACCTGCCTATCCACCAATCATTTGGTAAATTTTTTTACAAAAATGTAAAAAAATTACATGCATACATACATGCATACCTTCGCCTTGGGCCCCCAATTTGCTAAATCCGCCACTGTGTATGGGCATGGGCATATATTTGTATGTTGTGTTTGTATGTTTTTGATATGAGGATACTCAATATAGTATCTACATCTGATTTAAGTGTAATGTTTATGTGAAAAAAAAGTGGAAAGAGTGAAATGTATTCCCAAGTACTGTACATGCAGTACATGTTTGTAAAGACTACCTTGTTTTATGGCTTGACAAGCTAAGTGAAGGGCGACGAGGGATGAGGAGCAGGCACAGTCAATGGACAGTGAGGGGCCTGTGAAGTTGAATACGTATGAGATGCGGTTGGCGGCTATGCTCATAGCGGCACCAGTGCCATTTGTGTGGTTGATGTGTTTTGGATTATTCCTCACAGAGGCCAGCTCAAAGTCCCTGTTCATTAGGCCTGAAAAACAAGCAATACAAAGCAAAACATTTGCCACAGATTGGTCCAATTGCATTTACCACTCAATTATAAATGCATGCACATATAAATCCACTGGGATTAATAACTGAACACATACATACATTTACTCCTAGACATTAACAGTAAGAATATATGAATTATTTAGTATATGTTACCCAAAAACACTCCTGTTTTCGTTCCACTGGCCTTTTCCATTGGTATCCCAGCATCCTCTAGAGCCCTATAGGTGCACTGCAGCAAAAGTTTGTGCTGAGGGTCCATACTGATCAATTCCGAATCAGTGATGCCGAAGAACTTGTTGTCGAACTCATTCAAACTACACATAATAAAAGGTAAATGATGGGGTTATTGCTTTTAGAGAGTGAATTGATGCAAAGATCCAAACAGAGCCTTTCAGCCACTGGCCTTTAATTTATTTTTTAAATTTGCACCATTTTTTTTCTTGGGGGGTTAAAGTGGTTAAAGTGAAAAACATGGGGGGTGATGGGGGTGAGGGACTGCACAGATGGACTCATCTTCAATGGCACTAAGGCTACGTTCACACTGCAGGGCTTAATGCTCAATTCCGATTTTTTGAAAAAATTCGATTTTTTTGCAAGGCCGTTTACATTTCCAATTAGCCTTTCGCCGAGCCCCGCCCCCTTAGTTACTGTTGCTGCCTCCGTCAAACAAATGGTCAAACACGGGCAGCGCGACAGATTGCAATGATGGCAAAGGGTATTCCCGTGCGAGTCAGTGACCTTTTTTGGAGCAATACCTCCGCGATATCAAGCAAGATCGAAGCAAAAGGGGTTACGGTATGCGGTGGAGGGATTTATTCCAAATATAAAATTAAGAAATGAATGAGACACGACTACTATTGATGCTAATGCTTACCAGTCTCAAGAAAAATCAGAAAAACCCCATGACCATGCTAAGTTACCTCAAATGCAACCAGCACAGCCTTGAAGATTTTATAAACTGGTTCAGTGGCTAATTGTTTGGAGTTAGAAATGTATAACTTGCGCTGCATATTTATTAATTTTGCCTCCGATACAGGAGTACACGTTCGCTTTAACAAACAGGTTGTTCAATAGCACAGCAACCGATTGCGTGTCATGCTCATGCTGAATGCGATTTTCGTGTTTAAAAAGTAACTAACGTTATGCATAAGAGACGGAAAGAGGCAGAGAACCATACGTTATTTAAGGTTATTTATATTCGTTACGATATTGATATATGAACTGATGTTGTCAATGTCAAGTAAGATTCATGCTTTCCCCGTTGCGAACGTCCTCTAAACTGTAGTCTACGATGCTGCACTGCTAACTTAGCTGACTGCTGCTCGTTTTCCCAGAGAATATCATGGTATGTTAACAACAACCCTTTAGAAAATTTAAGTCCTTTGTGGATCCTCTTGATCTGCTTTCTCCGTGCTTCTTTGACTAATCTCAGTCGCACGCACGCTGCACGCGAGACGAGTTAACCATGTTCGACACATTTAACTGGAATTGGGGCGTCCACACTGTTTAATACATCTTAGGCACCGCTCGCGTTGTGTTTTGGGCTTTGGAAAAGGGAAAAAACACAACTTCTCCAGACAATCTCTCGGGCTATTATGTGTCCGATTTACTAACGCCGTGGGCGCGCCGCTTACTGTTTGACGGAACAGCTCACACAGTAACGGTTGCTATGATGTGTGATTGGACAATGGCCGTTTTGTAGGAGGGGCCGGCGAAAGGTCAATTAAATGCGACCTTTTGTGATCTCCTGTGTGAACGTGAAATGACCCAGAAGTGACCCGCATGCGCAGAAGAGTAATCAACGGTCAACGACATCACTTGTTGTTTGCGGAACTTTTTTTTCCATATGTTGCGAGCTTTTGTTTATTAGTGGTGCTTGCTGAAAGCAAGGCAACACTATTACTATTGTGTTTTTTGAGTCGGCCAAAAAGTTTGGCACGCTACTCCTCCCGCAGTTTTTGTCACACACCCATGAATGAGGTCTCAAAACGTGCGGAATATTCGGGAATGGTGTGCTATGACTTTTCTAAGCGATCGGGGGTACGATGTTCGCCCGAAGGGCGAACAAATTTCCCAAAAATCCCATAGACTTAACATTGCGACAAACTTTGACGACTCATAGCTCCGAGCGAGGATTTCACAGAAGCCTGCGATTTACCACATTTGAAGAGGCTGACAGGCTCTGTAAGAACATACCTCACAATGGGGTAAAATTTGCACCCCTGGGGGGCAGGAGCTGCCCAAATTTTCCCCCATTGACCCCAATGTTATTTAAAATTTCTAGTATAGCATTTTACTATTCCAGGAAAAAGTTTGGCGCACTCCTACGTCCACAGTTTTTGTCACAGACCCATGAATGAGGCATCAAATCGTGCGGCCTATTGAAGAGAAGTGTCCTATCACTTTTATCAGAGATCGGGGGTACGGTGGTCGACCCAGGGGTGAACAAATTTCCAAAAAATCCCATAGACTTAACATTGAGACAAACTTTGACGACTCATAGCTCCGAACAACGATTTCGGAAAAACGTGTGATTTGCCACATTTGAAGAGGCTGGCAGCCTCTGTAAGAACATACCTCACAATGGGGTAAAAGTTGCACCCCTGGGGGGCAGGAGCTACCCAAAATTTTCCCCATTGACTTACTATGGTGAAGGATGTCCCATCAAATGCATGTGTTTTTCCTACTATGGTAAATTGCATAGGGATTTTGTATTGAACATAGCTCTGGATCATAGTGTCATAGAGACAAGGGGGCGGGCTCATTATACTCAGACGACCAATCAGTCTCTCAGGATCATTGTAAAGCTATCAAGCCACGCCCTAGCAACCATATAGAGCACCTTAGCAACAACTCCCATAGACTTCCATTGAAAGAGATCAAAGGGATATCTCCGGATAGAAGTGTCATAGAAACACAAGGGTGGTCTCGTTTGACGCGGGGTAGCAAACAGCCAATCATGAATCACCTCAACAATTTCTGGCCACACCCTAGCAACCATTATCGAGCACCTTAGCAACCAAATTTTAAAGAGGGATATCTTCCATTCTGAATGTCATACAGGCTTGGGAGTTGTATTATATCAATTATACTGACAAGCAGCCTTTGGAGATTCATGATTGGCAGCTGCCAAGCCACTCCCTAGCAACCAAAAAGAGTACCCTAGCAACCGTTTTGCAAGACCTATATCTCTGCATCAAAACATCGTATAGAGATGGGGGTTGGTTTATCCATTCACATTGACTTTGGAGCGTCATGATTGGAAGCTGCCAAGCCACTCCCTAGCAACCAAACAGAGTACCCTAGCAACCATTTTGTAACAGCTATATCTCAGCATCAGAACATTGTATCACGATGGGGGTTGGGTCTTTTGACTCATGCTAGCACAGAACTTTCAAAATGCTAAACATGCTAGCTGTGAATAGCTACATGCTAATATTGATTAGCTAAGTGCTAAATCATGCCATGAACAATATATAAACTCTATAATAACCATATGTGAACACTACCAATCACCTAGTAATACCATAGCAACTACCCAGAATACCCTAGCAACAACCTAACAACACCATAGCAACCACCCAGAACACCCTAGCAACCGCATAGCAACACCCTAGCAACCACCTAGAAACTATCCAGAACACCTTAGCAACACCCTAGCAACCACCTAGCAACACCCTAGCAACCACCCAGAACACCCTAGCAACCACCTTGCAATACCCTAGCAACCACCGAGCAACACCCTAGCAACCGCCTAGCAACCATCCAGAACACCTTAGCAACACCCTAGCAACCACCTAGCAACACCCTAGCAACCACCCAGAACACCCTAGCAACCACCCCAAACACCATAGCAACCACCTAGCAACACCTTAGCAACCACCCAGAACACCCTAGCAACCACCTAGCAACACCATAGCAACCACCGAGCAACACCCTAGCAACCGCCTAGCAACCATCCAGAACACCTTAGCAACACCCTAGCAACCACCTAGCAACACCCTAGCAACCACCCAGAACACCCTAGCAACCACCTTGCAATACCCTAGCAACCACCTAGCAACACCCTAGCAACCACCCAGAACACCCTAGCAACCGCCTAGCAACACCCTAGCAACCACCTAGCAACACCTTAGCAACCACCGAGCAACACCCTAGCAACTGCCTAGCAACCTTCCAGAACACCTTAGAAACACCCTAGCAACCACCTAGCAACCATCCAGAACACCCTAACAACCGCCTAGTAACAACCTAGCAACACCCTAGCAACTGCCTAGCAACCTTCCAGAACACCTTAGAAACACCCTAGCAACCACCTAGCAACCATCCAGAACACCCTAACAACCGCCTAGTAACAACCTAGCAACACCCTAGCAACCACCCAGAACACCCTAGCAACCACCTAGCAACACCTTAGCAACTACCCAGAACACATTGGCAACCACCCATAATACCCTAGCAACTGCATAGCAACCACCCAGAATACCCTGACAACCAACTAGCAACCACTCAGAACACCCTAGCAACCGGGTGGTGAGTTTTGCCACTGCAAGCACCACTTCACATTTTCGTCTGGAAATGTACGTTCTAGTTATTATTATTATTGCCACAGCCCATCTACAAACACAGACAACAATTATTTTATCGACGGGCAAAGTTTGCACATAAATGTAAGATTTTTCCGATCCTCCCCGACCTCGTCATAAAACCCACGTCCTCGGCGCTCCTTGCTTTGTCGCCGGCGGCCGCGGTGCGTCACTGGTGGCTGGTGTTGCCAGATTGGGTGTTTTTCCGCTACATTTTAAGGCATGTATACATGTGTTTTAGCCAGGTTTTCGCCTGGAAGGCTCTATAGAAATCAATCTGGCACCCTACTGTACGAAGATAAACTGACAGAGAGCGCACGTTCACAGACACCAGAATGAACGTGTTCACAGTAATGTTCATCAGGCAGTAATACAGTATATGAACGCGTTCAGGCACAACACTGGGGAAGAGACACGTCTGCAGTGGCCCGTAACAGTGCAGAAACGCGTTGGAGTTAGCGTGTATTGGCTAGCTACAGGTGCGTGCAATGACGTGCGGGTCGGATATATGTGACCTGGCCGTTCAGATTGAAGTCGCATTTCAAAAGATCGGATTCATATTGGATTTGGACCACATACCCAAGTGGCCTGGGTCACATTTGAAAAGATCGGATCTGTGTCGTTCAGACTGTCATGAAAAAATCAGATACAGGTCGCATAGGGGCAAAAAAATCGGAATTAGGTCGTTTCAGCCTGCAGTGTGAACGTAGCCTAAAAGTACCGTATCTTAAGTACCGTATAAGGCGCACTTAAAAGCCTTTAATTTTCTCAAAAAACGACAGTGCGCCTTATAATCCGGAGTGCCTTATAAATGGATCAATTGGTTAACAACGCTCCGTGTTATTAAATTCGCCCGCAAACTCGCGCTCCTGTCCATCTTAAGGAGGTCATACACCGGACGAGAAGCTCAGCTCCGCGTCGCACAGCGTCACATCTTTAAAATTCGAACACATTATTCTCTATGAGTGTACACACACCGGCGGCGCCCTTTGGCGTCTGTCCGCGGCGCCAAGCAACAGCTCAGGGCCGTGTTCAAAATCCTGCTGCGCCACAGAGCGCCATTTACATAGTTTTAGATAAAAATTTTATTATTTTTTGCCTTTATCCTGACTTCGCCCTATGCTGCAATATATATTTAGTTTTGCATTCATTTACAGAAATCAGCTGCTTGAATGACAATTGCTGATGTTATTGGATTTTCATGTGAGATTCTCAATTCATTCAGTGAACGGATGATCTGAGGTAAAGTTTTCAGACTGCAGACTCAGCAACAATTGTATTTAATTGTACAGTACAATCATAACATAGAACAGACATTACCTTAATTTCATAATGTCATTAAACAACAATATTGCTGGTCATACACTGATGAGAAAGTGTGCGTCCGGTGTGGGATACCTGGATTTGTCCTAGACGTGGCACGGCGCTTCTCGTCCGGTGTGCAAACCCAGTCAAACTGCAGTCAGTCTGACTGCAGTATCTTATGCGCCTTATAATCCGGTGCGCCCTATATATGAAAAATGTTCTAAAATAGGTCATTCATTGAAGGTGCGCATTATAATCCAGTGCGCTTTATAGTGCAGGAAATACGGTCCTACAGCTGTATCTTATCGTCATATTTTTTATGAATCAAGGCCAGTATTACTAATATTATAGCTACTAATGTCTCGTTGCCCCCCAAATTAATAAGCTTAAAATTAGTATTTTTTTATTTAAATGAACTTAAAAACAATCCTCACTTAAACCCATAAGAAATGTCATATTTACCTGTACCTTACAGAAATCGAATAAGGTGATAAAACAGTCCGCACTGCATAAATTATAAATGAAATGTGCCTATAGATTAATCCTTATCAAAGCTACATGCGTTCTTTAGTCAAGTGCAGTTAGTAATTTTCTCTTTAGGTTAACTTTACTGATAGGCAGAATTAAATGGCTCCTGTCACTTTAAGATCTGCCGCTGCTGACAGGATCTCACGCATCTCATTCTCTCACTACGATTTACTTCCATTTAAGATTTTATTTAACTCATTTAAGACTGTTCTTGAGTGGATACTCGACAAAATGGACATTCTGGCATACATGTGTGTTATTGTTTGTTCAAGCATGAAAGAGAACTCGACACTGGCGTAGTCTTTCTGAGCGTCGTGTGTGTGTGCGTGTGTCAGGAGGGCATTCACTAACAGCGCATTCTCTTTTGTCTTGTCGCGCATGAATGGTTTAAATCATTTACGTGAATAAGAGCGTGACGAGCTAAAGGAGGACAGAAAAAACGGATTCCTGCGTTAATTGCGTTAAATATCTAACACATTAAAGCTGGATAAAAATTAATCGCATTCTTTGACGTTGACAGCACTTGCCAATCATTGCTGACAGAAAATACTGAGGTTTGAAGTGAACTGGTTTTCATGGTAGGCCTACACAGAATGTTTTTTAGTCAGCTACACAGAATATTCTACATTTAATATTTAGCTAAACAGTCTGATTTTACCCATTATCCTGACCTGAGCTAATTTCCTGAATCAACCAATTCACATCTTTATTATTAGTCCCTTGTTTTTGCTTCTTGCGTTTCAAAACTGACTGTGTCGCAAATTGCAATCTAGTTTTATTACAGTCTATGGTCGCAACCGTTATAGGCCCTCAGTAGAACTTTCACAGACTCAGTGCTGCGATGGCGGCGTGCGGTTAAAAATCACAACAAACAAATTTAAAAGTGGGGGGGACATGACCGCATAGGAAATTACACCCGTGGGCAGGACATCATACCCAGGCTTCATGAACTTGCACTCCATGCTTTCAACGACGACGTTAACGTGACGTATGGATCTCTATCACACTGTGTCGCCAAGACCCGCCCTCCTCTGCTTATGATAGGCTTGTAAAGTGTTAGAGCTGCGATCCTCACATAAGATTGGTGGGTGAAATCAATTGACTCGAAAATATTAAACCGCATGCAAGTTCTTTTTTTTTTTTCCCCTCACGGCCCCACGCCGGACAGTGCCGGAATACTTTAAGCCCTGATTAAAAACAGAATGCATGGCCCCTTTGATTTCTTTTATGAGGGCAAAAGAATTGAAGAGTTACCCATCAATAAGTGCTGCCTTTGCTGTGTGCATCTTTCCTGCCTTGCTCTCATCTTGATCGTACCATTGAGAGAGATTAAACCTGTCCTCTGGTATCTGAACTGCACAGTTCTCTCCATGAAGGAGGACTCGCCAGAAGTTTTCAAGTCCCTCACCTAATATAGATGTGAACATACAATCCAAATATAGTTTAAAGCAAAATCAGGACATGAAGAAATGATAAAATGGTAAATAGTCAATAATCAATTACCTCCAGGAAAGTGGCATCCAATGCCAACAACAGCGATTTCAGCATCATTTTCCATAATGTTTCATGTGCCGTGTCTGCAGATACATTTGATTTTATGACCTGTAGACAGCAAAAGCAAACATTTAGGCATTGAGGAAACCAGTGGCGGTTCTACTTTGAATTACACCCAGGGCGAGACCCCCTTCGAGCTACTGTAAAAACATTAAGTTGATCATTTCATGAATATAGTGACCAACATGATCACATAGCCTACACAGAATCTTGTTCAAAAAGCCTAATACACAATGACATCAATTCACCAAGTTAATAACATTAAAGATTTGTTTTAAAGGAGTGTCTTTTATTTTACCTAGGCTACTAAACTTAAAAAATGTTAACACAAAAAAAGATTTTATAAAAAGATAAAACTCATACAGCATTTAATCATCTCCATAAAAAGAATGAGTCAATAAAGATACATTCCTGACATTTATAATGCACAGTAGCTGATCTTTTATTATTAATAGTAAAATTCGGACCGATTTGCCCATGGCTGTCGTTGCTATACAACCATGCACTGCGCTCTCCACAACGACAGAGAAGTTTTAGTAATGTATTTCCACCACAGAAAAACGCTTGCTGAAGCTCTGCTAAAAGATTTATTTACGGAGAAGAGAAAAAAAACACCCAAGTGTTTGGGTGCACGAGCACTCCCATACTGAAAAGTTTATGAGCGCGCCTCCCGCGAGCGCATAATGAGCTCTTCCCGTGCGCCTAATCGCCTATTTGAAATAACGACCTCGAGCGCGCAAAAGACACGATACGTGAACTAATCAGGAGACCCCCTTGATATCGCTTCTGCGCACGGCACCTTCTCCGCAAGCAGGGGCGCCATTGCCAATAATTGAATCGAAATGATAAAAAATAGAAAACCTTCGCGGCACAGAGGATTTTTTTAACTGCTCGTGCCGCCCCCCATGTGACATGAAGAGATGCCGCCCCGGGCGACTGCCCGGTTCGCCCGTGCCTAGAACCGCTACTGGTCACATAGCAACATTACAAAGGGGACGTAATAAGGACGTTCCCATATGGCTCTCTGTTGACCATATGAGAACGCTTTGTGACCAACTTAATGAGAACATTCTCATATACATCATGTTTTGTGCGAGGTGACGTGGGACAAACCGAGGTTCAATTTCCATCAACTTCTGTCACGTTTATCTGGTTTGTCTGCGGGCTGGACCCTTCTCGGATGAACCTGCTTGTCACGTGTGTTGTTGTTGTCTTTCATGTGTTCCCCTGTCTTTCCATGTCAGCTGTTCCCCGTTTTGTTAATTAGTCTCCCCAGGTGTTTCTGATTAGCCACGCCCCCTTGTTATCTTGTTTAGCTTGTTTGTTTGTGTATTTATACCTCTGTTCTCCAGTCTTTGTTTGTCGGTCATTGTTTTGTGTAGTGGTTTCTTGCTCCTGCTTTGAGTTCTGTTTCCTGAGTTCATGTTCTGTTAGTTTGCCTCTGATTACCCGTTTGTTTATTTAATTAAAGTGTCATTTGGATTCTCTCCGCTTCACTCCTGCCTCAACGTAGTGATGGGCAGACCGAGGCTTTGTGAAGCAATGAAACAGTTGAAGCAAATGTGCCAGCTTGTTTCGAGGCTTCGAATCAATCCGACACCCGCCTCCATGGCGACACCTAGTGGTTATTTGTTGGTGTTGATCTGAAACAACCTTTACAACGAGCCATCAGAGACTGGACAGTTTGGTGTATTAGGTTTGGTATATAGGTGCTACTGAAGTGGAGATTTCAGACTTGGAGTTTGGGAGAAAAGTCATTTTGAGAAAACACAAAACGGGATCTAACGATTTCCCTCAGGCCAATGAGATTGCTCATTTAGAGTTAAATCCCCCCTTTTACTTTCGCGATTGGTTTCTGATTAAAAGGAAATGACCATATTTGGATCCGACAACACTGAACTGGAGAGAGAGAGAGAGAGAGAGAGAGAGAGAGAGAGAGAGAGCTTTCTAGCGATGTCTGTGATGACGGTGCAGATCGCGGAGCAGCGGGATGATTTACAATGCCAAACTTTTGTTGAATTTATGAGAAATCTACAGATGCAAAGTCAATGGAGACGGCTGGTTTGTTTTCCCCCGCTGTGGGCGTGGCCTAAATACGCTCTGTCTCACAGTAAAGGGCGGGGGACATGCAGCTTATCATACGCTTCCCCAATGTATGCGCCAATAAAAGAAAATAGAAATACATTAAAATGAATTTAGATTTAGAAAGCAATAATTGCATGAAAACAGATTGCTCACAAGTCTTTTGGGTCGAGTCGCAAGTCAAGTCTGAAGTCTTTTGGGTCGAGTCACAAGTCAAGTCTGAAGTCAGTGTTTGTGTGACTCAAGTGCGACTCGAGTCCGAGTCTCAAACTCGAGTCCCCATCTCTGCGAGCCATTAAAAAATCTGTTGTTTTTTATTAATGTATTTTCTAATATATGGTTAGGGTTAGGTAACCTGTAGTCTCTTCACATTGCATAATGTTATTTTGGTCATGAAAAATGTATATTAATAAAATAAATCAAGCCAAAATGTCTCACTTTCTTAAAGATTTTTATTCAAAAATATTATTTTCTCTGCTGTCAAAGCTCAGCCTAATTCTTTTTTTTTTCTTTTTTTTTTTTACAGAAAATTTCTCAAACCTTTGAAAAAATTCTCTCACAAGGGACACTTGTTGCCAGCATGCAAAGATATTTTTAGCAAGGATATACAAATGAGGAAAGATTACTGGTCTCTCTTTCCAGTAAGTTAGGGGATCATGAGGTCTGGTCAAAAACGTATTTTTTTATTTTTTTTACTTCTACTGTGGCATCAGCTGTAGCATTGTGTATCATGGCTATCTATCTATGTCTACAGTATCTATTAATCTATCTGTATGCATATAATTCTATCTATGCAGCTATTAATAATATGTACTATGTCTGCCCGCTTTAAGATTTTTTACAGTGAACTTTATACTTCTAACAGTACTGCCACTCATTCTGATTTAATGGATTTTTTTGTCTCTTTTGAAACTCCTAAACTTGACGACGTTGCTAGGGGCGACTTGGATTCTGACTTCACTTTGGAGGAGTCAGCACTGTCTTTTCCAACTGGAAAGGCAGCAGGGCCAGACGGTTTCTGTACTGAATTTTTTTCTGTACAGAATTGAAAAATTCTGTAAAAATTTTAAATCAGGTGAGAAAAGCTTTGACCTTGCCAGAGACCTCTGTTCATATGCCAATTTGTTACAACCAGTCCTTTCTACCCCCATGGTCTGATATAACCTACCACGTCTGGAGGGAGAAGGGTTTGGGTTCCATCAAATATCTTTATATTAATGGGGGGTTTGCATCTTTTAATCAGTTAAGGGAGAAGTTCGATTTGCCTCACGCAATAAATAACTAAACAAGTCACACTATAAATGTCACTATATCTCCAAGAATCCGCTAAATCAAACACTTCTCACAAAACACACGATGTGAAAATGCGTTGACTTCACTATTATACTGTGTGATCTTTCCCGACCGACCCATCAATCAAACCCTGATTCGGCGGAGCACTCCACCCAGACTCCACCTGGTGAAATACTTAGAAACTTCATTTAGCCGTGGTCACGTGACGTGGGTGTTTTGAATCACGCTTCGGATCAGTGTTTCGAATCATCTGTGCTTCGGGATCTCGCAAAGCTTCGGAACGTCTGCTTCGCGTCAGCCATCCCTACCTCAACGTAACAGAACGACCGACCAAATGAATCCAGCAGCACTAGAAAGAGATCTCTGTCCAAATAAACATCCACGGCTGATCCTAATTCCTATGATGGCTGCCGCCATGCCAGATTGGTCGAAGTATCTTTGCACCCTGTCGGATCTGCGTGCCGAACTGGACCTGTGCACCCTGCCAGATCTTAGTGTGGTGCCAGCGCTCACTCTCAGCCCTGCTGAAGCCCGCGCTCCGCGTCAGCCCTGGAGAGCCAGAGGCGCTTCACGTCGCTTCTGCCGAGCCAGTAGGTGCGTTCCATTCGACCGTAAGTGGACTGCGAAGTGGACTTCACAGGGTATTTCGCCATCTTAAGTGAGATTCCAATTCGAAGGAAACGAACATGTTCAGTTCGAAGGGCACTGCAAACGGCATAGGGAATAAGGGAACATCGATACATCACTTCACTTCACAAGTCAGTGAAGTCCACTTCAACTGATATACTGTGTTCAGGGAGTAGGGAGCAGTGAACACTGCGTAGGGACCATGTCGAATGGAACGCACCTAGTGTCTACAGACAAGATGGCCCAGAGTTAGAGACTGTTAACGTTACTTCTGCAAATCCAGAGACTTTTCACGTCACCACCTCCAAGTCAGCGTCTAAGGACAAGATGGCCGCCTCCGAGCCAGTGTCATAGGACAATATGGCCGCCTCCGAGCCAGTTTCTACGGACAACATGGCCTCCTCCGAGCCAGTGTCAAAGGACAATATGGCCGCCTCCGAGTCAGTGTCTACAGACAAGATGGCCGCCTCCGAGCCAGTGTGTGAGGACAAGATGGCCGCCTCTGAGCCAGTGTCTAAGGACAAGATGGCCGATTCAGAGACTGTTCACGTTACTTCCGCCAATCCAGAGACTGTTCACGTCACCACCTCCAAGCCAGCGTCTAAGGACAAGATGGCCTCCTCCGAGCCAGTGTCTATGGACAAGATGGCCGATTCAGACACTGTTCACATTACTTCTGCCAATCCAGAGACTTTTCACGTCACTGCCTCTGAGCCAGTGCGATTTAATATACGATTACTTTTTAAGTTCTTTATCTTCTGTGTTATTCGACAAAGACAAGCAATAAATCATTGTATAGTAGGGATGGGAATCTTTAGGCACCTCATGATCTACTTTTTTCGTAATTAATATTATTAATAACAGTTAACTTTTTTGTGTACTTATACGTATTTTTAAAAATAATTCTTAAAAAACATGTTAAGAATTTTAAATTATATAATTGAATATAAACGAATATAGCTTCAAAATATAAAAGCTAGAGAGAAAAAAACATATTACAAGCAATAAACAAAGAGTGCTTTCAGTATTTAAAAGTCGGCTGTCTGAACGTTTTCCATTCAAGAGCTGTGAGTGATTTGTCTTCTCAGTTTAGATATGATAAGCTGCATTCACACTAATGCACAGATTCCATTTGAAACATAAGATGTGGTTAGTCCTGTTGGTTTAAGATATGACTGGCCGTGTTTACATTAATTTCGCGACAAAAAAGCATTTTGAGATGCCAGTACAATAACCAATGAGTCGCTCGCGACTGTGAGTATTTTAAGTTGAAAGCAGCCTTCTTAGTGATTTTCATATTTTTAATACATAAACAAATTACATTCCAAACTACATAAATAATGCCTTAGTAGAGCATTTGTGAGGAAAAATCTGGCGGGCGAGACTGCGAACTGCAAGAGTAACATCAAGCAAAGTGGCAAACAGCGCGATAAAGCCTGCAAATGTCCTTGTAATTTGCTTAAACCTTCTGAACTTTATGAAAGATTATTTTCCGTAAGGTTCGAGAGGTTTCGCGCGTGTGTGTGACAGAGAGAGAGGCAGAATACGGCTTTTTCTGCACATGCAGCATCATCACGCATCTGTTTAAAAACTAAGCTCAGACTCAATTCTGAAATTCTCTGAATATATTATTATACATTATATATTAATTAATTATATATATATATATATATTACAACATTATATCACAAAAATCAAACTTGTATGCCAGGTATGCCAGGCTTATATGCGAAACGTGGCAAATTGATGCTACATCTGCAGACTGCTTTTCTCTCGCGTGTCACATGAGTGTAATCGCAGCTTTTGCGGTTTAAAAATGTGTTTCATCATATTGCGATATTATCGCAAATGCAATTAATCATTCAGCACTATGTAAAACTGCATTTTTACATCTTAAAAATTAGGGCTGTGTATTGGCAAGAATCTGGCGATACAATACGTATCATGATACATGGGTCACGATTCAATATATTGCAATATATTCCGATACTGTCCATAAGGCGATATATTGGGATTATTTTTTTGGTAACACTTTAGAATACTGTATCTTACTTACTGCAGAATTAATAAGGAATTATTGACGAACTAATGGGTAATTCTTCATTAACTACTTCTTCACTACTGTTAACTACTAAGGAAGATGTGTTAACTAATCAGTATGTAATATAATTTTATGATTGTGTTAAGTATCAGTTAGTTAATCAATAACTAATGAATTCTGTCATACCTCCTGAAGAACTACTATTAATTATATATTAATTAAGGTTCAAGAAAAATAACAAAGAAGTAACTACTGAACAGTCATACAAAATTAACCTCAGATTATTGGTTTATTTTATATCCAGTACTGTGTGTGTCTGTTTTCCCCAGCATAGAATGCCACTGAGTAAATTCATGTATTTGAGGAAACGACTGAGGGAAACTGAAAATATAGGGAACTTATTAGTAATTAATAAATAAGTATCAAATAGTTCTTCAGGAATTACTTAGAAGCTGGAACAGTATTCTAAAGTGAAAATATAGGGAACCCATTAGTAATTAATAAAGAATTATCAAATAATTATCTAGGAATTAGGCTACTTATAATCTGAAACAGTCTTGTAAAATGAAACTAAAACGAACTTATTAATAATTAATAAATAACTTTTAATTAGTTCTTCAGGAATTACTTAGAAGCTGGAACAGTATTCTAAAGTGACAATACAGGGAACCCATTAGTAATTAATAAAGAATTACCACATACTTCTGACTCAAATCAAACTTAATGTAAAAAAAAATATATATATTAGCCTATATATATTAACGTAATTATCCAAACCTTTGTAAAATACACGACAGTTACTTGCGACAAAGGCGAAGAGAAGTGAAAAAGGCAACAGTGGCAAGGAACCAAAACTCCATCAGGGACAGAATGGAGAAAAACCCTCGGGAGAACCCAGGCACCGTGTATGTGGCGACCGCAATATTGCCGGAACTTGAATGGTGCAAAAGAAGTTTAAAATGTATAAGAACTAAGTATAATAATAAGGTGTAATATACATGATATGTTTTTGCTTATTTGCAGATCATAGCCTATAGGTAAATGTCTGCACTTATCTTTCTTATTAGTGCTGAAGAATGACAAACTACACAAGACTACTGTGTATGACTGTTAATTAGTAGTTACTTCATAGTTATTTTTCTTGAACCTTAATTAGTAGATATTTAATAGTAGTTCTTCAGGAGGTATGACAGAATCCATTAGCTATTGATTAACTAACTGATACTTGACACGATCATAAAATTATATTACATACTGATTAGTTAACATATCTTCCTTAGTAGTTAACAGTGTTAATAAAGAATTACCTATTAGTTCTTCATTAATTCCTTATTAGTTATGCAGAAAGGCAAGTTTACTTAAAACAAGTTTACTTTAGGTAAACAATTTAATATTCAGAAAATTTTGGGATTGTGGTTCACAGGTTCATTACAAAAACTTTGGTTAAATGTGTTTTTAGAAGTTGGTCATAAACTTGATAGACTTGGGGGGTCGGACACCGGACGAGAAGCGCAGCGCTGCGCCACGTCTAGGACAACTCCGGGTATCCCACACTGGACGTGCACTTTCTCATCAGTGTATGGCCAGCAATATTGTTATGTTTAATGACATGAAATGAAGGTAATGTCTGTTCTATGTTATGATTGTACTGTACAATTAAATACAATCGTTGTTTAGTCTTTAGTCTGAAAACTTTACCTCAGAGCATCCGAGAATCTTAGCTGAATTGAGAATCTTAGCTGAAAATCCAATAACATCAGCAATTGTCATTCAAGCAGCTGATTTCTGATAATGGATGCAAAACTAAATGCATATTGCAGGATAGGGCGAAGTCAGGATACATTAGCAACGATTTGAGACAAAAGTAATTAAAATTTTATCTAAAACTATGTAAATGGCGCTCTGTGGCGCAGAAGGATTTCCTGAGGTGCTGCTGGGCGCTGCGAACAGACGCCGAATGGCGCCGCCGGTGTACACAGAGAATAATGTGTTCGAATTTTAAAGATGTGGCGCTGAGCTTCTCGTCTGGTGTGCGACTCCCTTATAGACTCTTAGCCGAAACCCCCGTTTCACTGTTGCTGTGACGATCACCAGTTGGAGTGCCCCAGAGAATCACCAGAGGGCACTCCACATCTGAACTGATCACTCCCACCAGAACTCCGTTTCCCATAATGCCTCTTCCCTGTGACTGATTACACACACACCTGCACCTCATTTCAGACTGCCTATATAAGCTACACTCATACAAGGACTCTTTGCGAAGTATTGCATTGCCACGGCTTGTAATTTCTGAGCGTATATCCTGTTTCTGGTTTGGATCCTGGTTTGTTTCCTGACTTCTGCCTGTTTGCTGCCTGCCCTGATCTTCTGCCTGTTACCTGACGACTCTCTGCGCTCACTCTCTGATATCCCTGTTTTGCTGTTTCCTGACCCCTGCCTGTTTGATGATTCTAAATAAAGCTGCACATGGATCTCATCTCGTCTCCAGCTTCGTAACAGAATACTTCGCCGCACCAAGATCCAGCAGTGTTACCAAAATGAATCCAGCAGCCCAAATTATGCGTGTGATGGACTTTTTGGACCTTGCTCATCTGACTTGCATGGACGAGGTTTGCTTAATGATATTTTTTCGTGGAGGATTATCTGAGCCGCTAAGCTTCCTTATGCCATTGCATGACCCTAGCTAGACTCTAAAACAGTATATTGACTTGGCTCTGCAACTGAGCAGTTCAACTCTTTCTGTGAGTTTGACGTCTGCCAATTCTGAGTCTCTTCACGCCTCACCCACCCAGCCTGAAAATCTTCACGCCATGTCAACCATTAGGCCTGTCACCAGATCGGTCTATGGCCGTCTAGGACTGGTTGCCAGTGTGGCAGATCCCCCGCTGAAGTCAGTGCGGAGGATCAAGAGGACTGTCGTTCCCGGGTCCCGCCAGCCAGAGCCTGTTCAGCCTTGTCACGTCTCAGCAGAGCTTCCAGGGCCTCGTCACGCCAGCCCTGCCGAGCCTGCGCTCACCGCCAGCCCTGCCGAGCCAGAGACGCTTCACGTCACTTCTGCCGAGCCAGAGACGCTTCACGTCACTTCTGCCGAGCCAGAGACACTTCATGTCACTTCTGGCGAGCCAGAGACGCTTCACGTCACTTCTGCCGAGCCAGAGACGCTTCACGTCACTTCTGCCGAGCCAGAGACGCTTCACGTCACTTCTGCCGAGCCAGAGACACTTCACGTCACTTCTGGCGAGCCAGAGACGCTTCATGTCACTTCTGCCGAGCCAGAGACACGTCACTTCACTTCTGCCGAGCCAGAGATGCTTCATGTCACTTCTGCCGAGCCAGAGACGCTTCACGTCACTTCTGGCGAGCCAGAGACGCTTCACTTCACTTCTGCCGAGCCAGAGACGCTTCATGTCACTTCTGCCGAGCCAGAGACGCTTCATGTCACTTCTGCCGAGCCAGAGACACGTCACTTCACTTCTGCCGAGCCAGAGACGCTTCATGTCACTTCTGCCGAGCCAGAGACGCTTCACGTCACTTCTGCCGAGCCAGAGACGCTTCACGTCACTTCTGGCGAGCCAGAGACGCTTCACGTCACTTCTGCCGAGCCAGAGACACGTCACTTCACTTCTGCCGAGCCAGAGACGCTTCATGTCACTTCTGCCGAGCCAGAGACGCTTCACGTCACTTCTGCCGAGCCAGAGACACTTCATGTCACTTCTGGCGAGCCAGAGACGCTTCATGTCACTTCTGCCGAGCCAGAGACGCTTCACGTCACTTCTGCCGAGCCAGAGACGCTTCACGTCACTTCTGCCGAGCCAGAGACACTTCATGTCACTTCTGGCGAGCCAGAGACGCTTCATGTCACTTCTGCCGAGCCAGAGACGCTTCACGTCACTTCTGCCGAGCCAGAGACACTTCACGTCACTTCTGGCGAGCCAGAGACGCTTCATGTCACTTCTGCCGAGCCAGAGACGCGTCACTTCACTTCTGCCGAGCCAGAGACGCTTCACGTCACTTCTGCCGAGCCAGAGAAGCTTCATGTCACTTCTGCCGAGCCAGAGACACGTCACTTCACTTCTGCCGAGCCAGAGACGCTTCATGTCACTTCTGCCGAGCCAGAGACGCTTCACGTCACTTCTGCCGAGCCAGAGACACTTCATGTCACTTCTGGCGAGCCAGAGACGCTTCATGTCACTTCTGCCGAGCCAGAGACGCTTCACGTCACTTCTGCCGAGCCAGAGACACTTCACGTCACTTCTGGCGAGCCAGAGACGCTTCATGTCACTTCTGCCGAGCCAGAGACACGTCACTTCACTTCTGCCGAGCCAGAGATGCTTCATGTCACTTCTGCCGAGCCAGAGACGCTTCACGTCACTTCTGGCGAGCCAGAGACGCTTCACTTCACTTCTGCCGAGCCAGAGACGCTTCATGTCACTTCTGCCGAGCCAGAGACGCTTCATGTCACTTCTGCCGAGCCAGAGACACGTCACTTCACTTCTGCCGAGCCAGAGACGCTTCATGTCACTTCTGCCGAGCCAGAGACGCTTCACGTCACTTCTGCCGAGCCAGAGACGCTTCACGTCACTTCTGGCGAGCCAGAGACGCTTCACGTCACTTCTGCCGAGCCAGAGACACGTCACTTCACTTCTGCCGAGCCAGAGACGCTTCATGTCACTTCTGCCGAGCCAGAGACGCTTCACGTCACTTCTGCCGAGCCAGAGACACTTCATGTCACTTCTGGCGAGCCAGAGACGCTTCATGTCACTTCTGCCGAGCCAGAGACGCGTCACTTCACTTCTGCCGAGCCAGAGACGCTTCACGTCACTTCTGCCGAGCCAGAGACGCTTCACGTCACTTCTGCCGAGCCAGAGACGCTTCACGTCACTTCTGCCGAGCCAGAGACACTTCATGTCACTTCTGGCGAGCCAGAGACGCTTCATGTCACTTCTGCCGAGCCAGAGACGCTTCACGTCACTTCTGCCGAGCCAGAGACACTTCACGTCACTTCTGGCGAGCCAGAGACGCTTCATGTCACTTCTGCCGAGCCAGAGACGCGTCACTTCACTTCTGCCGAGCCAGAGACGCTTCACGTCACTTCTGCCGAGCCAGAGAAGCTTCATGTCACTTCTGCCGAGCCAGAGACACGTCACTTCACTTCTGCCGAGCCAGAGACGCTTCATGTCACTTCTGCCGAGCCAGAGACGCTTCACGTCACTTCTGGCGAGCCAGAGACGCTTCACTTCACTTCTGCCGAGCCAGAGACGCTTCATGTCACTTCTGCCGAGCCAGAGACGCTTCACGTCACTTCTGCCGAGCCAGAGACGCTTCACGTCACTTCTGCCGAGCCAGAGACGCTTCATGTCACTTCTGGCGAGCCAGAGACGCTTCATGTCACTTCTGGCGAGCCAGAGACGCTTCATGTCACTTCTGCCGAGCCAGAGACGCTTCATGTCACTTCTGCCGAGCCAGAGACGCTTCATGTCACTTCTGGCGAGCCAGAGACGCTTCATGTCACTTCTGCCGAGCCAGAGACACTTCATGTCACTTCTGGCGAGCCAGAGACGCGTCACTTCACTTCTGCCGAGCCAGAGACGCTTCACGTCACTTCTGCCGAGCCAGAGACACTTCATGTCACTTCTGGCGAGCCAGAGACGCTTCATGTCACTTCTGCCGAGCCAGAGACGCGTCACTTCACTTCTGCCGAGCCAGAGACGCTTCACGTCACTTCTGCCGAGCCAGAGACACGTCACTTCACTTCTGCCGAGCCAGAGACGCTTCATGTCACTTCTGCCGAGCCAGAGACGCTTCACGTCACTTCTGCCGAGCCAGAGACACTTCATGTCACTTCTGGCGAGCCAGAGACGCTTCATGTCACTTCTGCCGAGCCAGAGACGCTTCACGTCACTTCTGCCGAGCCAGAGACACTTCACGTCACTTCTGGCGAGCCAGAGACGCTTCATGTCACTTCTGCCGAGCCAGAGACACTTCACGTCACTTCTGCCGAGCCAGAGACGCTTCACGTCACTTCTGGCGAGCCAGAGACGCTTCATGTCACTTCTGCCGAGCCAGAGACACTTCATGTCACTTCTGCCGAGCCAGAGACGCTTCACGTCACTTCTGCCGAGCCAGAGACACTTCACGTCACTTCTGCCGAGCCAGAGAAGCTTCATGTCACTTCTGCCGAGCCAGAGACGCGTCACTTCACTTCTGCCGAGCCAGAGACGCTTCATGTCACTTCTGCCGAGCCAGAGACGCTTCACGTCACTTCTGCCGAGCCAGAGACACGTCACTTCACTTCTGCCGAGCCAGAGACGCTTCATGTCACTTCTGCCGAGCCAGAGACGCTTCACGTCACTTCTGGCGAGCCAGAGACGCTTCACTTCACTTCTGCCGAGCCAGAGACGCTTCACTTCACTTCTGCCGAGCCAGAGACGCTTCATGTCACTTCTGCCGAGCCAGAGACGCTTCACTTCACTTCTGCCGAGCCAGAGACGCTTCACGTCACTTCTGGCGAGCCAGAGACGCTTCACTTCACTTCTGCCGAGCCAGAGACGCTTCATGTCACTTCTGCCGAGCCAGAGACACTTCATGTCACTTCTGGCGAGCCAGAGACGCTTCATTTTACTTCTGCCGAGCCAGAGACGCTTCATGTCACTTCTGCCGAGCCAGAGACACTTCATGTCACTTCTGGCGAGCCAGAGACGCTTCATGTCACTTCTGCCGAGCCAGAGACGCGTCACTTCACTTCTGCCGAGCCAGAGACGCTTCACGTCACTTCTGCCGAGCCAGAGACACTTCACGTCACTTCTGGCGAGCCAGAGACGCTTCACGTCACTTCTGCCGAGCCAGAGACGCTTCACGTCACTTCTGCCGAGCCAGAGACGCTTCATGTCACTTCTGGCGAGCCAGAGACGCTTCATGTCACTTCTGCCGAGCCAGAGACACTTCATGTCACTTCTGGCGAGCCAGAGACGCTTCATGTCACTTCTGCCGAGCCAGAGACGCTTCACTTCACTTCTGCCGAGCCAGAGACGCTTCACGTCACTTCTGCCGAGCCAGAGACACTTCACGTCACTTCTGGCGAGCCAGAGACGCTTCACGTCACTTCTGCCGAGCCAGAGACGCTTCACGTCACTTCTGCCGAGCCAGAGACACTTCACGTCACTTCTGCCGAGCCAGAGACGCTTCACGTCACTTCTGCCGAGCCAGAGACACTTCACGTCACTTCTGCCGAGCCAGAGAAGCTTCACGTCACTTCTGCCGAGCCAGAGACGCTTCACGTCACTTCTGCCGAGCCAGAGAAGCTTCACGTCACTTCTGCCGAGCCAGAGACGCTTCACGTCACTTCTGCCGAGCCAGAGACGCTTCACGTCACTTCTGCCGAGCCAGAGACGCTTCACGTCACTTCTGCCGAGCCAGAGACGCTTCATGTCACTTCTGCCGAGCCAGAGACGCTTCACGTCACTTCTGCCGAGCCAGTGTCTAAAGACAAGATGGCCGCCTCCAAGCCAGTGTCTAAAGACAAGATGGCCGCCTCCAAGCCAGTGTCTAAAGACAAGATGGCCGCCTCCAAGCCAGTGTCTAAAGACAAGATGGCCGATTCAGAGACTGTTGAAATCACTTCTGCTGATCCAGATTCTGTTCACGTCACCACCTTCGAGCCAGTGTCTACGGACAAGATGGCCGCCTCCAAGCCAGTGTCTACGGACAAGATGGCCGCCTCCAAGCCAGTGTCTACGGACAAGATGGCCGCCTCCAAGCCAGTGTCTACGGACAAGATGGCCGCCTCCAAGCCAGTGTCTACGGACAAGATGGCCGCCTCCAAGCCAGTGTCTCCGGACAAGATGGCCGTCCCAGTGTCTCCGGACAAGATGGCCGACCCAGTGTCTCCGGACAAGATGGCCGACCCAGTGTCTGTTCCTGAGTTTGTTTCTGTGTTTATGACCATTTCTGTTCTAGTGTCTGTTCCTGAGCCGGTGTCTGTTCCTGAGCTGGTGTCTGGTCCCGAGCCGGTGTCTGGTCCTGAGAGGGCATCACCGCCCAGGCCGCCCAAGGGGTCTTCACCGCCGTGGCCGCCCGAGGGGTCTTCACAGCCGTGGCCACCCGAGGGGTCTTCACCGCCGTGGCCGCCCGAGGAGCCTGCTCTGCCCTGGCCGCCTGCACAGCCTGCTCCGCCCTGGTCGCCTGCTCCTCTTCTGCTCCACGGACCTGGTCCTCCATCCCGCCTCCGCTCCACCACCCACCTGGACAGTTTTGTTTGTTTGTTTGTTTTGAGCGTCTGGAAGCCGCTCTTTGGGGTGGGGCTATGTGACGATCACCAGTTGGAGTGCCCCAGAGAATCACCAGAGGGCACTCCACATCTGAACTGATCACTCCCACCAGAACTCCGTTTCCCATAATGCCTCTTCCCTGTGACTGATTACACACACACCTGCACCTCATTTCAGACTGCCTATATAAGCTACACTCATACAAGGACTCTTTGCGAAGTATTGCATTGCCACGGCTTGTAATTTCTGAGCGTGTTATCCTGTTTCTGGTTTCTCTGGTTTTGATCCTGGTTTGTTTCCTGACTTCTGCCTGTTTGCTGCCTGCCCTGATCTTCTGCCTGTTACCTGACGACTCTCTGCGCTCATTCTCTGATATCCCTGTTTTGCTGTTTCCTGACCCCTGCCTGTTTGATGATTCTAAATAAAGCTGCACATGGATCTCATCTCGTCTCCAGCTTCGTAACAGTTGCTCACGTGACGGTCCTGCTCGACGCTACGCGCGGCTACTGCTTGCGGTGTGAATGAACGCACTCATTGATTAACATGCCGAAAGGCATAGAGCAGGAGCCGGTCTTGACACGGGGTTCAGCCATAGCTATGTTGTTTCTAGCAAAACGTTAGGCTAGCGGTGCGTCTATGCATAGCCAAAAAATAATAATGAAAAATTGATATTGCGTTTCTAAAAATCGATACAGTATTGCAAAATAAAATATCCTGATACTCAAGTGTATCGATTTTTTCTTACACCCCTATTAAAAATGTATCTACATTTGAGCCCGACCGATACAAACATTTTTGGGGGTTTTAAAATCCGATATTCCGATATATCGGCCGATATTTTTTTTTTTTTTTAAATATTGTTGGATTTCACACACGGGTAAAAGAAAAGCTAACTTTTCTGCACAAGATACATTTGATACTTTTTCTCTATGTCTAAATGTTCACTCCTCGCAAGTATAACTTACATTTTACAATGCAGGGACTGTAACTAGAGATATGCGAGTTATAAATACAGTAATCATTACTTTATTTAGGCGGAAAGAGTTCATTGTGGTTTCCAAGCTCATTAATGTTAACGTTAGCGGTCTTCCACTGATGATAGTGGCATTAGCTAACTTTGTGGTTAGCTAGTCTATGATGAGGCATAATTTAGCAATAGATAACATCATACTGCAAATTGTAAAACATACATTTTCAATATAACAGGCTAAGGAGAGATGATTGAAGTGTGTTTCATCCGTTTTTATTTTATTTTTTAAATATTAATTTATTATAACTGCCAATACCGATATTTTGGAAAATGCCTAATATCGGCCGGCCGATATATCGGTCTGGCTCTAATCTAAATTCCGTCATATGCTCTCATTGACAAATGCGGAACAGTAGTTCATGCGTTCATGACATCAAGGCTAGATTATTGTAATGCTCTACTGGGAGGTTGTCCTACACGCTTAATAAACAGACTTCAGCTAGTCCAAAACCCAGCAGCTTGAGTTCTTACCAGAACCAGGAAGTATGATTAGATTAATCTAATTGATTAGATTATGATTAGATTAATCTAGACCTAATCTAGCATAGATTAGGTCAGCTGGAACCGGGAACACTTCCCATAAATACTGATGTACTCGTTACGTCATAAGAAGAATAGCATCTACGCTAATATTAGTCTCTCTGTTTATTCTGAGGTTTACTGCAGTCTGCCAGATCCAGGTCGTATCCAGGTCTGATGAAGGACCATCACATGAACACGACGACAACACATCCCTGCAGTGCCAGCCTCATAAACACTGTGAAGGTCTCATGGACACCTCAACAAACTCATCTCCACACCGGCATGTGGATGACTCCGACCTTAACCAGATGAACTGTATAAATACTGTAAAAGTCCTGATCTCATCTGACTTCTGCCTGTTTGCTGCCTGCCCTGATCTTCTGCCTGTTACCTGACGACTCTCTGCGCTCATTCTCTGATATCCCTGTTTTGCTGTTTCCTGACCCCTGCCTGTTTGATGATTCTAAATAAAGCTGCACATGGATCTCATCTCGTCTCCAGCTTCGTAACAGTTGCTCACGTGACGGTCCTGCTCGACGCTACGCGCGGCTACTGCTTGCGGTGTGAATGAACGCACTCATTGATTAACATGCCGAAAGGCATAGAGCAGGAGCCGGTCTTGACACGGGGTTCAGCCATAGCTATGTTGTTTCTAGCAAAACGTTAGGCTAGCGGTGCGTCTATGCATAGCCAAAAAATAATAATGAAAAATTGATATTGCGTTTCTAAAAATCGATACAGTATTGCAAAATAAAATATCCTGATACTCAAGTGTATCGATTTTTTCTTACACCCCTATTAAAAATGTATCTACATTTGAGCCCGACCGATACAAACATTTTTGGGGGTTTTAAAATCCGATATTCCGATATATCGGCCGATATTTTTTTTTTTTTATTAAATATTGTTGGATTTCACACACGGGTAAAAGAAAAGCTAACTTTTCTGCACAAGATACATTTGATACTTTTTCTCTATGTCTAAATGTTCACTCCTCGCAAGTATAACTTACATTTTACAATGCAGGGACTGTAACTAGAGATATGCGAGTTATAAATACAGTAATCATTACTTTATTTAGGCGGAAAGAGTTCATTGTGGTTTCCAAGCTCATTAATGTTAACGTTAGCGGTCTTCCACTGATGATAGTGGCATTAGCTAACTTTGTGGTTAGCTAGTCTATGATGAGGCATAATTTAGCAATAGATAACATCATACTGCAAATTGTAAAACATACATTTTCAATATAACAGGCCAAGGAGAGATGATTGAAGTGTGTTTCATCCGTTTTTATTTTATTTTTTAAATATTAATTTATTATAACTGCCAATACCGATATTTTGGAAAATGCCTAATATCGGCCGGCCGATATATCGGTCTGGCTCTAATCTAAATTCCGTCATATGCTCTCATTGACAAATGCGGAACAGTAGTTCATGCGTTCATGACATCAAGGCTAGATTATTGTAATGCTCTACTGGGAGGTTGTCCTACACGCTTAATAAACAGACTTCAGCTAGTCCAAAACCCAGCAGCTTGAGTTCTTACCAGAACCAGGAAGTATGATTAGATTAATCTAATTGATTAGATTATGATTAGATTAATCTAGACCTAATCTAGCATAGATTAGGTCAGCTGGAACCGGGAACACTTCCCATAAATACTGATGTACTCGTTACGTCATAAGAAGAATAGCATCTACGCTAATATTAGTCTCTCTGTTTATTCTGAGGTTTACTGCAGTCTGCCAGATCCAGGTCGTATCCAGGTCTGATGAAGGACCATCACATGAACACGACGACAACACATCCCTGCAGTGCCAGCCTCATAAACACTGTGAAGGTCTCATGGACACCTCAACAAACTCATCTCCACACCGGCATGTGGATGACTCCGACCTTAACCAGATGAACTGTATAAATACTGTAAAAGTCCTGATCTCATCTGACTTCTGACCTAAAATGTTGCCTAAATCAAAACCATACATTGTTAGTTTGTTGGCCAAAGGAGGACTGAGACTGAGTCTGGTTTCTCCCAAGGCTTTTTTTTTCTCCATTCTGTCCCTGATGGAGTTTTGGTTCCTTGCCACTGTCGCCTTTTTCACCTTCCTTCGCCTTTGTCGCCATTGGCTTTTGTCTTGCTTAGTTTGGGACATTTAAAATTTAATTTTGAATTTAACAATACTAATACAACATTATTTTCCTGTTATCTCTGTTAAGCTGCTTTGCAATAGAGATGTTGTCGTATTTACATTTTACAATGTTTGTACACATTGAATTTTGTTTTGACTGGCTCAAAGCCATGACAAATAGAGTGCATAGTGAAGTCAGTGTGGTTGCATTAATTAAAAATATGTATTGATTAACATAAAAAAAATCTGTAAAACAAAAAACAAAACAAAACAAAGCTTATCTGGGTAAGAGGCATGAGTGATTGTGTTTAAAGCATAGAAAACAGTATAATCTAAACAATATAAATCGAATCTCAAACAAATAACCTATCTAGTTCTCTCTCCTTATACACTAACAAAGCAATGTTTTTTAGAAGAAAGAAGAGGTGGACACAGTTCTCTCGATGAGTCTCAGTAGCAGGAAGAGCTGGAGACCCGTAACTCTGTGTCAATATTAAAGGAGAAAAAATAATGTGTGGACTGCTACAAAAAATATTATTCTTCAGTATTGTGGTCTTGTTTTCCAGAGCAAAAATCTAAACATCTTTAAATCCTTTAAAACGATTTCTGGAAATCAATTTCAGTCTGACTGCTGCGCTCAGATTTTGTGTGTTTTATGTGACTCTCACGACACGCACAAATCGGATCTGAACGGTGTGGACATCAATAATTTTAGATCAGATTCTAGTCGGATACACAAATAAACTGATTTAGACTGACAATGTGAACGTAGCCTTAAAGGTGCATTGCATATTTAGGAGGACCTGTTGACAGAAATACCATATTATTTACATAACTAAGTTTTCAGTGATGTATAAAGACCTTACATAATGAATATTATGTTTTCATTTCCTAAGAATGAGCCATTTCTGTCTACACACACTGCGAGTTCCCTAACATTGCAATGTGCTGACATTCTTCATTTAATTTTTCCTCCTCCCTTCATTTTTATAGGGGAAATATAAGTATACTTTATAAGTATATTTTTCAGAAAACATGACTTCTTAAGTAATTTTGCTTCTCATTAATGTAAGATTTTTTTAAAAAAAAATATTTGTACTGGAGAACAATACAAAAATACTGAGGAAGAAAATCATCATCTTTTACAGTGTGAAAATAAAAAAGCAGGTGAAATATTCTTACCTGGATACTCATGTAGAGTTTTGTCTTGTTGAAAATGTTAAATGGTTTAAATGAGTCTGACCGACATTTAATTAGCTATTTAAAGGAGGCGTACACATAAGAATTAGATAATGATTGACAAGTGTCAATGTGTGGGTTTTGTGTCTTGTTCCTTGTTCCTTGTTCTTGTTCGTCATGTGATTCTGTCATGCGTCTTGTCATTTATTAGTTAAATTTGTCAAAGGTGTTCCTTGTCTTGAAATTAGTCTGTGTAGTGTTGAATGTTTGTTCCAGGTTCTTGTTTTGAGTTCTGAATTCCACACCACCTTATGTTTTTGCTTTGTTCAATCTTGTCTTATTCAGTAAAGTTGATTTTAAAGGTGCCATATGGAATAATTGAGGTAAAAATATCCAAAAAAATGAGCTACACACATCAAAAGAATAAGAAGAAATAAGTGCAATGATGTCATTAAAAAACTGACAAGTTATAGTGCTGTCGAGATATAACCTAAATTAGCATGCTAAATTACTAGCCCCGGCCCGGCAGGTGTCGTAATACCAGTTTCGGCCATGGGAACGTTACCACCAGCCAAACTGCAGTAACCACGAGTAAGTCGCGCCGGCTTGTGTGTACTTGAACCTGATGTCAGTCGTGTGGAAATACAGCCCGCTACTACATTTCAGTTCAGGGATGAGTTAAATAAATGATTGGTCGATATTATGCATGAGGAATACATTTTGGTAAGTTGTAGCATACTGTATCTTTCAACAGAGTTTGTGTTCTTTTACCATTAGCTAGTAGAGATGATCGGTTAACGTGCGCTAGGGATCTGTCGTGTAAAGCGCCAATACTGTATTTATTGTTTGAATTGCGTAATAAAATGAACAGAATCTGAGAGCTGAGATCGGTCTCTGTGTCCTTTTCTGTGCATGACAAAACTGATGTGTGGCGTGAGAGTGTGTGAAAAGTTGTGTGTCTCACGGTGAATTTGTGAGAGTTGGCAGCTCTGAAAGACGCTAGCTTGGTCCACATCAGGGAATGCCGTCTGTCAAATTAATTCAAACTAATGATAAAAATGTAACATGAGCAAAACGAATACCATAAACTAAAAATGCCTGGGCTTTAATTTTCCCATATCGTCGAAATGCACCGGCTTGTCCATGACACGGCCTTTATAATTTAGTATTGAGATGTTGTTCATTTAGTCTCTAATCTCTGAAAATCTCCAAATGATCCACGTGAAACTGCGGTCTTCTAACCTTTTACTATTAGTTTTACTGACTAATATGCGTGTGGGAGACCCGCTCGCCCGTGTTGTTTGAAGACATGAGAGAGCGCGCGGCCGCGGAGGTATTTCTGGAGGTATACTGCGCCCATCTGGTATGGTACACTGAAAAAAACTACTTGTAAGATTTACTTAATAAAATCCTCGTAACAATTTGCACAAGTAAATTTTAAGTAAATTTCACTGCTATAATATTAAGTACAACTCGCGTGCCATTATCAAGTAAAATCTACTTAGTATTGAACAAAACTCATGAAGAAATTAAGTAAAAAATACCCATTTACATTTCATTTAGAAGCTATATCTATTTAAAGTAATTAAGTAAAGTTTATTTATTGTTTTTAAATTAGGAAGCTTGCTTTTATGAAATTTTTAAGTAAATCTTACCATTTAATGAAGTAAAATAAGTAGATATTATTTAAGTTTTTTTGTTGAGATTTTCATTTACTACATATTTAAACATTTAAACATTGATAATTTCTTTTTTATAAATAATCATGAACATAAATAAATAATCATTTTCTCAATATTTTTCACAAATCACACAACTAAAATTCAATTAAACAGTTTATTTTTCAGTCATCAAAAATGTTCATACAAGAATGGACATTCAGTCATCTCTTGACACAGGTGCATTCAGTAAAACTGTCTTTACGGTATTGCTGCTTCCAGCATTTCCTTCCCTTCTAAAAGGATGGATACATCGATTGGATCTTCTCCATCAGCACCACGAACGACCAGTATTTTAATGCTGTGCTGAGTGATGTCACTGCCGCTGTCCTCCTGCATACAATTTAGAAGAAAAAATATAATTCTTTTGAGAAACAAAAATATAATGGCTTAAATTATTTTATTTGACTTGCATTAAAGGACAAGTTCGGTATTTTACAATTAAAGCCCTGTTTTAAGATCGTCCCTGATGAAATATAATAGTTAAGATTGTTTTTTAGACAGATGCTCCGGTCACGAGAATTTTTGGATTCTGTGTTAGCACCCCCCCACCTTTATAATGAAAGCATAGGTGCACTCGAACAATCATTCATTAAAACGCATAAAACTTTAGTTTACAAAGACGTGAAACCCACAGAGTGGTCTGGGGTGTTCACTGATATGCTCACACAAAAATCGCTGCAAAAGATGCTTTCCAACAGGTTTTATCGTAGTTTTTGTCCAAGTCCATTTTCTTCCTGTTTTTGGTCGAAATCCACAGTAGTCAATTGTCGAGTTTGCGTGCGCGATCCTTAGTTATCTAGTTCGCGTTTGCGTGCGCGATCCTTAGTTATCTAGTTCGCGTTTGCGTGCGCGATCCTTAGTTATCTAGTTCGAGTTTGCGTGCGCGATCCTTAGTTATCTAGTTCGCGTTTGCGTGCGCGATCCTTAGTTATCTAGTTCGACCGAAAACAGGAAGAAAATGGACTTGGACAAAAACTACGATAGAACCTGTTGGAAAGCATCTTTTACAGCGATTTTTGTGTGAGCAAATCAGTGAACACCCCAGACCACTCGGTGAGTTTCACGTCTTTGTAAACTAAAGTTTTATGCGTTTTAATGAATGATTGTTCGAGTGCACCTATGCTTTCATTATGCATATGAATTCATGAAATGAATAGTGGAATAAAGTCATTATGTTTGCGCACAAAAAGTATTCTTGCCGCTTTATAAACTTAAAATTGAGCCACTGCAGTCACTGCATGACTACTTTGATGATGTCTGTATTACCTTTTCTGGACAAGGACAGTATATCATACATACATTGTATTTTGAAGAAAATGGGATATCAAACAGTTGACTGTAGCCATTAGAAATCTACTATGGAAGTCAATGGCTACCGTCATTTCTTGATTACCAACATTCTTTTAAAATATCTTTGTTTGTGTTCATCAGAAGAAATAAACTCACAACGGTTTGGAACAACTTGAGTGTAAACAATGTTTACACAATGTAAACAATGACAATTTTTATTTTTGGGTGAACTATCCTTTTTAGGGTGCTATAAACTGGAGTGCAGTTTTCTGTGAAATAAATTTGACTCTGTTTAACCTTTCACACGCAACTTTAAAATATTCTAGCTGACCACCCAGTGTGCGACTTTCATTTTAATATATATCTTCTTTTTATTTCCATGGCGACGTTTCGTGATTGTGAAAATGAAAATGATGTCATTAATGACTCACCCTCATGTCGTCCCGAGCCCGTCAGAACTCTGTTCATCTTCAAAACACAGTTTATCATCTTCTTTATCGTCAAAGTAGAGAATGAGGCTGCGGATAACTGATTCCCATCTCAAGGCTTTGTGTCTGTGAACAGATTTATATTGTACCATTACACAACCTTTTATTCATACACAATGAACTCAATGAAATCAAGTGAGAACACAAAAGCATTCATGCGCAAGGAACACTGATTTGAGTACTTAGAGCAAAGTGACTCTACTTCCTGTTCCTGTCTGCCTTGCATTTTGGCCAAAGCAGAACTGTCGCTGAAACTCTATCATCTTCAGTACAGATTCTTAATATTTGAAATTTAAGTTGTAATTTATGACTAAAATTCTAATTACTGAAATTTCTGAACTTTTGACTTTTGTCTGTTTAATACAGTAAAGCTACTTTAATGCAATCTATATTGTATTAAAAGCTATACAATAAATGTACATGCATGTATGAGAAATACATTAAGTATATCTTATTTAAAAAAATGTGAGCAAGCACACTTTTGATCAAACACACCTGACTCAGTTGGTCCCCACAACACCTCCCATGGCCTTCATCAGGGCAATAAGTCTTGATGTGCATTGGTCAAGTCTGAACATGAATCTCTGCCCCATGATCGATTCTCCTGAATTCCTCCTTGATCTAATGTGACAAAATGATTCAAGAGTACAACAGCAGAAATTTGGTTAAATAGACTGATGCAGGGAGCAAGGGTTAATTATACAAGGACTGTAGATATCAACAGTGGAGTGAACAATCCAGCACTTTCTTTTGTAATGTGCAAATCCAAAAGAGAAACACTAATTTGGCATTTCAATTTTAACTTTGAGTTTAGTACATTTCAAGTTTATTTATTTTTTCATGTGCTAAATCAGTTAAGTTACTGTTGTCAATATTAATATTGCCCATGATTGCCATTGCCACTCACGATCTCTATTTTCTACAATCAACTTTTAGAAACAGGATGATTTTAGAAACGCAGCCCTGCTTACTTTAAGACCTCATTTATGCACGATTTAGTGCGATTGAAAAAAAAATAGCTTTATGTGTAAACGTTCCATCCTGAGCAATATTCAGCAAGAGCATTCAAACTTTTCCATAGTCAACAGTATAACGTTAAGAGCGGTTGACATTAAATTGTTAATTTTAAGGCCCAATTTTAGCTAGCTAGCAGTTAAAACGGTAAAGATTGTCTACTAATTTCTACTTAGTTTGACATTTTTACACGAAAAACAGTTCTTTGTGAATCTATAAAACTATTGAAAACTTCCGATTCAATATAAATAATGTACGTTAACGTTAGGAAGTGAAAAGGGGGTTAACGATACAGTATACTGTTATGGATAACCCACACGCGTTGCACTAATATGAGGCCATGTTGTAAGGTGAGCATTAATGTTTATTGAGTCAAATAAACAAGAATCATCAATCAAAACCCACACAGACTCATGTTTTATTAAATGTAAAACAGAAAGACAAACTTACCTCAAACACGACAGAAAGCAGCCACGCAGCAGCCCGCCAATTCGTCTCGTCTCAGATCCAAAGTGCGTAGTTAGACTTGTCCAAACGCGCATGTGCGGATTCAAACGCGCTATGCTTTTCTATTAAAATTTACTTAAAATTACTATGTTTATGTGAAGGGACTATAAAACGTTTAAATATTACAAGAAAATATATAATAAGATTTACTCTTTCCAACCAGTTAATTTATTACATGAATTAAACGCGTAGATATTTAAAATTTTACTTAGAAAATTCTAGTTCACATTGAATTTTAATTTTATTAAGTAAAAATTATGATGATTCATTTAATATATATTACTACACCAAAAAGTTCGTTTTTACAGTGTATGTATGATTTGATTTTTTATCCCAGAGGGCACCTTTAAGGTAACTTTTAACTTGCCTCCATCATTCATAACAGGCAATATAACAGTTAATACATTTTCATGTTACCTTTAGCTCACAACAATTTATTCCTTTGCTTCCAATTGCTTCCATTTAAAAATATTCCTCTAACTGTATGATCATAGACATGAATGCAAAGTCTATATGTCCTGGTGCTCTTTGGATAAGGATTAACTGATTTCATGATTCAAGATTTATAACCAAGGCATTTAAAGCCACACTGTGGAACTCGTCAACCTTTATAATATATTACCAAAACCCATTGAGGTGGTAGATCGACTACAATAGGTTGAATGACGTGTCTGCCGTCTCCTGAAGGTGTCTGTATCGCTTTTACTTGCACTTTGTAACTTCGGGTTTCGGGTAGGAACCCGAGCATAAAAACAACTACAAAATTCGACCGCTTTACGGCATACGTCACTTCCCCCACCACCCACAACTTCCTCAGAATCTAACGCTAGTGCTCAACTCGCGTTTGATTGCCGTCTGTATGTTTTCGTCATGCCGAACAACAGCTACAAGGAAGAAGGCAACGCTTTTATCAGAGGAAACTAAAAAAGAAAAGGGGAGAGTGACAAATTATAAAGCCAGGACGCTTTCGCTTCCCTCGCTGGCGTGAGCTAACGGAGGAGAAAGAGTGCTCGACTGATGCGGACGCTTGCCTGCACACAGATGCCGTTTCTAAGGTAACCCAGATAAATTCATATAAGCAGTGTAGTGTTTTCTGGTATTCCGGCCACAGCCGATGGTGTTATGAGTGTAATAAAATGCCCACAGCCCATTGTTCATTTCTACAAACACAGCCTCGCACTAATAAAATCGGCTCATGTCAAATACAACGTTACATTAAATGTAGTGAACGTGCCCACGACTCAGTAGTACCCACAAACACTAACGTTACACACCAGATGTCCCACGGTTTCTGTAAAAATAAACCAACACACATAACATTACAGTCAGCTCTGGTCGATGGTGTTTTCAGTGCAGTGAATGTGTCCGCTGTCCCGCGCCCACATTCACTCACAGACATGATAATCCCCACGGGGATCACCCCGCTCGCTCTCTCTCAGCCGACTGCTATAAGGGAATCGAGCGCGGCAAGGCTGCCCAGCCCGCCTCATACACTGCAAGCACCATAGACAGTAAAAGCACAAGCACACACAATTTAAAGACACGGGAGGCTGACCGGTTGACTTTAATTTGGGACAGTGCTGCGGAGCTTGTGGCCTCTAGGGACGCTGGACGTGAAAATTACAGGTCGAGCACCATCTAGTGGCCAAAAAGTTCCGCAGTGTGGCTTTAAGATTAAGATTAAAAAAAATCTAAAAAGCCTTTATTGCATCCTGGCAAGAAAAAAACTTGTAAATACAAGTGCAAATAAAGTAAACTGATGTGTTGGGTCTGATCCCTTTGACTAACATATTTCCATTGTTTGCAGAACAGCCTTTTTCCAGACTACTGTAGTTCTCAACATGCAGAGTGTTTAAAAAATAAATAAATAAATAAAAAAACATGGAGAGTGCTTATTAAAACCAACACATACAATTATATCAGCCCAATTATTTTAATCACACCTTTATTGGCTGCCTGTCAGGTTTCATATTCATTTTAACTTTTTCTTATTATATGATTAATGTTATGTTCAGTACTTGCCTTTTTTTCAAAAACTGATTTTGTTCAAATTGCATTAAATCCGACAGATGATTATGGACATAAATATGAACATTATAAAAGCTAATTATAAATACAGATAGATAAGGGACAGCTTTGAATTGTCCTTCTAACAATGGCCGTTTCTCAATAGCAAGTACGCAAACTTCGGCCTTGCCAAGTTCGACTCCCAAGAACGAACTCCCGAGCACGAAAGGACGCAAGTCTGCAAATGGAACAGAGCGTTCTTGATCGCGTCACTCAGCACGCTCTGGGTTTTCTTTATTTGAATCCTCCAATCAAATTTCTTACAGAAAGGGTTCAAATATTCTCAGAGATAACACAGCTTTGACATTCAAGGGTACATAAAGCATCGCTTACACCACACCGCACGGCTGCCTATCACAGCAGATATAGAGCAAAATTTTGCCAGCTGTTTGGACTTTCCTTTTTGTAGCCCTGCCAGTCTTAGTCCACTAACAGCCAATTTGTGGACATGTCCCAGGCTGCCAAATATCAATGCCAAAAAACTTACATGCTTATCCTAGGTCTCTAATCTTTGCAAGGAGGGCTTGGTATTTAGTAATTTTTTTTTTAAAAAAAGGCTATGTCCATGTACAAATCATAAACACAACCTATTTGCATCTCCTTTTTATCGGTATCCATGAGCACAACGTCAGGGGTGATAGGGATGTTTCAAAACAAATCATCAGAGCTGTTAAACCAGTCCGGTATTACTCGTGAATGTTTATACATAGGCATTTCTTTTGGAAATATGTCTTGAACTGCACTTGCAGTGAGGTCTACAATACGGTCATGGCGTGCTGTGTATAACCCTTTGTACATATTATAGCCATTTACAATATGGGCAACTGATTCAAGGTGATCAGAGTTAGAATGCATTATGCAATGTGGGTAGTAATTTTCAGGGTACCATAATGCTAGGTTGTTAGGGTTAGCTCAGTCTTTGCAAGAAAAGATAATAATAATAATAATAATAATAAACATTTATTTATATAGCACTTTTCATACATGGAATGTAACACAAAGTGCTTACAAACATGGAAAAATAAATGGTAAATGGACTGCATTTATATAGCGCCTTCATAGACCTAATGGCCACCAAAGCACTTTACATTTGCCTCACATTTACCCATTCACACACCGACGGCGGTGTCAGCCATGCAAGGCGCCATCCAGCTCGTCGGGAGCAGCTGGGGTTAGGTGTCTTGCTCATGGACACTTCGACACTTGGTCAGGTGGAACCGAGGATTGAACCACCAACCTTTCGGTTCGTAGACAACCCACATGAACCACTAAGCCACTGCCGCCCCATGAAACATGAAAAACATGAAAACAAGTTCGCACAATGTCAATATCAATGAAAAAAATATATTAAAATAACAGAAAAAGACTTATACACAACTTTACATAATACTGTTGTACTGATAAGCAACTTTAAAAAGGTATGTCTTGACCTGACTTTTACAAATATGAATGCTAGTAGCCTCTTTCACTTCATTTGGTAAAGAAGTCCACATTTTTGGAGCATAGTGACTAAAAGAAGCACCACCTGATCGTATATAATTAACTGTATAATGTGCTAGAAGATTAACATTAGAAGACCTTATTCTACGATTTGGAACATATCTTGATAGACAGTCTGAAATGCATAAAGATGCCAGATTGTGCTGAGTTTTATAAACAAATAAAAGAACCTTAAAATCAATCCTTTGGTGAACTGGTAACCAATGTAATTCCTTTAAAACCGTTGTTATATGTTCTCTCCTTTTTGATTTCATTAGTACTCTGGCTGCTGCATTTTGTCAACCCTTAGGAAGGCCAGTGTAAATAGCATTACAATAATCAAGATGAGAGAAGATAAAAGTATGAATGAGTCTCTTAGCATCATCCAAAGACAAAACGTCTCAGGTTACATATGTAACCCTGGTTCCCTGAGGGAACTTCGAGCTGCGTTGTCAAACGCGATGGGAAAGCTCTGCGTGATTGCGTCGTGAAGCGTCTGTACAATCAGTCCAATGAGAGAGTAGGACGTCAGGTGATGTCATAGACCAGGAAACTATAAAGCACCCTTGAGATCAGACCGCGACAGCTTCTGTGAAAGGCCTGAAGCAAGTCGATCAGGGCATGCAGGAAGTATGGCAGGCGAACGCAGCTCTCGTTCCCTCTCAGGGAACTAGGGTTACATACGTAACCTGAGACGTTTCCTTTCAAGGGAACTTCGAGCTGCGTTGTCAAACGCGATGGGAACCCCATACCCACTATGCCATGCTGAGAAATGCCCGTTCTGTGTGAAGTTGAATGCGCACACTAAGAAGCAAGCAACCTAGCGGTCTAGGTGAAGAGGTCTGGGTCATAAAACCTGACAAATGTATGCAGTGAGGACCACCCTGCCGCATTACAAACATCATGAAGGGAAACACCCGAAATTAAAGCCTTAGCGGCAGCCATACTCCTTGTCGATGCCGGGCAACCTTTCTTAGTCGAACCAAAGCAGACAAATAATTGCTCTGACTTACGCCACAGGGCAGCTCTGTGAACGTGGGCATCCAATGCCCGAACTGGACATAACTTTCCTGATCTGATTAACGAGACTTTCCTGATCTGGGGTATTGAAGGGTGGAGGACAGAAGGCCTGCAGCACAATAGGACCCATCACATTAGTAGGGACCTTAGGATTATAACCCGGCCTAGGGTATAGAAATGCTTTAACCATACCAGGTGCGAATTCCAAACATGAAGGAGCAACCGAAAGAGCTTGCAGATCTCCAATTCTCTTAATAGAAGAAATAGCGAGAAGAAACAAAGCCTTTTAAAGTGAGGAATTTTTCTGAAACCTCTTCGATAGGTTTGAAGGGAGCCAAAGCCAGACCCTCAAGTACAATGGCCAGGTCCTAAGCCGGTGCTCTGGAGTGCAAGGCAGGCCTCAGCCTCAATGTTCCACGGAGAAAACGAGTTATTAGAGGATCTCTCCCAAGAGAAGAAGCCCCCGCAGGGGATCTAAAGCGGTCTTGCAGGAAATCGAGAACTGTACCAACCGGGCAGTCAACAGGATTAAAAGCACGTTCTCTGCACCATGTAGAGAACAATTTCCATTTGAAGTAATAAAGTTTTCTCGTGGAGGGAGCTCTGGATTGAAGAATGGTCTCCACGACCTCAGTCGAGAGACCAGCATTTATGAACTGGGCCCCCTCAGAGGCCAAGCCCATAGTTTCCACAACTCTGGGCGAGGGTGAAATATTGTGCCCCCCGCCTGTGAAAGCAGATCCCTCCTGACCAGAATCTCCATCGGAGAGCCGTCCAAGTGGGTCACTAGGTCCGCAAACCATATTCTGGTCGGCCAGTGCGGGGCTACTAACAACAGATGAGCCCCTTCCTGGCGAACTCTTTCCAGAACTCCCGGGAGCATTGATATCGGGGGAAATGCATACAGGTGTAGTCTCGGCCACACCTGCACCATCGCATCCAGTCCGAGAGGAGCTGCTGCGTGAGAGAAAACCATAACGGACAGTGAGTTGTCTCCTGAGTTGCAAATAGATCGACCTGAGCCTGACCAAAGTTCTCCCATAGGAGCTCCACCACCTCGGGGTGGAGTCTCCACTCCCCGGGCCTCAGCCCCTGCCTCGACAGAATATCGGCCCCCACATTCAGATACCCTGGAATATATATTGCCCTCAGTGACAACAATTTCCCCTGGGTCCATAGGAGGATCTGCAGAGCCAACTTGTATAAAGCTGTGGACCTCAGACCCCCCTGATGGTTGATGTAGGAGACCACCGAAGTGTTGTCCGTGCGAACAAGCACATGATGGCCCCTCAGGTCTGGCAGGAAGTATTTGAGGGCCCGAAATACTGCCATCATTTCTAGTCGGTTTATATGCCAAGACTGCTGATGGTCCTGCCATAGACCTGTCGCCAAGTGGCCACTCATGACCGCCCCCCAGCCTGTCAGGGAAGCATCCGTCAATAACGTGACGCATCGACAAGGAACCCCCAAAACTGGGCCCTGGGCGAGGAACCAAGGTTTCTTCCACATGACCAAGGCCCGTAAGCATTGCCGCGCGATCTTGATCATACAATACGGATTTCCCCTCGGAGAAAACCCCTTGGTCCTGAGCCACCACTGCAAAGGGTCTCATGTACAGAAGGCCAAAAGTAATCACGTTGGACGCCGCTGCCATGAGCCCCAACAGTTTCTGAAACTGTTTCACAGTGAGTGACCGGCCTAGTTTCACATTCTTTACGGCTGTAAGGATCGCAGTTATACGTGCTGGAGACAATCTTGCTTGCATCGTTGTTGAATCCCACACTACCCCCAGATAAGTGGTCCTCTGTGCTGGAAGGAGCACACTTTTCTTGGTATTTATCTGTAACCCCAACCTTTTCATGTGTGACAGAACAACATCTCGATGTTGAACCGCCAACTGCTCTGAGCTAGGATCAACCAATCGTCGATATAATTTAGTATGCGAATGCCCTGGGATCTGAGAGGAGCCAGTGCTGCATCCACGCATTTCGTAAAAGTGCGGGGTGATAGACCTAGGCCGAACGGAAGGACCCGATACTGGTAAACTTCGCCCCCGAAAGCAAACCTCAGGAACCTCCTGTGATGAGGATGGATGGATATGTGAAAATAAGCGTCCTTTAAGTCTATTTTGAAAAACCAGTCCTCGGACTGAATCTGTGACATGATCTGTTTGAGTCTAAGCATCCTGAACTTGAGCTTTTGAACTCTGCTGTTTAGCTGACGCAGATCTAGAATAGGACGTAACCCACCATCTTTCTTGGGAACGATGAAGTATCGGCTGTAAAACCCTGACTCTCTGCTGGTAGGAGGAACCCTTTCTATAGCCCCTTTTTGCAAAAGCGTCATTACTTCCTGTTCCATAACCCGAGCCTGCTCGGGGACCACCACTGTGGGAAGGACCCCTAAAAACCTGGGTGGACGAGAACCGAACTGAATTCTGTACCCCTTTTCTATCACATGCAGGACCCATTGAGAAATATCTGGCAATAGTTTCCACGCTGCCATGAATTCCACTAAGGGGACCAGTCTCTCGAGACTGGCCTCGGGATTTTGTTGAACGGACACTTCCGTGCCCTGAAACGGCGAACCGACAGGGAACAACCGAACTGACCGTTCTACGACCCTCCTCGGAGGACCGTACGGGGACGCTGACACCTCGGTGCCCTGAAACGGCGAACCGACAGGGAACAACCGATGTGGAAGCGCTGTGATACTCCTCGGAGCATCGCCCCCCAGAGGGCGCCGAGGAGGAATGATTCCTCAAAACCATCCCTCCCCGGAGGGGACCACCCTCAGAAGTCTGAACCCCTGCGAGTCAGGACTTCTTCTTATTCCAGGCCTTTTTAGAGATGTCAGTCCTCAGATCTTGCCTACCCCTAACTGACCTGGATTTTGACCGCCACTGGCTCCGAAGATTGTGGAGGAGCCCGGGCGGCCACGCTTTGCCTTTGGCGTACTCTGTGTGAGGAGCTAGTACTCGGCTGAGGCTGCTCAGATTTAATAAAAAAGTTCTATGACCAGCAGCCTCGGGAACATCAAAACGGCGAGGAAGGATTTTCTGAAACGCAGCTGACTGCTTTTTTGTTTCTTGAAATCGATCAACGACACAATTAATAGCATCGCCGAACAAACTTGATGGTGACATCGGTGCATCTAACAGAACAGATCTATCTTTTTCTTTTATTTCAGATAAATTCAACCATAGGTGGCACTCCATGGCCACCAGGGCTGCCATACACCGGCCCACTGATTTGGCCGTCTCCTTAGTGGCACGGAGCGTTAGATCTGTCGCGCGACGCAATTCTCGAATCACCTATTATGTTACTATAATTAGATGTCTGCGGGTTAAACACTCTGAATGAGACAGGTTTATTCCACGATCTCGCCTCCTCAGTGTGGAGATCGGGACAGAATGGTAAACCCTGACGTGGAGGCAGTGTTTTGGATGACAAAAAATCTTTCATCAAGTATACTTTTTTCTTTGAAACACTTTCATCAGCTGGCCAGTCAATATTTAATCTAGCTACAGCTCGTGACAAAACCTCCAAAAGCTCCACATCACCGGGGATATGAGCTGGCGAAACATCATGATCCCCCGTGTCAACGCTGACGACATCCAATTCCTCGGAACTGGACAGCGTCAGCATTGGTGCCTCAGCCTGAGAAGGAGAATCCGCAGAGCGGGCTCCTCTCTGGGCAGAGGCACTGGATCCAGCAGGTAGAGGCTGAGATAGGGTGGGACCCGTCTCAAACCCCGCTACCAGATCCATTTGCGAACCCCAAGATGCAAGTCGACGCTGTGCCTCGGCGACAGCGGGACCCGCACCACGGGGAACGCGAACCGAACCGTCCTTCTCAAAGAACGCCCGGCGGGAGCGGAGCGTTCTCATAGAAAGCTTCACACAATGCTCGCAGTCAGCTCCCTCGAGAACTGACTGGGCATGCTCCACTCCCAGACAAGCCACACAAAGCTTATGTGTGTCCCCACCCGTGATGAAACGAGGGCATGGAACAACACAACGCTTAAACTCCTGATTCGCCATTGTATAGTTAGAAAGAAAGAAAAAGATTAATTAGAAAGAAAGATAGTATAGTTAGAAAGAAAGAAAGATAGATTAGTTAGAAATATGGATAGATAGATAGATAGATAGATAGATAGATAGATAGATAGATAGATAGATAGATAGATTATTAGAAAGAAAGAAAGAAAGATGGATTAGGTAGAAAGAAAGAAAGAAAGATGGATTAGGTAGAAAGAAAGAAAGAAAGAAAGAAAGAAGATTAGGTAGAAAGAAAGAAAGAAAGATGGATTAGGTAGAAAGAAAGAAAGAAAGATGGATTAGGTAGAAAGAAAGAAAGAAAGATGGATTAGGTAGAAAGAAAGAAAGAAAGATGGATTAGGTAGAAAGAAAGAAAGAAAGATAGATAAATTGAAATAAAGAAAAAGAAAGAAAGAAAGAAAGAAAGAAAGAAAGAAAGAAAGAAAGAAAGATGGATTAGGAAGAAAGAAAGAAAGAAAGATTAGTTAGAAAAAGGATAGATAAATTAGTTAGAAATAATGAAAGATAGATTATTTAGAAAGAAAGAATGATAGATTTATTATAAAGAAAGAAAGATTAGTTAGAAAGAAAGATTATAAGAAAGAAAGAAAGAAAGAAAGGATTAGTTAGAAAGAAAGATGGATTTGTTAGAATGAAAGATTGACAGATTGATAGAAAAAAGAAAGAAAGAAAGAAAAGAAAGAAATGTATGCATATATATATTAGTGACAAAGAAAAAATGAAATATAGATTAATTAAAAAGAAAGATAGTATAGTTAGAAAGATAGATTATTTAGAAAGAAAGAAAGAAAGATAGATTAGATAGATAGGGTGCTGTAACTGGTTGCTATGGTGTCTGTGTGAAAGTGACAGTTGGGATTTGAATTTTTGAAAATTCCCCAATGTTAAGTCAATGGTGCAATCAGCTTTCCTGTTGAGACAGAGGCTGAAATCGCTGATACTTGGCCTCGGACAAACCTTCCTAGAGACAAAACTATAGGTTGTATCGGTGAAATGACCTGACCGTGAGCGAGACAAGGCCTTTGTGAACGATGTGATGTATTTTTTGTGTGGATAGAGTTTGAAAAAAGGGACCACTTTGGCAAGTTAAAAAAGTGGTTCGTAATGCTCTGATCACAAAAGTTTGACCTGAATTTATAATTGCTGCCAATGGAGGAATGTCTGTCACTCTTGTCCTTTGGAAGGACACAGAGAAAAAACTATAAGTCCCAGGGATTTACTAAACACACGAGAGGAACCACAACAAAAATACCTACGTTTCAAGTATATTTTCATGCCCAAAGAGTGAAAATTGTGGCCAGGCCAGCGATTTAAAAATTATTTTTTAGCATTAGGTTTCAAGCTGGCTCACTCTAGCACGTGCTCTAGCTCTGAACAGTCTCTCTCATTCACTCCCATTATAATTTCAGAAACGGCTTGAAAAACATCATGAGACTAAAGTAGAGATTGTGAAAAAAGTATAATAGATATCAAAAAGTTGAATACAACTTTAATAGCTTACAAATTTCTCAACATTTTAAAGTTTAAATGACAGAAATAGCTGAAAGTATGCAGAAGTTTTAGGCTTTGAAAGCAGAAGGAACATAAAACAGAATTTGAAGAATTCTCCATTGACTTCCATGTTAAAAAAATATGCACAAAAAGTTTAATAATTTAAAAATTATAAAGGTTATAAAAAAGAAAAGTAATAGCACACATGTCCTAGAAAAGCAGCACATTTTGATACTTGAATGGTTTTTGTAGCACAAAGTAGAGAGGAGAAGAAAGCGACCGAAAAACGTACGGAAGAATACGGAATAATAATAAGAAAGATTTGGATTTCAAGAGTGTGAATGCTTGAAGCATTCACACTAACTAGAAAAATTGCATTTCCTGCGGAATATGCGTGTGAATGCTTCAAAAGCTTAACTTAAATGCTTAAAAAAAATATTGCAGTTCAAACAACAGCAAAACAGAGCAAAAAAGAAAAAAAGCTTAATTCAAATGCATTTAATAAGCTGAAATGCAAAACAAGATCCAAAAAATTGTAGAAAACTACAAGTTTACTTAGAGAGGTAAAGAGAGGTAGAGATGTAGACACAGAGGTAAAGAAATATAGGGGTAGAGAAAGAGACAGAGGTAGAGAAGTAAAGGAGTACAAAAAAGAAAGGTAGAGAAAGACAGGGGGTAGGTAGATAGATAGATAGATAGATAGATAGATAGATAGATAGATAGATAGACAGACAGACTGTAGATAGATGGATAGATAGATAGATAGATAGATAGATAGATAGATACATAGATAGATAGATTATTAGAAAGAAAGAAAGAAAGGATTGGTTAGAAAGAAAGAAAGAAAGAAAGAAAGGATTAGTGAGAAAGAAAGAAAGGATTAGTGAGAGAGAAAGAAAGAAAGGATTAGTTAGTTAGAAAGAAAGAAAGAAAGAAAGAAAGAAAGAAAGAAAGAAATATGGATTAGAAAGAAAGAGAATTAGTTAGAAAGAAAGATGGATTTGAAAGAAAGAAAGAATTAGTGAGAAAGAAAGGATTAGTTAGTTAGAAAGAAAGATGGATTTGATAGATAGATAGATAGATAGATAGATAGATGGGTGGATTATTAGAAAGAAAGAAAGAAAGAAAGAAAGAAAGAAAGAAAGAAAGAAAGAAAGAAAGAAAGAAAGAAAGAAAGAAAGAAAGAAAGAAAGAAAGATGGATTAGGTAGAAAGAAAGAAAGAAAGAAAGAAAGAAAGAAAGAAAGAAAGAAAGATGAATTAGGTAGAAAGAAAGAAAGAAAGAAAGAAAGAAGGATTAGGTAGAAATGAAGAAAGAAAGATGGATTAGGTCGAAAGAAAGATAGATAGAAAGAAAGAAAGAAAGAAAGAAAGAAGGATTAGGTAGAAAGGAAGAAAGAAAGATGGATTAGGTAGAAAGATAGATAGATAGATAGATAGATAGATAGATAGATAGATAGATAGATAGATAGATAGATAGATAGATTATTCAAAATAAAGAAAAAGAAAGAAAGATAAAAAGAAAAAAGAAAGAAAGATTAGTTAGAAAGAAATATGGATTTGAAAGAAAGAAAGAAAGAAAGAAAGAAAGAAAGGATTAGTAAGAAAGAAATGTGAATTTGAAAGAAAGAAAGAAAGAAAGATTAGGTAGAAAGAAAGAAAGAAAGATAGATAGATAGATAGATAGATATATAGATAGATTATTAGAAATAAAGAAGAAAGAAAGAAAAATAGATGATAGATAGATGAAAGAAAGAAAGCAATGATTAGTAAGAAAGAAATATGAATTTGAAAGAAAAAAAGAAAGAAAGAAAGAATTAGTTAGAAAGAAAGATGGATTTGAAAGGATGAAAAAAGAAAGAAAGGACTAGTTAGAAATAAAGAAAGGATTAGTTAGAAAGAAAGAAGGAAAGATATATTGGTTAGAAAGAAAGACAGATAGTATAGTTAGAAAGAAAGAAAGATTATTTAGAAAGAAAGAAAGAAAGATAGATCAGTTAGAAAGATAGATAGTATAGCTAGAAAGAAAATATTATTTAGAAAGAAAGATAGTATAGTTAGAAAGAAAGATAGATTATCTAGAAAGAAAGAAAGATAGATTAGTTAGAAATATAGATGGATTAGTTATTAGGATTAGTTAAGTCCGAGGGATTTACTAAACACACGAGAGGAACCACAACAAAAATACCTAAGTTTCAAGTATAATTTCATGCCCAAAGAGTGAAAATTGTGGCCAGGCCAGCGATTTAAAAATTATTTTTTAGCATTAGTTTTCAAGCTGGCACACTCTAGCTTATGACATCACGTGCTCTAGCTCTGAACAGTCTCTCTCATTCACTCCCATTATAATTTCAGAAACGGCTTGAAAAACATCATGAGACTAAAGTAGAGATTGTGAAAAAAGTATAATAGATATCAAAAAGTTGAATACAACTTTAATAGCTTACAAATTTCTCAACATTTTAAAGTTTAAATGACAGAAATAGCTGAAAGTATGCAGAAGTTGTAGGCTTTGAAAGCAGAAGGAGCATAAAACAGAATTTGAAGAATTCTCCATTGACTTCCATGTTAAAAAATATGCACAAAAAGTTTAATAATTTAAAAATTACAAAGGTTATAAAAAAGAAAAGTAATAGCACACTGAAATCACTGAAACTCGCCAAACTAGGTTCCCCTCCGAAGGGTCCGGTGGTCCCAAATACAGAGAAGATGATCCCTATGCCACTGTTCTACTCTTCAGAGCAAATTATGCTCATTTCCTCACTCTATGAACGCTCGATCAACATCAGCCACCTTGTAAAAAGATGGTTGGCCTGAAAAGGATTTGCCTCCAACGCACGAATGGATTCAAAGTGTTCAAGCGTATAACTAGACGCGGTAGGCGTGAATTTGACAAGCTATTCGCGTCTGGTGTGAACGCAGCATAATGATGTACCTTTATACCTTTCTGGGGCTTGAAAGTGGTAGTTGCATAGACTGTCAATGGAGAGCAGGAAGCTCTCAGATTTCATTAAAAATATCTTCCTTTGTGTTGTGAAGATGAAAGAAATTCTTGCATGTTTGGAACGACATGAGGGTTAGTAATTAATGACATTTTGGGTGAACTAACCCTTTAAGAATAAATTTAGACACCCACCTTAAGAAATCTCTCTAATAGTCAGCCACCAGAAGAATCTGTGTTCCCTTTTTGTGGCTGTGATATTGGACAAGTGATATTTCCCAGTCAGTGGAGTCTAAAATTAAACAGCAAGAAAACTTCTCGGTTACGTATGTAACCCTCGTTCCCTGAGTACAGGAAACGGAGACGTGTCGTCGGGGATTCCCTGACGAATTGGGATCACGTTAAGGAGCCTTATTACCTCTGATAGAATTAAAACGAGCCAATAACAATTGGCATGCAATCTTTTGCATTCCGCGAGCCGCCTACAAGCGCGGATATAAAAGCGGAAGTAAAACATTGCATAGATGCTGAGGAGCCGAACAGAGTCAGAACCTCCGCGAAGGTACAGCAACATGGCGAAGGGATGACACGTCTCCGTTCCCTGTACACAGGGAACGAGGGTTACATACGTAATCGAGACGTTCCCTTTCGTCCTGGGATCTCCGACGTGTTGTCGGGGATTCCCTTACGAATTGGGATCCCTAATAAAACGTCATGGTGCTGGCCCCTTCCAGCGCCCAGCGACGCTACCCATGCAGTTTCAGAAATAATGGTAGCTAGCTAGGAAGTCACACTGCTGTTCTGCAAGACCCAACCAGTGGACATTGGATAACACTGGGAAAGCGTGCCCAACCCGAAGAAGGGGACGGGAACGCTGCGGTAGCCAGCCGCCTGATGAAGGCCTGGAATACACATATGTACTAACCCAGGGGGATAGTGAAACATATGGCAGTCCCTGAGGTAGTCCCAATCCAAGGGGAAATGGGAGCGTACGCAACAGGCAACAGAACGAGTCTTTAAAGGGGAAGACACGGCTGGGCTGTACGTGGCATAATGCGTCACCGAAGAGACCACTGGACATAACACCCAGTCTACACAACAACTCCCTTAGAGGTAGTAGACCTGGCGCCTGGCGGTCCGCCACGTCAGGTACCGGAGGGGTGATGGAGGAACTCCCGAGGCTAACCGACGTAGGGCACCAACGGAGCAGAAGACGCACGTATCCGGCTGAGGCACAGAGTGGCGTAGCAAGCCGACACAACCTATTCCCTCGCACCACTTGCCGTAGCGAGTACCCGGGAGGAAATAGGTTGCACACGTAGGCTATAGAACCTAGCGAACATGTTCGGTGTCACCCAGCCCGCAGCTCTACAGATGTCTGACAGCGAGGTGCCTTGAGCCAAAGCTCAGGAGGCGGCAACACCTCTCGTGGAGTGAGCACGCAACCTGGGAGGAAAAGGCTCACCCGTAGCTTCACACGCTCGGGTGATAGCATCCACTAACCAGTGGGCTAACCTCTGCTTGGAGACAGCCTTCCACTTCTGCTGGCCTCCATAACAGACAAAGAGCTGGTCTGAGGTCCTGAAGCTTTGCGTTCTGTCAATGTAAACCCGCAGAGCGCGGACTGGACAGAGAAAAGCTAGGGCTGGGTCTGCCTCCTCCTGGGGCAGCGCTTGCAGGTTCACTACCTGGTCCGCGAAGGGAGTGGTAGGAGCCTTGGGCACATATCTGGGGCAGGGTCTCAATATAACACGAGAAAGGCCCGGCCCGAACACGATTCGTTGACCGTAAAAGCCTGCAGATCCCCAACCCTCTTGAAAGAGGCCAATGCCAACAGGAACGCTGTCTTAATGGACAGGATATTCAGCTCTACTGTCAGCAAGGCTCAAGGACTTTGGAGAGCTCTCAGTACCAGAGCTAGGTCCCAAGAGGGTACAGAGTGCAAAGCACGAGGCAGATTTAACCTCCTAGCACCCTTGAGGAATCTCATGACCAGGTTGTGCTTCCACATTACCTTCTACTACATCGTGATGCGCAGCTATTGCTGCACTTGAGGGTGGAAGGCACAGCCTTCTTGTAGGAAGGAAAGCACGACTCTGATCGGGCAAGTTCGGGGGTCCTCCTGGTGGGAGGAACACCACTCGACGAACAGGTTCCACTTCAAAGCGTAGGCGCCTCGTGGAGGTAGCTCTAGCAGAAATGATGGTGTTTACCACTGCCTGTGGTAGATCACCTAGAACCTCCGCATCCCATCCAGGGACCAGACATGGAGTTTCCAGAGGTCTGGATGCGGGTGCCATAGAGAGCCCCGTCTCTGAGAACGAAGGTTCTTCCTCAGAGGAATCGGCCAAGGAGGGGCTGTGGCTCACTGGGGGAAACGCATACTTGCGCAGGTCCCGGGGCCAGCTGTGGGCCAGGGCGTCTCCCCTCGGACAGAGTAAAACCAATGGCAGTGGGACGTGTCTGTAGAGGCAAACAGGTCTACCTGTGCGACTCCGAACACTCCAGATCAGCTGAACCACCTGGGGGTGGAGTCGCCATTCTCCTGGCAGGGGAGGCAACTGTGAAAGCTCGTCTGCCACACGGTTGAGCTCCCCTGGAACATGAGTGGCACAGGGCGACCTCAGATGCTTCTGACTCCACAGGAGGAGGTGGGAGGCGAGTCACGACATGCAGCGGAAGCGTAGACCACCTTGGCGGTTGATATACGCAACGGTCGCAGTGCTGTCCGTACGGACAAGTACGTGCTTGTCTTTGAGAACCCGCCTGAGGCGGCACAAAGCCAAGCGTACTGCTTGCAACTCCAGGCAGTTGATATGCCAATGCAGCTGGGGTCCCGTCCACAGACCCGAGACTGCATGCCCTTTGTACGTGGCCCTCCACCCCATGGTAGAGGCATCTGTGAAAACCACAGCATGCCTGGAAACCTGGACTAAGGCACTCCGGCCCGAACAAACGCAGGATCCAACCATGGGGAGAAGGTTTGGCGACAGTGTGGGGTAACTTTGACCCTGAACGTGCCGCTCTGCCACGCCCACCTCGGGAATCAATCGTGAAGCCAGTGCTGGAGCGGTCTCATATGTAACAGGCCGAGGGATGTTCAGCGGCTGCGCCTGCCATATGCCCCAGGAGCCTCTGAAATTGTTTCAGTGGAACCGCTGTCCTGCCTCGAAAGGACCTGAGGCAGGTGAGCACTGACTGGACGCGTTCCTCCGTGAGGCACACCGTCTGGGCGACCGAGTCTAACTCCATACCGAGACAAGAGATCCTCTGCACGGGGCAAAGTAGCTCTTGTCCCAGTTGACCTGAAGCCCCAACCAGCTGAGGTGCCGTAGCACCTGTCCCTGTGATCGCACTAAAGAATGCGAACGCCTTGTTCTCTCAGGGGAACAATGGCCGCCTTCGCGACTTTCATGAAGACGCGGGGTGACAGGGCCGGCCCGAAGGGTAGGACTTGTACTGATACGTTTGACCCTCGAAAGCAAACCGTAGAAACGATCTGTGACGAGGAAGAATTGAGACGTAAAAGTACGCATCCTTCAGGTCGATCGCTGCAAACCAATCCTGGGGACGGAAGCATTCAAAAATGGTGCACACAGGTGAAGTGAATGCCCCTGAACCTGGGAGGCCGGCGTGCAAACTGAATTGCATAGCCGAACCGAATGGTGCGGATAAGCCATCGGGACTGACCCGGAAGCGCCAGGCTTCCAGGTACCGACACAACGAGCCCACCCAAACCACCGGCATACTTGCGGAGGGGCAGCAAGGTGGAAGGCAGGGGACCAGCAGGAAAGGTAACCACTGGAAGCGGGGTCTGGGCGTGAAGTTCCCCAGGAACCTGCTTCCACCGGGGGGCAGACGACAGAGAGAGCCCGTGGGCTTTCCCCCCTGGCGACGGGAGGGGAAGAGACGAAGCATGAGGCCCTGCCTCTTTAACTTCGCTTATTTCCGTCGTTGGTATAAGTGGCAGTGGGTGGAATAGACAAGAAATGTGCAGTTTTCTACCATCTTGCTAATAACGTTTCTTTAGTCATTCGGCAGTCTTGCAGCCTGAACCCCTGCAGAAAATCCACCCTTACATCATGAAAACAATTGGTTTGAAAACTCATTTTAAGTAAAAAAATAAAAATTACTTTTGTAAAGTTATTTGACTCGACAAATTCAAAATGAGTGTTATGAAACACAGAAAATCTTAGTTATACCAAAAAGCAACAAAGCTATGATTATTTTTTATGTTTGTGCCCATGATTCTCTCATGTTATCTGTTATATCTTACCATCACCAAGTTCTAGTCTGTACAGTCTTTAAACACCAAGCCTGGTTAGCATTAGCCACTCGGTGCATAACAGAAATGCTCCTGGTGCATAATAGAAATGCTCCTAGCAAACACAAATAGCTAAATCAATACATTTAAACATGAAAGCATAACCACCAAACATCAATCAAAAGTTATTCTGATAAGTGCATTGGTTCTCCAAAAAAGGAAATAAAGTGACAATTTCACGTGCAGTCTGTGGAGTCGTTCCACTGTTTTTCAGTGAACTTACAATAGGTGTGGATAAATACATACTTTTAATATTTGCACTTCACAAATATTTGTCATGAAACAGTATTGTAATGAGTTAAAACACTTACTATTTGTTTTGACTGTTAAAAACAAACTCCGTGTCTGCACTGCGTCACAAGTCAAACAGCATGCAGGCCTAACTTAGTCTGTGAGAAAGGTTTAAGCACGCACATCACATAAATATTGTTACAAAACAATATAATGCCATGAAATACATGTTGTAGATTAGGTTAAAAACACGTACTTTCTGTTTTTCGCACTCGTTTAAGCACGAAAAGCATTTAAATATCGCTATAAATCAATATATTATAAAATACATATTGTAAATAAGATAAAACAGTTACTTTCGCCGTTTTCCTGTTAAAAAGCAAACCCATCCTGGTCTGCTCTGCATCGCAGGTAGTAGAGTCTAGAGTCAGGTCACGTTACATTAATTACAGTTATAAAAGACATAAAAATAATACAGTCATCCCAACCTGCAAGAATTCATTTGGGGGGGGTGATTTTAATTTATTAATAATTTTTAATGTTTATGATTTATGATTATTTATTGATAATAAACATCAATATGTTATTGATATTTATTAAATCAATAACATAAAATAGATATTTTAGTTTTAACATTTTATTCAAAGTTAATAAATGATTGTTTTAATTATGGAATTCTCTGTAATTAAAACTCCTAAACTTCAGATGATATGTCAGCGCGGCGCGAGCTCTTTAAACCCCCGCTGTCTCGTCCCACTTTTGGTTTGTTTGGCTTCCCATATCTGTGTCGTGCACGCGCCGTGCGCTATTTATGTTATGCACGCAGTATGTTCTATCTCGCTCTAGATTCCGGGAGATTTGAACTAATATGCGGGCATCAGGGAGGCGCTATCAATATGCGGGAGACTCCCGGAACTTCCGGGAGACTTGGGATGTCTGATAATACAATGTTATAACATAAATATAAATATAAAAATTGAATGGATTTGAATATACACACACACACTCATATCTCTCTCTCCTGCAGTCAGTGTTGGTAAAGTTTACTGCATTTACTAGCTCATGCAGAACTAGTTCAAAGTTCAGTTCACACATTTTAAAATGAGCTAGTTCAGTTCATAGTTCATACTAGTGTTAATTTCGTTAACGAAAACTAAACGAAAATATTTTCGTCAACGCACATTTTTCACCGAACGAAAACTAGACGAGACGAGACTAAAATCCCCACTAATAAACAATAACTGGGAGTAAATCAGAAATAATTTTCGTAGACTAATAAAGACGAGACGAAAATGCAGTTCGGTAAATAAAGACTGGGCTAAAATCTATGGACATTTTAGTTCACGAACAAAGACGAGACGAAAATTACATATTATTATATGATATGGTTTTGTCAAATCCTGTCTCCTCCTCCGCCTCCTCCTCGTCAGCTCTTCCGCCACACACCCACTTTCAAACCTGGAGCGGGCGGGCACAGTCAGTCAGAGTAGCCGACACAACACATGGAGCAGACAGGAGCTGGATTCACGGTGAGGCGGCGACAGGTTAAAAGTAAAACATGCTTTGCACGGGGCTCGGGAGAAAGAAGAGACGTGATATATGGACACATTTTGTTACAATGATAAACTAACTAATGATGGCTAACTTTCATAGCATTTAGTATCCAGGCTGGCTATGTTACGTTAGCTTCTTAGCACGTAGCGACCGTAGCCACTTGTTGATAGAATTGTATGTGAAGTTAAATTTATGCTAACTTAGATATGTTATACTGTCCGGGCAACTATAGTTTCAGTTAAATTTGATTAAAGCAGACAGACGCTTTAAAAAGATTTCATACGTTCTAGCAAGCTATGCCTTGTTTCACCTTAAATACTGTACCTTTATATACCATGTGAACTAGCTGGCAGGAAAGCACTTTTGTTGTATCAGTTGGAGTTTTTTTTTTTCACAACATTGACCTCAAATCTATTTATTTTTTTATTCTATGTGAACTAGCTTTAAACAGCCATCACTTGTGTTAAGTTCATAATACACTTTATTTTATTTATTTGTTTCCTTTGTCAGGTGTATTTTATTTGTTTTAATGCAAGCATTTGTGTTTGTGTCTTTGAACCTTAACAATGTTCAAAATAAATATGAAAATATTGTCAGTACATCTTCCATGTCTGCATGTGTTCCTTAAAATTGTGTTTTTTATCAAAAAGATGAGAGAAAATGTTGAAATGTGAAATAATTTTAGGAAATGTTTAATATTATCTGCTGACAACAAAGTAAAAGGTTAAAATGATGTCCTGACTAAAACTAGACTAAAATGTTGACAGTTTTTTTTGACTAAAACTAAACGAATAAAATTATGTTTTCTTGGACTAAAATAAAGACTAAAATGCTCGACTTATAGTCGACTAAAACTAGACTAAATAAAAATGGGATGATGTCGACTAAATGTGATAAAAACTAACAAGCGATGCTGAAACTGGACTAAAACTGAAACTAAATTTAAAAATGGCTGGTAAAATTAACACTAGTTCATACTTCAAAAAATGAACTAGTTCATTTATAGTTTTTTTTTTTCCTTATGTTGCGAGCTTTTTCTTATTAGTATTATTGCCACAGCCCATATACAACCACAGACAACAATTATTTTATCGACGGGCAAAGTTTGCACAGAAATGTAGTTTTTTCCCATCATCACCGACCTTGTCATAAAATCCGTTTAAGTGATAATTAGACACCTCCTTGCGTGCTGTTTTGTCGACGGCGGCCGCGGCGCGACACTGGTGTCTGGTGTTGCCAGATTGGGTGTTATTTCGCTATATATTAAAGGGCACCTATTATGCCCCTTTTTACAAGATGTAATATTGGTCTCGGGTGTCCCCAGAATGTATTTGTGAAGTTTCAGCTCAAAATACCCCATAGTTAATTTATTATAACCATTTGAAAATGTCATTTTGGGGCCTGCTTAAAAATGAGCTGTTTCGGGGACTATACCACCTTAAATGCAAATGAGCTGCATATCCCCGCCCTGCCTTTGGATGAGGGCGTAACTTGATACTTATGGCAGTCGGTTATGAGAGACTGAGAGAGACCGCTGTTTTGAATGTCATTCAGCGTACGTTTGAATCGGAATACATAAATAGTACGAAGAGACTCCGGCAGAATAAACATAAATGAGAATGGACCAGTACGTCTCGGTATGGTTATTTGATACATTTATGTACTTAAAGAGTTGTAATCTTTGAAACGCATTTGAAAAGTTGAAACGCATACTTGCGCAGGTCCCGGGGCCAGCTGTGGGCCAGGCCGTCTCCCCTCGGACAGAGTAAAACCAATGGCAGTGGGACGTGTCCGTAGAGGCAAACAGGTCTACCTGTGCGACTCCGAACACTCCAGATCAGCTGAACCACCTGGGGGTGGAGTCGCCATTCTCCTGGCAGGGGAGGCAACTGTGAAAACTCATCTGCCACACGGTTGAGCTCCCCTGGAACATGAGTGGCACAGGGCGACCTCAGATGCTCTCAGGGGAACAATGGCCGCCCCCGCGACTTTCGTGAAGACGCGGGGTGACAGGGCCGGCCCGAAGGGTAGGACTTGTACTGATACGTTCGACCCTCGAAAGCAAACCGTAGAAACGGTCTGTGACGAGGAAGAATCGAGACGTAAAAGTACGCATCCTTCAGGTCGATCGCTGCAAACCAATCCCGGGGACGGAAGCATTCGAAAATGCGCTTCTGCGTGAGCATCTTGAACGTGAGACTTTGCAGGGCCCGATTCAAAACTCGCAGGTCCAGCATTGGCTATAACCCACCGCCTTTCTTGGGTACAATGAAGTAGGGGCTATAGAACCCGGACCTCATCTCGGCAGGAGAGACCGGCTCGATCGCGTCCTTCGCCAGCAGGACATCGATCTCTTTCCGCAGGACAGGGGCGTCCACAGACCGCACACAGGTGAAGTGAATGCCCCTGAACCTGGGAGGCCGGCGTGCAAACTGAATTGCATAGCCGAACCGAACGGTGCGGATAAGCCATCGGGACTGACCCGGAAGCGCCAGGCTTCCAGGTACCGACACAACGAGCCCACCCAAACCACCGGCATACTTGCGGAGGGGCAGCAAGGTGGAAGGCAGGGGACCAGCAGGAAAGGTAACCACTGGAAGCGGGGTCTGGGCGTGAAGTTCCCCAGGAACCTGCTTCCACCGGGGGGCAGACGACAGAGAGAGCCCGTGGGCTTTCCCCCCTGGCGACGGGAGGGGAAGAGACGAAGCATGAGGCCCTGCCTCTTTAACTTCGCTTATTTCCGTCGTTGGTATAAGTGGCAGTGGGTGGAATAGACAAGAAATGTGCAGTTTTCTACCATCTTGCTAATAACGTTTCTTTAGTCATTCGGCAGTCTTGCAGCCTGAACCCCTGCAGAAAATCCACCCTTACATCATGAAAACAATTGGTTTGAAAACTCATTTTAAGTAAAAAAATAAAAATTACTTTTGTAAAGTTATTTGACTCGACAAATTCAAAATGAGTGTTATGAAACACAGAAAATCTTAGTTATACCAAATAGCAACAAAGCTATGATTATTTTTTATGTTTGTGCCCATGATTCTCTCATGTTATCTGTTAAATCTTACCATCACCAAGTTCTAGTCTGTACAGTCTTTAAACACCAAGCCTGGTTAGCATTAGCCACTCGGTGCATAACAGAAATGCTCCTGGTGCATAATAGAAATGCTCCTAGCAAACACAAATAGCTAAATCAATACATTTAAACATGAAAGCATAACCACCAAACATCAATCAAAAGTTATTCTGATAAGTGCATTGGTTCTCCAAAAAAGGAAATAAAGTGACAATTTCACGTGCAGTCTGTGGAGTCGTTCCACTGTTTTTCAGTGAACTTACAATAGGTGTGGATAAATACATACTTTTAATATTTGCACTTCACAAATATTTGTCATGAAACAGTATTGTAATGAGTTAAAACACTTACTATTTGTTTTGACTGTTAAAAACAAACTCCGTGTCTGCACTGCGTCACAAGTCAAACAGCATGCAGGCCTAACTTAGTCTGTGAGAAAGGTTTAAGCACGCACATCACATAAATATTGTTACAAAACAATATAATGCCATGAAATACATGTTGTAGATTAGGTTAAAAACACGTACTTTCTGTTTTTCGCACTCGTTTAAGCACGAAAAGCATTTAAATATTGCTATAAATCAATATATTATAAAATACATATTGTAAATAAGATAAAACAGTTACTTTCGCCGTTTTCCTGTTAAAAAGCAAACCCATCCTGGTCTGCTCTGCATCGCAGGTAGTAGAGTCTAGAGTCAGGTCACGTTACATTAATTACAGTTATAAAAGACATAAAAATAATACAGTCATCCCAACCTGCAAGAATTCATTTGGGGGGGTGATTTTAATTTATTAATAATTTTTAATGTTTATGATTTATGATTTATGATTATTTATTGATAATAAACATCAATATGTTATTGATATTTATTAAATCAATAACATAAAATAGATATTTTAGTTTTAACATTTTATTCAAAGTTAATAAATGATTGTTTTAATTATGGAATTCTCTGTAATTAAAACTCCTAAACTTCAGATGATATGTCAGCGCGGCGCGAGCTCTTTAAACCCCCGCTGTCTCGTCCCACTTTTGGTTTGTTTGGCTTCCCATATCTGTGTCGTGCACGCGCCGTGCGCTATTTATGTTATGCACGCAGTATGTTCTATCTCGCTCTAGATTCCGGGAGATTTGAACTAATATGCGGGCATCAGGGAGGCGCTATCAATATGCGGGAGACTCCCGGAACTTCCGGGAGACTTGGGATGTCTGATAATACAATGTTATAACATAAATATAAATATAAAAATTGAATGGATTTGAATATACACACACACACTCATATCTCTCTCTCCTGCAGTCAGTGTTGGTAAAGTTTACTGCATTTACTAGTTCATGCAGAACTAGTTCAAAGTTCAGTTCACACATTTTAAAATGAGCTAGTTCAGTTCATAGTTCACACTTCAAAAAATGAACTAGTTCATTTATAATTCTTTTTTTTCCTTATGTTGCGAGCTTTTTCTTATTAGTATTATTGCCACAGCCCATATACAACCACAGACAACAATTATTTTATCGACGGGCAAAGTTTGCACAGAAATGTATTTTTTTCCCATCATCACCGACCTTGTCATAAAATCCGTTTAAGTGATAATTAGACACCTCCTTGCGTGCTGTTTTGTCGACGGCGGCCGCGGCGCGACACTGGTGTCTGGTGTTGCCAGATTGGGTGTTATTTCGCTATATATTAAAGGGCACCTATTATGCCCCTTTTTACAAGATGTAATATTGGTCTCGGGTGTCCCCAGAATGTATTTGTGAAGTTTCAGCTCAAAATACCCCATAGTTAATTTATTATAACCATTTGAAAATGTCATTTTGGGGCCTGCTTAAAAATGATCTGTTTAGGGGGTATACGGCTTTAAATGCAAATGAGCTGCATATCTTCGCCCTGCCTTTGGATGAGGGCGTAACTTGATACCTATGGCAGTCGGTTATGAGAGTATATATATACACATCCACACACTGCACTTCACGTCAAGTCCAAGTGCATTGCGTATCAAAAACTAGGATGACACACATTTGGCTACGCATCGACGCAAAATGGTGGCTGAAGCGTAGTGATGCGTAGCCTTGCGCACGCGTAAGCCTGTTTTATGCTTCTGCGTCGAATCGACGGCGGACCCCTCTGCGTTGCCGTGAACCCCTCTGCCGTAGCTTGACGTGCATCTCCAAAAATGTGTAGCTACGCGTCGAGTCGACGCAGACTGCAAGGGCTGAGATTGGTCAGATTATACATCATTTCAGGAGTGTTGCTTTTCCGATTTCCCCCTCCCGCTATAGCGCCATTTTTAACATTTGCACCCTCGTACTGATATTATAATACACTTATAAAGAAAGTAAATAAAGAATTAAACTAAAAATAAACTGTTTTTTTATTTCATTGTTAATATATATATGTCTATATTATTTTCTTTCTTTTTTGCTCGCAATAAACTTGAATCAATCAATAAATCAACGTTTGTTTTGAAACACAGTTTGTTGTTTATTTACAATACAATGTTCAGGGTTACATCATTGATAATACACATACACAGTAAATTCCCCCGTGTTAAATTTAACACCGCTCGGTGTTTATATGGGAACCACCAGCAGGGTGTTAAAAGTAACACTGATACAGTGTTAAAGTTAATGAGATAATTAAGTGAATAATTGAGTGATGATTGAGCATTATTGAAGACACCTGACGTTAACAAGCAGAATCACTGAAGGACAAAATCACAAATTGTAAGCCACCGTTATGGAGATCAGTGTTTGCTTTAGTTGGGCTCTTGACACTTATACTTTCACTTTAACTTTGTTTGTCTGCTTTTATTAATTTATAACAGTCAAATGAACAAAGAAAACTGTGATCTGATATTGTTGGTTATGTTTTCACATAATCATGCTGTGATCTGAAAAATCTAACTTTTCAGATGAATTGGCTTAACTTGTTAGTAACAGTTTAGTGATTGTGCAGCATATCCGTATTTTTCTTTTAACCGAAAATATTTAATAGCAACTATTCTGATCAAATCACTTTCATCTTTATTTAGAAACACAGACATAAATAGTCAGCCTGTGTATCTCAACCATGGTGACATTAATAATCCTTGTTTCCACCAATCACAACTCATTAATGGCTCCCATCATGCATTGCGGTATGAATAAATTATGATCTGAATTGTCTATGTAATTTACTTTTCCTAATTGAATATTCTGCTCGTCACCATTGTTGAGAAGCATTGACTGAATTTTGAGGTTTATGTGTGCCTATAAGAAGTTTTTTTTTTAACAACTTGTAGAAATCCATTACATTATATCTGACATTCTGGATATTTATGTACAATCTCAGTTATGTTGTGACCTACAAATCTCAGTTATGTTGTGACCTCAATTAGCCACGAACATATATTTCAAATGAATGTCATAATATGACCAACACCATCATATAAATTGTCTCTTTGTTTCATCTGGCAGGTATAACTCAGATGCAACAGCCAATTCAAATGTAAAGTTAATAATAAAAGGGTCAAGAGCCCAACTAAAGCAAACACTCACCTCCATAACGGTGACCTGAAAGTTAGGTTTTCTCCTTGTAATTCTGCTTTAGGTGTCTTCAATAATGCTCAATCATCACTCAATTAATCACTTAATTATCTCATTAACTCTAACACTGCCTCAGTGTTACTTTTAACACCCTGCTGGTGGTTCCCATATAAACACCGAGTGGTGTTAATTTAACACCAGGGAATTTACTGTGTGGAAACTCAGACCACAGCTTGATTCAAAACTGCCTGCAGATGGTACCAGAAAAGCACATTCCATGGACAAGATGATGATCCCCTTCAACAGGAAGTTCAGCGGCATCAAGAAGTATATGCAAGGTAATCTACGCTCATGCACAGTAAATTCCCTGGTGTTAAATTAACACCGCTCGGTGTTTATATGGGAACCACCAGCAGGGTGTTAAAAGTAACACTGAGGCAGTGTTAGAGTTAATGAGATAATTAAGTGATTAATTGAGTGATGATTGAGCATTATTGAAGACACCTAAAGCAGAATTACAAGGAGAAAACCTAACTTTTAGGTCACCGTTATGGAGGTGAGTGTTTGCTTTAGTTGGGCTCTTGACCCTTTTATTATTAACTTTACATTTGAATTGGCTGTTGCATCTGAGTTATACCTGCCAGATGAACAAAGAGACAATTTATATGATGGTGTTGGTCATGTTATGACATTCATTTGAAATATATGTTCGTGGATAATTTTGTAGGTCACAACATAACTGAGATTGTACATAAATATCCAGAATGTCAGATATAATGTAATGGATTTCTACAAGTTGTTAAAAAAAAAAACTTCTTATAGGCACACATAAACCTCAAAATTCAGTCAATGCTTCTCAACAATGGTGACGAGCAGAATATTCAATTAGGAAAAGTAAATTACATAGACAATTCAGATCATAATTTATTCATACCGCAATGCATGATGGGAGCCATTAATGAGTTGTGATTGGTGGAAACAAGGATTATTAATGTCACCATGGTTGAGATACACAGGCTGACTATTTATGTCTGTGTTTCTAAATAAAGATGAAAGTGATTTGATCAGAATAGTTGTTATTAAATATTTTCGGTTAAAAGAAAAATACGGATATGCTGAACAATCACTAAACTGTTACTAACAAGTTAAGCCAATTCATCTAAAAATTAGATTTTTCAGATCACAGCATGATTATGTGAAAACATAACCAACAATATCAGATCACAGTTTTCTTTGTTTATTTGACTGTTATAAATTAATAAAAGCAGACAAACAAAGTTTAAAGTAAAAGTATAAGTGTCAAGAGCCCAACTAAAGAAAACACTGATCTCCATAACGGTGGCTTACAATTTGTGATTTTGTCCTTCAGTGATTCTGCTTGTTAACATCAGGTGTCTTCAATAATGCTCAATCATCACTCAATTATTCACTTAATTATCTCATTAACTTTAACACTGTATCAGTGTTACTTTTAACACCCTGCTGGTGGTTCCCATATAAACACCGAGCGGTGTTAAATTTAACACCGGGGAATTTACTGTGTGGGGCTTTGAAGTATGGGTGAAAGCTGGAATCTCTTGCATGATGCTTGACTTTGATGTTTACCAAGGGAGCAACAATGAAGTACGAGTCAAATCTAAACTTGGATTGTCAGGTGGTGTTGTAATGAAGCTTGCCTCCACATTTCCAAAGGGTCAACACAACAAGATCTAGGCAGACAACCACTTCACCTCCATTCCACTGGTAGTGAAGCTCCTTGAGGAAGGAATGCATTATGTGTGAACAGCCAGGCAAATGCATCTACCGAACAGTAATCTTTACATGCGAAGAGCTTGAAGAAGAAGGGCAGAGGAAGCTTTGACCACAGAGTGGTGGGGAAACAACATCTGTGCTGTCAAATGGTACGACAACAGGGCGGTGACACTTGTGTCATCCTTCGCTGGACCAGGACCTGTTCAGGAGATTCAAGACTGGGACAAAGCCGCCAAAACCTACATTGACGTTAGAAAGGCTTCCATTGTGGGCATCTACAATAAATACATGGGAGGTGTGGATCTGTTGGACTCATTTACAGCAAATCACAAGTATGCACTGAAATCCTGGTGGTGGTACATGTGCATCTTCTGGCACACAATCACCCTTACTGTGGTCAACGCCTGGCTCCTCTACAAGCAGCACAGCCTATGGTCTCAGGATGCCAAAGAAGGAGATACTGAACATGAGAAAGTTCCAAGCACAGCTGGCTTCCTCTCTCATTGCGGTAATGATCTATTTGTGCTATTTACCTTGTTCGTGAAAAATCAGACTGGTATTTGAGATGTACATAAATTGAGACATTTGTTCTTTAGATTCTAATCTGGTGGACAGAACACTGAAAACGCCAAAGAGAGGACAGCCATTTTCAGCCAACAAGAGCCCAGAGACAGGAGCCCTCTGAATAGTGGAAAGAGACCACACATGGATGATGGAAGTCCAAAGGCTCCCTCTTCTAAAAAGTCACGCAAACCACCGCCCATGGACGTGCGCATGGACCAAACTGGACATTTCCCCCTGAAGACAAAGAGAGGGCTCTGCAGATGTTGCAGTAAAGGGTACACCAATACCCAAAGCAGCAAGTGTGATGTCCGCCTCTGTTTTTCAGAGGACAGGAACGTTTCTGGGATTACCACTATAGAGAAGAGAGAACACTGCAGACGTTGCACTGTTAACAATGTAAATAAATAAAGTTCTTATTTGTTGGAATAAACAACTCTTCATAATAACATGACTGAGATTATTATTCATTTTATACACTGGTTTGAGACTTGGATGAAGGAACACTAGCAGTTAGGAGGTATTTAAGGTGATGGGAGGTTGTTGGAGTTTTTCAACTGGTCACTGTACACCTCTGTCGTTGGAGGAAATACAAGCATTTTTCCTGAATAACTCCATAAAGTGTTAAAGATTTTTTTTTCTTTAATATAACAGACTTCTTATTGATATAAAGGTGATAATGGCAGTCTTTCCCCAACCCTGGCACCGGACAGTAAGGAGGGATATTAAAAATATTTAAATATTTAAAGTGTTGAGTCAAGGAAGCAAAGTAAAAGACCTTAAAAAATATATGAGCAACTCTGGCCCAAAAGAGAGAGCAAGCCCCAAAGCTTACCTCTCTTTTTTGCAGACACACTCCGGTTTTGGACTTGTGATGTGGAGGGACATTCTTGCAGGGATGACACGCTGACCTCATCTTCTGACCCCTCTTCTCTTGGCATACTGACATCTGGACAAAGAAATAACTTTATTGTAGTATACACAACATGAAATACGTAATAGCCGTCAGTACAGTGGTTGTGTTATTTTATAAAATAATTCAGTTTATTTATATAGCCCCGATTCACAACAGATGTCATCTCGAGGCAATAAACAAAAAGTCAGTATATGGGATTTGTGTCCCTTACAGAGACACTGTTTATTTCATCCCATCTCAGATCGTCCTAAATTCTTCTCAAGTGACTAGTGACGTGAAAATATTAGTTTTCATGTTAGCCCAGGGATGAGCAACTCCAGTCCTCAAGGGCCACTATTCTGCAGGTCTGAGGTGTTTCCCTGCTTCAACACACCTGATTCAAATTAAATAGATCAAACAGCTTGTTGCCAAGCTCTGCAAAATGAATCAGGTGTGTTGCAGCAGGGAAACATAAAAGGACCTAAAGGATAGTGGCCCTCAAGCAGTCATATAGTATACGGACGACAGACCGTTCCCACGCAGTCCACTAGTGCTGAAGTAGCTGCGCGCTGTAAAGATTGTATGTTGGACAATATAAGATGAACTGATTTCATCAGACAGAGAGCGACTGTAGTTACCATCACAAGTAGCATTAACGTTTAGGTTAGTGTGCCCTCACCTACTGTTTATAGGTTGCTCCAATCTCACGGCGCAGACTTCACGCAGGGATTGCACGGCTACTCAAACATTTGTCCTCCTCAACTATGTACGAGTACACAGTTACAGCGAGTCGAGTACGAGTACGCAGATGAGGAGGTAACATGTCAAGACGACACGGCTGTACGAGTTTATTTGATGTCATCTAACCCGATGGCATGTGCGTTTGAGCCAGTGATGAGGAGGAGAGTTGAGAGACCCGTTTTTTGCGGAAGTTGAGGGAGCTGCAGTGGCTCCGGAGGAGAGGGTCGGCAATCCTTTGCAGTGCAAGTGCAGTCACTGCGATCAACCGTGGAGTCTGTTTACTGCCATGAACCAGACTTGGATAATGTGCTCAGGGAATTGTCCTGCATCACCTTATCGAGCTCATTCCAGATGTTCTGTAGTGACAGGGACGTGTTGGAGTAGCTGTGCTATCCCTGTATGAAGTCCGTGCCAAAAGATTAGAGCAACCTATAAGCAATAGGTGGGTTCACGCTAACCACAAAATGAATGCTACTTGTAATTTCAGGCAGTACTGAAGCAGTGTTCAGTTTTAAAACTGGGGTTGTGTTTGACTGATTGTGCAGCCTCTGCATCAGACAGGTCTCCTGACAGAGTTGCAGGAGAAAGAGGTGGGTAGGACAAAGAAGGGAGATGGAGTTGTTGATGTTCAATTTTTTGCCAAGTGCCGTGTGAAATGCAAGAAAGGAAAGGTAAGAATTGCGTTCAAGCTCACCGGTTGAAGACACTCTCTGGTTTTGACTTTGTGATGTGGAGGTACATTCTTGCGTGGATGATATGAGCTCATCGTCTGACCCATCATCTCTTAGCATACCGACATCTGGAGAGGGAAATAACTCATGAATACACAAAATATCTAAAACGGATCATTTAGAATCAATTTAGGAACATCGTATACACATACCTTCAATATCCTCAGCTAAAGGACCCTCCATGTCAATGGTCTCTAAAATGATAATTGATAAAAAATTGAGATTGGAAAGCTGAAACTATGGGCAATCTGCAAGAGTATACAACAGTAGTATTATCTCTCATCCCGTCACTATTACTGCCCTATGCTTTACATTGCAAATAGTTGTTTTCTGAATGCGGAAGACTAAATGTCATATATTGTGCCTTCAGGAATATAAAGTTAATTACCATTCACATCGACTTGTATTTCATCGAGGCTCTTTCCTTTGTAATCTCCTAGTTCCATTGCGAGGAGGACTTCACTCACTTTGGCTAATTGAAGGGTGCTTTCTGGGAGCCTGTAGTGTTTCCTGTGAACAGCGATATTATGACCGAGGAAGTCTGCCAACTGGTCGAGCTCGGTGGTTTTGAGGTTCAAAACAGTAGACAGGGTAGCAAAATACTGAGTTTCCTCAGTTGAATTGATTTTAGCGCTTGAGGATTTTTTATGTCACCTCATTCACTGACAAATTGCCTCATGCAGTCACAAGCCCTGAGGTAATGGGCAGATTGTGGCAATGCAAACAGATATTCATTGTCCTTCAGCACCCCACATACTTCTCTGCACTCAGTAAGAGCATCAAGTGATTCTCTCATTAATGGGGTTAGAAGAACTGGAACCTTCCTTCCTCTTTTTCCAACAATTGCTATTCGCACGAAATGCCTGCAGAGCTTCTGCTCAAGCGGTGTGAGGGCCAAATTTACATCTCCCTGTTCCTCTGATGTGTCTTTCGATAAGTATGCAGACAGGTGCATTCGGGACACTTCACCTGCTCTCCGCCGATTAAAAAGCATAACTTGAGTCAACGTTACTTTTGCAAGTTCCTTCCAATTTGTGGATGAACGATGTTCTTTTAAATCTTTGAGATGTTGCTGCTGTTTTTCTTCTAGATAGCAATGTAGCTTTTGGATATCTTGTGTAAGAGGTAAAAGTTGCGGTGCATTCCATTTGGCCCGGTTAAGCTGGGTTAATGCCTGGCCTGCAATATCAAACCTCCAACTCTCTAAATACAACTGTGCGAACTCCTCAGCATCTTTAATGGTTTCCTTATCTCTCTTTTTCAGTCCTTCGGACTTGATAAACATAGCCAACGAATGCAGGCTGTGTCCTACCTTGCGTGCAAGAGATGGACATTGGTATATCCCAGTTTCCTCACTGAATCCAGATAGGTTCTTTGCAGCTCTGACAACCTGTGAGTACTGTTCAGGTTTGATGAGTTCTTGAATGGTCCTCACACGTGTGATTTTTTTAGCTTCCAATAAAAGCCTGCCAAGTTCTCACAGTTTTTGGCGTATATACTGGTGTTGACTGACTATCTTCTCATTCTTTTTGAACAACCTGAACCCATAATTGAGGATGCAGTTGTCTCCTTTAATTGCAACTGTGATCTCGTCCTGAATCATTACACTCAAGAACTTCCAATACGCATCTGTATATTCTGATGGAGAAGGTTCAGCGAAAGCACATAATGCCTGAACTCTATTTTTACCAGGTTTAGCATTTTTGGGTTTGAAGCTGCAGACCTTGAAATGCCGCCACATCGCTCTTCTTGAGAACAGCCCATAGCAATGAATGCAATGTGCAAATTTATGTCCGTCTGACTTTTTTACTGGTTGTTTACATGGGATTAGTTTTCCTTTTTTTTTTTCCAAAACATGACTGTTGTGCTCGAAGTTTCCCTTATTTCGTATGTAGTCCAATTGTAGTTTTCTTTCCTTTGAGTTTTTTGGTAAACTGAATGCTTTTGCAACATCCGATTTATCTTGGTGTTTACGCCATAAGTGTCTTGACATTTTCTGGACAAACTTCTTGCAATAAAAGCAGAAATGTTTCTTGTTATAGCTTCTGGATCCGTCATCTTTCTTTAAAGTTGGACTGACAATCATGTACTGCTCTTCTTCCAGGGGCACTGAAACACTGTTTTCAGAAAATGTTGCGATTTCCTTTTCATTCCCATCAACTCTGCTATTTGGAAATCTTTGTGTGGGATCATGACATCTTTCCAAAAGTCTTCTCTGGCTAAAGTCAAATTGGCTATGACTAGAGGACTCGCTTCCACTCTCTCGGGAGGATCTACTTCCACTCTCCATGGACTTAGACTTGCTCTGTCTGGAGGACTCGCTTCCACTCTTTCGTGAGGATCTACTTCCACTTTCCCCGGGCTTAGACTTGCTCTGTCTGGAGGACTCGCTTCCACTCTTTCGGGAGGATCTACTTCCACTCTCCATGGACTTAGACTTGCTCTGTCTGGAGGACTCGCTTCCACTCTCTCGGGCGGATCTACTTCCACTCTCCATGGACTTAGACTTGCTCTGTCTGGAGGACTCGCTTCCACTCTCTCGGGAGGATCTACTTCTTTCTCTGGGCTTAAACTTGCTCTTACCGGATGATGCACCTTTCTTCTTTTTTCCTTTTCCAGGGTTAATTCCATACTGCTATCACTTTCTGTGCTTTCATCCCTGGGATTTGGAATATACTCCTCTTCGCTACCTAAGTTTGAGTCATCTGATTCCACGAGATTCATCTGAATCTTTAAAAACAAACAAAAATCTGTTAATACCTATTTTTTCAAAATTACATATAAAAACCTGAGTATACTGATTGAACAGGGTCAGGATACTAAATGAAGAAAAATCTGTATGGACCATTTTCAATACAAGTACATTTTTAAATTAGAAGAATCCCCATTAGACTCACTAGCAAGAGCAACTGCCCAGCCCCAGCCCAACCCAGCCCTAGACCAGCCCTAGACCAGCCCTAGACCAGCCCCAGCCCTAGCTCCAGCCCTAGACCAGCCCCAGTCCTAGCTCCAGCCCTAGACCAGCCCCAGTTCTAGCTCCAGCCCTAGACCAGCCCTAGCCCCATCCCTAGCCCCAGCCCTAGCCCCAGCCCTAGACCAGCCCCAGCCAAAAAAAAAAAAAAAAAAGACTTACGGGACGGCAAGACCTTCTTCTCAGCTTCTGTGAAACCCTTTCAGGATTAAAAAAAGGAGTCTCCTCTGCACTGTCACTACTTGAATCATGGAGACCGTGTGTAAAATCTTGTACTCTATCCATCTGCAAAAAGGGAGACATGGAGATGTTTTGTTGTATGATTGCTGTATTTTTAATTGATAGGGAGACCATTCAGGGGTTGTCAGGTGAGCTAGACACCTATGAAAATTATTGACCAATATTACCCCTCCATCAACCTGCTGAGGCCCATGTCCAAACTGCCTTCCAGGTGAAGTAAACGTTGACAAAAATATATATATATATATATATATATATAAAAAAGAGTAACATTTCAGTTTTCATCCATTTAATTGTTAAAATTAATGACTTCACAAGAATGATTCATCATAATAATATAGTGTCATTCCTGTAGACATGGAACTACTCCAGAGAGAGGGAGAGATTAGTCAATAATTTTCCAAAGTGTCTTCCTCACCTCACAATTGTCTCCCTATCAATTAAAAATCAGCAATTAGTCAGAAAAGAAAAGAAGAGTTGAGCTTCTCTAATAAATGATTACTGATCGATTGTTGGTGAACTCGATTTAATTGATAATTTAATGCACCAGGTGAGGCGGAGGACTCAACCAGATTTTGGCAACAGAGACCGGCCACTAGGCACGTTGTATCTTTTTTTTTTTTTTAAACACACCTGAGCGCTGATCACTGGACATCACTCCTGCAGGTGTTTATGCCAGTCCAATAGATTCAATTTCAAATGAGTCCATTTAAATTCAGATTTTAAAAGCAATTGTTCAAAACAATCGATTCAGGTTCAAAGTAAATGATTCCCATTCAAATATAAAATAATTCAAATTCACTTACTAGTGGCACAAAAATTATCACATAAGCAAGTTAATTATATTGTTAAAATGTGTTTCGGGGCATACCAGAATGCTTTTTGTGCGTCTCAGCCGTGGAACAAGTTCATCATCCGATTCATTGTTGGAATGGTTGCTTGAAGAAGCCTCATCACAAGTTTCTTTCACAACAGTTTCATCTGAATTGTACAAATGATCTGAAACATCTGGGCCAATATCATTCTGCCCTATAATAACATCCAGGTGTGGGGTGGGAGGTTCGTTTTCCATACCATCCTCATCCGTTTCATCACTATCTGGATAATCAACCAGTGAAAATCCTTGGACAGTAAATACCTAAAAAATAAACAAAAATGTATTAAGTATGGAATTAGAAAGGTTGGCCAAAGAAACATGGCATGGTCTGACTAAAAATCTAAATCCAGAAATGTGAACACCAGCCCTTTTAGACAGTGTAGAATTATAAATGTTAAAATCAGAGTACAGTTATACTGAAGTATTACAATACTATCATATAGTTGCCTGAGGAAGACCATTTGGATCCCCACGTTGGTAACACTTTATTTGAAATGGTGTGCATAAGACTGACATAACACTGTCATAAACTTGACATAACACCTGTCATGAACATGAAGCAGTCTTTATGAATGTTTATGACTTTTGTCATTAAGTGTCATTCGGTAAATTATGACACTTTTAATGCAAAGTGTGTGACGTTACCTGGCCTTTAACAGCCAATATAAAGCCACATAAGCATTGGTCCACTTTAGTAATAGAACGCCACATACATGTCAGCATAGATGAAGTGTTTGAAAGTACTTTTACCTCTGAGCAGGTCTGATCTGGGTTTGGTCCATCATTTAGCATCTGAAGAACAGGGCTGGTCTCATTCTCTACTGCGGCAGCAGGAGTCTGAAGGCCTTTCACCTGAAATAGACAGACAAGAAGAGACTCAGAACTGTATGAAGAGACATTCACAGGCTAATACAGTCATCTAATGGTGAAACAGCACTGAACTTTGTGGACTAAAAAGCAGCTCACGTCTATTCCAGGAGTTTGCAGGGGATGAAATGAAAATATTTCTTTAAAACATCTAACAGCTCAGATACAGTATACAATTATGAATGTTAAAATCATAGTTGAGGTCTTGTCAGGTGTTGCTATAGTGCATTAAAAACACTTACAGTAAGAACTGGACGGAAGGGCCCCACAAGGGTCTGACTACAGACATACGAGTGTGTAAAGGAGAGACTAGAGAAACAAGTGTATGATGGAAGATGGAAGGAAGGACCCCATAAGGACATGACTGGAAACATGACGGTGTGCGTGACATTACCTGGCCTTTAACAGCCAATATAAAGCCACATAAGCATTGGTCCACTTTAGTAATAGAACGCCACATACATGTCAGCATAGATGAAGTGTTTGAAAGTACTTTTACCTCTGAGCAGGTCTGATCTGGGTTTGGTCCATCATTTAGCATCTGAGGAACAGGGCTGGTCTCATTCTCTACTGCGGCAGCAGGAGCTTGGGTTTTTTTCAACTGGATTGCAGATAAAGAAGAACTCATTTTAAAAACACATCAAAGACCAAATATTAAATGCATTTCCATAGACAGTCAAGAGTAATATTGGACACATGGTTAATATTGGAGAAATACAAAATTTGCTTTTGCAAAAAAAAAAAGAAAACTCTAAACTTAATCTAACCAACTCACCTTACTGCGCCAAGGCCATTTTGAATCACCATAGTTGTAATCAATTTCATCTCCTATTTCTATTTTCTTCAGAGAAAATAGGCACAAATGTGGTTTGTTGTCAACTATGATTTTTTTCATAACGCAATTCGGATTTTGGTGGTTGTCGTTGACCAAACGTCCTAGAGAAAAATCGTCTTGCGATGCATCCAGGCTGAAAAGTATCAGAAAAATGGTAACAGTTTTACATCTTTTTAAAAGTTTTATTGAAAGAGTTATTTTTAAAAGAATTTAAGAGTATTTGTGCTTAATTCATTCATCAAGTATTAAACCCTTGTTTCAGAGTTAACTCGTAATTTCTATAAATCAATAAAAAAACATCCATCTTTCAATGTTTACCATAAGTGATGATTCTGCCACTGAAAGTCAAAGAGAAATGTGCTTTCAATCTCTGAGTATTTTCTTGACTTGCTTTCCTCCTGTGTGAGGAGTTTACCCCTGTACTCCAACACGAAGTCCCGGGTTCAATGGGTTGTGTGGCAAACACTCCTCTTCCTACAATAATATATAATAATTAAACATTTCATTCTGGGACTCAAAAAGAGATACTACAGTATTTTCAAAGTGAGGATGAGGTTCTTGCATCTAGTCAGTGTATTACCTGCAGACAATGATCACAGATTAAGAACGGACCAAACTGTCAGGGACCAGTGGATTAAATTCATTTTTAATAACGCGGTTCCTACAACCTTTCCCACTGGCTTAACATTAGGTGTCTGTGCTAATCATTTTATCATTTGGGATCAATCAAGATGAAAATTTGCCTTAAACTCTAAACTGCAGCTAGTCTACCACAGCAATAGGCATCATCCTGACACTTCAGTAGAATATTCTGACAAAGCACTCTGACAATCTTGCCTGGGCTGTAAATTATCACACTCACTTCGATCACTGTCTGTCTTTGACAAAGGCAAAAACTGTACCTGGTCATTACATCAACAACAATACTTTTTTTGCTTCTGAAATGCACAAGTTGTGTCAATGAATCTTCTGCAACTTACCTTTGTAATGGTCAATGAATCTCGGCATAAACCCATCCTTGTCAGTGCAAGACAGAATGTATGTCTTTGCATCGTCTATAGGCTTTTTCCTCCTCCTCCTTATGGACATAATGGCTCTGTGAAAATAATTGTAATTCGTAGTTAGTTAAGGCAAATCTCACAAAAAGGTATTCTATTGTGAAAAATAAATAAATAAACAGACATTCATACAAACATTGCAACAGCTGTGTAGCTTTGCTATTGCAGGATGCATATTGTTTAACATCAAACACGGGCTAATGAAATATGCAAATTCTGAAATATGCACAATGAAAGCTGACCGAGCCTGTTGAAACTGAGAAGTTAACTTGTTAGATGATAACCATGTTATGCTGCACAGACACTCAGTAATCAATTTAAACTAGGGCTGTCAAACTTAACTTCTGGTACAGCAGCATGGCGGCGTTGCCACATGACCATTGACTGACTGCATCACATCCTTCCTCATACATACGCGCATGGATGGTTATGGGGGGGACGGGGTCCAGGGTAGGCCGGTACCACCCAGACAAAAAGCTTGGTGAAATATATATATATATATATATATATATATATATATATATATATATATATACACTGTCTACCAGTCAAAAGTTTTAGATCAGTAAGATTTTTTATGTTTTTAAATGAAGTCTCTTCTGCTCACCAAGGCTGCTTTATTTGATGAAAATTAAAAAAACAAACGGTAATATTGTGAAATATTATGACAATTTAAAATGACTGTTTTCTATTTTTATATATTTTAAAATGTAATTTGAAAGCTGAATTTTCAACATCATTACTGTTGCTGATTACACATCAGTTTTCAGTGTCACATGATCCTTCAGAAATCATTCTAATATGCTGATTTTATGCTCAAAAAACAAATTATTATTTTCAACGTTGAAAACAGTCGTGTACCATTTCACCCCAAAATTCTATGATGAACAGAACGTTCAAAAGAACAGCATTTATTTAAAATATAATCTTTTCTAACATTATAAATGTCTTTACTGTAACATTTGATCAATTTAACTCATGCTTGATGAACACAAGTATTTTCTCATTTCTTTCCCCCAAAAATAAAAAAATAAATTCTTACTGACCCCAAACTTTTGAATGGTAGTGATTAATGTTACAAAAGCTTTCCATTTCAGATACATTCTGTTTATTTACACTTTCTATTCATCAAAGAATCCTGAAATAAAAATGTAAAAAAAAAAAACTGTTGCTGATGATGCTGTAAATTCAGCTTTGATCACAGGAATAAATTACACTTGACTATATATTCACATAGAAAACTGCTGTTTTAAATTGTAATATTTCACAATATTACTATTTTTTTATCAAATAATAGCAGCCTTGGTGAGCAGAAGAGACTTCTTTTAAAAAACATAAAAAATCTTACCAATCTAAAACTTTTGCAAAGTAAATTTGGAAAAAAAATTATATTATTTTCTCTCAACTGTCCTGCTCTAACGAACCACCTGCGAGTAGGATGTTATTCCAAAACGGCACCGTACATTAGCTTCAGTCCTGCGTTAGCTTCTGGCTAACCTCCATTAGCGAGTCCTGCCCTGTCTTGTTTACAATTCACAACCGATTCTACCTTTAACGACACGATTTCACTGCACCCCGTCTCTGTCCCGCTGTCATGTCCGTGGTGACGTTATTAGATTATGCCAACAGCTAATATTATGTCGCTAAAGTTAGCTACATGGCAGCTAAACGAGGTAGCAAACATCACGATGTAACGCCAAAATATGAACTCACCATAAAAACCTCACAATTCACAACCAACTCTACTTTTAACGACACTTCACTCCACCCCGTCTCTGCCCCGCTGTAATGTCCGTGGTGACATGTTATTATGTTAAGCTAACTGCTAATAGTAATATTATGCCGCTAACATTAGCTAAATTGCAGCCACAAACATCACGATAAACTATAACGCCGAAATAAACTCACCATGAAAACCATGCCTAGCTTACCTGATGGATGCAGAGGTCGGTGTTTGTAAAAATGTTATGATTTCCAACCCGTCTTCTTCTGTCTTCAATCTTCTATCCTTGAAGTCGTCTTCTTCTTCTACGTTACTTGTGCAATTTCCGCAGTTTTCCTTACTTTCGCGGGAATCGCGGCTGATTGTACAGTGCTGTAATTTCATTGGCTAAAGGTTTCAGATTCCCGCGGTGTGTATTCGATTTCGCGGGAAGTGTAAACCTGACTTCCGGTGAAAAAAAAGCTCGACGATACACACCTACACACAATTACCCACTTTTTGCTACCTTATGGGCCACTTTTTAGAGATAGAAAAAAAAGCAATGGGAGCATCAGGGGAAGCTGCTGAGCTCATTTAAATTGAAATCGGAGTGGGGCCCACCATTTTGGGCCCCACTCCGATTTTGGGACTCCTTAGGTGGGTGTGCTCCCACCGATGGGGACCCACACCGACGTATTTGTAAGTACACACACACACACACACACACACACACACACACACACACACACACAGAGACAGAGACAGCCAAAGACACAGAGACACAGAGACATGTAGGCTCAGAGTGACCATATTCAAACAAAAATATCTGAGTTTCTGTGGGTCCTAGCTAATAAGTGTAAATTAGAAAGTTGTCCGGCTCGAGGAGTACAATATACATACCAATTTTTGTAACTCTAGTTAAAACTAACAACCCCACTTTTGTCAAAAGGTGGCGCTACTGAGCCCTCACCACGCCCGTTTCTGAAACTTTGCACATGTCTACTGGCTAATAAATGTGATGTGTCTGTCGAGTTTCATGCAATTTCAAGCATGCTAAGGGTCTCAAAAGCATCCTATAAGAAAGGTAAAGTTTGATGCGTTGCCACGGCAACAGTTTAAAAGATATCAAAAATCCATTCACAGGTCTACATCTGCCATATGTTTACATTCTACAGATGAAGTTTGAAGCAAATCGGGTTAAAATAAAAGGGTGATTTCAAAGCATTTTGAAAGTGACACACTTCCTGCTGCCAGTTGGTGGCGCTATAACTTTGACTCACAATAGTCACATCCATGTGATCGTCCTCTTACAGCGAACACACTGCTGAAGTTTCATCAAGATCAGTTAATGTATGCTGAAGTTATAACACACTTCCTGGTTCAGGTTTCTCGCCATAGATTCGTTTCCTCGCCACGGACAAACCGTTCGAGATATCAAAAATCCCCTCGCAAACTTTCATCCTCAATGTCTTGACTTCACGCTGACCGAGTTTCGTCGAATTTGGATCAAAGCTCTAGGAGGAGTATTTCACATTCCATTGCGAGCGTTTTACAAACAAACCTCAATAGCCGACTTCCTGTTGGGCTGGGGTAAAAAGTAAGAGCGCGAGGTATAGATGAAACGATGAGATCAACATGTGTACCGAGTTTCATATTATTACATACAAGCGTGTTTGAGTTATGGACCAAGTTTTCGGACCCCATTCCAGGGGGCGCTGACGAGCCGGCCTGCCACGCCCAGGTACCATCTTCAGCCCGAATGGCCGCGGGTTCTGACCCGTGTGCAAAGTTTCAAGAGTTTTCGAGCATGTTAAGGGCCCCAAAAATGCCCAAAAGGTAGCAGAAAAATAAAAAGAAGAAGAAGAAGAAGAATAAATAATCCCAAGGAAAACAATAGGGCCTTCGCCCTTTCAGGGCTTGGTCCCTAATTAGCTAACAAATCAAAATGCATTTAGGCTACATAGGCCTATTTAGAAGACCATTTTATCCACAAAAAAAGAACAAAGCAATTCGTCAGATGTCAGTCTTAGACAATAATAATGGGCTACGATTCTAACAAACAAACACAGGTTTTTAATGCATATCCAACTGCTCGTGTGAAGCGCGCACTGCATGTCACTGCCGCGGCCGCAAACACTTGCATGTTCCTATCAACAGTGGAACAATTTTAAATAATCTAGCATTTCTGGTCATACGGAAAAAAAATACATAATACATTATTTGCAACTACTTTTATTTGTGTAAACTCACAATAACAAGAAAACGTTGTTATTTTTCAGACACATTTATTATGATTAGCCTATAAATCACCTAGCCTATAAATCATCTCACTCTAACTGTAATTATTGTGAGAATATGGTTAAATCTGATATATTTATGGATGTTTCTGTAAGGAGAGTTCGATGGGTGGGGAACTGGTTGCCCACCAACCCTCCCCCCTTCTACACTGAAAAAAATGATGTGTTGGCTTTACTTAACTTTTTCATGTAAACCGGTTCCACCGGTTGCACATAACTTTGTTTTGTTAAACAAACATAATTTGTTCATGTAACTTCAACATCATGGAACTCATTTTAAGCCATCCAATCAAACTCTGAGCTGAGTGTTAAATGAACACTGAATCAGTGTTAAAGTTAATGAGACAATTAAGTGAATAACTGAGTGATGATTGAGCATTATTGAAGACACCTGATGTTAACAAGCAGAATCACTGAAGGAGAAAATCACAAATTCTAAGTCACCGTTATGGAGATCAGTGTCTGCTTTAGTTGGGCTCTTGACCCTTAAAACTTAAGTATAATTCAGAAATTTGCATCTGTATGAGTTCAATGATTCAGGTCAAATCATTGTGATATAATGATTATGAAAAAACACAACCAACATCCACAGATCACATTTTCTGGCTGTTATAGCTCCGACAAAATCTAAAGTAAATAATGTGGGGGTCAAGAGCCCAACTAAAACAAATAATCATCTCCATAATGGTGACCTTAAATTCCAGTTTTCTCCTTCAGTGATTCTGCTTGTTATCATCAGGTGTCTTCAATAATGCTCAATCATCACTCAGTTATTCACTTAATTGTCTCATTAACTTTAACACTGCTTCAGTGTTCATTTAACACTCAGCTCAGAGTTTGATTGGATGGCTTAAAATGACTTCCATGATGTTGAAGTTACATGAACAAATTATGTTTGTTTAACAAAACAAAGTTATGTGGAACCTGTGGAACCTCTTTACATGAAAAAGTTAAGTAAAGCCAACACATCATTTTTTTCAGTGTACTGTATCTTCCTCCCCTGGGGAGCTACCCCACAGCTCAAAGACGACGGACAACAGAGTAAAAAAAAAGAATCTCAAGTTTATTTATTTGATAAAAGGCAATCTTAAGGGGAGGGAACAGGCCAACCGTTCTTCCTGTATCGGATGCTTACCCTTTCTCCTCAGATACAGGGCTGGATACAGCAGCAAGGATGTGGCTCAGTTCACTGGCGCAGTGGGACTTCATCATAGACCAGTAACCAAAGCGAATTAGTACACCGCAAAATCCCCAGTGTTAAAATAACACTCCAAAGTGTTTATATGGATCCACACTCAGAGAGTGTTAAATGAACACTGAAGCAGTGCTAAAGTTAATGAGAAAATTAAGTGAATAATTGAGTGATGATTGAGCATTATCAAAGACACCTGATGTTAACAAGCAGAATCACAGAAGGAGAAAACCGTAATTGGTATGTTACCATTATGGAGATTAGTGTTTGCTTTAGTTGGGCTCTTGGTCCCAATTCTACTTACTTTAACTTCGCTTTGGCTTTTGAAACTGTATTTCTAAAACACTATTGTTGTTGCAGAGAAAGCCAAAAAAAAGTAAAGTGCTGTCATCAGCTCCTTGTTGATGATGACAAAAACGCAAAGTGAGCATTTAATGTTGTGTGTAGACTTTTGTCCTTATATCTGCTGTTTATAACCACCTATCGTGTGGAACCATGTTATTTGGACCAGTACCATTAAAATTACCACTTATTTGAAGGTGAATAAAAATCATGTGTGCACAATGTTTTGAGCAAATATATCACATAGTCACACACAGACATCAAGATTTTGCACATGATTCTCAACAACGGTGACAACAAAAACAAAAAAGCCTGTGAATCAAGGATGTTTTGTACTTTGAAAACTACCCATCATGCATTGCAGCATGAAGCTTTTTTTATTGTCACCGTTCTTGTGATACATACGCAAAATCTTGATGTCTGTGTGTGACTATATGGTAGATTTTATAACAACATTGTTTAAACAAGCTTTTTTTTTAAATTCACCTTCAAATAAGTATTAATTTTAATGGTACTGGTCCAAATAATTAATTCCACAAGATTGGTGGTTATAGATGGCAAATATAAAGACAAAAAGTTTAAACACAACATTAAATGCTCACTTTGTGAATTGGTCATCATCAGCAACAAGCTGATGACAGCATTTTACTTTTTCTTGGCTTTGCCTGCAACAACAATGGTGTTATACAAACACATAACTACAACAGCCAAAGAAAAGTTAAAGTGAGAAGAATTGGGACCAAGAGCCCAACTAAAGCAAACACTGATCACCATAATGGTAACATACCAATTACGGTTTTCTCCTTCAGTGATTCTGCTTGTTAACATCAGGTGTCTTTGATAATGCTCAATCATCACTCAATTATTCACTTAATTATCTCATTAACTTTAACTCCGCTTCAATGTTCATTTAACACTCTCTGAGTGTGGACTCATATAAACACTTTGGAGTGTTATTTTAACACTGGGGATTTTGCTGTGTATGGATGTGGTATGGTCACTCTTTTTCTCAGATACAGGGCTGGATGCAGCAGCAAGAATGTGGCTCAGTTCACTGGCTCCGTGGGACTTCAGCATAGACTGGTAAATAAGCGGATTAGTATGGATGCAGTATGCTCTCTTACCCTCCACACAGTAAATTCCCTGGTGTTAAATTAACACCGCTCGGTGTTTATATGGGAACCACCAGCAGGGTGTTAAAAGTAACACTGAGGCAGTGTTAGAGTTAATGAGATAATTAAATGAATAATTGAGTGATGATTGAGCATTATTGAAGACACCTAAAGCAGAATTACAAGGAGAAAACCTAACTTTCAGGTTAACTTTCAGTTAACTTTCCTAACTTTTATGGAGGTGAGTGTTTGCTTTAGTTGGGCTCTTGACCCTTTTATTATTAACTTTAGATTTGAATTGGCTGTTGCATCTGAGTTATACCTGCCAGATGAACAAAGAGACAATTTATATGATGGTGTTGGTCATATTATGACATTCATTTGAAATATATGTTCGTGGATAATTTTGTAGGTCACAACATAACTGAGATTGTACATAAATATCCAGAATGTCAGATATAATATAATGGATTTCTACAAGTTGTTAAAAAAAAAACTTCTTATAGGCACACATAAACCTCAAAATTCAGTCAATGCTTCTCAACAATGGTGACGAGCAGAATATTCAATTAGGAAAAGTAAATTACATAGACAATTCAGATCATAATTTATTCATACCGCAATGCATGATGGGAGCCATTAATGAGTTGTGATTGGTGGAAACAAGGATTATTAATGTCACCATGGTTGAGATACACAGGCTGACTATTTATGTCTGTGTTTCTAAATAAAGATGAAAGTGATTTGATCAGAATAGTTGTTATTAAATATTTTCGGTTAAAAGAAAAACACGGATATGCTGCACAATCACTAAACTGTTACTAACAAGTTAAGCCAATTCATCTGAAAAGTTAGATTTTTCAGATCACAGCATGATTATGTGAAAACATAACCAACAATATCAGATCACAGTTTTCTTTGTTCATTTGACTGTTATAAATTAATAAAAGCAGACAAACAAAGTTAAAGTGAAAGTATAAGTGTCAAGAGCCCAACTAAAGCAAACACTGATCTCCATAACGGTGGCTTACAATTTGTGATTTTGTCCTTCAGTGATTCTGCTTGTTAACATCAGGTGTCTTCAATAATGCTCAATCATCACTCAATTATTCACTTAATTATCTCATTAACTTTAACACTGTATCAGTGTTACTTTTAACACCCTGCTGGTGGTTCCCATATAAACACCGAGCGGTGTTAAATTTAACACCGGGGAATTTACTGTGCGGGTTTGTAATCCGGACTCGCGGATTTGTGGCTCGTCCCCGAGAATGTGCCGCATGATTCAACCAGGCCTCCTGTTTAGATGCGGAATGCATTGTTTTTAAAAGGACTTCACTTACAAAAAAAATAAATAAATAAATATAGCCTAACACAAACACAAAGTTATAGGCCTATAAAAATAAAACATTCATACACTCTTAAAATGGATGTGTTAAAAACAACACAACCTGTGTTATATCTTAACACATCTGTGTGTTTAGTTAAGGACAACACATTTTGTGTTACTTTTAACTCAACCAGTGTGTTATTGTTCTTAACACAGGGAGTGTGATTTCACTAAGTTTGCACTTTGAATTAGATTAAAATGTAGCAACTGACAAAATATTGTGTGTAAATAAGTTTTATTTACACTGGTGCACTCTTATAAAATGATTTTGTAAATAACACAACCTGTAAAAAGAGATAATAAAAATGACACATGCTGTGTAGATTTTAACACATATAGTGTGTGTGCTTAGGGACAACACATTTTGTGTAGATTTTAACACATGTTGTGTAGATTTTAACACATGTAGTGTGTGTGCTCAGGGACAACACATTTTGTGTAGATTTTAACACATGTTGTGTAGATTTTAACACGTTTTGTAGATTTTAACACATTTAGTGTGTTTGCTCAAGGACAACACATGTTGTGTCAAATTTAACACACAACCTGTGTTGTTTCTTTACACATCTCTGTGTTTATAAGGATTACACATTTTGTGTTACGTTTAACACAACTAATGTGTTGGACAGCAGCAGTGTGTTGTTGAAACCTTTTACACACTAATGTGTTATAGTAACACAACTTGTGTCAGATATGCGTCACATGTGACTGTAGTCGGAGAGTATTTGCCAGAGTTACTTCCCGTGTGCTTACAAAAGTGTTTGGATGAACACTGACACGTATTGGTAACTTGTGTTTATGTAGTCCAGTGATGTTTAATAGAGTTTGTTTGAACATTTGGATGTTTTAAACATCATTAATCTACAAAGACAAGCTCTTATTGAGAATTAACAGAGGTTTGATGTTTCATTTCAGTTTTATTTCAAGTCACCAGAATCGTGATTAATGGCTCCTTTATTTGGGCTCTTGACCCTTTACTCTTGTTTTAGTGTTTCTCTGCCTGCTGTAACTGTATTTTAATAAAATACATCTGTTATGGTGACAGAAAATATGATCAGATGGTTCTTGATGATGTCATAATCAGCAAGTTATGATCAAGTTTTTGAGTATATGGATGGAGTGCTTTATTTTAATGATTTATTGTTAGTTCTGAAAGTTTTGTGAAACTACATCCAGCAATCAAAAAGTGCAGAATGACAAAAAAAAGTTTAAAGCTACGGCAGAAACCAGTCAAACACAGATATCAAGAATCAGCGTATGGATCTCAATAATGGTGACAAACGAAAAATCAGGCCGCAATGCATGCTGGTACTTATGGATGAGCTTTATAGAGACATGAAGCTTTGCCACCATTGTTGAGAGTCATATGCTGATTCTTGATGTCTGAATTTGACTAGTTTCTGCTGCAGCTTTAAACTTTCTCTAAACATATTTTTTTTAAGAATTATAGCATAAGGTAACATACACCATAATATCATGTAAAAACTGAGTATCTGTAATCAAATATAAGTGATCAAATATAAGTTATCTCTTTAACATTAAACTTCTCTTGCTATGTTAAAAAAACATCATGTTGAAAACTGATCATTTAATGATCTTTTTCCTCAAGATAGTTTCAACTGTTTCAGATGTGCAATATAAATACACAGAAACAGCAAACAGAGAAACGAATGGTAAAGAGTGAAGGGTCAAGAGCCCAAATAAAGCTGCCACTAATCACGATTCTGGTGACATCAAAACAAACATTCAATGAATCGTCAACACAAAACCTGGTAATTCTCAATAAGTGTTTCTGTAGACGTCTGACAGAAATAAATTGTTTGTTATAATAAATTAGTTATCAATAACAAGTGAAATCAGCATTTGAAAAAACATTGAAACCGAGGCATGATGTGATTGGCTGCCAAAAACACTCATTTATCTGAAGTTTTTTTATGAATTAAGATTTTATTTATTTATTGTAACGTATTGTTTCATTTATTTTAGAGCTTGTTATGGGATACCATATAAAATATACTACCTCTAATTAGGTTCATAAACACAAACTTCCCTCCACCCATTAAAATTCTATCCAGTTACATTTTAACACACATTGTGTGTTAAAAACTACACAACTTGTGTCAAAATACCATCAACACATGATGTGTGTTGTTTTTTAACACATCTCTTTTTAGAGTGTATCCAGTTACATTTTAACACACATTGTGTGTTAAAAACTACACAACTTGTGTCAAAATACCATCAACACATGATGTGTGTTGTTTTTTAACACATCTCTTTTTAGAGTGTATCCAGTTACATTTTAACACACATTGTGTGTTAAAAACTACACAACTTGTGTCAAAATACCATCAACACATGATGTGTGTTGTTTTTTAACACATCTCTTTTTAGAGTGTAAATTGTTTTATGATTAACATATTCCTGTTTTAAGTGAACTCATTTAAAGTTATAAACGCAAATAAGAGGCCTAATAATAATATGATATTATTACATTTAGGCTACATACTGTATTTAGATATAAGACGCTTTTATCAACAAAAAAAAAAAGAAACAAAGCAATTCGTCAAATGTCAGTCATAATACAGGTTAGACAATAATAAAACAGGGCTGAGATTATCACAAATAGGCCTAAACACAAGATTTTGACGCAAAGGCTATCCAAGTGTTTGTGCACAAAAAAATAAATAACATTGACTTTTTGCCTTTATTAAACATTTAAAATATTCGCAAATTAATATGAAAAAAAAAAGATTTTACTTTCTAAAAACTATATTTTGCCCGCAGTGCTAATTGAGAAGAGCATGTCTCGGGAACTTACTTTTATTTAAAGCAAACTATACATTTAAAAGATTAGGGTTGTATGCATATTTTGTCATTGAAAAAAATACAAAATTGTTATGCAAAAAGATAAGGACTTGCAGGAAAAATCTACAGTCAGCCACACACACACACGCACACACACATACACAGCAACAACTCCAGTGTTAAATTAACTCTCCTGGGAGTTTATTTGGCTCCAGACTCAAGAGTGTTAAAGTGTTAAAATATGAGTGTTAAATTAACACTCAAGAGTGTTAAAGTTAATGAGCTAATTAAGTGATTAATTTAGTGATAATTGACCATCATTGAAGACACCTGATGATCACAAGCAGAATCGCTGAAGAAGAAAAATCTCATTTTCGAAGTCACCATAATTGTGATCATTATTTGCTTAGAGAAAAGGTGATCAGGTGGTGTTGATTATGGTTTGACATAACTCACTAAGCAAAATGATGTCCAAAAGATGTTTTTCAATGTCTTTGTCACAAAAGGCAGAGTTTGAAAAGACTTCCACTAAGGGGCCAGAATGAAAGTTTTTATAACGTCTTTTTTTGACGTGTTCTGGACATCTGAAAAAGACGTTAATGGATCCTTCGTGCAAGGTTAAAAACTAGTTCAAATGTGCCCATTTTCAACATTATTTATGGTCTATACTGGTTTATACTGTTTCTGGACCAAATAAACACTCTCAGGATGCATTAAATTAAAACTTATGTTTATTTTTATTCCTTACATTGTTTAGATGGTGATATTTATTTCATTTTGAGTCACCATTGTGGTGATCAGTGTTTGCTTTAGTTGGGCTCTTGGTCCCAATAATTTGTACTCTAGCTTTTCTTTGGCTGTTGTAACTGTGTGTTTGAATAACACCATTGTTGTGACAGAGAAAGCCAAGAAAATTGGCTCTCATCAGCTCCTTGTCGGTTGTTGACGATGATGATGATGATATCAATATAAAGTGGGCATTTAACGTTCTGTTTAGACTTTTGTGTTTGTATCCAGAGTTTATAACCACAAATCTTGTGGAACTGCATTATTTGGGCTAGTAGTTGGACAAAAAGCAAATTTACATAATGTTTTGAGAAAATGTACCATCTAGTCACACACAGACATCAAGATTTTGCATATGATTCACAAAAATGGTGACAATAAATAAAAAATGCTTCATGCTGCAATGCATGATGGGTAGCTTTCATAGTACAAAACATCCATGATTCCCAGGCTTTTTTGTTTTGGTTGTCACCGTCGTTGAGAATCATATGCAAAATCTTGATATCTGTGTGTGACTATGTGATTCACTTTCTTTAAACATATTGTATGCAGTGGTCATTATAAAGTTACTGGTCCAAATAATGCAGTTCTACGAGATGAATAATTATACATTTCAGATATAAAAACATAAGTTTAGATGATGTTTAATGCTTGCATTGTGTTGATTTTGTCATCATCAAAAAGCATCTGAAGACATCTAATTTTTAATTTTCTTGGCTTTCTCTGGACAATCAATGGTGTTATGCAAACAGTTACAACAGCTAAAGAAAAGCTAAAGTAAGAAGAATTGGGACCAAGAGCCCAACTAAAGCAAACACTCATCACCACAATGGTGATTTAAAATGAAACCAATATCACCATCTAAACCACATCTAAACAATGTAAATAAACTAATTTATTTCAAATTGTAAATTTAATGAATCCTGAGAGTGTTTCTTCGGTCCAGAAACAGTTTAAATTGTCTAAATAAGACCATGAGTTATGTTGAAAACATGTTGAACTTGTTTTTAACCTTGTACGAAGGATCCATTAATGTCTATATCGGACGTGCAGAACACGTCACAAAAAGATGTCATGAAAACTTTCATTCCAGCCCCTCAGTGGATCAGCCCCATCAGACTTTTGTGACAAAAACAATATCTAAAGTATAAAATGTAAGGGTTGACAGACTGCCGCACTGAAGCAAACACTGATCTCCATAATGGTGACTTATAATTTTGATTTTTCACTTTCAGTGATTCTACTTGTTAACATCAGGTGTCTTCAATGTTGGTCAATCATTGCTCAATTAATCACTTAATTATCTCATTAACTTTAACACTGCTTCAGAGTTAATTTAACACTCTTGAGTGTGGAGTCATATAAACTCCCAGGAGAGTTAATTTAACACTGGAGTTTTTGCTGTGTGGGCAGCGCCATACCACTCTACGTCGACCCCGAGCAGAGGGAAGTGGGATTCCTCTTGAACCTGCCCATCATAGAGTCAAGCCGAATCTACAGACTTAAGGACATTGTCAATGTGGGGTTTTGGAAAGGTAACACGCACATCAAGGTTCGCACCCCCGATGTGGTAGCGTACCATGACAGCGATCCGCAACTGTACCTGGCTCCAAACCTGCACATGTGCACCTTGACCAAAGACATTCATTATCTCTGCCCAAGCAAACCCTTCCTCAGAGACAACACTGATGGAATCTGTGGATTGCAACCCATGTCCAGTGACAACCGGTGCCCTGCTGAGGCCAGACCTCGCATGCAAGTCGGCGAGACACGAGCAGAAATCATCGGTGACCGCTGGCTCGTAAACACTCCGGTTCTCACTGCTACTCTCACCTATGACCAACATGACACTGCCACTCGGGTCAACCTGCTCAACCAGAGCATGTGGATTCAAGTACCTAAAGGTGCCATCCTCCACGTCGATGATCTGGCATTGTATCATCTCCCGAGCAGTGAATATGAATCCGAACTGGAAATCCCCTCCTTCTTCAAGGACCACAACTTCACCCTGGGTCCAGAACTGGAACTGGGAATTGAGACAGGGGGGTCACAGTTAATTGACATTGCTCCTCTTGACTCTGCTCTGCAAGCTTTGTCTCGACAACCTCCTTTGACTACCTCACCTGTCATCCGAGCCTGGAGCGCAGCCGACACGGCGCTGTGCATCTCCATGGTAGTCAGCCACCTCTTAACATTGGGCTTGGCCTTCATCCTGTACAGGAGACTCAATGAGGTGCGATCATCTACCGTCAAGCTCACCAAAGCTGTATCCGGAGGCTTCCGCCGAAACCCTCGAAGAGAAGCTCCTGCGCTGGAAGTTGCCAGCGACCTCATTGAGTTAAGCCCCCAGCCCTGATGATCCCCTGCTAACAACTTCATGATTCACCTTCCATCCTCCCATGCGTGATCGGCAGAGGACGTCTCCGCAGGGACGTCATCTTCCAATCAGGGGGGAATGTAGAGATTCTGGGTCGGACATCATTAACCAGTTTGCATGCAATTACTCAGAGCGTGGTTGGCAGAGACCCTTTTAACACATTCCTACGCATATGTGTTTTAATTCAACTTTGACTTTTACTGCAGTCAGGCGCCCGAGTGTCTGGGGTTACCTGACTAAGTGTGATTTAGGACGAACACGGAGACATCACGGGGCAACATCCCCCGCCAATAACGCCAGTTAAACTGATCGCGATCAGATTAACTCTCTCTCCTCTTTGATCCTTTGACACCTCCAAAAGCGAGGGAACTCTGGATACAAGCCAGACTTCGTTTGTTCTATCGCAATATACGTGCGACCCGCTGACCCACACCTACGTGCAACACACACACACACACACACACACATTAACGCGTCCGCACGCTGAACATTCCTGCACGCACACAAACACGGACATCTCTGAAAGCTTGTAAAAGAGTTACCAAAATTATCTAGTATGCCGAAATACATGTAAACGAACTGTAATTCACTATTTCAGCTTCGAATGGACTCACGCGTGTCAAAGAAGTTTAGATAACTGTAATACAATGCTTTAAACATGTAATTCAATAATGCTGTCAAAATAGTCCAATGTGTTTGATGTCTTTGTAATCCTCATAGCATGATCTGTCTTTTAAACTGTATATCGATATTGTGAAATGTATACCATTATGTATAAGTTTGTTTTCAAAGTTAGCAGAACTTTTCCTTTGTCTTAAGAACCAAGATTAACAACGTGATATGTTAATCAAGTGGGCGCGCGCTCCTTCAGTTGTGTGACGCTCATTGGCCATCCGAGGGTTAGGGGGGGTCCCAAAACACCCTTGAAAAACTCTCGCCACAGAATCATCGATCTCTTATGTCTCCTAATTTCTTAGCTCTCTTACCTGATTGCTCTTGTTCTTACTCTTAAGCTTAGACTCTTGAACTCTTTCCGGAATTCCTTGGACACTCTCGGCGTCTTCTGAAGCTTTTTAAAGTTATCAGTTTTCGTTATTTTTACTTCGTTTACTTTTGCGAATAGCCAGTTACAGTTCGTACGTGTGTCCTCTCCAACAAGAAGACACCATCCAGCACGAACTCGTTTTGAACACCCGCGACGCACACCCACGTGGGGAGAACAAAGGAACCTGTCTCCAGCCTCACGGACAACCGCACGCTTCCAGCATACAAAGGTCTGAATAGCAATTTGTTCCATCAAATTTGAAACTCAAGATATAATCCTGTGGTTGTCTCTGAAGGTTTAAAGCTGTGCTAGTAACTGTACTTCTCTTTGTATTCCCATTTTCCCTTGTTTCCTTTTTAGTTTCACTTTCATTTTGTGTACATACATATATCGTGTGATTTTTGTAGTGTAACTTAGTCGTGTGTTTTTATTAAACTCATTTATACATTCTTTGCCATTGTTTGTATTAATCACATAACAAAGCCTCTTTAATATTAGATCCTAACGCTACAATCTGATTTTGTTGAGTGCACAAAACATTGTCAGAAAATTAAGCTAAACAGATCAAGTGATTGATAGTTTTACAGATCCGCACGCTGGCGCGCTGACTGAGAAAACTGTGTAATCCTTGTTGTTTTAAAGAACAGCCCCGATCTATGGAAAATATATGCTCCAAATTAATCATAATTCGTTGTGTTTAATTTCGTCATATATACCTGAAGCAGACGTGTGTTGTGACACACCCCTCGTTGGGTGATTTAATTTATGTGAGAAACTCGGTTTAACGAATATTCTATAAATTGCTGATCCAGATCATTAATTTTGGAATATTCTTCCCCTGAATTCAAATTGAGCTATAAACTTAAGCCGAGATTCTTTACACAGGAGTAATTGAATCAGTTGAAGTAGCGTCAGGGAGTCAGAGTTAGAGAGATGTTTCATTGTCGTTATTGTGCAATATATGTGTTAGGGCTGTATATTATTACATTATTAGGTTAGATTAGTTATAGTTTATTGTTAGTATTAATTATAGCTATATTATAGTATTGTTATATTAATTAGATAAGATTATTTTGATTGCTTTGGATTTGGACTGGACTGGTTTTTGATTTGGATTGTCCTTTTGGAATTGTTTGCTTTTTGTGACCTAATCCTTTTTTCTTGTAATGGAGCCAGCAAGAAAGAGCTTATTATTATTTTACTGTCTTGATATAGCTAATAATCCTCACTATATGGCTGTATAATTTAATGTCTAAGCCTGAACACACTTGAAAAAATTCTGTTCCTCAATAAAAATAATTTCTAATCCTTCCTTCGGTCCTCTACGTCCCCAGTCCCATAAGCACAACACAGCACAAAAATAGTAACAGTTCAATACACAAAATCACCAGAAACAATTCTTAACCCTCTGAGACCTAAGGGTATTTTTACAATAAATTTTCCGTCTGGTGTCATTTACTAAAAAAGCTTGTAAAATATCAACCCTTTGGTGCACAGACAATTGACACACCTCTTTTTTTCAGGACAAATTGAACTTTCAGCATATTTGTGTTACATTGATGTCACCTGAATGTAAAATAAGTTATGGGACCATAAATACAAATGAAAAAATAAATCGGAAATGGAATCACTCAATTATTTATTGAAATCACACACAAATAAATAAAAGCTAAGCAATTTTCCTCTGGAAAATAGTTTGTTCATGTCTTTGGAGTCCTGGAGCACAGGAATAAACATTATAACTTGTACAGAACAAAAAATATTGACATTTTTCCAAAAGAAGTCCAGGCGTTTGGGGCCTCATGAAATTCACTGGTGCCAAGCCTCAAAACAGTAATCACACAGAGGGCCACATCACAGGTTTTGCATTTCTATTTTATTTATTCTTTTATTTATTATGTTCTTTTTATTCTTTTATAATACATTTATACTACTATAATACTTTTTTACAGTAAATAAATAAATGGCACTTCAGCTGGGTCTATCCTGGTAATCTAGTTCCTCATCTGTCAAAAAGCTCTGTTCTCCTGAAAATCCTTCATCCTGCAATGCACCAAAATAGACCAGCGCTTTATTTACGTCCATTTCGCTGTGTTTCTCTGTGAATCGCGCGTCTCCGTGAGTCTCTCTATCTCTCTACACTATATCAGCGCTTGGTTCATGCGTAATGACGCACACCAATGTTTACAACGGATCAGCCTGTAATTGGTCAAAAACCATCACGTGAAAACATCACGTGATATCCAGGATGTCCGCTAGCATCAAGCTAGCGGCAAAAATGACCGAATATTTATGAATTATGGGCTTCAAGATTATCAAAGTTTGACATAAAGCGTTTGGATTTATTGCTGAAAACCTCTGAAAGGAAGCACAAGTTCCAGGCTGGATAGAAAACCTTCTGTAAAGGCTAGAAAGACCCGAAAGACACCCCCGTGATGGCTAGCTCGTTAGCTTTCTGCTGGAAAAAACGGTAAGAAAATCGATAAATCTGTCATCGAGTTATGTAAACATTTATCGGAGGTGACGTGTGGCATCGTCGACGACGCCGTCGGGCTCAGGGGGTTAACCTTTACCACACCACACTTTTTTTCTGTTGCACTTTACTTTATTACACTCCCTCCACCATAAGCACTGCACTCAACAGTGTAACTTTTATTTTTCATACTGTCACTATCCAAATCATTTATGAATAATTAATTAACTCTGTGTGTGTGTGTGAGAGAGAGAGAGAGAGAGAGAGAGAGAGAGAGAGAGAGAGAAAAATTTAAAACATTAACACCTTGTTTACTTTTTACAAAAAAAAAAAAAAAAAAAAAACACTACAGCACAGACAAGACTAAATTATTTTAAAAGGGGTGCAAAACACAGGTTGTCATCAATAATCTCACACAAAGCCCCCTTTGTACACCAAATCTGGTCAAAAGATACAAGATCTTTCATGGCTTTAAAGAGAGAGAGAGAGAGTTGTCTCTGTAGAAGTAAGTTCAGACAGAATATACATATTTTATTTTATTCCCAGGCAATGGACAAATGTCTGCTCAGGTATTTGTATTATTGCAAATGAAAGGTTACAGAAATTAACAGTGAGAAGAAAAAAAATAAATAAAACAGGACAGGGGACATCATAAGTCTGCTCAGGTCATCGCTTCAGAATTAAATAATTTGTTTGCTATTTCTTTGCACAGTAGCTAGGTGTCACTAGTGAGCAATACTGAATGAAGCTTCGAGTAATGAACCTTTGAGTGAAGCAATGGGCTGCGAGGTCTCAGTGGTTCAGGAAGCCTCATTTTGCCATCACTAATTCAAGACACTCTCATCAGTAGTGTACCTCAGATTCACCGGATGTTTCGGCCTTTTAAACACCAGACATCCTCCTCTGAGGCGGCCCCTCCTGGATGATCAGTCCAAGGCGAGTGTCCCGTAACCAATTACTAATCGAATTAGACCAGATCCACAATCACAATTGTTGTTGGGTTCCAGTTCTGGAATTTTATCGATATCCAAACAACCCATCCCCCCGTCTCCTTCTCTTACCTTCCTTACTTAGAAATAACCCAAAGAGGAATAATCCAAAAAGGAACCTTGCAATCGGGCGGGCATCGGAACTGGCGGATGAGGAACGTTCGGCTCCTACACCAGGCTTCTACCAGCTCTTCTCCCTCGGAGCCGAGGCAAGACCAGACCGACATCATCCCATTACAGAACAACCGCTGGATGCCCCGGCTCCTGAATTGCGTTCCAGTCTATCTCCCCACTTCTACCATATCTCAAGGCGAACCAACAAGGTCAGTGTGTCAGTATGTTGTTGCATAATGTACTGTTGCATGAGAGGTGATAATCACCCATAGAAGACTTGGCTCCAATTTAAGGTCTGTTAGCCCCAGACCACCCCCCACGTGCTGTCCTAATGGACCTGGGGGGCTGTCCACCTACCTCCCTCTCCCAAGCAACCCTTCGTTAACACCGCAAGGTATCCAGGTTACTCGAAAGAGGTCTGCGAAAAACCAGTCCACCTGTTGGGACTAGAAAAACCAAACCGCAATAATCCTCACCAAAACAGACGTTGTCATCCGCCGTAGATGCCTACCGATGGCCTCGTGCCAATATATGTTTTTTACCTGTAGCACTCACGACCGTGGTGAGAACCTTTTCCAAAATCTCCCCTAAGAAAACCACCCCAAACTCGGTTTGATACCCTAGAAGTACCATCCCTGGATACTTCATCCGACTTAGTCCCCCTTCCCCCCTTCCTTTTAGAGGTCTGTTTATGTTACTTGATGCCGTGGTGGGGAAAAAACCTTTTTTCATTTTTTTGCCCCTACTGGCCTACCCGGGTAACACCGTTTCCAAAGAAAACCCGGAAAAAGAATTTTTTTAATTATTATTATTATTGAAATAGTTCCATAAGAGTAGGTTAAGGCATCTAGTTAATTTAGCCTTTCAACCGGCCCAGTCTGTATTCCATCGTTGGCTCCTATGGTTAAATTTAGAGTAAGAGTAGGTTAAGGCATAGAGCTGTTTTAAGCCCCTATTTTTTAATGTTTAACCCTGTCAAGTCAATACTCCATCGGGCTACTATGGTTAGATTTAGAGCCAGAGTAGTTTAAAGCCCAGAGTTGATATAGCCATAACTTTGCCCTAATGTTTAAGCCGGCCAAATTTGTATTCCATAAAGCCCCTACGGCCCGGTGTAGGGTAAGAGTAGGCCAAAACCCAGAGTTGATTCGGCCATAATGTTCAAACCTACCAGGTTGCGAAAGGGCGGGCTTTCCTTTTTATATTCATAAAGAAACGAGCTCAGATTTGAGAAATAATTCTGGAATAAAATTTCCAAGAATGCTTCTCTATCATCATCTCATGCTCTCCACTCTATTTTGCTTTTTTGTTTTCTTTTGTTTTTTTGTTGTTTTTGTTGTTTTTGTTTTTTTGTATATCCCCTCCATCCTTGAATCCCTTTCCTTCTTCTGCTCTTCAGACAATACTGAAAGATGAATCTCTGCGCAAGGAATGAACCAGAGGGTGTCTGACCTGCTTAGGACCAGCACCCCCCTAAGGGTTTGCTTAAACCCGTGTTCATCCTCCTCTTCCGGTCCCCCCCCGGTCCAACGGACCAGAACGGGATCGGAGAGGATGCACCATTTTTTATTTAATTTATTTACAATTCAATCATCCTTTCTTCCTCTCCTGCCCGATCTTGTTTCTTTATGTTATCGATATTTCTCTTCTTTCGTTCAGACCATTTGGGAACCATGCTTTTAACTTTTCAATCCAGATGTATTCCTTGCATAGCCTCTGTCTTAGCGTCCACCTAGGATTATGCTCCAGACCCCTTATTCTCAACTTGTGTAACCCGTGTTGTTTGAAATGCTCAATGAGTACCCGTCTGCTATCATTCCTCTCCCCCTTCTTGATCACATATCTGTGCTGGTACAGGCGAGTCTTAATGGAGTTCTTTGTCTGACCCACGTAATGCTTACCACATCTACTGCACTGAATCGCATAAATACAGTTCTTGGTTCTCAAAGGAATTTTGGGAAGAAAAAACGCCCTTGATTGTCCTCGTGCTTTAATGATCCTAGGTCTATTTATTGCCGGTGGCTTACTTCCTTTTTGCCTAGGAAGTCTACTGTGAACCAATAAATCCCGTAAATTCATATTCCTCTTGTAGGCTGCCAAGAGAGCTATATCTTGTCCCTCTGGAATGTCCGCCAGTGTCTTCCTAAAATTGTCCCTGATCCCTCTATTTAGCCTCACCGCCTCTGGAGTATATGAAAAAATAGTCGGGACCAAAATCTTACCGTCTCTAGAGGGTGCCGTCCCCGGGTTTACCTGCATCCGGCAATGTTCCTTATAAATCCCTCTAAGCCTTGTCCTCGAGTAACCTCTTGTTCGAAGCGCCCGGAACAATGTACGTTTCGCGTCCTGAAAATCCTCCTCTCTTGAACAAATTCTCTTAAATCTGAGAAGCTGAGATAATACTATACCCCTGAATGTATGTCTAGGATGATAACTTTGATGATGTAACAACGCATGAGTATCTGTCTCTTTAAAGAACATCTTGAAATCCAACCTTCCCGTGGACATAAAATCCGGTCCCTTATACACCGTTGTATCCAAAAACTCAATCGCTTCTTCCTTAACTACTGCCTGTACCCTAATCGAGTCATGATGCGTGTTGAGTATCCCCAAAAAACGATCAAAATCCTGTTGTCCATAACTCCATACCCCCCAAACATCGTCCAAAAATCGAAAATACGCTAAGGGCCTCTTCTCACATTTGGGAAAAACCGTTTCTTCCCATTGAGCCATATATATGTTTGCATATGCCGGCGCAAACTTTTTACCCATGGCTGTCCCTTTGATCTGTAGGTACCATTCCCCCTCGAACTCAAAATCATTACAGGTCAAACTTAACTCTAAGAGTTCCAAAATCTCCTTCTCAGGTCTGGAACTGTCTGGGTATCGATCAAAACAATCCCGCACCGCTCTCAACCCCAGGGGCGTCTCAATATTCGTATAGAGACTCTCCACATCCAATGAAAAGAGAATCACCCCTGGAGGTACCCGCAGATCCTTCACCTTCTCCAAAAAATCATAAGTGTCCCTGATATAGCTAGCATGTCTCGTAGACAGGGGATTCAAATAAAAATCTATGAATTCCGCAATTCTGTAACTCTCACTACCACAATCTGACACTATTGGTCGACCCGGTGGCATGAAGGGATTAGGCCATTTCTCCCTCGGCTTATGGACCTTCGGTAGTAAGTAAAACCGCCTAGGTCTCGGTGCCTTTTCCCCTAGTAGATAGTTTTTCTGACGTTTACAAATGCAGCCCGTCCTTTCCAAAGTATTGACTATTCCCTCAATCCGAGGCACGGATTCCAAAAAAATGGGAGCCTTTAGTTTGGAATAAAACGACTCATCTGTCAACTGCCTTTTACCCTCTCGTACATACCATGTCCTATCCATAATGACCACTGCACTCCCCTTATCCGCTGGCTTTATTACTATATCCCGCCTAGAGACTAATTCCTCTAGTGCTTCCACCTCACTCTGGATTAAATTTTTCCTCGGATTCTGTGCCTTTGATAACGTCAACTGGACCTCTGTCACATTTTTGTCGAAAAAGTCCCACACTTCTCCTGGTAACTGCTGAGGCTGAGGCATCCAGCCCGATTTCTCGCAGAAAGGACGAATTTGCCTACCTGTTTCTTCTCCCAACCCGAAAAATACTGCCCTCTGTATCCTATCATGGAAATAACCCAGCTCTGCCAGCAACAGCCCTTTCTCCGTCTTCCTCATTAAGTGGGAAGGGATAAATGACAGACCCTTATCTAATAGCATAGATTGTGCTGATGTCAATTCCAAACTCTGAGACAGATTAATTATGGAACTTAAATCTTTATTGAACCTCCTCTTTTGTTGTTCTGTTTTTTTGTGATTGTTTAGCTCCTCCTCCTCCTCCTTCTTCGGAAATGAGAACCGAAATGAAAACGAAAACCCGGGGCCCTGCTGGAACCGCCCCCTCTCTATTTTAACTGCTGCTGCCAATGGCGCAATACAGCTGCTGCCGTTGTCAGACTCCAATGGACTTTATCCCCTTCCACCCTGAAGTGTCTCTCAGGGAGCATCGGGATGCTGCATCCCAACTCCTCAATGTACTCATTCAGGCTGCTTAGGTTCTTTTTGGCCTTTTCCGGCAGAGTCTGGTCAAAATTTACCAAAGGGACCCTTATCCGGGCCTCTGGGAAGGTCTCCCTCGCTGCTTCCACCATCTTCCCCAGAATCTTCCCTATGGACACTATATTGCCTGACTCCCTGTCATTCAGTCCAAATGCCAACACGACCTGCTCCACTACCACTGTTGTTTTTGTCCTGTGTTTCAGGATCGTGTATCCGTCCGTGATGGTGGCCCCTGGGAAACTATGTATCTCTATGTCCCATGCTGTAGTTTTCGGCAACCTGCCCAAATTTGAGTCCCCAATAAATACTATGGGGCTGACCGGAGCTAAGGACCAATTCCTAGCTCCCGCTCTCCCCTCATGCCTCACATGTTTGCTCCAGCGGGACTCCTCCGGGGATTCTTCCCTTCCCCCACCCTTCCCTTTATCTGCTCCCCGTGAGGCTACTGCTGACCCTTCTCGGGCTTCCCCCACCTCCTCTATCAACAAATCTCCTAGCTCCTCCTCCGCTATTTCAACCACCTGGTGATCCCCTTCCTTCCCCTGTGGTCGAAATGGGGTTAAGGCCGGCCTCCGTTCTACCCCTTTTCCCCAACCAAACATTTTCTTGGCCTTTGGGATCCTCGTGACCGCCCTGTTCCCCTGATGTTGCTCGTTTTTGCTCTCTGCTGGTGCCTCGCGGGATTGTTCCGCTTCCCCAGGTTGCTCCACCTCCATTGGAACTACCTCCTCCTTCTGCCGTTGTTGTTGTTGTTGTTGTTGCTCCCCACTCTCTGTCTCCCTCTGCACCCCTTGAAGCTGAGGCCCCGCTTCCGTCTCATTTCCACTTTCCCCCTCCTCTTCTATCTCCGTACGCTGTTTCCTCTCCATTAGATCCCTGATCAATCTCCCCGCCTGCTGTATCGTCTCTTCTTTTAATCCTTTGTATCGTCTCCGAGTCCACTTTATTGCCACGTTCCATGCCTCTCTCCACTCGATTTTATTGCTTTCCACCACTTTTTTACTCGCCCTGCTTAGGGCCACACGATAGTGCTTCTCCAGGATCCCCAACCCCTTCTTAAGCCACATATTCGTGTTTCCCTGCAGTTCTACCACCGTCATCACTGATTGGAAGGCCGGCTGGACTCTATTGGCCTGCGCCGCCAATCTAATCAGCCTTCCGGGTGGGCCTCCCCTGCCTCCTTCCATCTCTATGTTACAATGGTATAATTTTAAGAAAGCATGGAACGCCCTCACGGTACCTCGGAACTCCGGGTTGCCCTCCTTCTTGATCCCCTCCGTTTGTCCGTCTTGTCTGTCCCCCACCTGTCGCATGCTCCTTTGTCCATTTCCGCTCCTCTCTCTTCTTCTTTCCTCCCCTCGCTTCTGTCTTCTGGCTGGTCTCCCCTCTTCCACATCCCTCCTCCTTGCTTCCCAATCTCTACGTCTCCATCCTCCTTCTTCCCGGCGTCTCCTTCCGCTCCCTCTTTCCATCCCTCCTTCATTTATTCTCCCCATCGCTCTTCCTCTCCAGTCTCTGCTCCTTTCCCCCTGAAACCTCCTTTCCCCTCTTCCGCTCCTCTCCTCCGACTCCATCGTCCTCCTCCAATCTCTTCTTTCCTCCATCCTGGAACTTCTCCTCCTTCCTCTTTCCTCTCCTCTTCCCCTTCCGCTCCTCTCCTCCGACTCCATCCTCCTCCTCCAATCTCTTCTTTCTTCCATCCTGGAACTCCTCCTCCTTCCTCCTTCCTCTGCTCTTCCCCTCCATTCCCTCCTTCCAGCCATATCCATGTCTCTTGTATCTCTCCGGTTTCCGTTGTCTCCTATCCCCCTCCATTCTCTCCTCCTGTCCACATCATCTCTTCTTCTTCTTCCTTCTCCCCTCTCCTTCGAACCCGTTCTACTGTCTCGTCTTCTCCACTCTCCTCTCTCTTCTTCCCCATCTCTCCTTCTCCCGTATTCTCCTCCTTCCCTCCTACGTTCTTCCTCCCTTTCCATTGCTTCCGACTTGTCTTCTTTTTCTGAAAACAAAAATCCAAATGATTTCTCCTCCAACTAGTTCAAAAAAACCCTTCGTCCCAATATCCATCTACTGGATACACCCCGGTATGTCATGTCCGTGGCTCTGGCAAGGTTAGGTTTTTTGAGGATATTACAACAGCCCTTCCCCCTCCTGGTTTTTCAAAAGGGTTCCGGGACTGAGGAAAAAGCACTGGCCGACGCTTGTCTGACTACTCTGTCGGGTTAGAACTTCAGGACTTATAATGGGAAACACCTATCTCCCCTGTGGGTATCGAATCACCCTGCTTTTGTGATTCTGCTGTTTGATTGAGTGTGGACCCCATTACACTTGGACAGGGGCCCCACTCAATCCAAGGGGCTAATCCTATTTAAACCTGCTAGGTCTGTATTCCATACGGCTACTATGGTTAGGTTTAGAGTAAGAGTAGGTTAAGGCATAGAGTTGATTTAACCATAATGTTTAAATCGCCCAGGTCTGTACTCCACACCATGGTTAGGCTTAGAGTAAGAGTAGGCCAAGGCATAGAGTTGATTTAACCATAATGTTTAAACCGACCAGGTTTGTACTCCCTAGGGCTACTATGGTTAGGTTTAGAGTGAGAGTAGGTTAAGGCCTACAGTTGTTTTAACGTATAATGTTCAAACCAACCAGGTTTGTATTCCATAGGGCTACTATGGTTAGGTTTAGAGTAAGAGTAGGTGGGTTTTTACTCCATAGGGCTACTACGGTTAGGTTTAGAGTAAGAGTAGTTTAAGGCCTACCGTTGCTTTAGCCTATAATGTTTAAACCGATCAGGTTTGTACTCCATAGGGCTACTATGGTTAAGTTTAGAGTAAGAGTAGGTTAAGGCATAGAGTTGATCTAACCATCCTGTTTAACCTGCCAGGTTTGTATTCCATAGGGCTACTATGGTTATAATGTTTAAAACGACCAGGTTTATATTCCATAGGGCTACTATGGTTAGGTTTAGAGTAAGAGTAGTTTAAGGCCTACAGTTGCTTTAGCCTATAATGTTTAAACCCCCCAGGTTTGTATTCCATAGGGCTACTATGGTTAGGTTTAGAGTAAGAGTAGGTTAAGGCCTACAGTTGCTTTAGCCTATAATGTTTTCCACTGACCGGGTTTTTACTCCATAGGGCTACCATGGTTAGGTTTAGAGTAAGAGTAGTTTAAGGCCTACAGTTGCTTTAGCCTATAATGTTTCAACCGACCAGGTTTGTATTCCATAGGGCTACTATGGTTAGGTTTAGAGCAAGAGTAGGTTAAGGCCTACAGTTGCTTTAGCCTATCATGTTTAAACCGACCAGGTTTGTACTCCATAGGGCTACTATGGTTAAGTTTTAGAGTAAGAGTAGGTTAAGGCCTACAGTTGCTTTAGCCTATCATGTTTAAACCGACCAGGTTTGTACTCCATAGGGCTACTATGGTTAAGTTTTAGAGTAAGAGTAGGTTAAGGCATAGAGTTGATCTAACCATCCTGTTTAAACCTGCTAGGTCTGTATTCCATACGGCTATTATGGTTAGGTTTAGAGTAAGAGTAGGTTAAGGCATAGCGTTGATTTAACCATATTGTTTAAACCGACCAGGTTTGTACTTCCTAGGGGACCAGGTTTATACTCCATAGGGCTACTATGGTTAGGTTTAGAGTAAGAGTAGATTAAGGCCTACAGTTGTTTTAGCCTATAATGTTTTAAACCGACCGGGTTTGTACTCCATAGGGCTACTATGGTTAGGTTTAGAGTAAGAGTAGTTTAAGGCCTGCAGTGGCTTTAGCCTATCATGTTTAAACCAGTCCGGTTTGTACTCCATAGGGCTACTATGGTTAAGTTTAGAGTAAGAGTAGATTAAGGCATAGAGATGATCTAACCATCCCCCTCGTCCTTTCCATCCTAGGTAGGTTTTTAGAAAAACCATTTTTGGTACTGAAAGAAGCACAATCCCAACCACTACCTGGTGTACAAGGAGACCCCCTCTACGTCAAGGTACCTTTCCTATTCCCCCAGATGATGCATGAAGGAAAATATTCAAGATAGTGATGTGACATTTGAAGCGAGGCGTCGGAGCTTGTGTCGAGCAAAAAGGGGCGTGCCAGATGAAGCCGCGATTCGAGGCTTGTGTTGTTAACGTGAAAATCACGTGACTGATGACAAACGAGGCCTCGGTTTGTGTGAAAACGTCATCGGTTCGGTCTGAGTGTCGTTTGTTCGAATCTCGCGCCACCTTGTGGGTGTTGTCAGGAGTAATTGAATCAGTTGAAGTAGCGTCAGGGAGTCAGAGTTAGAGAGATGTTTCATTGTCGTTATTGTGCAATATATGTGTTAGGGCTGTATATTATTACATTATTAGGTTAGATTAGTTATAGTTTATTGTTAGTATTAATTATAGCTATATTATAGTATTGTTATATTAATTAGATAAGATTATTTTGATTGCTTTGGATTTGGACTGGACTGGTTTTTGATTTGGATTGTCCTTTTGGAATTGTTTGCTTTTTGTGACCTAATCCTTTTTTCTTGTAATGGAGCCAGCAAGAAAGAGCTTATTATTATTTTACTGTCTTGATATAGCTAATAATCCTCACTATATGGCTGTATAATTTAATGTCTAAGCCTGAACACACTTGAAAAAATTCTGTTCCTCAATAAAAATAATTTCTAATCCTTCCTTCGGTCCTCTACGTCCCCAGTCCCATAAGCACAACACAGCACAAAAATAGTAACAGTTCAATACACAAAATCACCAGAAACAATTCTTAACCTTTACCACACCACACTTTTTTTCTGTTGCACTTTACTTTATTACACTCCCTCCACCATAAGCACTGCACTCAACAGTGTAACTTTTATTTTTCATACTGTCACTATCCAAATCATTTATGAATAATTAATTAACTCTGTGTGTGTGTGTGAGAGAGAGAGAGAGAGAGAGAGAGAGAGAAATTTAAAACATTAACACCTTGTTTACTTTTTACAAAAAAAAAAACAAAAAAAAAAACACTACAGCACAGACAAGACTAAATTATTTTAAAAGGGGTGCAAAACACAGGTTGTCATCAATAATCTCACACAAAGCCCCCTTTGTACACCAAATCTGGTCAAAAGATACAAGATCTTTCATGGCTTTAAAGAGAGAGAGAGAGAGAGTTGTCTCTGTAGAAGTAAGTTCAGACAGAATATACATATTTTATTTTATTCCCAGGCAATGGACAAATGTCTGCTCAGGTATTTGTATTATTGCAAATGAAAGGTTACAGAAATTAACAGTGAGAAGAAAAAAAAATAAATAAAACAGGACAGGGGACATCATAAGTCTGCTCAGGTCATCGCTTCAGAATTAAATAATTTGTTTGCTATTTCTTTGCACAGTAGCTAGGTGTCACTAGTGAGCAATACTGAATGAAGCTTCGAGTAATGAACCTTTGAGTGAAGCAATGGGCTGCGAGGTCTCAGTGGTTCAGGAAGCCTCATTTTGCCATCACTAATTCAAGACACTCTCATCAGTAGTGTACCTCAGATTCACCGGATGTTTCGGCCTTTTAAACACCAGACATCCTCCTCTGAGGCGGCCCCTCCTGGATGATCAGTCCAAGGCGAGTGTCCCGTAACCAATTACTAATCGAATTAGACCAGATCCACAATCACAATTGTTGTTGGGTTCCAGTTCTGGAATTTTATCGATATCCAAACAACCCATCCCCCCGTCTCCTTCTCTTACCTTCCTTACTTAGAAATAACCCAAAGAGGAATAATCCAAAAAGGAACCTTGCAATCGGGCGGGCATCGGAACTGGCGGATGAGGAACGTTCGGCTCCTACACCAGGCTTCTACCAGCTCTTCTCCCTCGGAGCCGAGGCAAGACCAGACCGACATCATCCCATTACAGAACAACCGCTGGATGCCCCGGCTCCTGAATTGCGTTCCAGTCTATCTCCCCACTTCTACCATATCTCAAGGCGAACCAACAAGGTCAGTGTGTCAGTATGTTGTTGCATAATGTACTGTTGCATGAGAGGTGATAATCACCCATAGAAGACTTGGCTCCAATTTAAGGTCTGTTAGCCCCAGACCACCCCCCACGTGCTGTCCTAATGGACCTGGGGGGCTGTCCACCTACCTCCCTCTCCCAAGCAACCCTTCGTTAACACCGCAAGGTATCCAGGTTACTCGAAAGAGGTCTGCGAAAAACCAGTCCACCTGTTGGGACTAGAAAAACCAAACCGCAATAATCCTCACCAAAACAGACGTTGTCATCCGCCGTAGATGCCTACCGATGGCCTCGTGCCAATATATGTTTTTTACCTGTAGCACTCACGACCGTGGTGAGAACCTTTTCCAAAATCTCCCCTAAGAAAACCACCCCAAACTCGGTTTGATACCCTAGAAGTACCATCCCTGGATACTTCATCCGACTTAGTCCCCCTTCCCCCCTTCCTTTTAGAGGTCTGTTTATGTTACTTGATGCCGTGGTGGGGAAAAAACCTTTTTTCATTTTTTTGCCCCTACTGGCCTACCCGGGTAACACCGTTTCCAAAGAAAACCCGGAAAAAGAATTTTTTTAATTATTATTATTATTGAAATAGTTCCATAAGAGTAGGTTAAGGCATCTAGTTAATTTAGCCTTTCAACCGGCCCAGTCTGTATTCCATCGTTGGCTCCTATGGTTAAATTTAGAGTAAGAGTAGGTTAAGGCATAGAGCTGTTTTAAGCCCCTATTTTTTAATGTTTAACCCTGTCAAGTCAATACTCCATCGGGCTACTATGGTTAGATTTAGAGCCAGAGTAGTTTAAAGCCCAGAGTTGATATAGCCATAACTTTGCCCTAATGTTTAAGCCGGCCAAATTTGTATTCCATAAAGCCCCTACGGCCCGGTGTAGGGTAAGAGTAGGCCAAAACCCAGAGTTGATTCGGCCATAATGTTCAAACCTACCAGGTTGCGAAAGGGCGGGCTTTCCTTTTTATATTCATAAAGAAACGAGCTCAGATTTGAGAAATAATTCTGGAATAAAATTTCCAAGAATGCTTCTCTATCATCATCTCATGCTCTCCACTCTATTTTGCTTTTTTGTTTTCTTTTGTTTTTTTGTTGTTTTTGTTGTTTTTGTTTTTTTGTATATCCCCTCCATCCTTGAATCCCTTTCCTTCTTCTGCTCTTCAGACAATACTGAAAGATGAATCTCTGCGCAAGGAATGAACCAGAGGGTGTCTGACCTGCTTAGGACCAGCACCCCCCTAAGGGTTTGCTTAAACCCGTGTTCATCCTCCTCTTCCGGTCCCCCCCCGGTCCAACGGACCAGAACGGGATCGGAGAGGATGCACCATTTTTTATTTAATTTATTTACAATTCAATCATCCTTTCTTCCTCTCCTGCCCGATCTTGTTTCTTTATGTTATCGATATTTCTCTTCTTTCGTTCAGACCATTTGGGAACCATGCTTTTAACTTTTCAATCCAGATGTATTCCTTGCATAGCCTCTGTCTTAGCGTCCACCTAGGATTATGCTCCAGACCCCTTATTCTCAACTTGTGTAACCCGTGTTGTTTGAAATGCTCAATGAGTACCCGTCTGCTATCATTCCTCTCCCCCTTCTTGATCACATATCTGTGCTGGTACAGGCGAGTCTTAATGGAGTTCTTTGTCTGACCCACGTAATGCTTACCACATCTACTGCACTGAATCGCATAAATACAGTTCTTGGTTCTCAAAGGAATTTTGGGAAGAAAAAACGCCCTTGATTGTCCTCGTGCTTTAATGATCCTAGGTCTATTTATTGCCGGTGGCTTACTTCCTTTTTGCCTAGGAAGTCTACTGTGAACCAATAAATCCCGTAAATTCATATTCCTCTTGTAGGCTGCCAAGAGAGCTATATCTTGTCCCTCTGGAATGTCCGCCAGTGTCTTCCTAAAATTGTCCCTGATCCCTCTATTTAGCCTCACCGCCTCTGGAGTATATGAAAAAATAGTCGGGACCAAAATCTTACCGTCTCTAGAGGGTGCCGTCCCCGGGTTTACCTGCATCCGGCAATGTTCCTTATAAATCCCTCTAAGCCTTGTCCTCGAGTAACCTCTTGTTCGAAGCGCCCGGAACAATGTACGTTTCGCGTCCTGAAAATCCTCCTCTCTTGAACAAATTCTCTTAAATCTGAGAAGCTGAGATAATACTATACCCCTGAATGTATGTCTAGGATGATAACTTTGATGATGTAACAACGCATGAGTATCTGTCTCTTTAAAGAACATCTTGAAATCCAACCTTCCCGTGGACATAAAATCCGGTCCCTTATACACCGTTGTATCCAAAAACTCAATCGCTTCTTCCTTAACTACTGCCTGTACCCTAATCGAGTCATGATGCGTGTTGAGTATCCCCAAAAAACGATCAAAATCCTGTTGTCCATAACTCCATACCCCCCAAACATCGTCCAAAAATCGAAAATACGCTAAGGGCCTCTTCTCACATTTGGGAAAAACCGTTTCTTCCCATTGAGCCATATATATGTTTGCATATGCCGGCGCAAACTTTTTACCCATGGCTGTCCCTTTGATCTGTAGGTACCATTCCCCCTCGAACTCAAAATCATTACAGGTCAAACTTAACTCTAAGAGTTCCAAAATCTCCTTCTCAGGTCTGGAACTGTCTGGGTATCGATCAAAACAATCCCGCACCGCTCTCAACCCCAGGGGCGTCTCAATATTCGTATAGAGACTCTCCACATCCAATGAAAAGAGAATCACCCCTGGAGGTACCCGCAGATCCTTCACCTTCTCCAAAAAATCATAAGTGTCCCTGATATAGCTAGCATGTCTCGTAGACAGGGGATTCAAATAAAAATCTATGAATTCCGCAATTCTGTAACTCTCACTACCACAATCTGACACTATTGGTCGACCCGGTGGCATGAAGGGATTAGGCCATTTCTCCCTCGGCTTATGGACCTTCGGTAGTAAGTAAAACCGCCTAGGTCTCGGTGCCTTTTCCCCTAGTAGATAGTTTTTCTGACGTTTACAAATGCAGCCCGTCCTTTCCAAAGTATTGACTATTCCCTCAATCCGAGGCACGGATTCCAAAAAAATGGGAGCCTTTAGTTTGGAATAAAACGACTCATCTGTCAACTGCCTTTTACCCTCTCGTACATACCATGTCCTATCCATAATGACCACTGCACTCCCCTTATCCGCTGGCTTTATTACTATATCCCGCCTAGAGACTAATTCCTCTAGTGCTTCCACCTCACTCTGGATTAAATTTTTCCTCGGATTCTGTGCCTTTGATAACGTCAACTGGACCTCTGTCACATTTTTGTCGAAAAAGTCCCACACTTCTCCTGGTAACTGCTGAGGCTGAGGCATCCAGCCCGATTTCTCGCAGAAAGGACGAATTTGCCTACCTGTTTCTTCTCCCAACCCGAAAAATACTGCCCTCTGTATCCTATCATGGAAATAACCCAGCTCTGCCAGCAACAGCCCTTTCTCCGTCTTCCTCATTAAGTGGGAAGGGATAAATGACAGACCCTTATCTAATAGCATAGATTGTGCTGATGTCAATTCCAAACTCTGAGACAGATTAATTATGGAACTTAAATCTTTATTGAACCTCCTCTTTTGTTGTTCTGTTTTTTTGTGATTGTTTAGCTCCTCCTCCTCCTCCTTCTTCGGAAATGAGAACCGAAATGAAAACGAAAACCCGGGGCCCTGCTGGAACCGCCCCCTCTCTATTTTAACTGCTGCTGCCAATGGCGCAATACAGCTGCTGCCGTTGTCAGACTCCAATGGACTTTATCCCCTTCCACCCTGAAGTGTCTCTCAGGGAGCATCGGGATGCTGCATCCCAACTCCTCAATGTACTCATTCAGGCTGCTTAGGTTCTTTTTGGCCTTTTCCGGCAGAGTCTGGTCAAAATTTACCAAAGGGACCCTTATCCGGGCCTCTGGGAAGGTCTCCCTCGCTGCTTCCACCATCTTCCCCAGAATCTTCCCTATGGACACTATATTGCCTGACTCCCTGTCATTCAGTCCAAATGCCAACACGACCTGCTCCACTACCACTGTTGTTTTTGTCCTGTGTTTCAGGATCGTGTATCCGTCCGTGATGGTGGCCCCTGGGAAACTATGTATCTCTATGTCCCATGCTGTAGTTTTCGGCAACCTGCCCAAATTTGAGTCCCCAATAAATACTATGGGGCTGACCGGAGCTAAGGACCAATTCCTAGCTCCCGCTCTCCCCTCATGCCTCACATGTTTGCTCCAGCGGGACTCCTCCGGGGATTCTTCCCTTCCCCCACCCTTCCCTTTATCTGCTCCCCGTGAGGCTACTGCTGACCCTTCTCGGGCTTCCCCCACCTCCTCTATCAACAAATCTCCTAGCTCCTCCTCCGCTATTTCAACCACCTGGTGATCCCCTTCCTTCCCCTGTGGTCGAAATGGGGTTAAGGCCGGCCTCCGTTCTACCCCTTTTCCCCAACCAAACATTTTCTTGGCCTTTGGGATCCTCGTGACCGCCCTGTTCCCCTGATGTTGCTCGTTTTTGCTCTCTGCTGGTGCCTCGCGGGATTGTTCCGCTTCCCCAGGTTGCTCCACCTCCATTGGAACTACCTCCTCCTTCTGCCGTTGTTGTTGTTGTTGTTGTTGCTCCCCACTCTCTGTCTCCCTCTGCACCCCTTGAAGCTGAGGCCCCGCTTCCGTCTCATTTCCACTTTCCCCCTCCTCTTCTATCTCCGTACGCTGTTTCCTCTCCATTAGATCCCTGATCAATCTCCCCGCCTGCTGTATCGTCTCTTCTTTTAATCCTTTGTATCGTCTCCGAGTCCACTTTATTGCCACGTTCCATGCCTCTCTCCACTCGATTTTATTGCTTTCCACCACTTTTTTACTCGCCCTGCTTAGGGCCACACGATAGTGCTTCTCCAGGATCCCCAACCCCTTCTTAAGCCACATATTCGTGTTTCCCTGCAGTTCTACCACCGTCATCACTGATTGGAAGGCCGGCTGGACTCTATTGGCCTGCGCCGCCAATCTAATCAGCCTTCCGGGTGGGCCTCCCCTGCCTCCTTCCATCTCTATGTTACAATGGTATAATTTTAAGAAAGCATGGAACGCCCTCACGGTACCTCGGAACTCCGGGTTGCCCTCCTTCTTGATCCCCTCCGTTTGTCCGTCTTGTCTGTCCCCCACCTGTCGCATGCTCCTTTGTCCATTTCCGCTCCTCTCTCTTCTTCTTTCCTCCCCTCGCTTCTGTCTTCTGGCTGGTCTCCCCTCTTCCACATCCCTCCTCCTTGCTTCCCAATCTCTACGTCTCCATCCTCCTTCTTCCCGGCGTCTCCTTCCGCTCCCTCTTTCCATCCCTCCTTCATTTATTCTCCCCATCGCTCTTCCTCTCCAGTCTCTGCTCCTTTCCCCCTGAAACCTCCTTTCCCCTCTTCCGCTCCTCTCCTCCGACTCCATCGTCCTCCTCCAATCTCTTCTTTCCTCCATCCTGGAACTTCTCCTCCTTCCTCTTTCCTCTCCTCTTCCCCTTCCGCTCCTCTCCTCCGACTCCATCCTCCTCCTCCAATCTCTTCTTTCTTCCATCCTGGAACTCCTCCTCCTTCCTCCTTCCTCTGCTCTTCCCCTCCATTCCCTCCTTCCAGCCATATCCATGTCTCTTGTATCTCTCCGGTTTCCGTTGTCTCCTATCCCCCTCCATTCTCTCCTCCTGTCCACATCATCTCTTCTTCTTCTTCCTTCTCCCCTCTCCTTCGAACCCGTTCTACTGTCTCGTCTTCTCCACTCTCCTCTCTCTTCTTCCCCATCTCTCCTTCTCCCGTATTCTCCTCCTTCCCTCCTACGTTCTTCCTCCCTTTCCATTGCTTCCGACTTGTCTTCTTTTTCTGAAAACAAAAATCCAAATGATTTCTCCTCCAACTAGTTCAAAAAAACCCTTCGTCCCAATATCCATCTACTGGATACACCCCGGTATGTCATGTCCGTGGCTCTGGCAAGGTTAGGTTTTTTGAGGATATTACAACAGCCCTTCCCCCTCCTGGTTTTTCAAAAGGGTTCCGGGACTGAGGAAAAAGCACTGGCCGACGCTTGTCTGACTACTCTGTCGGGTTAGAACTTCAGGACTTATAATGGGAAACACCTATCTCCCCTGTGGGTATCGAATCACCCTGCTTTTGTGATTCTGCTGTTTGATTGAGTGTGGACCCCATTACACTTGGACAGGGGCCCCACTCAATCCAAGGGGCTAATCCTATTTAAACCTGCTAGGTCTGTATTCCATACGGCTACTATGGTTAGGTTTAGAGTAAGAGTAGGTTAAGGCATAGAGTTGATTTAACCATAATGTTTAAATCGCCCAGGTCTGTACTCCACACCATGGTTAGGCTTAGAGTAAGAGTAGGCCAAGGCATAGAGTTGATTTAACCATAATGTTTAAACCGACCAGGTTTGTACTCCCTAGGGCTACTATGGTTAGGTTTAGAGTGAGAGTAGGTTAAGGCCTACAGTTGTTTTAACGTATAATGTTCAAACCAACCAGGTTTGTATTCCATAGGGCTACTATGGTTAGGTTTAGAGTAAGAGTAGGTGGGTTTTTACTCCATAGGGCTACTACGGTTAGGTTTAGAGTAAGAGTAGTTTAAGGCCTACCGTTGCTTTAGCCTATAATGTTTAAACCGATCAGGTTTGTACTCCATAGGGCTACTATGGTTAAGTTTAGAGTAAGAGTAGGTTAAGGCATAGAGTTGATCTAACCATCCTGTTTAACCTGCCAGGTTTGTATTCCATAGGGCTACTATGGTTATAATGTTTAAAACGACCAGGTTTATATTCCATAGGGCTACTATGGTTAGGTTTAGAGTAAGAGTAGTTTAAGGCCTACAGTTGCTTTAGCCTATAATGTTTAAACCCCCCAGGTTTGTATTCCATAGGGCTACTATGGTTAGGTTTAGAGTAAGAGTAGGTTAAGGCCTACAGTTGCTTTAGCCTATAATGTTTTCCACTGACCGGGTTTTTACTCCATAGGGCTACCATGGTTAGGTTTAGAGTAAGAGTAGTTTAAGGCCTACAGTTGCTTTAGCCTATAATGTTTCAACCGACCAGGTTTGTATTCCATAGGGCTACTATGGTTAGGTTTAGAGCAAGAGTAGGTTAAGGCCTACAGTTGCTTTAGCCTATCATGTTTAAACCGACCAGGTTTGTACTCCATAGGGCTACTATGGTTAAGTTTTAGAGTAAGAGTAGGTTAAGGCCTACAGTTGCTTTAGCCTATCATGTTTAAACCGACCAGGTTTGTACTCCATAGGGCTACTATGGTTAAGTTTTAGAGTAAGAGTAGGTTAAGGCATAGAGTTGATCTAACCATCCTGTTTAAACCTGCTAGGTCTGTATTCCATACGGCTATTATGGTTAGGTTTAGAGTAAGAGTAGGTTAAGGCATAGCGTTGATTTAACCATATTGTTTAAACCGACCAGGTTTGTACTTCCTAGGGGACCAGGTTTATACTCCATAGGGCTACTATGGTTAGGTTTAGAGTAAGAGTAGATTAAGGCCTACAGTTGTTTTAGCCTATAATGTTTTAAACCGACCGGGTTTGTACTCCATAGGGCTACTATGGTTAGGTTTAGAGTAAGAGTAGTTTAAGGCCTGCAGTGGCTTTAGCCTATCATGTTTAAACCAGTCCGGTTTGTACTCCATAGGGCTACTATGGTTAAGTTTAGAGTAAGAGTAGATTAAGGCATAGAGATGATCTAACCATCCCCCTCGTCCTTTCCATCCTAGGTAGGTTTTTAGAAAAACCATTTTTGGTACTGAAAGAAGCACAATCCCAACCACTACCTGGTGTACAAGGAGACCCCCTCTACGTCAAGGTACCTTTCCTATTCCCCCAGATGATGCATGAAGGAAAATATTCAAGATAGTGATGTGACATTTGAAGCGAGGCGTCGGAGCTTGTGTCGAGCAAAAAGGGGCGTGCCAGATGAAGCCGCGATTCGAGGCTTGTGTTGTTAACGTGAAAATCACGTGACTGATGACAAACGAGGCCTCGGTTTGTGTGAAAACGTCATCGGTTCGGTCTGAGTGTCGTTTGTTCGAATCTCGCGCCACCTTGTGGGTGTTGTCAGGAGTAATTGAATCAGTTGAAGTAGCGTCAGGGAGTCAGAGTTAGAGAGATGTTTCATTGTCGTTATTGTGCAATATATGTGTTAGGGCTGTATATTATTACATTATTAGGTTAGATTAGTTATAGTTTATTGTTAGTATTAATTATAGCTATATTATAGTATTGTTATATTAATTAGATAAGATTATTTTGATTGCTTTGGATTTGGACTGGACTGGTTTTTGATTTGGATTGTCCTTTTGGAATTGTTTGCTTTTTGTGACCTAATCCTTTTTTCTTGTAATGGAGCCAGCAAGAAAGAGCTTATTATTATTTTACTGTCTTGATATAGCTAATAATCCTCACTATATGGCTGTATAATTTAATGTCTAAGCCTGAACACACTTGAAAAAATTCTGTTCCTCAATAAAAATAATTTCTAATCCTTCCTTCGGTCCTCTACGTCCCCAGTCCCATAAGCACAACACAGCACAAAAATAGTAACAGTTCAATACACAAAATCACCAGAAACAATTCTTAACCTTTACCACACCACACTTTTTTTCTGTTGCACTTTACTTTATTACACTCCCTCCACCATAAGCACTGCACTCAACAGTGTAACTTTTATTTTTCATACTGTCACTATCCAAATCATTTATGAATAATTAATTAACTCTGTGTGTGTGTGTGAGAGAGAGAGAGAGAGAGAGAGAGAGAGAAATTTAAAACATTAACACCTTGTTTACTTTTTACAAAAAAAAAAACAAAAAAAAAAACACTACAGCACAGACAAGACTAAATTATTTTAAAAGGGGTGCAAAACACAGGTTGTCATCAATAATCTCACACAAAGCCCCCTTTGTACACCAAATCTGGTCAAAAGATACAAGATCTTTCATGGCTTTAAAGAGAGAGAGAGAGAGAGTTGTCTCTGTAGAAGTAAGTTCAGACAGAATATACATATTTTATTTTATTCCCAGGCAATGGACAAATGTCTGCTCAGGTATTTGTATTATTGCAAATGAAAGGTTACAGAAATTAACAGTGAGAAGAAAAAAAAATAAATAAAACAGGACAGGGGACATCATAAGTCTGCTCAGGTCATCGCTTCAGAATTAAATAATTTGTTTGCTATTTCTTTGCACAGTAGCTAGGTGTCACTAGTGAGCAATACTGAATGAAGCTTCGAGTAATGAACCTTTGAGTGAAGCAATGGGCTGCGAGGTCTCAGTGGTTCAGGAAGCCTCATTTTGCCATCACTAATTCAAGACACTCTCATCAGTAGTGTACCTCAGATTCACCGGATGTTTCGGCCTTTTAAACACCAGACATCCTCCTCTGAGGCGGCCCCTCCTGGATGATCAGTCCAAGGCGAGTGTCCCGTAACCAATTACTAATCGAATTAGACCAGATCCACAATCACAATTGTTGTTGGGTTCCAGTTCTGGAATTTTATCGATATCCAAACAACCCATCCCCCCGTCTCCTTCTCTTACCTTCCTTACTTAGAAATAACCCAAAGAGGAATAATCCAAAAAGGAACCTTGCAATCGGGCGGGCATCGGAACTGGCGGATGAGGAACGTTCGGCTCCTACACCAGGCTTCTACCAGCTCTTCTCCCTCGGAGCCGAGGCAAGACCAGACCGACATCATCCCATTACAGAACAACCGCTGGATGCCCCGGCTCCTGAATTGCGTTCCAGTCTATCTCCCCACTTCTACCATATCTCAAGGCGAACCAACAAGGTCAGTGTGTCAGTATGTTGTTGCATAATGTACTGTTGCATGAGAGGTGATAATCACCCATAGAAGACTTGGCTCCAATTTAAGGTCTGTTAGCCCCAGACCACCCCCCACGTGCTGTCCTAATGGACCTGGGGGGCTGTCCACCTACCTCCCTCTCCCAAGCAACCCTTCGTTAACACCGCAAGGTATCCAGGTTACTCGAAAGAGGTCTGCGAAAAACCAGTCCACCTGTTGGGACTAGAAAAACCAAACCGCAATAATCCTCACCAAAACAGACGTTGTCATCCGCCGTAGATGCCTACCGATGGCCTCGTGCCAATATATGTTTTTTACCTGTAGCACTCACGACCGTGGTGAGAACCTTTTCCAAAATCTCCCCTAAGAAAACCACCCCAAACTCGGTTTGATACCCTAGAAGTACCATCCCTGGATACTTCATCCGACTTAGTCCCCCTTCCCCCCTTCCTTTTAGAGGTCTGTTTATGTTACTTGATGCCGTGGTGGGGAAAAAACCTTTTTTCATTTTTTTGCCCCTACTGGCCTACCCGGGTAACACCGTTTCCAAAGAAAACCCGGAAAAAGAATTTTTTTAATTATTATTATTATTGAAATAGTTCCATAAGAGTAGGTTAAGGCATCTAGTTAATTTAGCCTTTCAACCGGCCCAGTCTGTATTCCATCGTTGGCTCCTATGGTTAAATTTAGAGTAAGAGTAGGTTAAGGCATAGAGCTGTTTTAAGCCCCTATTTTTTAATGTTTAACCCTGTCAAGTCAATACTCCATCGGGCTACTATGGTTAGATTTAGAGCCAGAGTAGTTTAAAGCCCAGAGTTGATATAGCCATAACTTTGCCCTAATGTTTAAGCCGGCCAAATTTGTATTCCATAAAGCCCCTACGGCCCGGTGTAGGGTAAGAGTAGGCCAAAACCCAGAGTTGATTCGGCCATAATGTTCAAACCTACCAGGTTGCGAAAGGGCGGGCTTTCCTTTTTATATTCATAAAGAAACGAGCTCAGATTTGAGAAATAATTCTGGAATAAAATTTCCAAGAATGCTTCTCTATCATCATCTCATGCTCTCCACTCTATTTTGCTTTTTTGTTTTCTTTTGTTTTTTTGTTGTTTTTGTTGTTTTTGTTTTTTTGTATATCCCCTCCATCCTTGAATCCCTTTCCTTCTTCTGCTCTTCAGACAATACTGAAAGATGAATCTCTGCGCAAGGAATGAACCAGAGGGTGTCTGACCTGCTTAGGACCAGCACCCCCCTAAGGGTTTGCTTAAACCCGTGTTCATCCTCCTCTTCCGGTCCCCCCCCGGTCCAACGGACCAGAACGGGATCGGAGAGGATGCACCATTTTTTATTTAATTTATTTACAATTCAATCATCCTTTCTTCCTCTCCTGCCCGATCTTGTTTCTTTATGTTATCGATATTTCTCTTCTTTCGTTCAGACCATTTGGGAACCATGCTTTTAACTTTTCAATCCAGATGTATTCCTTGCATAGCCTCTGTCTTAGCGTCCACCTAGGATTATGCTCCAGACCCCTTATTCTCAACTTGTGTAACCCGTGTTGTTTGAAATGCTCAATGAGTACCCGTCTGCTATCATTCCTCTCCCCCTTCTTGATCACATATCTGTGCTGGTACAGGCGAGTCTTAATGGAGTTCTTTGTCTGACCCACGTAATGCTTACCACATCTACTGCACTGAATCGCATAAATACAGTTCTTGGTTCTCAAAGGAATTTTGGGAAGAAAAAACGCCCTTGATTGTCCTCGTGCTTTAATGATCCTAGGTCTATTTATTGCCGGTGGCTTACTTCCTTTTTGCCTAGGAAGTCTACTGTGAACCAATAAATCCCGTAAATTCATATTCCTCTTGTAGGCTGCCAAGAGAGCTATATCTTGTCCCTCTGGAATGTCCGCCAGTGTCTTCCTAAAATTGTCCCTGATCCCTCTATTTAGCCTCACCGCCTCTGGAGTATATGAAAAAATAGTCGGGACCAAAATCTTACCGTCTCTAGAGGGTGCCGTCCCCGGGTTTACCTGCATCCGGCAATGTTCCTTATAAATCCCTCTAAGCCTTGTCCTCGAGTAACCTCTTGTTCGAAGCGCCCGGAACAATGTACGTTTCGCGTCCTGAAAATCCTCCTCTCTTGAACAAATTCTCTTAAATCTGAGAAGCTGAGATAATACTATACCCCTGAATGTATGTCTAGGATGATAACTTTGATGATGTAACAACGCATGAGTATCTGTCTCTTTAAAGAACATCTTGAAATCCAACCTTCCCGTGGACATAAAATCCGGTCCCTTATACACCGTTGTATCCAAAAACTCAATCGCTTCTTCCTTAACTACTGCCTGTACCCTAATCGAGTCATGATGCGTGTTGAGTATCCCCAAAAAACGATCAAAATCCTGTTGTCCATAACTCCATACCCCCCAAACATCGTCCAAAAATCGAAAATACGCTAAGGGCCTCTTCTCACATTTGGGAAAAACCGTTTCTTCCCATTGAGCCATATATATGTTTGCATATGCCGGCGCAAACTTTTTACCCATGGCTGTCCCTTTGATCTGTAGGTACCATTCCCCCTCGAACTCAAAATCATTACAGGTCAAACTTAACTCTAAGAGTTCCAAAATCTCCTTCTCAGGTCTGGAACTGTCTGGGTATCGATCAAAACAATCCCGCACCGCTCTCAACCCCAGGGGCGTCTCAATATTCGTATAGAGACTCTCCACATCCAATGAAAAGAGAATCACCCCTGGAGGTACCCGCAGATCCTTCACCTTCTCCAAAAAATCATAAGTGTCCCTGATATAGCTAGCATGTCTCGTAGACAGGGGATTCAAATAAAAATCTATGAATTCCGCAATTCTGTAACTCTCACTACCACAATCTGACACTATTGGTCGACCCGGTGGCATGAAGGGATTAGGCCATTTCTCCCTCGGCTTATGGACCTTCGGTAGTAAGTAAAACCGCCTAGGTCTCGGTGCCTTTTCCCCTAGTAGATAGTTTTTCTGACGTTTACAAATGCAGCCCGTCCTTTCCAAAGTATTGACTATTCCCTCAATCCGAGGCACGGATTCCAAAAAAATGGGAGCCTTTAGTTTGGAATAAAACGACTCATCTGTCAACTGCCTTTTACCCTCTCGTACATACCATGTCCTATCCATAATGACCACTGCACTCCCCTTATCCGCTGGCTTTATTACTATATCCCGCCTAGAGACTAATTCCTCTAGTGCTTCCACCTCACTCTGGATTAAATTTTTCCTCGGATTCTGTGCCTTTGATAACGTCAACTGGACCTCTGTCACATTTTTGTCGAAAAAGTCCCACACTTCTCCTGGTAACTGCTGAGGCTGAGGCATCCAGCCCGATTTCTCGCAGAAAGGACGAATTTGCCTACCTGTTTCTTCTCCCAACCCGAAAAATACTGCCCTCTGTATCCTATCATGGAAATAACCCAGCTCTGCCAGCAACAGCCCTTTCTCCGTCTTCCTCATTAAGTGGGAAGGGATAAATGACAGACCCTTATCTAATAGCATAGATTGTGCTGATGTCAATTCCAAACTCTGAGACAGATTAATTATGGAACTTAAATCTTTATTGAACCTCCTCTTTTGTTGTTCTGTTTTTTTGTGATTGTTTAGCTCCTCCTCCTCCTCCTTCTTCGGAAATGAGAACCGAAATGAAAACGAAAACCCGGGGCCCTGCTGGAACCGCCCCCTCTCTATTTTAACTGCTGCTGCCAATGGCGCAATACAGCTGCTGCCGTTGTCAGACTCCAATGGACTTTATCCCCTTCCACCCTGAAGTGTCTCTCAGGGAGCATCGGGATGCTGCATCCCAACTCCTCAATGTACTCATTCAGGCTGCTTAGGTTCTTTTTGGCCTTTTCCGGCAGAGTCTGGTCAAAATTTACCAAAGGGACCCTTATCCGGGCCTCTGGGAAGGTCTCCCTCGCTGCTTCCACCATCTTCCCCAGAATCTTCCCTATGGACACTATATTGCCTGACTCCCTGTCATTCAGTCCAAATGCCAACACGACCTGCTCCACTACCACTGTTGTTTTTGTCCTGTGTTTCAGGATCGTGTATCCGTCCGTGATGGTGGCCCCTGGGAAACTATGTATCTCTATGTCCCATGCTGTAGTTTTCGGCAACCTGCCCAAATTTGAGTCCCCAATAAATACTATGGGGCTGACCGGAGCTAAGGACCAATTCCTAGCTCCCGCTCTCCCCTCATGCCTCACATGTTTGCTCCAGCGGGACTCCTCCGGGGATTCTTCCCTTCCCCCACCCTTCCCTTTATCTGCTCCCCGTGAGGCTACTGCTGACCCTTCTCGGGCTTCCCCCACCTCCTCTATCAACAAATCTCCTAGCTCCTCCTCCGCTATTTCAACCACCTGGTGATCCCCTTCCTTCCCCTGTGGTCGAAATGGGGTTAAGGCCGGCCTCCGTTCTACCCCTTTTCCCCAACCAAACATTTTCTTGGCCTTTGGGATCCTCGTGACCGCCCTGTTCCCCTGATGTTGCTCGTTTTTGCTCTCTGCTGGTGCCTCGCGGGATTGTTCCGCTTCCCCAGGTTGCTCCACCTCCATTGGAACTACCTCCTCCTTCTGCCGTTGTTGTTGTTGTTGTTGTTGCTCCCCACTCTCTGTCTCCCTCTGCACCCCTTGAAGCTGAGGCCCCGCTTCCGTCTCATTTCCACTTTCCCCCTCCTCTTCTATCTCCGTACGCTGTTTCCTCTCCATTAGATCCCTGATCAATCTCCCCGCCTGCTGTATCGTCTCTTCTTTTAATCCTTTGTATCGTCTCCGAGTCCACTTTATTGCCACGTTCCATGCCTCTCTCCACTCGATTTTATTGCTTTCCACCACTTTTTTACTCGCCCTGCTTAGGGCCACACGATAGTGCTTCTCCAGGATCCCCAACCCCTTCTTAAGCCACATATTCGTGTTTCCCTGCAGTTCTACCACCGTCATCACTGATTGGAAGGCCGGCTGGACTCTATTGGCCTGCGCCGCCAATCTAATCAGCCTTCCGGGTGGGCCTCCCCTGCCTCCTTCCATCTCTATGTTACAATGGTATAATTTTAAGAAAGCATGGAACGCCCTCACGGTACCTCGGAACTCCGGGTTGCCCTCCTTCTTGATCCCCTCCGTTTGTCCGTCTTGTCTGTCCCCCACCTGTCGCATGCTCCTTTGTCCATTTCCGCTCCTCTCTCTTCTTCTTTCCTCCCCTCGCTTCTGTCTTCTGGCTGGTCTCCCCTCTTCCACATCCCTCCTCCTTGCTTCCCAATCTCTACGTCTCCATCCTCCTTCTTCCCGGCGTCTCCTTCCGCTCCCTCTTTCCATCCCTCCTTCATTTATTCTCCCCATCGCTCTTCCTCTCCAGTCTCTGCTCCTTTCCCCCTGAAACCTCCTTTCCCCTCTTCCGCTCCTCTCCTCCGACTCCATCGTCCTCCTCCAATCTCTTCTTTCCTCCATCCTGGAACTTCTCCTCCTTCCTCTTTCCTCTCCTCTTCCCCTTCCGCTCCTCTCCTCCGACTCCATCCTCCTCCTCCAATCTCTTCTTTCTTCCATCCTGGAACTCCTCCTCCTTCCTCCTTCCTCTGCTCTTCCCCTCCATTCCCTCCTTCCAGCCATATCCATGTCTCTTGTATCTCTCCGGTTTCCGTTGTCTCCTATCCCCCTCCATTCTCTCCTCCTGTCCACATCATCTCTTCTTCTTCTTCCTTCTCCCCTCTCCTTCGAACCCGTTCTACTGTCTCGTCTTCTCCACTCTCCTCTCTCTTCTTCCCCATCTCTCCTTCTCCCGTATTCTCCTCCTTCCCTCCTACGTTCTTCCTCCCTTTCCATTGCTTCCGACTTGTCTTCTTTTTCTGAAAACAAAAATCCAAATGATTTCTCCTCCAACTAGTTCAAAAAAACCCTTCGTCCCAATATCCATCTACTGGATACACCCCGGTATGTCATGTCCGTGGCTCTGGCAAGGTTAGGTTTTTTGAGGATATTACAACAGCCCTTCCCCCTCCTGGTTTTTCAAAAGGGTTCCGGGACTGAGGAAAAAGCACTGGCCGACGCTTGTCTGACTACTCTGTCGGGTTAGAACTTCAGGACTTATAATGGGAAACACCTATCTCCCCTGTGGGTATCGAATCACCCTGCTTTTGTGATTCTGCTGTTTGATTGAGTGTGGACCCCATTACACTTGGACAGGGGCCCCACTCAATCCAAGGGGCTAATCCTATTTAAACCTGCTAGGTCTGTATTCCATACGGCTACTATGGTTAGGTTTAGAGTAAGAGTAGGTTAAGGCATAGAGTTGATTTAACCATAATGTTTAAATCGCCCAGGTCTGTACTCCACACCATGGTTAGGCTTAGAGTAAGAGTAGGCCAAGGCATAGAGTTGATTTAACCATAATGTTTAAACCGACCAGGTTTGTACTCCCTAGGGCTACTATGGTTAGGTTTAGAGTGAGAGTAGGTTAAGGCCTACAGTTGTTTTAACGTATAATGTTCAAACCAACCAGGTTTGTATTCCATAGGGCTACTATGGTTAGGTTTAGAGTAAGAGTAGGTGGGTTTTTACTCCATAGGGCTACTACGGTTAGGTTTAGAGTAAGAGTAGTTTAAGGCCTACCGTTGCTTTAGCCTATAATGTTTAAACCGATCAGGTTTGTACTCCATAGGGCTACTATGGTTAAGTTTAGAGTAAGAGTAGGTTAAGGCATAGAGTTGATCTAACCATCCTGTTTAACCTGCCAGGTTTGTATTCCATAGGGCTACTATGGTTATAATGTTTAAAACGACCAGGTTTATATTCCATAGGGCTACTATGGTTAGGTTTAGAGTAAGAGTAGTTTAAGGCCTACAGTTGCTTTAGCCTATAATGTTTAAACCCCCCAGGTTTGTATTCCATAGGGCTACTATGGTTAGGTTTAGAGTAAGAGTAGGTTAAGGCCTACAGTTGCTTTAGCCTATAATGTTTTCCACTGACCGGGTTTTTACTCCATAGGGCTACCATGGTTAGGTTTAGAGTAAGAGTAGTTTAAGGCCTACAGTTGCTTTAGCCTATAATGTTTCAACCGACCAGGTTTGTATTCCATAGGGCTACTATGGTTAGGTTTAGAGCAAGAGTAGGTTAAGGCCTACAGTTGCTTTAGCCTATCATGTTTAAACCGACCAGGTTTGTACTCCATAGGGCTACTATGGTTAAGTTTTAGAGTAAGAGTAGGTTAAGGCCTACAGTTGCTTTAGCCTATCATGTTTAAACCGACCAGGTTTGTACTCCATAGGGCTACTATGGTTAAGTTTTAGAGTAAGAGTAGGTTAAGGCATAGAGTTGATCTAACCATCCTGTTTAAACCTGCTAGGTCTGTATTCCATACGGCTATTATGGTTAGGTTTAGAGTAAGAGTAGGTTAAGGCATAGCGTTGATTTAACCATATTGTTTAAACCGACCAGGTTTGTACTTCCTAGGGGACCAGGTTTATACTCCATAGGGCTACTATGGTTAGGTTTAGAGTAAGAGTAGATTAAGGCCTACAGTTGTTTTAGCCTATAATGTTTTAAACCGACCGGGTTTGTACTCCATAGGGCTACTATGGTTAGGTTTAGAGTAAGAGTAGTTTAAGGCCTGCAGTGGCTTTAGCCTATCATGTTTAAACCAGTCCGGTTTGTACTCCATAGGGCTACTATGGTTAAGTTTAGAGTAAGAGTAGATTAAGGCATAGAGATGATCTAACCATCCCCCTCGTCCTTTCCATCCTAGGTAGGTTTTTAGAAAAACCATTTTTGGTACTGAAAGAAGCACAATCCCAACCACTACCTGGTGTACAAGGAGACCCCCTCTACGTCAAGGTACCTTTCCTATTCCCCCAGATGATGCATGAAGGAAAATATTCAAGATAGTGATGTGACATTTGAAGCGAGGCGTCGGAGCTTGTGTCGAGCAAAAAGGGGCGTGCCAGATGAAGCCGCGATTCGAGGCTTGTGTTGTTAACGTGAAAATCACGTGACTGATGACAAACGAGGCCTCGGTTTGTGTGAAAACGTCATCGGTTCGGTCTGAGTGTCGTTTGTTCGAATCTCGCGCCACCTTGTGGGTGTTGTCAGGAGTAATTGAATCAGTTGAAGTAGCGTCAGGGAGTCAGAGTTAGAGAGATGTTTCATTGTCGTTATTGTGCAATATATGTGTTAGGGCTGTATATTATTACATTATTAGGTTAGATTAGTTATAGTTTATTGTTAGTATTAATTATAGCTATATTATAGTATTGTTATATTAATTAGATAAGATTATTTTGATTGCTTTGGATTTGGACTGGACTGGTTTTTGATTTGGATTGTCCTTTTGGAATTGTTTGCTTTTTGTGACCTAATCCTTTTTTCTTGTAATGGAGCCAGCAAGAAAGAGCTTATTATTATTTTACTGTCTTGATATAGCTAATAATCCTCACTATATGGCTGTATAATTTAATGTCTAAGCCTGAACACACTTGAAAAAATTCTGTTCCTCAATAAAAATAATTTCTAATCCTTCCTTCGGTCCTCTACGTCCCCAGTCCCATAAGCACAACACAGCACAAAAATAGTAACAGTTCAATACACAAAATCACCAGAAACAATTCTTAACCTTTACCACACCACACTTTTTTTCTGTTGCACTTTACTTTATTACACTCCCTCCACCATAAGCACTGCACTCAACAGTGTAACTTTTATTTTTCATACTGTCACTATCCAAATCATTTATGAATAATTAATTAACTCTGTGTGTGTGTGTGAGAGAGAGAGAGAGAGAGAGAGAGAGAGAAATTTAAAACATTAACACCTTGTTTACTTTTTACAAAAAAAAAAACAAAAAAAAAAACACTACAGCACAGACAAGACTAAATTATTTTAAAAGGGGTGCAAAACACAGGTTGTCATCAATAATCTCACACAAAGCCCCCTTTGTACACCAAATCTGGTCAAAAGATACAAGATCTTTCATGGCTTTAAAGAGAGAGAGAGAGAGAGTTGTCTCTGTAGAAGTAAGTTCAGACAGAATATACATATTTTATTTTATTCCCAGGCAATGGACAAATGTCTGCTCAGGTATTTGTATTATTGCAAATGAAAGGTTACAGAAATTAACAGTGAGAAGAAAAAAAAATAAATAAAACAGGACAGGGGACATCATAAGTCTGCTCAGGTCATCGCTTCAGAATTAAATAATTTGTTTGCTATTTCTTTGCACAGTAGCTAGGTGTCACTAGTGAGCAATACTGAATGAAGCTTCGAGTAATGAACCTTTGAGTGAAGCAATGGGCTGCGAGGTCTCAGTGGTTCAGGAAGCCTCATTTTGCCATCACTAATTCAAGACACTCTCATCAGTAGTGTACCTCAGATTCACCGGATGTTTCGGCCTTTTAAACACCAGACATCCTCCTCTGAGGCGGCCCCTCCTGGATGATCAGTCCAAGGCGAGTGTCCCGTAACCAATTACTAATCGAATTAGACCAGATCCACAATCACAATTGTTGTTGGGTTCCAGTTCTGGAATTTTATCGATATCCAAACAACCCATCCCCCCGTCTCCTTCTCTTACCTTCCTTACTTAGAAATAACCCAAAGAGGAATAATCCAAAAAGGAACCTTGCAATCGGGCGGGCATCGGAACTGGCGGATGAGGAACGTTCGGCTCCTACACCAGGCTTCTACCAGCTCTTCTCCCTCGGAGCCGAGGCAAGACCAGACCGACATCATCCCATTACAGAACAACCGCTGGATGCCCCGGCTCCTGAATTGCGTTCCAGTCTATCTCCCCACTTCTACCATATCTCAAGGCGAACCAACAAGGTCAGTGTGTCAGTATGTTGTTGCATAATGTACTGTTGCATGAGAGGTGATAATCACCCATAGAAGACTTGGCTCCAATTTAAGGTCTGTTAGCCCCAGACCACCCCCCACGTGCTGTCCTAATGGACCTGGGGGGCTGTCCACCTACCTCCCTCTCCCAAGCAACCCTTCGTTAACACCGCAAGGTATCCAGGTTACTCGAAAGAGGTCTGCGAAAAACCAGTCCACCTGTTGGGACTAGAAAAACCAAACCGCAATAATCCTCACCAAAACAGACGTTGTCATCCGCCGTAGATGCCTACCGATGGCCTCGTGCCAATATATGTTTTTTACCTGTAGCACTCACGACCGTGGTGAGAACCTTTTCCAAAATCTCCCCTAAGAAAACCACCCCAAACTCGGTTTGATACCCTAGAAGTACCATCCCTGGATACTTCATCCGACTTAGTCCCCCTTCCCCCCTTCCTTTTAGAGGTCTGTTTATGTTACTTGATGCCGTGGTGGGGAAAAAACCTTTTTTCATTTTTTTGCCCCTACTGGCCTACCCGGGTAACACCGTTTCCAAAGAAAACCCGGAAAAAGAATTTTTTTAATTATTATTATTATTGAAATAGTTCCATAAGAGTAGGTTAAGGCATCTAGTTAATTTAGCCTTTCAACCGGCCCAGTCTGTATTCCATCGTTGGCTCCTATGGTTAAATTTAGAGTAAGAGTAGGTTAAGGCATAGAGCTGTTTTAAGCCCCTATTTTTTAATGTTTAACCCTGTCAAGTCAATACTCCATCGGGCTACTATGGTTAGATTTAGAGCCAGAGTAGTTTAAAGCCCAGAGTTGATATAGCCATAACTTTGCCCTAATGTTTAAGCCGGCCAAATTTGTATTCCATAAAGCCCCTACGGCCCGGTGTAGGGTAAGAGTAGGCCAAAACCCAGAGTTGATTCGGCCATAATGTTCAAACCTACCAGGTTGCGAAAGGGCGGGCTTTCCTTTTTATATTCATAAAGAAACGAGCTCAGATTTGAGAAATAATTCTGGAATAAAATTTCCAAGAATGCTTCTCTATCATCATCTCATGCTCTCCACTCTATTTTGCTTTTTTGTTTTCTTTTGTTTTTTTGTTGTTTTTGTTGTTTTTGTTTTTTTGTATATCCCCTCCATCCTTGAATCCCTTTCCTTCTTCTGCTCTTCAGACAATACTGAAAGATGAATCTCTGCGCAAGGAATGAACCAGAGGGTGTCTGACCTGCTTAGGACCAGCACCCCCCTAAGGGTTTGCTTAAACCCGTGTTCATCCTCCTCTTCCGGTCCCCCCCCGGTCCAACGGACCAGAACGGGATCGGAGAGGATGCACCATTTTTTATTTAATTTATTTACAATTCAATCATCCTTTCTTCCTCTCCTGCCCGATCTTGTTTCTTTATGTTATCGATATTTCTCTTCTTTCGTTCAGACCATTTGGGAACCATGCTTTTAACTTTTCAATCCAGATGTATTCCTTGCATAGCCTCTGTCTTAGCGTCCACCTAGGATTATGCTCCAGACCCCTTATTCTCAACTTGTGTAACCCGTGTTGTTTGAAATGCTCAATGAGTACCCGTCTGCTATCATTCCTCTCCCCCTTCTTGATCACATATCTGTGCTGGTACAGGCGAGTCTTAATGGAGTTCTTTGTCTGACCCACGTAATGCTTACCACATCTACTGCACTGAATCGCATAAATACAGTTCTTGGTTCTCAAAGGAATTTTGGGAAGAAAAAACGCCCTTGATTGTCCTCGTGCTTTAATGATCCTAGGTCTATTTATTGCCGGTGGCTTACTTCCTTTTTGCCTAGGAAGTCTACTGTGAACCAATAAATCCCGTAAATTCATATTCCTCTTGTAGGCTGCCAAGAGAGCTATATCTTGTCCCTCTGGAATGTCCGCCAGTGTCTTCCTAAAATTGTCCCTGATCCCTCTATTTAGCCTCACCGCCTCTGGAGTATATGAAAAAATAGTCGGGACCAAAATCTTACCGTCTCTAGAGGGTGCCGTCCCCGGGTTTACCTGCATCCGGCAATGTTCCTTATAAATCCCTCTAAGCCTTGTCCTCGAGTAACCTCTTGTTCGAAGCGCCCGGAACAATGTACGTTTCGCGTCCTGAAAATCCTCCTCTCTTGAACAAATTCTCTTAAATCTGAGAAGCTGAGATAATACTATACCCCTGAATGTATGTCTAGGATGATAACTTTGATGATGTAACAACGCATGAGTATCTGTCTCTTTAAAGAACATCTTGAAATCCAACCTTCCCGTGGACATAAAATCCGGTCCCTTATACACCGTTGTATCCAAAAACTCAATCGCTTCTTCCTTAACTACTGCCTGTACCCTAATCGAGTCATGATGCGTGTTGAGTATCCCCAAAAAACGATCAAAATCCTGTTGTCCATAACTCCATACCCCCCAAACATCGTCCAAAAATCGAAAATACGCTAAGGGCCTCTTCTCACATTTGGGAAAAACCGTTTCTTCCCATTGAGCCATATATATGTTTGCATATGCCGGCGCAAACTTTTTACCCATGGCTGTCCCTTTGATCTGTAGGTACCATTCCCCCTCGAACTCAAAATCATTACAGGTCAAACTTAACTCTAAGAGTTCCAAAATCTCCTTCTCAGGTCTGGAACTGTCTGGGTATCGATCAAAACAATCCCGCACCGCTCTCAACCCCAGGGGCGTCTCAATATTCGTATAGAGACTCTCCACATCCAATGAAAAGAGAATCACCCCTGGAGGTACCCGCAGATCCTTCACCTTCTCCAAAAAATCATAAGTGTCCCTGATATAGCTAGCATGTCTCGTAGACAGGGGATTCAAATAAAAATCTATGAATTCCGCAATTCTGTAACTCTCACTACCACAATCTGACACTATTGGTCGACCCGGTGGCATGAAGGGATTAGGCCATTTCTCCCTCGGCTTATGGACCTTCGGTAGTAAGTAAAACCGCCTAGGTCTCGGTGCCTTTTCCCCTAGTAGATAGTTTTTCTGACGTTTACAAATGCAGCCCGTCCTTTCCAAAGTATTGACTATTCCCTCAATCCGAGGCACGGATTCCAAAAAAATGGGAGCCTTTAGTTTGGAATAAAACGACTCATCTGTCAACTGCCTTTTACCCTCTCGTACATACCATGTCCTATCCATAATGACCACTGCACTCCCCTTATCCGCTGGCTTTATTACTATATCCCGCCTAGAGACTAATTCCTCTAGTGCTTCCACCTCACTCTGGATTAAATTTTTCCTCGGATTCTGTGCCTTTGATAACGTCAACTGGACCTCTGTCACATTTTTGTCGAAAAAGTCCCACACTTCTCCTGGTAACTGCTGAGGCTGAGGCATCCAGCCCGATTTCTCGCAGAAAGGACGAATTTGCCTACCTGTTTCTTCTCCCAACCCGAAAAATACTGCCCTCTGTATCCTATCATGGAAATAACCCAGCTCTGCCAGCAACAGCCCTTTCTCCGTCTTCCTCATTAAGTGGGAAGGGATAAATGACAGACCCTTATCTAATAGCATAGATTGTGCTGATGTCAATTCCAAACTCTGAGACAGATTAATTATGGAACTTAAATCTTTATTGAACCTCCTCTTTTGTTGTTCTGTTTTTTTGTGATTGTTTAGCTCCTCCTCCTCCTCCTTCTTCGGAAATGAGAACCGAAATGAAAACGAAAACCCGGGGCCCTGCTGGAACCGCCCCCTCTCTATTTTAACTGCTGCTGCCAATGGCGCAATACAGCTGCTGCCGTTGTCAGACTCCAATGGACTTTATCCCCTTCCACCCTGAAGTGTCTCTCAGGGAGCATCGGGATGCTGCATCCCAACTCCTCAATGTACTCATTCAGGCTGCTTAGGTTCTTTTTGGCCTTTTCCGGCAGAGTCTGGTCAAAATTTACCAAAGGGACCCTTATCCGGGCCTCTGGGAAGGTCTCCCTCGCTGCTTCCACCATCTTCCCCAGAATCTTCCCTATGGACACTATATTGCCTGACTCCCTGTCATTCAGTCCAAATGCCAACACGACCTGCTCCACTACCACTGTTGTTTTTGTCCTGTGTTTCAGGATCGTGTATCCGTCCGTGATGGTGGCCCCTGGGAAACTATGTATCTCTATGTCCCATGCTGTAGTTTTCGGCAACCTGCCCAAATTTGAGTCCCCAATAAATACTATGGGGCTGACCGGAGCTAAGGACCAATTCCTAGCTCCCGCTCTCCCCTCATGCCTCACATGTTTGCTCCAGCGGGACTCCTCCGGGGATTCTTCCCTTCCCCCACCCTTCCCTTTATCTGCTCCCCGTGAGGCTACTGCTGACCCTTCTCGGGCTTCCCCCACCTCCTCTATCAACAAATCTCCTAGCTCCTCCTCCGCTATTTCAACCACCTGGTGATCCCCTTCCTTCCCCTGTGGTCGAAATGGGGTTAAGGCCGGCCTCCGTTCTACCCCTTTTCCCCAACCAAACATTTTCTTGGCCTTTGGGATCCTCGTGACCGCCCTGTTCCCCTGATGTTGCTCGTTTTTGCTCTCTGCTGGTGCCTCGCGGGATTGTTCCGCTTCCCCAGGTTGCTCCACCTCCATTGGAACTACCTCCTCCTTCTGCCGTTGTTGTTGTTGTTGTTGTTGCTCCCCACTCTCTGTCTCCCTCTGCACCCCTTGAAGCTGAGGCCCCGCTTCCGTCTCATTTCCACTTTCCCCCTCCTCTTCTATCTCCGTACGCTGTTTCCTCTCCATTAGATCCCTGATCAATCTCCCCGCCTGCTGTATCGTCTCTTCTTTTAATCCTTTGTATCGTCTCCGAGTCCACTTTATTGCCACGTTCCATGCCTCTCTCCACTCGATTTTATTGCTTTCCACCACTTTTTTACTCGCCCTGCTTAGGGCCACACGATAGTGCTTCTCCAGGATCCCCAACCCCTTCTTAAGCCACATATTCGTGTTTCCCTGCAGTTCTACCACCGTCATCACTGATTGGAAGGCCGGCTGGACTCTATTGGCCTGCGCCGCCAATCTAATCAGCCTTCCGGGTGGGCCTCCCCTGCCTCCTTCCATCTCTATGTTACAATGGTATAATTTTAAGAAAGCATGGAACGCCCTCACGGTACCTCGGAACTCCGGGTTGCCCTCCTTCTTGATCCCCTCCGTTTGTCCGTCTTGTCTGTCCCCCACCTGTCGCATGCTCCTTTGTCCATTTCCGCTCCTCTCTCTTCTTCTTTCCTCCCCTCGCTTCTGTCTTCTGGCTGGTCTCCCCTCTTCCACATCCCTCCTCCTTGCTTCCCAATCTCTACGTCTCCATCCTCCTTCTTCCCGGCGTCTCCTTCCGCTCCCTCTTTCCATCCCTCCTTCATTTATTCTCCCCATCGCTCTTCCTCTCCAGTCTCTGCTCCTTTCCCCCTGAAACCTCCTTTCCCCTCTTCCGCTCCTCTCCTCCGACTCCATCGTCCTCCTCCAATCTCTTCTTTCCTCCATCCTGGAACTTCTCCTCCTTCCTCTTTCCTCTCCTCTTCCCCTTCCGCTCCTCTCCTCCGACTCCATCCTCCTCCTCCAATCTCTTCTTTCTTCCATCCTGGAACTCCTCCTCCTTCCTCCTTCCTCTGCTCTTCCCCTCCATTCCCTCCTTCCAGCCATATCCATGTCTCTTGTATCTCTCCGGTTTCCGTTGTCTCCTATCCCCCTCCATTCTCTCCTCCTGTCCACATCATCTCTTCTTCTTCTTCCTTCTCCCCTCTCCTTCGAACCCGTTCTACTGTCTCGTCTTCTCCACTCTCCTCTCTCTTCTTCCCCATCTCTCCTTCTCCCGTATTCTCCTCCTTCCCTCCTACGTTCTTCCTCCCTTTCCATTGCTTCCGACTTGTCTTCTTTTTCTGAAAACAAAAATCCAAATGATTTCTCCTCCAACTAGTTCAAAAAAACCCTTCGTCCCAATATCCATCTACTGGATACACCCCGGTATGTCATGTCCGTGGCTCTGGCAAGGTTAGGTTTTTTGAGGATATTACAACAGCCCTTCCCCCTCCTGGTTTTTCAAAAGGGTTCCGGGACTGAGGAAAAAGCACTGGCCGACGCTTGTCTGACTACTCTGTCGGGTTAGAACTTCAGGACTTATAATGGGAAACACCTATCTCCCCTGTGGGTATCGAATCACCCTGCTTTTGTGATTCTGCTGTTTGATTGAGTGTGGACCCCATTACACTTGGACAGGGGCCCCACTCAATCCAAGGGGCTAATCCTATTTAAACCTGCTAGGTCTGTATTCCATACGGCTACTATGGTTAGGTTTAGAGTAAGAGTAGGTTAAGGCATAGAGTTGATTTAACCATAATGTTTAAATCGCCCAGGTCTGTACTCCACACCATGGTTAGGCTTAGAGTAAGAGTAGGCCAAGGCATAGAGTTGATTTAACCATAATGTTTAAACCGACCAGGTTTGTACTCCCTAGGGCTACTATGGTTAGGTTTAGAGTGAGAGTAGGTTAAGGCCTACAGTTGTTTTAACGTATAATGTTCAAACCAACCAGGTTTGTATTCCATAGGGCTACTATGGTTAGGTTTAGAGTAAGAGTAGGTGGGTTTTTACTCCATAGGGCTACTACGGTTAGGTTTAGAGTAAGAGTAGTTTAAGGCCTACCGTTGCTTTAGCCTATAATGTTTAAACCGATCAGGTTTGTACTCCATAGGGCTACTATGGTTAAGTTTAGAGTAAGAGTAGGTTAAGGCATAGAGTTGATCTAACCATCCTGTTTAACCTGCCAGGTTTGTATTCCATAGGGCTACTATGGTTATAATGTTTAAAACGACCAGGTTTATATTCCATAGGGCTACTATGGTTAGGTTTAGAGTAAGAGTAGTTTAAGGCCTACAGTTGCTTTAGCCTATAATGTTTAAACCCCCCAGGTTTGTATTCCATAGGGCTACTATGGTTAGGTTTAGAGTAAGAGTAGGTTAAGGCCTACAGTTGCTTTAGCCTATAATGTTTTCCACTGACCGGGTTTTTACTCCATAGGGCTACCATGGTTAGGTTTAGAGTAAGAGTAGTTTAAGGCCTACAGTTGCTTTAGCCTATAATGTTTCAACCGACCAGGTTTGTATTCCATAGGGCTACTATGGTTAGGTTTAGAGCAAGAGTAGGTTAAGGCCTACAGTTGCTTTAGCCTATCATGTTTAAACCGACCAGGTTTGTACTCCATAGGGCTACTATGGTTAAGTTTTAGAGTAAGAGTAGGTTAAGGCCTACAGTTGCTTTAGCCTATCATGTTTAAACCGACCAGGTTTGTACTCCATAGGGCTACTATGGTTAAGTTTTAGAGTAAGAGTAGGTTAAGGCATAGAGTTGATCTAACCATCCTGTTTAAACCTGCTAGGTCTGTATTCCATACGGCTATTATGGTTAGGTTTAGAGTAAGAGTAGGTTAAGGCATAGCGTTGATTTAACCATATTGTTTAAACCGACCAGGTTTGTACTTCCTAGGGGACCAGGTTTATACTCCATAGGGCTACTATGGTTAGGTTTAGAGTAAGAGTAGATTAAGGCCTACAGTTGTTTTAGCCTATAATGTTTTAAACCGACCGGGTTTGTACTCCATAGGGCTACTATGGTTAGGTTTAGAGTAAGAGTAGTTTAAGGCCTGCAGTGGCTTTAGCCTATCATGTTTAAACCAGTCCGGTTTGTACTCCATAGGGCTACTATGGTTAAGTTTAGAGTAAGAGTAGATTAAGGCATAGAGATGATCTAACCATCCCCCTCGTCCTTTCCATCCTAGGTAGGTTTTTAGAAAAACCATTTTTGGTACTGAAAGAAGCACAATCCCAACCACTACCTGGTGTACAAGGAGACCCCCTCTACGTCAAGGTACCTTTCCTATTCCCCCAGATGATGCATGAAGGAAAATATTCAAGATAGTGATGTGACATTTGAAGCGAGGCGTCGGAGCTTGTGTCGAGCAAAAAGGGGCGTGCCAGATGAAGCCGCGATTCGAGGCTTGTGTTGTTAACGTGAAAATCACGTGACTGATGACAAACGAGGCCTCGGTTTGTGTGAAAACGTCATCGGTTCGGTCTGAGTGTCGTTTGTTCGAATCTCGCGCCACCTTGTGGGTGTTGTCAGGAGTAATTGAATCAGTTGAAGTAGCGTCAGGGAGTCAGAGTTAGAGAGATGTTTCATTGTCGTTATTGTGCAATATATGTGTTAGGGCTGTATATTATTACATTATTAGGTTAGATTAGTTATAGTTTATTGTTAGTATTAATTATAGCTATATTATAGTATTGTTATATTAATTAGATAAGATTATTTTGATTGCTTTGGATTTGGACTGGACTGGTTTTTGATTTGGATTGTCCTTTTGGAATTGTTTGCTTTTTGTGACCTAATCCTTTTTTCTTGTAATGGAGCCAGCAAGAAAGAGCTTATTATTATTTTACTGTCTTGATATAGCTAATAATCCTCACTATATGGCTGTATAATTTAATGTCTAAGCCTGAACACACTTGAAAAAATTCTGTTCCTCAATAAAAATAATTTCTAATCCTTCCTTCGGTCCTCTACGTCCCCAGTCCCATAAGCACAACACAGCACAAAAATAGTAACAGTTCAATACACAAAATCACCAGAAACAATTCTTAACCTTTACCACACCACACTTTTTTTCTGTTGCACTTTACTTTATTACACTCCCTCCACCATAAGCACTGCACTCAACAGTGTAACTTTTATTTTTCATACTGTCACTATCCAAATCATTTATGAATAATTAATTAACTCTGTGTGTGTGTGTGAGAGAGAGAGAGAGAGAGAGAGAGAGAGAAATTTAAAACATTAACACCTTGTTTACTTTTTACAAAAAAAAAAACAAAAAAAAAAACACTACAGCACAGACAAGACTAAATTATTTTAAAAGGGGTGCAAAACACAGGTTGTCATCAATAATCTCACACAAAGCCCCCTTTGTACACCAAATCTGGTCAAAAGATACAAGATCTTTCATGGCTTTAAAGAGAGAGAGAGAGAGTTGTCTCTGTAGAAGTAAGTTCAGACAGAATATACATATTTTATTTTATTCCCAGGCAATGGACAAATGTCTGCTCAGGTATTTGTATTATTGCAAATGAAAGGTTACAGAAATTAACAGTGAGAAGAAAAAAAAATAAATAAAACAGGACAGGGGACATCATAAGTCTGCTCAGGTCATCGCTTCAGAATTAAATAATTTGTTTGCTATTTCTTTGCACAGTAGCTAGGTGTCACTAGTGAGCAATACTGAATGAAGCTTCGAGTAATGAACCTTTGAGTGAAGCAATGGGCTGCGAGGTCTCAGTGGTTCAGGAAGCCTCATTTTGCCATCACTAATTCAAGACACTCTCATCAGTAGTGTACCTCAGATTCACCGGATGTTTCGGCCTTTTAAACACCAGACATCCTCCTCTGAGGCGGCCCCTCCTGGATGATCAGTCCAAGGCGAGTGTCCCGTAACCAATTACTAATCGAATTAGACCAGATCCACAATCACAATTGTTGTTGGGTTCCAGTTCTGGAATTTTATCGATATCCAAACAACCCATCCCCCCGTCTCCTTCTCTTACCTTCCTTACTTAGAAATAACCCAAAGAGGAATAATCCAAAAAGGAACCTTGCAATCGGGCGGGCATCGGAACTGGCGGATGAGGAACGTTCGGCTCCTACACCAGGCTTCTACCAGCTCTTCTCCCTCGGAGCCGAGGCAAGACCAGACCGACATCATCCCATTACAGAACAACCGCTGGATGCCCCGGCTCCTGAATTGCGTTCCAGTCTATCTCCCCACTTCTACCATATCTCAAGGCGAACCAACAAGGTCAGTGTGTCAGTATGTTGTTGCATAATGTACTGTTGCATGAGAGGTGATAATCACCCATAGAAGACTTGGCTCCAATTTAAGGTCTGTTAGCCCCAGACCACCCCCCACGTGCTGTCCTAATGGACCTGGGGGGCTGTCCACCTACCTCCCTCTCCCAAGCAACCCTTCGTTAACACCGCAAGGTATCCAGGTTACTCGAAAGAGGTCTGCGAAAAACCAGTCCACCTGTTGGGACTAGAAAAACCAAACCGCAATAATCCTCACCAAAACAGACGTTGTCATCCGCCGTAGATGCCTACCGATGGCCTCGTGCCAATATATGTTTTTTACCTGTAGCACTCACGACCGTGGTGAGAACCTTTTCCAAAATCTCCCCTAAGAAAACCACCCCAAACTCGGTTTGATACCCTAGAAGTACCATCCCTGGATACTTCATCCGACTTAGTCCCCCTTCCCCCCTTCCTTTTAGAGGTCTGTTTATGTTACTTGATGCCGTGGTGGGGAAAAAACCTTTTTTCATTTTTTTGCCCCTACTGGCCTACCCGGGTAACACCGTTTCCAAAGAAAACCCGGAAAAAGAATTTTTTTAATTATTATTATTATTGAAATAGTTCCATAAGAGTAGGTTAAGGCATCTAGTTAATTTAGCCTTTCAACCGGCCCAGTCTGTATTCCATCGTTGGCTCCTATGGTTAAATTTAGAGTAAGAGTAGGTTAAGGCATAGAGCTGTTTTAAGCCCCTATTTTTTAATGTTTAACCCTGTCAAGTCAATACTCCATCGGGCTACTATGGTTAGATTTAGAGCCAGAGTAGTTTAAAGCCCAGAGTTGATATAGCCATAACTTTGCCCTAATGTTTAAGCCGGCCAAATTTGTATTCCATAAAGCCCCTACGGCCCGGTGTAGGGTAAGAGTAGGCCAAAACCCAGAGTTGATTCGGCCATAATGTTCAAACCTACCAGGTTGCGAAAGGGCGGGCTTTCCTTTTTATATTCATAAAGAAACGAGCTCAGATTTGAGAAATAATTCTGGAATAAAATTTCCAAGAATGCTTCTCTATCATCATCTCATGCTCTCCACTCTATTTTGCTTTTTTGTTTTCTTTTGTTTTTTTGTTGTTTTTGTTGTTTTTGTTTTTTTGTATATCCCCTCCATCCTTGAATCCCTTTCCTTCTTCTGCTCTTCAGACAATACTGAAAGATGAATCTCTGCGCAAGGAATGAACCAGAGGGTGTCTGACCTGCTTAGGACCAGCACCCCCCTAAGGGTTTGCTTAAACCCGTGTTCATCCTCCTCTTCCGGTCCCCCCCCGGTCCAACGGACCAGAACGGGATCGGAGAGGATGCACCATTTTTTATTTAATTTATTTACAATTCAATCATCCTTTCTTCCTCTCCTGCCCGATCTTGTTTCTTTATGTTATCGATATTTCTCTTCTTTCGTTCAGACCATTTGGGAACCATGCTTTTAACTTTTCAATCCAGATGTATTCCTTGCATAGCCTCTGTCTTAGCGTCCACCTAGGATTATGCTCCAGACCCCTTATTCTCAACTTGTGTAACCCGTGTTGTTTGAAATGCTCAATGAGTACCCGTCTGCTATCATTCCTCTCCCCCTTCTTGATCACATATCTGTGCTGGTACAGGCGAGTCTTAATGGAGTTCTTTGTCTGACCCACGTAATGCTTACCACATCTACTGCACTGAATCGCATAAATACAGTTCTTGGTTCTCAAAGGAATTTTGGGAAGAAAAAACGCCCTTGATTGTCCTCGTGCTTTAATGATCCTAGGTCTATTTATTGCCGGTGGCTTACTTCCTTTTTGCCTAGGAAGTCTACTGTGAACCAATAAATCCCGTAAATTCATATTCCTCTTGTAGGCTGCCAAGAGAGCTATATCTTGTCCCTCTGGAATGTCCGCCAGTGTCTTCCTAAAATTGTCCCTGATCCCTCTATTTAGCCTCACCGCCTCTGGAGTATATGAAAAAATAGTCGGGACCAAAATCTTACCGTCTCTAGAGGGTGCCGTCCCCGGGTTTACCTGCATCCGGCAATGTTCCTTATAAATCCCTCTAAGCCTTGTCCTCGAGTAACCTCTTGTTCGAAGCGCCCGGAACAATGTACGTTTCGCGTCCTGAAAATCCTCCTCTCTTGAACAAATTCTCTTAAATCTGAGAAGCTGAGATAATACTATACCCCTGAATGTATGTCTAGGATGATAACTTTGATGATGTAACAACGCATGAGTATCTGTCTCTTTAAAGAACATCTTGAAATCCAACCTTCCCGTGGACATAAAATCCGGTCCCTTATACACCGTTGTATCCAAAAACTCAATCGCTTCTTCCTTAACTACTGCCTGTACCCTAATCGAGTCATGATGCGTGTTGAGTATCCCCAAAAAACGATCAAAATCCTGTTGTCCATAACTCCATACCCCCCAAACATCGTCCAAAAATCGAAAATACGCTAAGGGCCTCTTCTCACATTTGGGAAAAACCGTTTCTTCCCATTGAGCCATATATATGTTTGCATATGCCGGCGCAAACTTTTTACCCATGGCTGTCCCTTTGATCTGTAGGTACCATTCCCCCTCGAACTCAAAATCATTACAGGTCAAACTTAACTCTAAGAGTTCCAAAATCTCCTTCTCAGGTCTGGAACTGTCTGGGTATCGATCAAAACAATCCCGCACCGCTCTCAACCCCAGGGGCGTCTCAATATTCGTATAGAGACTCTCCACATCCAATGAAAAGAGAATCACCCCTGGAGGTACCCGCAGATCCTTCACCTTCTCCAAAAAATCATAAGTGTCCCTGATATAGCTAGCATGTCTCGTAGACAGGGGATTCAAATAAAAATCTATGAATTCCGCAATTCTGTAACTCTCACTACCACAATCTGACACTATTGGTCGACCCGGTGGCATGAAGGGATTAGGCCATTTCTCCCTCGGCTTATGGACCTTCGGTAGTAAGTAAAACCGCCTAGGTCTCGGTGCCTTTTCCCCTAGTAGATAGTTTTTCTGACGTTTACAAATGCAGCCCGTCCTTTCCAAAGTATTGACTATTCCCTCAATCCGAGGCACGGATTCCAAAAAAATGGGAGCCTTTAGTTTGGAATAAAACGACTCATCTGTCAACTGCCTTTTACCCTCTCGTACATACCATGTCCTATCCATAATGACCACTGCACTCCCCTTATCCGCTGGCTTTATTACTATATCCCGCCTAGAGACTAATTCCTCTAGTGCTTCCACCTCACTCTGGATTAAATTTTTCCTCGGATTCTGTGCCTTTGATAACGTCAACTGGACCTCTGTCACATTTTTGTCGAAAAAGTCCCACACTTCTCCTGGTAACTGCTGAGGCTGAGGCATCCAGCCCGATTTCTCGCAGAAAGGACGAATTTGCCTACCTGTTTCTTCTCCCAACCCGAAAAATACTGCCCTCTGTATCCTATCATGGAAATAACCCAGCTCTGCCAGCAACAGCCCTTTCTCCGTCTTCCTCATTAAGTGGGAAGGGATAAATGACAGACCCTTATCTAATAGCATAGATTGTGCTGATGTCAATTCCAAACTCTGAGACAGATTAATTATGGAACTTAAATCTTTATTGAACCTCCTCTTTTGTTGTTCTGTTTTTTTGTGATTGTTTAGCTCCTCCTCCTCCTCCTTCTTCGGAAATGAGAACCGAAATGAAAACGAAAACCCGGGGCCCTGCTGGAACCGCCCCCTCTCTATTTTAACTGCTGCTGCCAATGGCGCAATACAGCTGCTGCCGTTGTCAGACTCCAATGGACTTTATCCCCTTCCACCCTGAAGTGTCTCTCAGGGAGCATCGGGATGCTGCATCCCAACTCCTCAATGTACTCATTCAGGCTGCTTAGGTTCTTTTTGGCCTTTTCCGGCAGAGTCTGGTCAAAATTTACCAAAGGGACCCTTATCCGGGCCTCTGGGAAGGTCTCCCTCGCTGCTTCCACCATCTTCCCCAGAATCTTCCCTATGGACACTATATTGCCTGACTCCCTGTCATTCAGTCCAAATGCCAACACGACCTGCTCCACTACCACTGTTGTTTTTGTCCTGTGTTTCAGGATCGTGTATCCGTCCGTGATGGTGGCCCCTGGGAAACTATGTATCTCTATGTCCCATGCTGTAGTTTTCGGCAACCTGCCCAAATTTGAGTCCCCAATAAATACTATGGGGCTGACCGGAGCTAAGGACCAATTCCTAGCTCCCGCTCTCCCCTCATGCCTCACATGTTTGCTCCAGCGGGACTCCTCCGGGGATTCTTCCCTTCCCCCACCCTTCCCTTTATCTGCTCCCCGTGAGGCTACTGCTGACCCTTCTCGGGCTTCCCCCACCTCCTCTATCAACAAATCTCCTAGCTCCTCCTCCGCTATTTCAACCACCTGGTGATCCCCTTCCTTCCCCTGTGGTCGAAATGGGGTTAAGGCCGGCCTCCGTTCTACCCCTTTTCCCCAACCAAACATTTTCTTGGCCTTTGGGATCCTCGTGACCGCCCTGTTCCCCTGATGTTGCTCGTTTTTGCTCTCTGCTGGTGCCTCGCGGGATTGTTCCGCTTCCCCAGGTTGCTCCACCTCCATTGGAACTACCTCCTCCTTCTGCCGTTGTTGTTGTTGTTGTTGTTGCTCCCCACTCTCTGTCTCCCTCTGCACCCCTTGAAGCTGAGGCCCCGCTTCCGTCTCATTTCCACTTTCCCCCTCCTCTTCTATCTCCGTACGCTGTTTCCTCTCCATTAGATCCCTGATCAATCTCCCCGCCTGCTGTATCGTCTCTTCTTTTAATCCTTTGTATCGTCTCCGAGTCCACTTTATTGCCACGTTCCATGCCTCTCTCCACTCGATTTTATTGCTTTCCACCACTTTTTTACTCGCCCTGCTTAGGGCCACACGATAGTGCTTCTCCAGGATCCCCAACCCCTTCTTAAGCCACATATTCGTGTTTCCCTGCAGTTCTACCACCGTCATCACTGATTGGAAGGCCGGCTGGACTCTATTGGCCTGCGCCGCCAATCTAATCAGCCTTCCGGGTGGGCCTCCCCTGCCTCCTTCCATCTCTATGTTACAATGGTATAATTTTAAGAAAGCATGGAACGCCCTCACGGTACCTCGGAACTCCGGGTTGCCCTCCTTCTTGATCCCCTCCGTTTGTCCGTCTTGTCTGTCCCCCACCTGTCGCATGCTCCTTTGTCCATTTCCGCTCCTCTCTCTTCTTCTTTCCTCCCCTCGCTTCTGTCTTCTGGCTGGTCTCCCCTCTTCCACATCCCTCCTCCTTGCTTCCCAATCTCTACGTCTCCATCCTCCTTCTTCCCGGCGTCTCCTTCCGCTCCCTCTTTCCATCCCTCCTTCATTTATTCTCCCCATCGCTCTTCCTCTCCAGTCTCTGCTCCTTTCCCCCTGAAACCTCCTTTCCCCTCTTCCGCTCCTCTCCTCCGACTCCATCGTCCTCCTCCAATCTCTTCTTTCCTCCATCCTGGAACTTCTCCTCCTTCCTCTTTCCTCTCCTCTTCCCCTTCCGCTCCTCTCCTCCGACTCCATCCTCCTCCTCCAATCTCTTCTTTCTTCCATCCTGGAACTCCTCCTCCTTCCTCCTTCCTCTGCTCTTCCCCTCCATTCCCTCCTTCCAGCCATATCCATGTCTCTTGTATCTCTCCGGTTTCCGTTGTCTCCTATCCCCCTCCATTCTCTCCTCCTGTCCACATCATCTCTTCTTCTTCTTCCTTCTCCCCTCTCCTTCGAACCCGTTCTACTGTCTCGTCTTCTCCACTCTCCTCTCTCTTCTTCCCCATCTCTCCTTCTCCCGTATTCTCCTCCTTCCCTCCTACGTTCTTCCTCCCTTTCCATTGCTTCCGACTTGTCTTCTTTTTCTGAAAACAAAAATCCAAATGATTTCTCCTCCAACTAGTTCAAAAAAACCCTTCGTCCCAATATCCATCTACTGGATACACCCCGGTATGTCATGTCCGTGGCTCTGGCAAGGTTAGGTTTTTTGAGGATATTACAACAGCCCTTCCCCCTCCTGGTTTTTCAAAAGGGTTCCGGGACTGAGGAAAAAGCACTGGCCGACGCTTGTCTGACTACTCTGTCGGGTTAGAACTTCAGGACTTATAATGGGAAACACCTATCTCCCCTGTGGGTATCGAATCACCCTGCTTTTGTGATTCTGCTGTTTGATTGAGTGTGGACCCCATTACACTTGGACAGGGGCCCCACTCAATCCAAGGGGCTAATCCTATTTAAACCTGCTAGGTCTGTATTCCATACGGCTACTATGGTTAGGTTTAGAGTAAGAGTAGGTTAAGGCATAGAGTTGATTTAACCATAATGTTTAAATCGCCCAGGTCTGTACTCCACACCATGGTTAGGCTTAGAGTAAGAGTAGGCCAAGGCATAGAGTTGATTTAACCATAATGTTTAAACCGACCAGGTTTGTACTCCCTAGGGCTACTATGGTTAGGTTTAGAGTGAGAGTAGGTTAAGGCCTACAGTTGTTTTAACGTATAATGTTCAAACCAACCAGGTTTGTATTCCATAGGGCTACTATGGTTAGGTTTAGAGTAAGAGTAGGTGGGTTTTTACTCCATAGGGCTACTACGGTTAGGTTTAGAGTAAGAGTAGTTTAAGGCCTACCGTTGCTTTAGCCTATAATGTTTAAACCGATCAGGTTTGTACTCCATAGGGCTACTATGGTTAAGTTTAGAGTAAGAGTAGGTTAAGGCATAGAGTTGATCTAACCATCCTGTTTAACCTGCCAGGTTTGTATTCCATAGGGCTACTATGGTTATAATGTTTAAAACGACCAGGTTTATATTCCATAGGGCTACTATGGTTAGGTTTAGAGTAAGAGTAGTTTAAGGCCTACAGTTGCTTTAGCCTATAATGTTTAAACCCCCCAGGTTTGTATTCCATAGGGCTACTATGGTTAGGTTTAGAGTAAGAGTAGGTTAAGGCCTACAGTTGCTTTAGCCTATAATGTTTTCCACTGACCGGGTTTTTACTCCATAGGGCTACCATGGTTAGGTTTAGAGTAAGAGTAGTTTAAGGCCTACAGTTGCTTTAGCCTATAATGTTTCAACCGACCAGGTTTGTATTCCATAGGGCTACTATGGTTAGGTTTAGAGCAAGAGTAGGTTAAGGCCTACAGTTGCTTTAGCCTATCATGTTTAAACCGACCAGGTTTGTACTCCATAGGGCTACTATGGTTAAGTTTTAGAGTAAGAGTAGGTTAAGGCCTACAGTTGCTTTAGCCTATCATGTTTAAACCGACCAGGTTTGTACTCCATAGGGCTACTATGGTTAAGTTTTAGAGTAAGAGTAGGTTAAGGCATAGAGTTGATCTAACCATCCTGTTTAAACCTGCTAGGTCTGTATTCCATACGGCTATTATGGTTAGGTTTAGAGTAAGAGTAGGTTAAGGCATAGCGTTGATTTAACCATATTGTTTAAACCGACCAGGTTTGTACTTCCTAGGGGACCAGGTTTATACTCCATAGGGCTACTATGGTTAGGTTTAGAGTAAGAGTAGATTAAGGGTAATAGGGTAAAATGCGAAGATGAGCCCCCGGGCTCATGAGCCCCCCCCCCATTTCTCCTGGTTCCCGGGGGCCCACGTGGCTGAAACTCCGCCCATATACTAATTCGGGGGCGGGGAGTCGATTGCAAGTGGTTTGGGATCTCTAGCGCCACCAGGGGACAAGATATGGTACTGCAAATAGGGTTGACTTTCACAGTTTCAGGGTTAGGGTTAGGGTTAGGTTAGGGTTAGGGTTAGGGTTAGGGTTAGGTTAGGGTTAGGGTTAGGGTTAGGGTTAGGGTTAGGGTTAGAGTTAGGGTTAGGGTTAGGGTTAGGGTTAGGGTTAGGTTAGAGTAGGTTAGGGTTAGGGTTAGGGTTAGGGTAATAGGGTAAAATGCGAAGATGAGCCCCCGGGCTCATGAGCCCCCCCCCCATTTCTCCTGGTTCCCGGGGGCCCACGTGGCTGAAACTCCGCCCATATACTAATTAGGGGGCGGGGAGTCGATTGCAAGTGGTTTGGGATCTCTAGCGCCACCAGGTGTCTAGATTTGGTATTGTCACCCCCCTTATTATTGGTCCTAGAGAGCTGAAACTCCGCCCATATACTAATTAGTGGGCGGGGAGTCGATTGGACGTGGTTTGGAATCTCTAGCGCCACCAGGGGCCGAGATATGGTATGGTAAAATGCGAAGATGAGCCCCCGGGCTCATGAGCCCCCCCTCATTTCTCCTGGTTCCCGGGGGCCCACGTGGCTGAAACTCCGCCCATATACTAATTCGGGGGCGGGGAGTCGATTGCAAGTGGTTTGGGATCTCTAGCGCCACCAGGGGACAAGATATGGTACTGCAAATAGGGTTGACTTTCACAGTTTCAGTGGGTGGGACTTGTGTTTTTGGGGTTGGGACTTGTGTTTTTTTTGGGTGGGACTTGTGTTTTTTTTGGGTGGGACTTGTGTTTTTTTTGGGTGGGACTTGTGTTTTTTTTTTTTTTGTAGGTTGGACTTGTGTTTTTTTTTTTTTTTTTTTTTTTTTTTTTTTAAGGTTGGACTTGTGTTTTTTGGAGGTGGGACTTGTGTTTTTTTTGGGTGGGACTTGTGTTTTTTTTGGGTGGGACTTGTGTTTTTTTTTTTTTTTTTGTAGGTTGGACTTGTGTTTTTTTTTTTTTTTTTTTTTTTTAAGGTTGGACTTGTGTTTTTTGGAGGTGGGACTTGTGTTTTTTTTGGGTGGGACTTGTGTTTTTTTTGGGTGGGACTTGTTTTTTTTTTTTGTTTTATTTTTTTGTAGGTTGGACTTGTGTTTTTTTTTTTTTTTTGGAGGTGGGACTTGTGTTTTTTGGGGTTGGGACTTGTGTTTTTTGGAGGTGGGACTTGTGTTTTTTGGAGGTGGGACTTGTGTTTTTTGTGGGTGGGACTTGTGTTTTTTGGGGGGTGGGACTTGTGTTTTTTTTTTTTTTGGAGGTGGGACTTGTGTTTTTTGTAGGTGGGATGACACCACACCAGGCCAGGAGACCTTATAGCTCCGCCCAGATAGGTGCCAGCGACATACAATTGGTATCATTCGAAAGGGTTTGTTCCCACCTTTCAAATGAGCCCCGCCCCATGTCTGTGTGACGTATGGTTCATGAGATATAGCCACCCAAAGTGTAAAACGGAAGTGGTCATATCTCCTAAAGGGAAGGTCGTATCGAACCATGGGATGGGTCAACCGTGAGGTCTGAATGAGTGCTTTAAGATGACACCAGACTTGTGTCATTCTGAGCTTTGGGGGAGGAGCTAGGGGACCAAATGTAATCATGTATCCAAAAATTATCTCGGTGTAGGAAAGTCGAAACGACTCGTGATTGGTGTCATTGGAAAGGTCTCGGCGAGTGCTTTCCAACGACACCTCGTTTGTGTCGCTGCGACCTTCCTAGGCCGAGATATTTTTTTGATACGCGAATATATATTGTGCCATAGCTCCGCCCCGGAAGTTGTCAGTGACATAAATAGGGCGTCATTGGAAAGGGTTTTCTAAGACCTTTCGAATGAGTCTACTCTGATGTCTCTACGATGTTCCAGTCGGGAGTTATTGGCACTCCAAAAATACCCGGAAGTGACCTTATAGCTCCGCCCAGGAAGGGCTAGGGGTGGAGTTAGGGGTGGAGTTAGGGGTGGAGTTAGGGTTAGGGTTAGGGTTAGGGTGGGTTAGGGTTAGGGTTAGGGTTAGGTTTTTTGAGGATATTACAACAGCCCTTCCCCCTCCTGGTTTTTCAAAAGGGTTCCGGGACTGAGGAAAAAGCACTGGCCGACGCTTGTCTGACTACTCTGTCGGGTTAGAACTTCAGGACTTATAATGGGAAACGACTATCTCCCCTGTGGGTATCGAATCACCCTGCTTTTGTGATTCCGCTGTTTGATTGATTGTGGACCCCATTACACTTGGACAGGGGTCCCGCTCAATCATGCCGACTTTACTAATTCCCCCGATTACGTTGACTGCCCCTTTTCCATAAGAATTGATTTAGTCATACTGCTTGCCCCTCTAGATTTGTACTCCATAGGGCTAGTGACTTAAGGCCTACCGTTGCTTTTAGCCTATAATGTTACCAGGTTTGTACTCCATAGGGCTACTATGGTTAGGTTTAGAGTAAGAGTAGATTAAGGCCTACAGTTGTTTTAGCCCATAATGTTTTAAATCCACCGGGTTTGTAGTTCATAGGGCTACTATGGTTAGGTTTAGAGTAAGAGTAATTTAAGGCCTACAGTCGCTTTCGCCTACACCGTTTAAACCAAACAGGTTTGTACTCCATAGGGCTACTATGGTTAAGTTTAGAGTAAGAGTAGGTTACCACATAGAGTTGATCTACCCATCCCCCTCCTCCTCCTTTCCGTCCTAGGTAGGTTTATAGAAAAACAATTTCGGTACTGAGAGAAGCACAATCCCGACCACTACCTGGTGTACCCGGAGACCCCATCTACGTCGGGGTAACTTTCCTATTCCCCCAGATGATGCATGAAGGAAAATATTCAGGACACTCTCATCAGTAGTGTACCTCAGATTCACCGGATGTTTCGGCCTTTTAAACACCAGACATCCTCCTCTGAGGCGGCCCATCCTGGATGATCAGTCCAAGACGAGTGTCCCGTAACCAATTACTAATCGAATTAGACCAGATCCACAATCACAATTGTTGTTGGGTTCCAGTTCTGGAATTTTATCGATGTCCAAAAAACCAATCCTCCCGTCTTCTTCTCTCTACCTCCTTACTTTAGAAATAACCCAAAAAGGACCCTTGCAATCGGGCGGGTATCGGAACTGGCGGATGCGGAACGTTCGGCTCCTACACCAAGCTTCTACCAGACCTTCTCCCTCGGAGCCAAGGCAAGACCAGACCGACATCATCCCATTACAGAACAACCGCTGGATGCCTCGGCTCCTGAATTGCGTTCCAGTCCAACTCCCTGCTCCTACAATACTCCTATCGATGTCCAAAAAACCAATCCTCCCGTCTTCTTCTCTTTACCTCCCAAGAAAAAGACCCCTGCCATCGGGCGG